>NC_084802.1:234285732-234910732 GCF_963169125.1 Humulus lupulus | reverse complement strand
CTTCCTTTGATGGAATTAGTAAAGATAGATTCGTGATAATCAAGTTGAAAGAACCCCGGATAGTGTTGTGGCTTTTGGATTGCCAAGAAAAAGGGGAAAAGTCTGACTGATAAGACGGTACTTTGGTTGATAGAACGCAGAGAGGTCGGATTCTCAATTTTGAGGTACAAGGACTCCAGACAGTGCTTGGGCACCTAGATTGAGATTGGAAAGAGGCCTGATCGAAAAGGTAGTTATCGAGATGGCGACAGGAACCAGGAGGTTAATTGGTATGCACATGAGGAAGAGGATGCCACCTGAGAGGAGGACAGGTGAGGACATGACTTCTACGAAGGATGACTCGAGATGTTAGGATGGATTTCCCATGGTGCGGGAAACGGAGGACTGGAATGTACCGATACATTCGAGGTTCGAGGCTGAGTCCTCAAGGATGAGTATTTAACTGGTGAGCTTATGCTTTGGGCATGTAACGAACTAGAAGGGCTCGGTGTTGAGAATGTTCCGCGAGGGAGATGGACATAGAAAGGTTGCCTCAAAGGTGCCATTTGAGAGGCCGAGGACAGTAATACTTATTGAAAAGGAATTAGAAACTCTGGCAGATGGATTGTTGAGGATTTCATCTGGAGTACGTAAAGGAGACAGAGCTGACCAGTGGGAAAGTTATGTGGGTATGCAAAGAAAGATTTAGGGAATACTTCAAGGTCAGACTACAGATAGGTTGGTATAAGAAATGTTGTAGAAGACGGTTTTGGCCGACAGAAAGTCTATTTAAGCAATCGAAGGAATTTGATCTTGGATTAGCCAAGGTGTTATACTGCGGGGATTGCTAGTATCGTCGGGTTAGGACGAAAAGTACAATGTTGGATACAAGATGGGACGATGTCCCCAAGAGTTGATTTACGACCTGGTTATTGCCAGTTGGAAACCAAGGATAAAGACTTTTCGTGAATTGATTAGGTTGCATCGGGCAGGGTGTGAGGAATTGGTAACAAGGATTCTGGAACGGTTCAAGCTGCAGCAGCACAGGTAAGTTCTTTAGACAGAGAATGCATGAACGGTGTGGGCAAGTTCCCTTCAAGTTCACGAGCAGTACATATGGATTACTCCCAGACAGAAATGGTGAGCAAGTGACTATGCGAAAGACGTTCGTACCCAGAAGGCGAAGTCACAGGTAAGAGAAGAATTGATCTGAAGCCGCAAAGAAGCTAATGAAGAGCGTCTGAAGAATTGAAAGCATAACAAGATTGGTAAGCGCGACATCTATTGCAAGCACCTCCGGAGACAACTACATCAGAGATGAGGAGAATAGTAAAACTTGAGGTTAGACGGACTGAGTGGTGTCAAATCAGAAGGAAATTCAGAAGGCAAGGTAAGAATTGATTAGTATCTGGTAATGCTGTAATGCGTGTGTGTTATGTTAAGTCGACTGTTGTGCATGGCATAAGGTACTTAAGTCTAGGATATTAGTAAGAAAGGTTAACGTGAGACACAGATGTGGTGAAAAGTAATAGACGGATGACCAGTGCTTGAAATCCTCGATTGAGCGAGGGGAGATATAATTAGAGGCGGAGCTCCTAACTGTGAGGCGAGTATCAGTCAGGGAATAATGCCATAGATTGCGATGGAGGATATAAGGCAACGACTGAGATTGGCGTAACGTTAGTAGGTTTGATTAGCTGGTGAGGGTCACTGAGCTATGGAATCCGAAGTGTCGGCTTGGGTCAAAGCAGGGAAGAACCCTGCTAAGGTGGTACAAGTTAGGATACCAGGAATGGATGAAGGATCCAATTAGATTTGGTTTATGAATGAGAATTCTGAATGGACATTATTCCACCTCCTAGGGTACGTCGTACCGGGAGGGTCGAGCGGGTGCCGGAATATAGCATTTTCCTTTGGACCCTGAGGGGTTAGGTGATGTGGTGGTTCGTCATGGGGATAGACCACATTAGACCTTAAGTAAGGTATTTGGACATGAAGAGTTTTAACTCGGTTGTTTGAAGTTAATGTTGATTGGGTCGAGTGGACTGGTTTCAGGATGGAGCGTCGACGATATCGAATTGAGACAATTTAGTAGTTTAAATTTTGGAATGGGCCTAGAGGACGAAAAGAACAGAGTGGGAACCTGGAATTGTCAGTTGATTGCAAGTGAATTGGCAGTCTGAAAGTTATCAAAGATCTTAAAGAATTAAGCGCTGAGTAGGCGAATACTTGAGGTATTAAGGGAAGTGTAATCCCTGACGAGTTAGTCGCGGTGGCAGTTGTTGGTGTCTTGTTAATGTAACGCATAATGAATACTATGATTTGGCTTTGGTTCAGAGAGAAAGCCAAAGAGGTTGTTGGAATCCTTAAGGCAGGAGTGTCTGCATATTCGAAAGAATAAAGAGCAGGTAAATTGTTAAATGTTGAGGAAATAAAGTTCCAGAAGGAAAGATTGTAGCTCTACGTAATAACAGACGAGGATCTGTAAGGTGTTCAGAGAAAGAAGGGAGAGTTCTGACTCTTATTTCAGCATGAAATTCAGAAGTTGTACTAAGGGTTAGGCCAGCGGGGCCTACAAGCTGATCCCACCTAGTAGAGGTGATGAATTGGTCAATGAATTGGCTATCGAGAACACAATGAATTGGACATTGTAATCTAGGCAGGCCCTGAGGCTTCAGCAGGGTTGCTGTGTAAGCGAAAGGCTATCGAGAGTATGGCCGTTAGACAAGATCTGGAGAGGTAAGATTGTTACTCCTGTAAGACTGTTGTTGAAAATTAAAGTAAAGGCGGTGGACCTTGGAAGTTATGGTCAAGAGTTGCGGGTTTATTGACTGATATGTTGGACAAATTTCGAGGACGAAATTTTTATGAGGAGGGGATAGTTGTAACGACCCAAATCCGCTATTAAGGCTTAAGGGCCTTGATTAGCGTGCCAGGAGGGCATGATGGGATTTGGGTGTGATTTTAATGATTTAAATGCATGGTTATGATTTAAAGCATGTTATATGACCATTTGTTTATCTGAGATGCATGACTATGTATGTTAGTATGCATGTAGGCCCGGATCGTGTTAGAAGGGCATAATTGTAATTTTGGCCATGTTGGGCATAACTGCATTGTTATGTGATGATTGTTGAGGCCACATTGGTATGTGGATGTATCTGTGCTTTGTGACTCGAGGCGATCCCAGTGAGCAGGCTAGCGGAAAGTGTTGACAGGAATTTATACCCAGCTCGGGGCGAGCCTGGGGGTATGAACAGGAATTCAGAGAAATAGATTGAGATTTATTTTGATGATGGGGGATAATTATTTGGTGATTTATCAGGTATTGGGAAGCAACGGGAAAATATTAGAGACACTTGAGGATTAGCGGGAATTGGGTGAATGACTAAAATGGCCCTACTTGAACAAAAGGATTTAGAATTTATAGGGAGGGCGTTTTGGTCATTTGGATTTTGGAGATAGGTTTTTTTTAAGGCTTTATAGAGAGAGGGAATGCTGAAAGAAAAAGAAAAGAAAGAAGAAGGAAAGAAAGAAAAGAGAGAAAACAGGGGGGGTTTTCTCAAGGAACGGTTTGTGCGTTCTTGCACCGTTCCTCTCCGTTTTTCTTGGGGAAAAGCTCGGTGGAGAGCTAGGATAGGCTGGGCATCAAGAATCTTAAGGTTATACTTGAAGATTTGGCAAGGATTAGCAAGAACACATCAATGTTTGAGGTAAGTTTTAGAGATTTTCGGTTTTAAGGGTTTTGATGGTTTGAGCTGTGTTTTGAGCTGGATTGATGGGAATCTCAGGGGATTTCTGGGCAAGCTTTGGGGGAGAGCAAGCTAAGGAGGCCTAGGGTTGATTCAAGGTCGAAATTTGCAGCAATGGTATGATTTCTAAGACTTTCTCTTTGTGGTTTGCATGAATTTCTGGTTTAGGGTTGTTCATGGTAGATTTTGAGATTTGGGATAAATGATCTTGGGATTTGAGGATTTGGGATGCTTGGGATGAATGGAGAGTGTTCATAAGCTTGATTTTGAGTTTGGTAAAGATTTGGGGAAGTTTGGTTTGAGATTGGGTGAAAGAAATCGCAGAAATGCGATTTTGGGTTTTCTGGGCTGCAACTAGCGCTACAGCGCTAGTCAGTGGGCGCTGTAGCGCTAGTCCCTGTTTCTGGAGGGGTGTTTTGCTTGTAGCGCTACAGCGCCCTCTTTAGAGCGCTGTAGCGCTGCACTGTTCACAGAGGGGAATTATTGAGTTTTGATGAGGGATTTTGACCTAGGGTTCGGGGCTTGTTTCCGCCACTTTGTTTTGGGGATTTGGGACTTCCCGGGGGTTCGGGATTGGTCCCGAGGCTAGGTATTCGGACTTGGGGTTCGGTGTTGACTTTGACCTATGTTTGTGCCTAGGTGTGCGCTAAGGCTCGAGTGGGATCGTGCTCAAGGAGTCAGGTGATTTTAACTATCGCATTGCAGGTAAGAAAACTATAACACCCGTAGGATAGGGCGTGGGCCCATAGTATGATTGCGGGGGCGCGGCCCTATATTGCATCACATGTTAGGGTGCAGACTTAAATGAATTAATATTTGATTGCATGTTGTTGTGTTATATTATATGTGTGATTATGATGAAATGAACGGCAAGGGCCGAGTACGGCGTAGGCCGGGGCGGCCATGGGCCGAGTACGGCGTAGGCCGGGGCGGCCGTGGGCCGAAAGTAACACCTAGCACATGGGATGCTATATTCAGGGTGGGACCCAAGGGATACATGAGTTATCCTCGCGGTGAGAACCGATACCCCAGGGCTTTGGTAAGGGTCCTGGGGCGGCATGGCCGTGTTTGCTTAGTCTAATGATTGACTTGTTTATTTGTGGATTATCTGTTATGATAAACTGTACACATTGCATATGTTACGTTCTGCATGAGTTTTCTTGCTGGGCTTCGGCTCACGGGTGCTCTGTGTTGCAGGTAAGGGCAATGACTGAATCAACCAACCATGAGTACGGAGAGCGTGAAGCGGCGCGTACATGTTTGGCCTGCCCGACTGCTTTGGTTGGGGGTTTATTTGAAAATGGCTGTAATAATCTACGATTTTATGATTTATCAACTGTAAACTTATTTCGAGATGTAAATAGTTTTCAAACCTTATTTTGGGATCCCAAATGTTTAATAATAGAAGTTTTAATGAAATGAGGCATTTTCAAAGATTACAGCATTAACTTTTAATTAGTCACACTTTTGTTTCAAAACCTCGGTTAGCGAGTCCATTGCACACTGTTTTGTCTTAAAAACTCACTTAGTAACGGCTCTTAGGAAGTAGGACGTTACAATTGTGCCACAAAGTAATAGAACTAGAAATAATCACATTACAAGATTTAGATGCTGTAACATCCCAAATTACCTAATAAGGCTTAGGGCCTTGATTAGGGGACCAAGATGGCAATTTATGGAATTATATGCTTATATGAGATATATTTGTGTGTAAATGTGTGATTATGTGAGTTATAAGATAATATGACTAGATATGCATGTTTAGGTGTATTAAATATGCATGTGACCCTATTTCTTATTAGAAGGGAAATTTTCATAATTTGGCTTGTGTGGGCATAATTGTATATATGTGATATATGTGAGAGACCACATTATTATGTCGGTTTATTTAGATTACATGACATGAGACGATCCTATGGAGTAAGTTAGCGAAAAGTCACAACAGGAGCCAATCCCCGACTCGGGGCGAGTCAAGGGGTATTTTGGGTATTAGCTTAGATTCGGGTTATCGGGTAACGGGAATGAATAAATGAGGATATATTTGGAGTTAGTATGATTAGGAGGGGATATCGGGGATTCTGACCATTTTTCCCTAGGGGACGTTTTAGTACCCCGAGCTTCGGGATTAGCTTAAGTGACTTAAGCCTTAAGGAAACACAACAAACACTGTTAGTTGCTCTCCCAACCGGCTCTCTCTCTCGCTCTCTCTCTCTCTCTCTCTCATTTTTCTAAGTGAGTTACTTGAGGAAAACTAAGGAAATTGTTGGCTGAAGCTTGGGAGATTGGAGGCTTAGCTTTAAAATTGGATTAGCTACAGCTAGGGGGACTTAATCACAACTCAAGTAAAGTTCTAACATCTGTTTTAGTTGAATTTTGTTACAGTTTTAGTGTTCTTTAAATATGCGGATCCATTAATATACATACATTAATCATAAGCAAGTTAGGAATAGAAATCATACCTCTTGAAGCCTATAAAGTATCATTGCTATCTTTTCGTCATAAGAACAATCTTCCTATCCAAGCTGCTCCCAAGTACTCACACCAAGATCTTCCACAGCGTTCTCTACACCTCAAGAAGTGTGTGGGAACTTAGAGAATAAATGATAGTTTATTTGTGATTCTACTTGATGTACTCAACACATGAGATCTAAAGAATAGACCTGAGAATTGGTTCTTTCTCTTTTCAGGGAGAGAAAAGTATCGTTCTATTTTTCACAGAGAGAATGACTGATCTTTCATAGTTCTCTATATATTTTCTGATTAGTCATACTTAAAAGAAAATATTCAAATTTTAAAAAATAAATTTGTAACCAACTTACAATTTATCTTTTAATTAATTAATTATCTTACTAATGAAAATATCAAAAAAAAAAACTGATTTTTTTAATTATCCATTAATTAATTAATTAATTAAATAAAATTGAAAAAGTTGTCCCTGAAAATATGCAGTACACGCCACACACAGTCCATGGACTGTGTGTGGTCGTGTACCACCCTAATTTTTAGGGATATTTGATTTTTTCTATTTTTATTTAATTATTTATTCAAACTACTTTGTTAGATAAAAATCTAACAACCTGATAACTAATTCAAATTTGAATTCAAGTTTAAATTAAATATATTTTTACTAATTATCAAATATAATTAATTATTTGAATAAATATCAATCTTTTAAATTCAAATCCAATTTGAACTTATCAGATTATTATCTCCCACTCAACTAAAGATATTTAATTAATTCTACCAATTAATTAAATCCAATAATTTTGAAAATAAATATTTAACTTATTATAATTTTGAAAATTATAATTAATTAATTATTTAATTAAATTTCAAAAGTTATTTAATTATTTAATATAATTTTGAAAATTATACAATAATTAAATATTAATTAATTAATCATTATTATCATATAATTGCATATTTGGCCCGTAGAACAAATTTATTCTTGAATATGTCTTTCAACTATTTTTCCATTTATATCACTTCTTACCTTGAATAGTATTGATAGAGCCGTTGTGGGGACCTATGGACCTATAATTCCAAGCTCCAATAAATTTTAGATTATTAATTAAACTCTTTAATTAAAAAATCTTAATTTATTAATCTCATGATTATTCAACTATAAATATGAGACTGCACTCTTGTAATTATAGACATTTCATTTATTGAGTACTTTATAATGATAAAGCGTCCATTGATATAATCATTGCATACAAATTAACCCTCTAATAATGGTTCATAATTAATCGGGAATAAAATTACTGTTTTACCCTTTTAATTATATCTTGTTTCCTCAATTACCATTGACTTTACTAATGAAGGTTAATTCATAACTATATTATGAATTTGAGCTCAATAACCTTTCAGTCCCAAAAGTCAACCCTTAAGAGAATCATTATTCAATCTCTTACGAGAAGGCATAGATTCCATATTTGTATACTATGTCCCCAGCCATTTACATTAATGAGTTCCCAAAACAAAAGTTTCTAGCCTGATCATTCTGACAGACCCTAACGAGTGAATCAAAGAACTCATATAACATAAACAGGAGTTCATAGTAACTTCAGGATTAAGATGTATTTGTATATGATCATCAGTTGATATATTTAATTAATACTTCAAAACGGTATTTAACTAAGTAGTAATAAACATATCTGGTCCAGTTCTATATTCTCTAATATATAATGCACCTCCACTAAAGTGTCCTACTACACTAGTGATCCAGATCTAGATCACATGTATTCATAATATTAGTGGACCGTACTTGCAGTAATTAATCTAAAGATTCCATAACTTTATTTTACTGCGAACTATTCAAGTTCATTTATCTCAAACATAATCCTCCCGTACTAATACGTGTTTGAGATCACATATATGAACTGAGGAATTTTTCTAATGTTTACATAATATTATCACATAATAATATAGTCCATAAAATATATGCATAACAAATTCAATTTATTTATTTATTTCATAAAACAATGTCTACTACATATGCTTTCAGGGCACAATTCCCAACAGTGCTGCAGCGCGTGTTTAGTGAGGAGAGAGGCTGGGGCATCTAACTTCGGCGGGCCACGGCTTAGATGCTTGGGGTCGTGGGGCTTAAGGGGCTTTGAGCCCCGAGAGGGTCTTTGAGTGCGGGAACTCAACCCTAAGGGCTCGGGATCAATTCCACTAATCGGTTTAGTAGAATTCAACATCCCTGAGTTTAGGACTCGGTCCGTAAGCCTTTACTTGCTCTTTATTTACGGGATCCTACATTATGGTTGTGACTAGGTTATCGCTAGGAGCTCAGAACCGAGAACGTGCTCGAGGTTCGTTCTTATTATTACGCTATAATCAGACCTGAAGTAAGAAAATTGAACCCAATACGTGATATACATGATTAGGGCTTGACCCAGTTGTTGATTATAACTATGAATAGGGCTTGGGCCCCTGTGAATGAACATGATTGCGTTATGTTTGCACATGATGATTAAACATACTTGAATATTATGTTTCTGGCTAAGTGTTATATGATTGTTCACATGGTTTGCGTAGCTAGGGCTGGGCCCCGTTAAGGGACATGGTTATTACTATGTTTGCAATTAATTGATGGCATTATATGATTAATATGTATGCATACTTGTATTTTCTGAAGTATGCTTATCTATATCTGTATCTGAATACCTGGCTCAGGGCTTGACTTATTAGTCAAGGATGATAATAACACGCTGCTCACTGGTCGAAAGGCTTAAGGCCAATCAAGAACATACTATTACGTTGGCCGACCCTATGGTCGTTGAAAAATTAAAGCACCAGGTATGATGGACTAGCTATATTGCTAGTTACTCAATGCTAAGAGCAAAGGCCCTAGTTGACTCTATTATTACATAGCTAGGGCATAGGGACCATGGTTGACCCTATGGTCAACTATTCAGGGCAGCAGGCTTCAGAATGATCCAATGACCATTTATTTGTAATTGTATGTATGCAGTAGTAGGTTATTACTGCTGAGCATGCTAGATATGTATTTAGAACCTATATTTATTATTCATGCACATGTTTAAGTTTTCTTGCTGAGCCTTGGTTCATGGGTGCTATGTGGTGCATGTAAGGGGAAAGCAAAGCTTGACCATCCATGAGTTGGATAGCTTCGGTGGCGTCGTGTACATATGCGGCTACTCGTCCACCACAGGCGAGGGTATCTCAGAGGAACTGGAGTTGTATCCCTTATTTTTTCGCTTAGGTCGGCCAGTTGTAACTTTGATGTATATACATCCTTTTTAAACGGATGTTTGTAATATTTTGGGGTCCCAAGTATGTATGAAACTTTTAAATGAAAAGTCAACATATCCTTTAACCAAAATTATTAAACTTAACCGTTGTCCCCTCCCCTCGCCTCGCTTCCATGTGACCACAGTAGGTCAGCCTCACCATGCGAGGGTGCAGCCTCGCTATGTGAGGCACCCTCGCTATGTGAGAGTGCAGCCTCGCTACTTCTCATGTGTGCACCTTGTTTCGCCACAAACACACCCCGCGCCTTGGTTTCTCATGACATGTATAGTTTGGACCCTCCTCGATATATGCACAAGGAACACTTGGAGACACCAAACGGGTATGTCAAATAATCATTAGGCGCCAAACATGAATTGATGAGGACGACTGGGTACAAGGTACGTACACTGATATAGGATGTACGATCATGAAGGGGTCAGAGGCGTGGCCCTGTCATCTGCGTCTGACGAGTAGTGGCGGTACGAACTTGTACGAAGAGTGGAGGCACTACCTGAGCACCCCCGACAATATTCCAGAGTCCACAGTACGATGTCCTGCACCACTACTTGGGCATTGTCAACGTAGACACCACTATGTCCTAAGCCACTACCCTGACCCTGTACCTGCAAACGTCCATGTCCCCTAGGACGTACTTGTATCAGGGGGCCAACAGTGCCCACCTATAAATAGGATTCGACCCCTCAGGTTAAGGGGTTGGAAAACTGATTGTATGAGGAGACGTTTAAGAAATATATGATCATTGTTCCATTGTAGTTCTGATTTCTATGTTGATCCAAGTTCTTTCCATCTTATTCTTAGCTGTCTTTAGTAGAATAATCTCAGTTTTATCACCTTAAATCGTTGACGAGTTCTTTCCGTCAACAGTTTGGCGCCGTCTGTGCGAAGGATAAGTGTCAAGCCACTATTCTTCCATTAATTCCGGCAAGAAGAAATGCCAAGACGTTCTAAACGACTGAGAGAGCCACGAGAGGTGGAGGTCCACCTTGATAGAGATCAGCTGAAGGCCTCCATGAAGAACCCTCCTCTACCCAGAGATATGGAGGCCCCAAAGGAACCATAGGTTCATGAAGTAGAGAAGGAGGCTTCATCCCCGACCGTCCCTCCAGATGAGAATCAACCAAGGTCAACAGCTGCCCCTGCAAAAGATGCCGGCGAGTTCCCACCCCCAAGGCCGCCATAGGTGCCAAACTCCGGCCGGCAGGATCCGGGCCCATCGATGCGCAGACCTGACAAGTATCACCGGGTCCATTCTATGAGCTCGAGTTCAAGGTCTCGATTCTATGAAGAGAAGATACGTGAACTTCACCGCAAGAACCAAAGGCTTAAAACCACCTTAGAGAACATGCAAGAGGTGTTGAATGGCCTGTTGCAAGGGAAGTCAAACATATCTCTCCCTAAGCGAAAAGAGAGAGGCGAAGAGGGGGCAGAGACCACCGTCCCAGTAGACGATGGGAGGACTTGACTCTTCACCAGTAATACCCCCCGGGTGAAGCCGTACAAACGTCCCAGACCACCGAGGTAGCACGAACGTCCCGGACCTCCGAAGTAGCCTTCGAGGCCAGAGCAGAAGAACAACGCTGGCCTTCATAACAACGTCGAGGTCACCTCAAGGAGGACACCCTCAGATCTACTAGAGGAACTTAACAAGAAAAGGGTGGATAAAAGGACTACACCTCCTATGGTGCCTCGGGAAGGCAAAGGAAAGGCAGATGCAAGCCCATCCACGTTGAGAGTCTCCTTGAAAAAGAGGAGACAAGACCTAGACACAGAGATGAGAAGCCTACGGAGCAAGATCGTCACCGCATATGGAGGACAAGTCGTCAAGGATGAGTTTGACCATGAATTGCCCTTTGTGAAGGAGATCCAAGCCATCTGGCTCCCAACCAACTTCAAGGAGCCTCATATGATCCCCTATGAAGGAAACACAGATCCTAAGTACCATCTGGACACGTTTAACGACCTGATGAGGTTAAGGGGGATTAGTGGCGGAGCTAGGTGCCATTGCTTTGCTGTCACATTGAAAGGACCTGCGTACAAATGGTTCAAGAGACTTCGACCAGGGTCCATCAGGTCTTGGTAATAGTTTTCTAATGAATTTCTCCAACAGCATCACACCGTGCGTGATTACACAATGTCGGGCACCAGCCTCGCCAACGTGAAGCAGGGAGAAAATGAGAGTCTAAAAGGCTACATCCACAGGTTTAACATGGAGGCGGCCAAAGTAGGGAGCTTGACCTGCAGGGAGTTGAAAATGGCCATCACAACCAAAGTGCGTCCGGGAAGCAAATTGTGGGATAATATGCTTAAAAGGGAAGTCACCAACCTAGATGACTTCTATGAGAGGGCACAAAAGTACATTCGTGTGGAGGATATCCATGCGAACTTAAAGGCAGGAAAAAGTGAGTCCCATGTAAAACCCCCTGCCAATGAATGGTCGAATGGAGCGAAGAAGAAGAGGGCGTATGAAGGGTCGAGAGATGATCAACATAGAAGGACCAAATGCGGAAGCGACCATAGGCAAATGGCTTACACCTTCTATACGAGCCTGACGGACACCAGAGAGCATATCTACCTCACAAATAAGGACCAAGTTCCCTTCAAAAGGTCCCCACCGATGAGAAAAGTGTTGGTTTTTATTGATCAAATCAGAGATTATACGCAGCGGAACAACAATCAAATTGTTAGATTAATCCCATAAGATTTCTAGATCTACTTCTTCACATGCATATATATATTGAATCAAGGACATGAACAGAAAAAAGAACCTCAGGTCCTTCCTTGCTGCTATCTTTTCGTATGGCTAAATCCTCGAGATCTCACACCAAGATCTTCAAAAATGTTGTCAGGCACACAAAGAACGAGTGTGGGCTCGCTATACAAATAATAGGCAATAACTATTTATCAGATGTTCTCAACACGTGAGATCTGATCAAGTTTGGACCTAGGTTTTGTGAAGAACAATGACTTTAGTTTTTGTCACTGTTCTCTTTCTCTGAGAGAGATTCCTAGATATTTTTCTATCCCTAAAAAGTTACGTTCTGTGAAAAACTGATATCCAATATTTAATAATATCCAATATATTAAAATATTTGTTATTTTAAACAAATTCAAAATAACTGATCAGTTATCAGATTTTTGTTTAAATAATAATATTTTAATCATATTAAAATATCTCATTATTTATTTAATATTTAAATAACTAAAATTGTGGAATCAAGAGACTGAGTAAACTCTCTTATGCGTGTAGCACAGTGCCTGTGCACTGTGCCACACGTGTACCACATGCCTGTGATGGCATGTGATTTTTCCCAATTTTTATTATTATTTAAATCCCAAAAATAAATAAATTATATTTTTTTAAATCAAATAAATAATTAATTACACATAATTAAACAATAATTATGTTTGATACATAGAAAAATATTTTACTTATCACATAAGTCCTTTTTGCCCATTTTTTGTATTTGCCTTTGATAGTGATTGTTTGAGCTATTTCGGGGACCATGGACCTATAACATTAAGCTCCAATAAATTGAAACTAAATAATTAAACTCTTTAATTATAATAGTTAATTTATTAATTCTGATATTACTCCACTATAAATTCAGAATTACACTCTTTATGTTATAGATATACTTTTACATAAATCTTTTTCTTAAGTCGTCCATTGATATAACCATCTTACAATAGTTCAACCCTCTAATTAATTAGTTCATAAATTAGAATGGAAGAATTACCATTTAACCTTTCTAATTTACTTCTTATTCCTTAAGTACCATTAATTCACTAGTGAATAATTAATCTATAATCTAATTATAGATTTGAGGTCAAAATCATTCAGTTCCAGAATTAACCCTTAAGGGAACTAGTATATGATCCGTTAGGAAAGATTAGATTCTGTATTGTTGATACATGTTCCTAGCCATCCATGATATTAAATCTCCAAAACAAAATTCATTAGCCTCATTCTTTGAAGAGACCTTAACGAATGAATCAAAAGATTTAATAAACATGAACAGGAGTTCATGAACACTCAGGATTTAGGTTGATCTATAAATGATCATCAGTTATGATATGAATTACAAGTCTTTATTGTTAAATGGTTTTTGGATAAAGACTCTAATTCATATCGGTCCATGTCATATATAATCATATTATATAAAGCACCTTTACCGAGATGTCTTTCCACATCAATAATCCGAATCTAGATTATTTGTATCATTATGATACTCAATAAACTGTACTTACAACTCCAATTAAAGAATTCCATAACTTTAATTTGTTGTTGTTGACTATTTTTATTTATTCATGTGATCTTAATTCTCTCGTACTAATACAAGATCACATCCTCAATAATGAATATGGAATTTTTCTGATATTTTCAAAATTATTCAAACAATAATTTAACAATCTAAATATAACAATAATAATAAACTATTGTATTTATTTATTCATTAAAAAAAAAATGTCTTTACATGCTTTTAGGACACACTCCTAACAAAAAGATCGATCCAAGAGGGACCCTAGCAAATACTATCAATACCACAAGGATATCGGCCATACCACGGCAGAATGTACCCATTTGAAGGAAGAAATTGAAGAGCTCATCCGAAGGGGACACCTAGGCCGATATGTCAGAAGGGAGAAGCGAAAATCGGAGGACATGCCAGTGATACCTCGGACACAAGGAGGAGCCCCACAGATACAAGGAGAGGTGAGAACGATCTTCGAAGGTCCGAGGTTTGGGGGAGAGTCCAGGAAGGGTCGAGACAAATACACTAGAGAAGCTAGACGGAGTTCACCACCGTGTGTCATGAGTTTGGAGCAGCGACCCCCGAAAAGCTTTAAGGGAGAAAATGACTCAATCACTTTAACAGAGGAGGATGCACGACCCATAAAGATCCTTTGGTGTTGACAGTTCAGTTGGCCAACATGCAGGTGCACTGAGTCCTCGTAGACAACGGAAGTTTCATAGATATCTTATATCACCACGCCTTGGAGAAGATGGGTTTGGGCATCAGACACTTGAAACCCTGTCAATCCACCTTATACGGGTTCACGAGGGACTCGATACAACCCTTAGGGGTGATCAAATTAGCACTCACCATGGGAGAACAACCCCGACAGACCACAGGCATGGCAAACTTCGTCGTAGTAGATTGTGCTTCAACTTTCAATGCAGTATTGGGGAGACCATCCCTAAGAGAATTGAAAGCGATCACTTCAATATATCACCTCGCCATCAAGTTCCCAACTCCTGGTGGAGTAGCGAGTATGAAAGGAGAACAAAGACAGGCAAGGGAGTGTTATAACACCTCCCTTCGCACATCTGTGAAACTGCGAGAACCGATGGCGATGGTGGTGCATGGGGGCACAAACCCACAGGAACTAGACCGCAGAATCATGGAGGAGCCAGGGGCTGAACCTATGGAGGAGGTAGAGGAGATCATGGTGATGGAAGAGCCATTGTGAAAGTTGAAGGTGGGAAAAAGCCTTCATAGCGACGCGAAGGAGAAGTTGGTAAAGTTTTTGAAGGACAATCTGGATGTATTTGGTTGGAGTCACGAGGACATGATAGGAATAGATCCAGCCATCATGTGCCACCATTTGAATATCGCCTCTGAGGCAAGGCCCGTCAGGCAAAAAAGACTAGTGCTTGATCCAGAGAGGTACGCAGCCTTAAAGGAGAAGGTGGAGAAGTTGAAGGCCAATGGGTTCATCCGTGAATCCTTCTATCCTATATGGGTGTCGAACCGAGTGCTAGTCCCGAAACCGAATGGCAAATGGAGGAGTTGCATTGACTTCTCAAACCTCAATAAGGCTTGTCCTAAGGACAGTTTTTCGCTTCCAAGGATAGATCAGCTGGTGGATGCATCGGCCGGGCACGAGTTACTTAGCTTTATGGATGCCTACTCTGGAAACAACCAGATACCTATGAACCCAGCCGACGAAGAGTATACATCATTTATAACGGATAAAGGGCTCTCCTGTTATAAGGTGATGCCTTTCGAATTAAAGAACGCAGGTGCCACCTATCAAAGATTGGTGAACAAAATGTTCGCTAACCAGATAGGGAGGAACATGGAGGTATGTGTTGATGATATGCTGGTGAAGACCAAAAATGCTGCAAAACTCAACAAAGACCTAGGAGAGATGTTTGACACACTCATGAAGTACCGAATGAATTTGAATCCACTCAAGTGCACTTTCGGTGTATCCTCGGGAAAGTTCTTAGGTTTCATGGTCAACTCCAGAGGCATCGAAGCTAATCTTGATAAGATAAAGGCCCTAATAGATATGAGCCCACCCAAGAATAGGAAGGAGGTACAATTTCTAACGGGACGGGTGGCGGCCCTTAATAGATTCATCTCGAGGTCTACGGACAAGTGCCTCCCCTTCTTCAATATCTTAAAAGTGAGAAAAAATTTCGCTTGGGATGAAGAATGTGAGGATGCTTTTGTCAAGCTAGGAACACTTAGGGAAGCCACCCTTGTTGGCAAAACCTAAAAGGGTGAAAGGCTATACTTATACTTGGCAGTATCCGAGCATGCCATAAGTGCTGCCCTGGTTAAAGGAGAGAAGAAACACCAACAACTTGTGTACTACGTCAGTAAACGGCTAGTAGATGCGGAGAACTGATACCCGAAGATAGAGAAGTTGGCGTACGCGTTAGTTGTGGCTTCAAGGAAGCTAAGGTCCTATTTCCATGCCCATGCGATCGAAGTACTCACCAATAGCCCTTTAAGGCAAGTCTTGCATAAACCTGAAACCTCGGGGAGATTGATGAAGTGGTCGATCGAGTTGAGTCAATTCGACATCGCTTATACCCCAAGGACCTCCATCAATGGGCAAGTGCTCGCAGACTTCATAGTGGAATTCACCTATCGACCAAATGGAGGAGGAGATGAAGAAGAGGAACAATCAGTCATAGAAGGAGAGCCAAGGAGTTCTGAGGAATGGAGCCTGCACGTGGATGGAGCATCCAACAAAGGAGGATTTGGAGCAGGAATCGTGATGACTGGACCCGAAGGACACAGGATTTACTGCATGATACGGTTTGGGTTCGAAGCCTCGAACAATGAGGCAGAATATGAAGTGCTTCTAGTAGGGTTGCGGTTGGCCCAGGGGCTAAAGGCAACGCATCTACACATCTTTAGTGACTCACAGTTGGTGCTTTTCCAGGTGAAGGGTGAGTATTACAGTTGGTGCTATCTGTAGTCCGACCTTGAAGTACTTCCAAATGTTTCTTTTCATACCCACATAATTTTCCACTGGCCAGCTCAGTTTCCACTCAGTCTCATTTGCATACTCCAGATGGTATCCTCTACAATCCATTTGCCAGAGTTTCTTATTTCTTCTCAATAAGTATTACTATCATCAGCCTCTCGAATAGCACCTTTGAGGCTTCCTCTCTATATCCATCTCCCTCCCGGAACATTCTCAACACCGAGTTCTTCCAGTTCGTTACATGCCCAAGCATAAGCTCGTCAGTTAAATACTCATCCTTGAGCATTCAGCCTCGAACTTGTAATGTATCGATGCATTCCAGTTCTCTGTTCCCTTACCATGGGAAATCCATCCTAACATCTCGAGTCATTCTACGTAGAAGTCATGCCCTCACCTGACCTCCTCTCAGGTGCCATCCTCTCCCTCATGTGCATACCAAATAACCTCCTGGTTCCTGTCGCCATCTCGATAACTACCTTTTCGATCAGGCTTCTTTCCAATCTCAATCTAGGTGCCCAAGCACTGTCTGGGGTCCTTTTACCTCAAAAATCGAGAATTCGACCTCGCTGCGTCCTATCAACAAAAGTACCATCTTATCAATCAGACCTTTCCCCCTTTCTGGCAAAACCAGAAGCCACAGAACTATCCGGCGTTCTATCAACTTGACTATCACGAATCTACCTTTACTAACTCCATCAAAGGGAGCACCGCCCTTGCGGCTCTGGCACTCATGCTCTATACATCAACCATCAGTTCCTTGAACAACATGGCCTTCTCAGCCATCCACATACAGATGATAATCCCTTACATCAGAGCGGCCCAAATACCTTAGACTAATCCAGATCTCAAATCCTTAAATGGGTCGCCATCCATTTCAGGTACATCCATCAGTATAACTTCCTGAAATGAATTACCCGATTCACCAAACCCATTGATTTACACTGTTGTTACCCCCAACAGTCCAAACAAAACTTATAAGTCCACCAGTCTCCACAGTTCGAACCATGTCTTTATAACCTCTTTTATCAATCACCAACTAGGTTCCTTTCAGCCCATCAAGCCAGTACCTCAGCCCGAGTACCATTTCCAGGCATCTCCCTACCTCAATATTTAATACAACCCTCTAATCAAGATCTCCCATCCTCTTAACCAAGGGTGGAACTAACTCTGCCCATCTATTGATAAATTCCTTGTCAATCCGAACTCTCCTCAAAACCAACCTTTAAGCCTCTCATTAATACCCTTATCTGTCCATACCTCACAGTAAACCAACACCGGTAACCTTACTGTTAGAACATCCAAATCAGCTATTTCCCCCAGAGAAATCCGTTGTTCTTCCATCCCATCTCAACTCCAACTTATATCTAGAATCCCCCTCTCAACACAATATCAGGTCCCCAAACCCTTCTAGGAACAAACAACTCGAGTTCATCTGTCAAAACTGACCAACTCCTGAACTCTGAGGTTCATACCCTGAACCAACCCACAACTAGGTCCGAACATCCACAGGTATAATGCACACACAAGCCTATACTAGGTCAAATCCACAATGATATACATTTAGCTACCAGATACTATTATCACTAAGTATATCCATACTCACCATGCTTCATACAAGCCAATAAACAGATATAACTAATGAATTAATTCAGAAAATTAACCACATGCACTCAATATGCGAACCATTATGCCAATATTCACCCATATGCATAATAAAGTCATTCAGCATGCATTAATCTCAACATGCAATAGTCAAGGGCCCAGCCCAACAATATCTCCTGCACATGTCAACTCATTTCTCATGCTCCATATAGATAAGCAGGCAAACAGGGCAATCAAACATATATTCAACCATATTAATCATTCATACCAACCAACCCTGAGTCGAGCTTGTCACTGACAGCGAGCGTACATGTTCGGTCAATCTCCAGATCCAATAAACCTTGGCTCGCTCTGATACCAAGTTGTAACGCCCTACTTCCTTAGAGCCGTTACTAAGTGAGTTTTAAGACAAAACAGTGTGCAATGAACTCGCTAACCCAGGTTTTTAAACAAAAGTGTGACTAATTAAAAGTTAAGGCTGTAATCTTAGAAAAATGTGTCGTTTCAATAAAACTTCTAGTATTAAACATTTGGGATCCCAAAATAAGGTTTGAAAACTATTTACATCTTAAAATAAGTTTACAATTGATCAGTTATAAAAATCATAGATTATTACAGCCATTTTCGAATAAACCCCCAACCAAAGCAGTCGGGCAGGCCAAACATGTACGCGTCGCTTCACGCTCTCCGTACTCATGGTTGGTTGACTCAGTCATTGCCCTTACCTGCAACACAGAGCACCCGTGAGCCGAAGCCCAGCAAGAAAACTCATGCAGAACATAACATATGCAATGTATACAGTTTATCATAACAGATAATCCACAAATAAACAAGTCAACCATTAGACTAAGCAAACACGGCCATGCCGCCTCAGAAACCTTACCAAAGCCCTGGGGTATCGGTTCTCACCGTAAGGATAACTCATGTATCAATCGGGCCCTGCCCTGACTATAGCATCCCATGTGCTAGGTGTTACTTCCGGCCCCGCTGCCGTACCCGGCCTACGCCGTTCTCGGCCCTTGCCGTTCAATTTACTATAATCACACGTATAGCATAACACAACAACATTCCAATAAATATTAATTCATTTAAGTCTACACCCTAACATGTAATGCAATATAGGGCCATGCCCGGCAATCATCTCATCATGCAATATAGGGCTGTGCCCCGCAATCACACTATGGGCCCACGCCCTATCCTACGGGTGATATAGTTTTCTTACCTGTATTCCGAGTCTCCTGATGCACTCACGCCGCGAGCACGGTCCTCTAGCACGAGCCTCTCCAATATCCTAGTCACAACACACAAGAATCTTCCTTAAATACTAATTAATTCACAACCACTTCCCGGGACCAATCCCGCACTCTCGGGACTCCCAAATTCCTAAAACAACACCCCGGAGACATCCCCCGAACCCCCGGAGCAAAGGCCTAAAATTGCCCAAAAATGTCATCCTGAAATTGGCCTTGTGCCGCGGCACAACTTTCTTGTGCCGCGGCACCCAGCAAGACAGGGACTCCACGCCGCGGCACGCAAAAACTGTGCCGCGGCACGCCTTCGCAGACCCAGAATTCTGGGTTTTCTCTTGCGTTTTCTCTGAGCTAAAACCTTCCCAAATCATACCAAACCAATACCCAAACCCCAAAATCAATTTCAAACATCAAATAGACCATCTAACAACCCATAAACATCATCAAAGATCTCCAAACACACAATCAAATCCCCAAAATCCACATCCTTGATTTCAATTTCAGAAAAATAAAAACTCGAAGTTCAAACTTAAACCATGCTCAAATTTCTTAACCCATAACATAATCAAGCCTTAAATGTGTACAAAATTCCTTACCTCATATGGAGAATCCATCCCTAAGCTTCCTTCATCTCCTAGGTCTCCAATTCAGCTCCTCCACTCATCTTTTTCTTCTTCATGCCCTAGCTTTTCCCTCTCTTTTCTCTTCTCTTCAAACTATATCAAGACCAAAATGACTAAGCCCCAAACCATGTACCCCATATAACCCAGCTGCCATTTATCTAATTCCCAACCAAATGACCATTTTGCCCCTCCTTGCCTAACCTTTCCTACCTAAACCTCAAGGGCACTTAAGTCCTTTCAATTCTATTTCATATCTACCATTTTCTTTCTAAAACTTGTTACTCTCAGCAGTAACTAATGGTTACCCAGGTTACTAAATCTCCAATAACCATTACCCGCTAAATCTTAACTTAACCATAAAATTCCCGAGGTACCCCTAGGCTCCTCCCGAGCCGGGTATAGAAATCCCGTTGCGACTCTTGAGTTAACTAGCTCTCTAGGACCGTCTCGGCACGTGCATCAAAATAATAAAACCACACTCACGTGGTACAATTCACAAAATACAATTATCACATATCAATACAGTTATGCCCAACATGGCCAAAATTACAATTACGCCCTTCTAACACGATCCGGGCCTACATGCATACTAATATACATAGCCATGCATCTCAGATAAACACATAGCCAAATAACATGCTTTAAATCATAAGCATGCATTTAACTCATAAAATCACACATAAATCCCAACCTGCCCTCCTGGCACACTAATCAAGGCCCTTAAGCCTTATTAGCTAATTTGGGTCGTTACAGCAATAATTGAGTTATTATGTGAATTATATTATAATATAATCATGCTTGTATGTTAGAGATATTAAATATGTGTATGTGGGCCCGTTTCTTATAAGAAGGGTATTTAGTAGTTTGACCCGTTTGGGGTATGAATGCTAATATGTGTTTGTGTGATTAAGACCACATTATTATGTAGACATATTTGGTTTACTTGGCGAGAGGTGATCCCGATGAGCAAGTTAGCGGAAAAGTCACAACGGGGTCTAAATACCTGGTTCGGGGTGAACTTAGGGGTGTTCTAGTAATTTAGTACATTCCCGGGAATTAGTGGCTAATGGGAATTTATTGGTAACCGTGTGAGAATATTGGAAGTAGCGGGAATTATAGGATGCAAATTGTGGATAGTGGGATTTAGAGCAAAGGACATAATTGCCCTTATGGATATTTGAGGTATAAGCTAAGAACAAGGGGTAACTTAGTCTTTTCCACTCAGGTTTAGGATTTAGCTGGCTGGGATATACCAGAAAGTTTAGGAAATTACATGAAAAAGGAATTCAGCAGCTCCCTTTCTCTCTCCCTCATTTATTCTAGGTGCCATGGAAGCTTGAGGAGTTTTTGGAAAATTGAAAAGGATCATAGCTTGGGAAATCAAAGTGTTAGGTTTGAGGATTAGTTCAAGGGCGTTCTTCATCTCTGAGGTAAGATTTTAACTCAGTTGCTCTTGGTGATTCTGTGATTGTTGGTTGAAGTTTAAGGTTTATGCATGTTAGATAGTTGGAAGGTTGAGTTTATGGGTTTTGATAAGTTTTATTATGGTATATGGCTGGGTTTTGTTTTTGGAAGGGTTGTGATAATAATGGGAACTGAATTGGAAGGTTAGGGTGGAATTGGATGGGTTTTAGGTGGGTTCGGTTGAAGAAAAACCCAGAGGCAGGGGCAGGCCGCGGCGCCTCAGGGGCACGCCGCGGCGCGCGTTGGTTTCTAGGGAGGCCGAGCCTCTGAAATTAGAGGCGGGCCGCGGCTCGGGTGTGAGGGACCGCGGCTCTTAAAGGGAATTTTGGCTTAAATGGGATTTTTAGATTGGGAACTTAACCATTTGGGCTCGGGATCGATTTTACTTCCTTGTTAAGTGGAATTCGATGTCTCAGAGGCTAAGAGTTGGTCTGGAAGTGGTTATTTACCTGTTATTGATGGGAACTTATTTATCGCGGTTGTGACTAGGTTTTTGCTAAGGGCTTGAATTGGGGGTTGTACTCAAAGGGTCGTCGCTAATAACCCGCATAGAGACCAAAGGTAAGAAAACTGCACCTATTATGTGAATGCTTGATTAGAGCTTAGTTAAGGTAATGAACATGATTATAATTATGTTGCGAATGTCTGATTAGGTATACTATAACGTGCATAATTATGATTATGCTTATGACTATTGAGTGAATGTATTATAATGCATTGTGTGACTATTTGATAAGTATGCTATATGAAACATGTGATTGTCTGTTATGACTGTGAAGGTTAGTTTATAAACTAGGGTATCATTAGGATGTTAAGTGGAGATCATCTTATTAGTTGAGAATATGATGGGCTCTAGGAGATCCTTATTAGTTGAGAATCCCAAGGCTTCAACTTATAAGTTGGAGGCACGTGGTGGCTTGACTTATAAGTCAAGGGCATAAGGAACTTAGTTTATAAGTTAAGATTGGCATAATGCACGTGGAGTGCAGGTCACCATGGCTGGGCCACCCTGGGAGTGCAACATGCACTTGACTGGCTCAGATGCCAACAACTTGATAGAAAGTGCGACATGCACTTGTGTGACTCTATAGTCTCCAATTGAGTTTAATGAATGCACTGGATTCAGTTATTACTGTTTGATGGTTGTTTTATTCACTGAATTGTTGATTATGTTTTCTTACTGAGTCTTCTGGCTCACAGGTGCTTTGTGGTGCAGGTAAAGGTAAGGAGAAGCTCAACCAGCCATGAGTCGGAGGGCATTAGCAGTGGTATGTACATATGCAGTCCACTCGACCACCACGGCTGAGATGCTCAGAGGAACTAGGGTTAAACCCAACTTTTGCCGCTGAGGACGGCTTATTGTGTAATCTGAGTTTTGTAATACGATTTTAAACTAACATTTTTGGGATCCCATGTAAAGAACTTATCTTTAACTTAATGGAAATGTTTATGAGATGAGCAAAAGTTTTTAATACCCAAACCTTAGTGGCTTAATCACATGTTTAGTCCAAATGACTTGTTAGTAAGTCCAGCACTGGTTTCAAAACACGCCTCGTAATGGACCTTAATTAGCAGGGTGTTACATTGCCTAGACAACCTCCCAAGTAGATGTAAACTTTTCATATATATCATTGTAACCTGCCTACTATGAATGAAATTGTTCACAACTTCGCATGTTATTTTTCTTCTCTATGCGAGCATCAACCAAAGTGCCTGCTGAAATAAATTTCACCAAGCACTTGGGGGGTAGGACAGGAGGCACGAGTATAAGAAAAAAAAATCTCTTATATTCAAAAGGAGTAGCTACCCTTTTGAATATCAAGGGAATAGTTTAAAAGTATGACCTCCAACCAAAGGCTGACACCCCAGGGGGTGAGGCCATAAGGAAGGAATCTCCCAATAAGTCTAGAACGACCATTAAGCCTGCTAGCCAAAAAGGGTCCTACAAGAGACCATTGAAGAAATAGTACTATATATAATGACGAGAAGGACGCTTCTCGCAAAAAGTAACAAGCGCGCGCAAAGAATGTGAAAGGACCCCAAGAGCCCAATGGGTTAACGTGTCCTTACAAGTATAATCAAGGTGCACCAGAAAGATTATCATCATCAGATCAGGGAAGAGATATGTAATCCACAAATAATAATAATAAGAGGGGCTTACCAAAGTCCCTTAAGTTTGATGAACACAAAAAAAAAGAGAAAGGGGAAATAATGTGAGGGATTACATAGCAACCACATACATAGGCCGAATACAAAGGAACCTAAAAATTTCCATCCTTACCCTTCCACTCAGAAATCTTCTCAACGGCATAATCTCCAAAGGGAGGCAGGTCAACGGTGGGGTTGGTCCTCCATACAGCGTGCAGCGTGCGCTCGACTATGCGATTCTCAGCATTCACAAGCTCAGCCTCGAGCACAATAATCCTCTCGTTTAAAGTATGGATGGTAGCCTCCAGCTGGGTGTTGGTGTGAGAGGTTGATGCAGCCTGGGCTAAAGTGGCGTCCTCTAGAAAACTGCCTCGGTCAGTTGACTTGACAAGACATCCTTTGCTGCCTTGGCCACCGATAGGTTCCCCAATGCCTCCTCGAGCTCGCGTTGTAATCGTTGTAATGCATCCTTTGAGGAGTTTGAGGCGATCAGCCGACGACTCAAGATAGAAGCCTAAGTAAGGGCAAGGACATAAAATAAAGCCTCGAGGGTCAGGCAATATCAAAACAAAATGAAAACAAAAAAATATATATCTATCATAAATGAATAAACCGAGTATCTCGAAAAATACCTGCAAGGAGGCTCGCATATAGGCGTCTTCTAGCTCAGCATCAGGGACATAGTGCAGAGTTCCTCACTCGCCTTTGGGAAAGTTTCCCAGATGATGGCTCATGGCTTCCCCATATTGGCTAGCCAAAGGATGATCTTCGGAAGCAGAAACATAAGCTTGACCGGGGGAGATGCGTGTGCTTACTGAGGTACGCTTTGGCAGGGATGGGGACCGAGAAGGTCCTGATCCATCCGAAGTGGTCCGGGGAGCAGAAGAGCACGGAGTCATCTCCTTAGGTAAAGAGGCACCTGAAGACGTCCACCCAGGACGCCTCTCTGAGGGTAGAGGAGCCCTAGCAAAAGAAGGAATGACGAAATTCCTTTTAGGCATGGAGGGGCGGGGGACAGAGGCATCGAAGGCAAACTCACCGCCAAGCATCGACGGTGGATTCCGAGAGGTAACACAACTAGTATGACCATCATCGGCCACGCCCCTAGCCCTACCGGTGACAGAGTGCAAGCACGAGTAGTTCTCAGACAACACTGTCTCTTCAACATCCATGTGATCCCCTGAAGGGTAGACATAGTCCCTATCGACTACCTCGTCATAATTACCTTCATCGTGGCCGTATAGCCACAGATCCGCAGGTTCAGATGAGGTGGGGCATGGACCTGCAAGTTCAGGTGAGGCAGGGCGTGGATCTGCGGGCTCCGAGGAAACGAAGCATAGAGAGACGGTTTGGTCCGGGGTCAGCAGCCTGTACAAGTGAAGGTTGCTCTCTGTAAAAAGGGCGCAGGCTTGTTTGCATTCACCCTGCAAGGCCAGGATTTTCATCACTCGGTCATGAGCCGACGGTTTCAAGGTGGAGCCAACAACCCCTAAGAGACCTGCCATCAAAAGAAAAGAAATAACTATAGTTAGAAAAACCATAGAAGAAAATCCGAGTAAAAAGAGAAACCTCTCATGTATGAAATCAAAGTGAGAATAGTCTTACTTGGGGTGTTGAAGCTAGTGTGTCTGGTGTGCCTGCTATAAGTAAAGAAGTAGTCTGTCGTCCACGAGCCCCTATTCGAAATGGAGCCCTCCATGAGGGAATTCCCTTTATGGGCTGCGACTTTCTAGAGCTGGTAGAACCCAGGGGCAGATGTATTCGCCCTAAGGGTATATAAGTAATGAACCTCGCTCATGGAAGGCCCTCTGGAATGCACCTAATGGTACAACACATATAGGCTGCTAAGCATCACCCAAGAGTTGGGGGACAATTTTAGAGGCGCCAGTTCAAAGTAGTTAAGCACTTTGACGAAAAAGGGGTGAAACGGCAGAGCCCCACCAGATCGAATTATGGCATCGCTAAAGGCCACGTACCCTTCCAGCGGCTCAGATGCGCATTCATTACATTTTGGGATGACAAAATTGACACTTGATGCTAACTAATGAGCCTTTAGCATGTTGGTCAGTTTAGTCATGGTAAGGCTGGACTTGCCCGTTTCTTCGAAAGTGTCAGAGGTTCTCTTCGACATCTCATGTACCTGGGTAGAGATAAGCAGTTTATGAGCCATAGACTTTCTAAGGATCCTGGAAGACCCCCCACGTGTCTCTACCAGCACTTTGCTTGACCCTAGGACGTAAGACCGGGGGTAGGGGAAGAAGCGTGGGTGGGATCATAGAAAGGAACTTCGGTTGAACTGATTCACGTCTACCGCCTTCGAAGAAGAGACCCCTATGACCGGGAGACTCATCACCACAAAAGGAAAAAGGCTCAGGGGCAAGTTTTCTTCTAGGCAAGCAATTTCAGAAAGGCAATCCTGAAGGATTGATTGTAGCTGGCAAATGTATGTCGTATGCTAGGGGGAGAAACCTAAACCCTCATCCCAGGTATTGGATTCTAGCTCCTCCTCCAAATCGCACGGTTTCTGTCTGAGGTAGGACAGTCTCTAAAGGTAGAGCATTCGCACACCCCCATGGTTAGATGGTCTACGAACGTCGGCCTCCGAGTTGGAGGATGACAACTCAATGAATTCAACATTGGACGGACCTTCGGGACATCACCTAGACACCATGGACCAATTAAGACTCGAGGGCATATATGCGTAAGAGTAACCCTATATCTACAACATGAGTGTGAGGGGTATAAGAAAAAGGCCTATGCATATGTACTTGAAAGGCCATACGAAAAGAATGACAAACTCTGAAGAATGAGGGTTGTACAACCAGTAATTCTACCCCCGCGTAGTCAATATAAAAAAAAAAAAAAAAGAAAATAGAGGAAGGAGGCATACCTGGAGGTATATGTATGAAGCCGAAGGTGTGCAAGGATAGACTTGTGGAGGCGTAGGGTCGGTTGAGCGATAAGCAAGGGCAAGACCGTAGGAGCAAAAGAATGCCTAGCGTCATCGCAATGCTAGCCCAAAAAAAAAGGGCAAAAGAATCAGGAAAAATAATAATAATAAAAAAAAGGAGGATGAATAAATGAAATGGAAGGAAAATTACCTCAAGAATGCTTTTGTGGTGGATGGAACCTTTGAACTCTTGAAAGTGGTTTGGAGGGAATACCACTAGGCTAGGCAAGTTTTGGTGTGGAGAAATGACGCCTTGGAGTATTTATAAGGAAAGTCAAGGCCCCCTAGCCATTGAATTCAAGTCCATATGAATGGTGGAGATCAAGAGTATGGGTAGCCTTGGGATCCGCGATTGAGAATGATTGGCCCTTATGCAATCTTAGGGACATTCATGGATCCCCCAACAGTTAGGTGGTTTTTGTGTTTCTTTGGACACTATAAAGAAACACAACTTCAAAACCCACTTTGTGTTTCTTCAGGCAACATTGGATAGCGCACCAAGGTTGAGTCTCCCAAAACTTGCCATCCATATCAAACTAGAGAAAAGGAAAAAGTCTATAAACACACTTAAAAGTGTACTTGTAGACTCGGGGGCAAGTGTGAATGTGGGAATTCTTCCCTAGTGAATTCCGTTCAGGAGAATCTCTACGCTACGAGGCACCTTAAAGACTATGAGACGCATGCTAGTGGGACGAAGGGGTGAGAGCCTCACTTGGCTACTTTCCACATGCACAAAGGGGCAAGGGCGTCACATGGCATCAGAGGAGTTGGGCTAAGAGAGCCACCCTCGCTATACGAGGGTCCTCGGCCGGTTACCCACACGAACGCCATCCTCGCTATGTGAGGGTCCTTGGCTGGCCTCCTGTGCGCGAGTCCTTGGCTGGACTCCCACACGCACCGTGTCTACACAAGACATCATGCCTCGCCTCCATGTGACCGCAACAGGCCAGCCTCGCTATGTGAGGGTGCAGCCTTGTTGCATCTCCTGTGTCCTGTGCCTTGCCTCCATGCGACTGCAACAGGCCAGCCTCACTATGCGAGGTACCCTTGCTATGCGAAGGTACAGCCCCACTACGTATCCCGTGTCCCCTCGCCTTGCCTCCATGCGATCGAAGCAGGCCAGCCTCGCCATGCGAGGCACCCTCGCTATGCGAGGGTGCAGCCTCGCTACATCACCCGTGTCCCTCGCCTCGCCTCCAAGTGACCACAGTAGGCCAGCCTCACCATGTGAGGCACCCTCGCTACTTCACCCGTGTCCCTCGCCTCACCTCCATGTGACCACAGTAGGCCAGCCTTGCTATGCGAGGCACCTCGCCATGCAAGGCACCCTCGCCATGTGAGGGTGCAGCCTCGCTACTTCTCATGTGTGCACCTTGTTCTACCACAAACACCCCCCGCGCCTTGGTTTCTCATGACATGTATAGTTTGGAGCCTCCTCGATATATGCATGAGGAACACTTGGTGACACCAAACGGGTATGTCAAATAATCATTAGGCACCAAACATGAATTGATGAGGACGACTGGGTACAAGGTATGTACACTGATATAGGATGTACGATCATGAAGGGGTCAAAGGCGTGGCCCTGTCATCTGGGTCTGACAAGTAGTGGCTGTACGAACTTGTACGGAGAGTGGAGGCACTACCTGAGCACCCCTGACATTATTCCAGAGTCCACAATACAATGTCCTGCACCACTACTTGGGCATTGTCAGGGTAGACACCACTATGTCCTGAGCCACAACCCTGACCCTGTACCTGCATACGTCCATGTCCCCTAGGACCTTCTTGTATCAGGGGGCCAATAGAGCCCACCTATAAATAGGTTTCGACCCCTCAGGTTAAGGGGTTAGAAAACTGATTGTATGAGGAGATGTTTAAGAAATATATGATCATTGTTCCATTGTAGTTCTGATTTCTCTGTTGATCCAAGTTCTGTCCATCTTATTCTTAGTTATCTTTAGTAGAATAATCTGAGTTTTCTAACCTTAAATCGTTGACGAGTTCTTACCGTCAATAATTGTTATATATGTATAAATGTTTGAACGTGCTTATTTGCATCGTTAATTGCTTATGAATGCTAGAAATGCTTATTAGCATTATTTTGTGCTGATGAATATCAGGTAGTGCTTATTAGCACCATGATTGAATATATTATGTGTTGGCATGCTTATTGGCATTGCATCTGTTTGTCTGTTTGATCTAGGGCAGTCAAGCGGCAAGAGGTATATTTATTACTTACCTAACGATCGATTTGATCACTACAGAGTGGGTTAGATATCAGTATCATTCCTCGAAGGTCAGAGACATTGGCTGGCCAAGAGATACAAGCCAGGGAAGAGAATAACCAGGGCTAGACCCCACCACCAGCTCTAGAAAATTGGCAACAGGTGCATGCTAATATGCAAGCTAGGTTAGAGAACATGGAAGATAAAATTCACCTCCTGAGACAGCAACAGGTTCCAGCAGGGATCCCACAGCCTGCGGTACCAGCAATGTCACAGCCCTAGGTAGGGGGAGATAGATGGGAACCCCTATATGAGAGGTTCACGAAGCAACACCCTCCAGTTTTTTAGTGCAGCGCAGACCCACTATAGACTGAGCAATGGTTGACCATGATAACCACTATCCTGGATTTTATGAGGGTAGGTGGTAATGAGAGAATGGCCTACGCCATTTACATGTTTCGGGAGGATGCCCAAATATGGTGGGAGGTGTAATCCTAGATCAGAGAAGTAAACATTTTGCAATGGGAAGAGTTCAAAACTTTGTTAAATGAGAAGTACTACAACGACATAGTTAAAGCTGCGAAGGCTGAAGAGTTCAGCAAGTTACTTCAGGGTAACATGACAGTGACAGATTCTGCCCTAAAGTTTGGTAGATTGGCATAGTTTTTCGAGAAACTAGTGCCCACTAATGGCACCAGAAGATAGAGGTTTCTCTAGAGACTACAACCTATGAAAGCCCGGGATGTTCGCATTACTATTGTGCCAGGATTGACTACCTATACAGAGGTTGTGGAGAAGGCGCTTACATCTAAAAGCATAGAGAACAAGAACTAGCATGAGAATGTGCCCAGAAGTGTAGAGTCCAAGAACTTTACTTAGCTAGTTAGATAGTAGTAATAATAGTAATAGTTGTAGTATTTTTATGACTGTGGATTTTGGTTCAGACCGGGATTTAATTGGACACTCGTAGTAACACTTGTAGATTTTCTAAGTTTAACCTATAGTTTAAGAATATTAATTTTAACCTAAGGTTTGATTAATATGACTGATATTAATGGTGATATTTATTATATTATAAGGTTTAGATAGACCCAATAAGATAATAACACTTGTCTTGTGTATGTTTAATGATAATTAAGTATTGTTTAGGAATAAGTTTATTAAGAGTAATATTTGAATATCCTAGGGTCTGTCAGCAGCTTTGAAATCGTTAGAGGACTTAGTCAAGGTTGTTTACTCAATTCAAATTAGGCTGAAAATGTGCAATTTTGTGTTTAAATATTCAGCGTATGCCGATATATTACAGCTATAGAGGGCGATATATCGCAATACGGGGATACGAAAAACACGTAACTTCGCACGATCACCTCGACAAGCCTCGGGCATACTGGCCCAGGCGATATATCGCCTACTAGGGGCGATATATCAGCTCCTTTGATATGTTTTTGAATGTTTTTGAAAATGTTCTCATTTTAATCTTTAACCTCTTGATAAATCCAGCATCTTTCTGACCGAGTCTTCAGCCTCTGCTGAATGATAATTCAAATATTTTTCACTTAAAAAGCCATTATTCTATTCAAGTTAAATGAAGATCTTTTCATTCTTGAACTCTATAAATAGGACGTAGTACCCAGCCATTTATTCATTCATCAAGCTAAGTTCAGAGGCTGCAAGCTACTAGGTTATTTTTGAGTGCTTAAACACTTGGGTTGGGGATTATAAGCTTAATCATTATAAGCTTACCAAACACTTGGGAAGTAAGGTTTACAGCACATTTCGGTTCGAGGTTTAGATCGATCATAGAAGCATTCAAGGTATTCCAAACGCTAGTTTATTTTGGTATTGTTTTCCTTAAGTTCTTATAGTTTTCTACTTAGCACCCTAACTTTATTCTTTATTTTTCGATAGGAAATCTAAGATCTTGAACATAAGGTTTTTGGTAAGTATATTCTTGATGGTATAGTTTGTCCATTCTTTTCATTCCTTTTTCTTCAGTATACTCACCCTTTCATTGATGGTTTTTAGGAGTGTTCCAAAATCCAAAACCTGTTCTCATATCCCGGTACTTTTGGTAAGGAAAATAGGATAGGATTTTATATGTTATGTTATGTGTTATCTTATGATTTAAGTGTTATGTATATGTTATATGTTATATTATGTATGTTTGTAGACTTGGGCATATGACCTATATAACTAACAAGCCCCGATAAATTCCTGGGCATATGATTTGCTTAGCTAGCAAGCCCTACAAATCTAATGGGCATATGACTTGTTTAGTTTACGGGACCCCAAGTAATAATGGCCATTATAGTATATGTGACATATGTTATGATATGTTTTAATATATGTTGATATGAATTTTATGTATATGATTTATGTGTTAGATTTTCCTTGCTGGGCATTAGGCTCATTCCTTTATGTGTTTATGTGCAGGAAAATAACATTGGTGGCAGGAAAGGTTCTTGGAAGCTTGGGGATGTGTATTGAGGCGGGATGGAATCGATGGACCGAGAGTTCGATTCGAGGATGAAGTCTCTTTAATTATGGTTTTCTATGTATTTTTCTGCAATTGGTTGTAATAAGTTTTAATTAAGTTTTCATTATGTCAAACTTATGTTTTGTTTCAAATAATGGGATCCCAATGTCCTACTTATGAATTTTATATAGTTTTAAACCTTTACCTTATAGTTTTGAAATAAAGATATGTTATTTCAAATGTATGTTTTCGTAAGATTAGTATAAAAATTAGTAATGGTCCAAAGTCTAGAGTAGTTGGGTCATTACAAGAAGGGATTCTAGGAGATCGGGACCTCTATTTACAGGCTTTGTTAGGGGCGGAGGCCACAGTGACAAAAAGAGAAATACTCCGGATATAGTTTCAGCTCCAAAGCCCGACAGGAGGCCACAGGGCATACAGATAGGCCATCAGGGTGGCGGTGAGACCTGTAAAACATTCCCAAAGTGTATTCGGTGCAGGAGGTGCCACATTGAGGAATGTCTGGCAAAGGCTTTCTTTGTCTGTGGCAGTGTGGGGCACTTGAAGAAGGACTGCCTGAGAGCCAGAAAGAAGAGCCCATGAAGGTGGACAACCTGATACTAGCTCAGGTGTTCATCTTAACCTAGGCCGAGGCTGAGGCTAGTAACTCAGTGGTTACAGGTCAGCTTTCTAGCCCTGGAACCCTCTATACTATTTTGATTGACTCAGGTGCTACGCATTGTTTTGTTGCTAGTAGGTTTATAGATGGATTTTGTAGACCATTTGACTTTTATCCTACGGGGTTTGGTACTATACTGCCTACATGGGAGTTAGTGGTTTCTAGGAGATGGGTTAGATCACTACTAGTGATAGTGGACTGTAGGGAGTTGTCAGTTTACTTGATAGAGTTGGTTATGATTGATTTTGATATAATTCGGGGTATGGATTGATTTCAAGAAGAAGATGGCATCCTTTAAGCCTGAGGGTGAGGACCCCTTTGTATTCATTGGAACTGTGTATGGACCCCATATACCTATGATATTTGTAATTAGAGCTAGAGACTTATTGCAGGGAGGATGCATTGGGTTCTTAGCTAGTGTGGTGAATACCACTCAAGTCGTGCCAGTGGGACTAGTACAGACCAGATTAGTCTGTGATTTTCTGGATGTGTTTCCCAAGGATTTTCCAAGGTTACCTCCACATAGGGAGATAGATTTTTCCATTGAATTGGTGCCAATGACATAGCTAGTGTCTAGGTCACCTTACAGGATGGCTCCAGTTTAGTTGAAGGAACTAAAGGTTCAATTACAGGAATTACTAGACTTGGGTTTTATCAGGCCCAGTCTTTCGCCGTGGGGCGCACCAGTCCTCTGGGTGAATAAGAAAGATTGTTCTCTGATGGTGTGTATCGATTATAGAGAACTGAACAAGTTGACTATCAAGAATATGTATCCTCTACAAAGGATTGACGATCTGTTTGATTAGTTACAGGGTAGGACAGTATTCTCCAAGATAGATCTTCAATCTAGTTTTAACCAGCTCAGGATCATGGAGGAGGATATACCGAAGACATCTTTTCGCACCAGGTACATGCATTATGAGTTTTTGGTGATGTCATTTGACTGACTAATGCCCTAACAACATTTATGGATCTGATGAATAGGGTGTTCAAAGATTACCTAGATCGATTTATGATCGTCTTTATCGACGATATACTGGTATACTCTCAGTGAGAGACAGAGCACGAGCATCATCTTATATTGGTACTACAGAGGCTGAGAGAGCATGGGTTGTATGCGATATTCAAGAAGTGTGGGTTATGGTTGCCACATGTGACTTTCTTAGGTCAAATAGTTCGTAAGGATGGGATTATGGTGGATTCAACGAAGATTGAGACGATCAAAGATTGGCCAAGGCCAAAGAATGCTTCAGAGATCTAGAGTATTTTAGGATTGGCAGGGTATTACAAGATGTGTCACCATGGACAGAGTTCACACACAAGAATCCGAGCTTCATATGATCAGATAAATATGAAGACAGTTTCTAGAGACTGAAGAAGATTTTGATCACCACTATTGTTCTGAGTCTTCCTACAGATCAGGACAAGTTTGTGGTTTATTGTAATGCCTCAGGGCAGGGCCTAGGTTGTGTCCTTATGCACACGGGGAAGGTGATAGCCTATGCATCACGTCAGTTGAAGGAATATGAGGAGAGGTACCCTACACATGATCTAGAACTTGCAGCAGTGGTTTTTGCGTTGAAGGTGTGGCGGCACTACTTATATGTTGAGAAATGTGAGATATATACAGATCCCAATAGTTTGAAAAACTTCTTCACCCAAAAGGATCTAAACATGAGACAGAGACGTTGGTTAGAGCTGGTGAAGGATTGTGATTATGAGAACCACTATCACCCCGGGAAAGCCAATGTAGTATTGGATGGCTTAAGCTAGAAGGGTCTGGGATAATTGTATAGTGCCAAACAGATATCCAGGGAGTTGGATGACGATATGACTAGAGCATAAGTTGAGCCAGTGGTGGGCCAGTTAGCCAACATCACCCTGCAATCTACTCTTCTAGAGAAGATTAAGGAAAAGTAGTTAAGTGACCCACAGTTGGGAAAGATCATAGGGGATGTCCTAGCTGGAGTAGCTAAGAACTACACAGTGTCAGACATGGGCTTATTAATATAAAAGGATTGGATATGCGTTCCGATGGACACTGGGATCAGACGGGAGATTCTGGATGAATTTCACACTACCTGTTATTCTCTACGTCCAGACACCACGAAGATGTGCCAAGATCTAAAAGTTTTATACTGGTGGCCTGGAATGAAGAGGGATGTGACTAAGTACATGGCAAGGTGCCTGACCAGTCAGTAGGTCACGGGAGAGCATAAGAGACCAGTAGGGCTGTTGCAGCCTCTAGATATCCTAGAGTGGAAGTGGGAGGTCATCACAATGGATTTCGTGGTAGGATTTCCTAGGAGAGTGGACCAACACGATTTAGTCTGGGTCATCATTGATCGGTGATGGGTACACAGCTAAAGTTTAGTACTGCTTATCATCCTCAAACCGATGGTCAATCTGAGAGGACTATATTGGAGAACATGCTGAGAACATGTGTATTGGACTTTGAAGGGTACTGGAGTAAATATTTGCCTCTGATAGAGTTTTCCTTTAATAACAACTACTAGTCAACTATTGGAGTAAGGAGGGGATAGTTGTAACGTCCCAAATTACGTAATAAGGCTTAGGGCCTTGATTAGGGGGTCAGGATGGAAATTTATTGAATTATATGCTTATATGAGATATATTTGTGTGTAATTATGTGATTATGTGAGTTATATGATAATATGACTAGATTTGCATGTTTAGGTGTATTAAATATTCATGTGGGCATGTTTTTTATTAGAAGGGAAATTTTTCGTAATTTGGTCTGTTATGGGAAAAATTGTATATATGTGCATATATGTGATATATGTGAGAGATCACAATATCATGTGGGTTTATTTGGGTTACTCGGCACGAGACGATCCTAGGGAGCAAGTTAGCAGGAAAGTCACAACGGGACCCAATACCCGACTCTGGGCCAGTCAAGGGGTATTTTGGGTATCTAGCTCTATATCGGGTTATTGGGTAATGGGAATGAATAATTGAGGATATATTTGGAGATAGTAAAATTAGGAGGGGATATCGAGGATTTTGACCATTTTTCCCTCATGGACATTTTTGGTACCCCGAGCTTCAAGATTAGCATAAGTGACTTAAGCCTTAAGGAAACACAACAAACACTGTTAGTAGCTCTCCCAACCGACTCTGTCTCTCTCTCTCTCCCTCTCTCTCATTTTTCTAAGTGAGTTACTTGAGGAAAACTAAGGAAATTATTGGTTGAAGGTTGGGAGATTGGAGGCTTAGCACTAGAATTGGATTAGCTGCAACTAGGGGGACTTAATCACAGCTGAGGTAAAGTTCTAACCTCCATTTTAGTTGATTCTGTTCAAGTTTTTAGTGCTCTTGAGGTATTCTTGAGCTTGGGGCTCAAGAGTTGGACTTTGAGTTTTTTGATGGGTTTTTAATCAAGTTTAAGTTGTGTTTTGATGTTGGTAATGTGTTGAATATGTTCTGGGGATTGAATTGTGGTTCTAGAATGATTTAGGGTGATTTTTGCTTGCGTTTGGCTGAAGAAAAACCAGAGGATTATGGGTTCATAAGGTCGAGTCGCGGCCTTATTCTTGGGGTGCCACAACCCTCTTAAACACAGAGGCCAGGGGAGGGTTCCTATGCGAGGTCGCGCCACAGTGCATGTTCAATGAGGAGAGAGGCTGGGGCCTCTAACTTGGGCGAGTCGCAACTCAGATGCTTGGGGCCGCAGCGCTTAAGGGGTTTTGAGCCTCGTGAGGGTCTTTGAGTGCAAGAACTCAACCCTAATGTCTCGGGATCGATCCTACTATCCGGTTTAGTAGAATTCTACGTCCTGGAGGCTAGGACTCGGTCCAGAAGCCTTTATTTGCTCATTACTAATGGGATCCTATATTGTGGTTGTGACTATGTTATCGATATTGGCTTTAAACTGGGATCGTGCTCGAGGGTCGTTCTAATTATTACTCTATACTCAGACCTGAGGTAAGAAAACTGCACCCAATACGTGATTAGAACTTGGCTCGGTTGTTGATTATAACTAGGAATAGGTCTCAGGCCCCTGTGAATGAACATGAGTGAGTTATGTTTGCGCTTGTTGATTAAACATACTTGAATATTCCACTTCTAGTTTGCGTAGCTAGTGCTCGACCCCGTTAAGGAGCATGGTTATTACTATGTTTGTAATTAATTTATGGTATTATATTATTAATATGTATGCATACTTGTATTGTCTGAAGTATGCTTATCTGTATCTGAATACCTAGCTCAGAGCTTGACTTATTAGTCAAGGATGGCAATAGCGTGATGTGCACTGGTCGAAAGGCTTGGGGCCAGTCAGGAACATACTATTATGTTGGCCGACCCTATGGTCGTTGAAAAATTAAAGTGCCAGGGACACTGGACTAGCTCTATTGCTAGTTAATCAGAGCTAAGGGCAAAGGCCCCAGGTGACTCTATGGTCACATAGATAGGGCCTAGGGCCCTGGTTGACTCTATGGTCTACTATTCAGGGCAACAGGCTCTAGAATGATCTAATGATCATTTATTTGTAATTGTATGCATGCATGATAGGTTATCACCACTGGGCATGCTAGATATGTATTTAGAACCTGTATTTACTATTCATGCACATGTTTATGTTTTCTCTCTGAGCCTTGGCTCACAGGTGCTATGTGGTGTAGGTAAGGGGAAAGCAAAGCTTGACCAGCCATGAGTTAGGGAGCTTCGGTGGCGGCGTGTACATATGCGGCTACTCTTCCACCACGGCTGAGGGTACTCAAAGGAACTAGGGTTGTATCCCTTATTTTGCCGGTTAGGTTGACCAGTTGTAACTTTTGATGTATATACACCCTTTTAAACGGTTGTTTGTAATATTTTGTGATCCCAAGTATGTATGAAATTTTTAAATGAAAATTCAACAGTTCCTTTGACTAAAAATTTTAACCCTGACCCTTGACGTTAACCTTAGTTACACGTTTATTACCAAATGACTTGATTAGCAAGTCTGACACTATTTAAAATACACAGTGTAACTGTCCTGGATTAGGAGGACGTTATAGATATCATATTATTATTGCCATTATTAAGAGGATAAAGATTGATCATCCAATCACATGAATAACTCTTTTATACAAAAGTGCCCAATTTGCTTAAAATTATTTTACTATATTCAAACTCCATTTTGATACCGAATTTACTCAATAGTCTTCCACATACAATGTTTCTAGTCTAATAGAGAACATAGAAAACATTAGTTAGGGTCGCTTTCTTTTCATTAGTGAAGAACACATCAATACATCCCCTTCAAAGTGCCTTGGACCTCTTTTCATTTCTCATTTGGACTTCAAGTACAACCTTTGCACTTTCAAAGGTTTCAAAATGAGTTTTATCATAGGTTGCATGAATGGTGGCATCAGTATCATACCACCATCCTTGAACCTTTCCTTGGGTTGCATTAACTTCACTCAAGGTTGCAATGATCTCAACGTCAATTTCATTGACATTTTTATCTTCTCTTGAGGTTGCATTATTTGCATCACTACATGCATAAACTATGTCCATTTCCTTTAGACTTGTCATGCATACCTCATCGAATGCATTATTTACAATTAGGGTTACAATGCATTCCTCATTGAATGCATCAAATTTAATTATGGTCACAAAGAATTGTCTTAACCCTAATCTCATTATGATTCATTTCACAATTACAATATATCACATAATAATTAGTAATTTTATACACATTTAGAAATAAGGAATTTGATGATACCAATCATGTAAGTTTGAAATCCTATACAGTAGTCTCATCCTTTGTTAATGGAGACTTTGAGTGCATATCCACATTCATGTAGCACATATCCAAGTAGAGTTTTCTTTGATCTCTCAGGGTTGTGTGTTTAACACAAACAAAATCTTGAAGCAAAGATTTGAAGGTTGTAGAAGATGAATGCATTTTCCTCAATGTAGATTATGAAAAATAAAAAATAAAGTAATTAGAAAATAGAGATTTTGATTGTTGAGAATTTATAACTTTACACTTTCTTAATTAACAATGTACAATAAGAATAGTTCAATATTACATACCCTAGATGCTAATCAAGAACCTTATTCAAAGTATGAATGCAAATCATGATAATAAAATAACCATCCTCACGATATGAATGCAAATCTTGATTAAACAGGATTAAGTGATTAAATTATTTTAAGATAAAATTAGAAACAATTAATCATCAATCCTAACAACATAAACACAATAGAATGACATAAATACAAAGTTAGGGTTTAGAGAGATACAACATTTTATTTTGAGCAATTTGAATCTTCAAACTTGGGGAACATCTAAGGCGTATACACAATAAGAATATTGTTGTCCAAAATCTCTATTCCAAGTCTTCCCTTATTGCTTGAAGCTTCAACCAAGTAGAATGAGATTTGGGATTTAACAAGCCTTGAAACTCATGCAAGTCAAGCAATGCTTGATGAGTTTCTTGGATAAAACTAGTAATCATGAGAGTTAGAGAGAGAGAGAGAGAGGTGAGTGATCAAGTCACCATTTAACTCAAATGAACCCTTTAAATAGTATAGGAACCTCATTAGACTCAACCAATGAGATTAGATAATTTAATTTTTAATTTTGGAGCCAAAAACACGTCATTATACTAACTCGTACAGACAGCCCAAGCGACACATCGCCTAGTCCACTATTTCAAAGTCGAGCGACGTGTTGCCTCAATCACCTCCCAGAGGCAACGCATCGCCGATGCCACTGACTTGCCACTCCAAAACTTGTCTCAAAACATCCCTAAATGCTCCCAAACTTAATGGGAATTCTTATATACTCCAAAGATATACTATGGACCCGAAAAGATGATTTATAAATGCCTATACCGAAAGTCAACTCTCACATGTTGACTTTGTGTAACCATTATTGTTTTGCACATTTTCGTGCCTGAAAAATTTCACCATGTATTTGACAAATCATAACAACGTCTCCCAATTGGAGACGTGCCAACCAAGAGATGTTGCATGTGGTACCTTGTCAGATGTTTTGGTGCCAATTTACAACATCTCCACCTATTTTTAAGACTTACCATTATAGTAAAAAAAAATTATACTTTCAATGTCTCCCAACATAAGTCATTAAAGAACCCTTCAAACTTTTAATGTCATACTTGTAAGTGTAAGACATCATAGGGTGTCATTAAAAGTTAGAATTGTTGTTGTGTTTGTTTTAGACACATCTATATTATTGTATTGGAGAAAAAAATGGTAATGTGCAACTTCTAATTAGTCAATGTAGATGATATATTAAAAATAGGAGCAAGTTCAAGTACTATGTTGGGTTTAATGCCCTTATAAAACAACATTTCTTATGTAATTCATTCATTATCAATAAAGTAGTAGAAATATTTTGTTCAATAAATTGTGTTGTTTACATGTTTTATTACATGATTAATTATTATTAAGTAAACGTTTATAAAATCACGAACATATGTATAGTTACAATTATAGTGACTCGGTCACAGTAGATTATAATTGTAATTATATGTTCAGAAGCATTTTGGTCCTAAGATTAAATCAGTAACTGGATTTTTAGTGATTGTGTAATCTACGACAAAATGTACTTACACATCTGGTGTGATGTCATATGCAAGACATTGACCAAGTAGATAAGATCAGATGTATTTTGTTACATTGGACTGGACTAATATTGATTATTGACAAGATAAGTAAGTATCGTTACTATCTAATCTCATCATATCACAACGTTGACCATAAGTCAATTCAATCTTAGTTGAGTGATTAATATTCTGCTAATTGTATTATTCAAGACTTTTGATTTGTTCGTTACCAGCTTACCCTACGGACTAGCTCATACTTACATATTGGAGATTTGGTAAGATAATTGAGTGGGAGTATTTATCATAGATATAAAATCTATAGCTTTTGTTTAAAAAGTGAAATGATGATTTTCATATAGCTTGGTTCAAGTGTTAAATGATAGAGTACTCATTTCAGTAATTAATTGTACGGAAATATCATTTACAAGGAACTTAATGGGAATTAAGGATAAAATACCAATGAGGGGTAAAACATTAATTTTCACCCGTCTCACTAGTAGATCTTCTAAAGAGGATTGAATGGCGGTTATGGTTATAACAATAGATAATGTATTTACATTTGGTGTAAAATGTTATATGAATTGAAGAGTGCAAATCAGAGTGGAGTCATGAGTAATTAATAAGGTAGTGAGATTATTTGTTATAAATAAACTCACAGTAACTTATTTGAGCTTGAGTTCATGGATCCATGGCCCCCATGTCATCTCTTATCAAAATGAACCTAATAGTCTTGAATAATTAATTTAATTATTAATTATACAAATATCATATTGACTTGTTCAATGTAAATAAATAATGTTAAATTACTTATTGATATTTTGTGATAAAAGAAATAGAAGAAACTTTGAGGATTTTATTGCAAAGTCTCAAAAATAAAGTATTATAGATAATTGGGACAATTTTATTAATATTGATATTACGAAAATGAATTAAATAAATGTCAAAATTATAATTGATTAATTTTGACAATTATTTAATAAATTATAATTATTAAACAATTAAAATAAAACTAGTAACTAAAACATATTTTATGTCTTAGCTAATTGCGTATATATACTAGTGTTATAGAATGCATTAGGTCAGCTGAATTTGACAAGGTAAAAATTCACTCCTAATATTCTATACATAGCCGCCAACTCTCTCTTAGTTTTCTCTCTAGTAATTCTCTTCTCATGTGTTGACACTTGCCCACACAAACACTAGGTTGTTTTAGAGAAATATTTGGAAGATTATGGTCTTGTTTCAAAGCGGTTTGAATTCCTTGCAATACCTAGCATTTAGCAAGGACAAAAGGTTAGGGAATCCAAATGGTGTAGTCATTGTTCTACTACCCATCTTGTAAGTACTCTAATGGTTTTATTATTGTAGTTACATATCTCTGTAATAATATTCACATGCTTGTAGGATTTTATGCTTTCTACTATTTATATTCTTTTAAATATATATTTATAGGAAGCATGCATATAGACATATATAAATGAGATCTTATAATTGGTTTCAAAGCCAATGGTTGCTAGTTTATATGTTCATATACATGTATGTGATTTTTTTACATGTTAGATAGGTTAATTGGATAGTAGCATAATTCTCTGTATGTGTGATGCTAAAAGAATATTGTTCATGATTTTTGCATATTTATGATTGTTTATTTGTGTTTTATTTTGTTGTATAATACCCATAAACTCTATACATGAAATCAACGTTTGAAAATTGCACAAAAATAATTTGTATTAGCCTACACATTAATGGCATATATATGTGTATATGTTTAATTAATTTTTTTAAGATATATATATTTTCTATATAACGTAGAAAAAAAATATGGTTCCTGCGACAATTTTTTTTTTGGAATATCATAGTTATATATATATATATATAGGGAAATTCTCTTATAGGGACTTCACTTTAAGCCCTGCCAGTAGGACTCTCAGTGTTCTCGACCCGTGAATAGTTTTCGGCATGATTTTCTTTTATGATCGTTTATATTGTAGTTATTTAGAGCATCCTGCAAATTTTCAAAAAATTCTGAATAGTTGACAGTATCGAAAACTAAGTTCAAACATGTGGTTGCACGCGTGACTAATTTTTTTTATGCGCGTGGAATTCAACATGTTTGAACCTAGTTTTTGGTACTGTAAACTATTCATAATTTTCTGAAAATTTGCAGGATGTTCTAAATAGCTACCATATACACGGTCATAAAAAAAGTCACGCCGAAAACTATTCACGGGTCGATAACACTTAGAGCCCCACCGATAAGACTTAAAGTGAAGCCCCTATAGAATAATTGTCCATATAGGTATATATACGTTTTTTGGCTTTTTTTTTTTTTGAAAATATATAAATATATATGTGAGGCATTAAAAAAATTATTTATTTTGAAATTATATCTTTAATTCCTTAATAAATTATATATTTTTTGTGCAAGTAAATATATTTTTGGTAATTTTTTTCTAAAAAAGATAATAATTGAAACAATTGAATTGACTTAATTTTTATTTGATTAATATTTTTTACGATTGATTGAATTAAAATTAGTTGTGATTAATTTACTAATTGATTTCATGAAAATGATTAATTAATTATTTTTTTTAGCTATTAATTTATTTTTGTAATAAATGTGTACATGCATAAATTTGTAGCATTCCATATAGATTGTATGCTATACGCATCAAATTAATTAACATGTCATGCATCATTATAATTGTCACTTTCACAAATTTATGCTTAGATGATGGACTTATACTGATGACCCATTATTTTAGATAATAGGAAAAAGATCAAATAAAATGACTCATAACCCTTGATAGGTTTTATTTGGGCCCAATAGAACATATAAAGCTTAAATCCCTCTCTTGTGGGTGGTTCCAGTTGTGAATGCCAATGTTCTTTGCATTACTAGATTAAGCCTAATCAGTTGAATAACGATCAATAAAACGAAGGTTTAAATTCTTGTCTTTTGCATTATGTATGGAAGTTAGAGGGCATTGTAGTGGGAACAACATTCTGGACCCAGCCCTCCTCCATGTGATGGACCTAAAACACGTATGTTTTAAAAATTTATAACTTGCAAGTGCATGAATCGAATATGAAATATAGTGTTCGTGTAACCACGAGATCAAACCCAAAGGAGTTGTCTAAAATAAAAAAGAAAACTATTTTAAACCAAAATTAATAAATTCTAACCAAACTCCAAAGATTGATGAAATTTAATGTCATGAACATAAAATAAAAGATTTAAAATAAAGTTATTTAAGAGAATACAAATAAACCAATAATAATTTTAAAAATAAGTGTTAAAAGGAAAGATTATTAAGATACTAGAATCCACAAAATGTAAGTTTAGTAATACATATTAGTATATTGATTCCCAAGTTTTAGTGATAATTAAAATAAGTCAAACTATCATTTTACAAATAAATTTATAATTTTAAGCACAAATTATTTCTAAAAAGATAGGATTTTTCTTCACTTTTCAAAAAAGTATAATTTCAAAGTATTTAATGTGAATCAACCTAATGAAACAACAAAAAATCAAATAACATTATTTATAAGGAAAAACATAATATTTTTGTTCTAAGCATTGAATGTGTACAATTTAATGACACATCTTACACAAAGAATATTATGTTTTGCAAAAATGAAGAACAAAGTGTAATATTATCTAACAATCCAAAATATGAGATATTAAAGATGAAAGACATATATGAAGAAGAAAAATCCATAAGCTTTGTTGCATTACAAGGGAAATCAACATACAACATAAATATTAGTTGCTTCATCATGCAACTATCATGATCTTAATAATCTTATGAAAAAGATCTTAATAATCATGATCTTCGTGATCATGATGAAGCAACTTGTAACTAGATAATATTTATGTTGTATGTTGATTTCCCTTGTAATGCAACAAAGTTTATGGATTTTTCTTCATCATATATGTCTTTCATCTTTAATATCTCATATTTTGGATTGTTAGGTCATATTGCACTTTGTTCTTCATTTTGCAAAACATAATATTCTTTGTGTAAGATGTGTCATTAAATTGTACACAAATGTTATTTGATTTTTTGTGGTTCATTAGGTTGATTCACATTAAATACTTTGAAATTATACTTTTTTGAAAAGTGAAGAAAAATCCTATCTTTCTAGAAATAATTTGTGCTTAAAATTGTAATTCTATTTGGAAAATGATAGTTTGATTTATTTTAACTATCACTAAAATTTGGGAATCAATATAATAATAAGTATTATTAAACTTACATTTTGTGGATTCTAGTATCTTAATAATCTTTCTTTTACAACTTATTTTCAAAATCAAAATTGGTTCATTTTTATTCTCTTAAATAGCTTTATTTTAAATCTTTTATTTTATCTTCATAACATTAAATCTCATCAATCTTTGGAGTTATGTTAGAATTTATTAATTTTGGTTTAAAATAGTTTTCTTTTTGAGTTTAGACAACTCATTTGGGTTCGATCTCGTGCTTACACGAACACTATATTTCATATACGATTCATACGCATGTGAGTTATAAATATTTAAAACATACCTATTTTGGGTCCATCAAGTTTTTGGCGCTGTTAGATCTAAAAAATTAAAATAAACCTAATAAATTCAAAATTACTTTAAAACTTAATAAATTAATTAAAAATTGAAGAACTAAGCAACAATTAGCATATAAAATATAGTAAAATAACTCTATTTTATAGAGTTATCACACCCCCAAACTTAAATTTTCGCTAGTCCTCAAGCAAAAGAAAAATTAAAATACACATTTTTATTATTGGTGATATAAAAAGGATTTCTCAAAAATTGCACAATGAAAATATATCTAAAAAATTATTATGAATAAAAGTTAAGCTTATGTAATTAATTAAATTGTCAATTTCACTTTTAAAAAGAGATTTTTATTAAAATTATTTTTCACTTAAACTTATAGGAAAAAGTACTCTTGCTATGAAAAATGTAATTTTTGTTACAAGCAAAATTGACTCAATTATTAAAGACAAAGCTTAAAAATTATTCATATTTTTAAGATAATTAAATTCAAACTCAATAAATATTTTTATTATTGAAAATGAAAAATATCACCAATTTTTTTTTATTTGACTTTTTATAAAAATGAAAATTTTTGATTCTTTTTAACAAGACAACAATATATATATATATATTTTTTACAATACAACACAAAAATTAATATAGTTGTTTTTTTTTTCTTCAAACTAACCACACAAAACACAATAAAACAAAATATAAACAATAAAAACAATACAAAACATAAACACAATAAAACATACTCACCTAATGATAATAACCCTATAAATTCGATCCCCCCAAACTTAATTTAAACATTGTCATCAATGTATTAAAACACAATTATAATTTGAAAAGTAAAAGAGGCTAGAATTTAGAATAGTGATACCTTGATATGGTGCATCGCCAAGAGAGTAAAAGATAGAACAAACAAAAATTAAATCACAAATAAAACAAACAAAACAAATAAAACACAAGTTATCAAGATCAATAGAAATCAAAGAGCTTGGTAAATAGGATCCTCAAGGAGGATTTCATCCACTTCATCGGTTTTTAATTCTAAAAATGGTTTTAATTTTTGTCCATTCACTTTAAAAATATCACCATTGTTAAGATTTTCAATTTTGATAGCTCCATGTGGAAAAACAACTCGAATAATATAAGGACCAGTCCACCTAGAGCGTAATTTTCCCGAGAATAAATGCAAACGATTGTTGTATAAAATGACTTTTTGACCTGGAGAGAAATTTTTTCTCAAAATATTTTTGTCATGGTAAAATTTCATACGATCCTTATATTTTTTTGAATAGTCATATGCATCATTCCTAGTTTCGTTTAGCTCATTCAATTGAAGTTTTCTTTTCTCACCTGCCTTGTCTAAAGAAAAGTTTAACTGCTTAATTGCCCAAAAGGCTCTATGTTCTAACTCAACAGGTAAGTGGCCCACCTTCCCATACACAAGTCTGTAGGGTGACATGCCAATGGGCATTTTGTACGCGATACGATATGCCCATAATTCATCAGTGAGTCTTAAGGACCAATCTTTCCTAGTTGGATTCACAGTTTTTTCTAAAATGTGCTTAACTTCCCTATTAGACACTTCAACTTGACCACTAGTTTGTGAGTGATATGGTGTTAAGACTTTGTGTGTAATGCAATATTGTTTCATCAAATGTTCAAATGGCTTATTACAAAAATGTGTACCATTATCACTAATGATAGCGCGTGGTGAACCGAAATGGGAAAATATATTTTCTTTCAAAAACTGAAGCACAACTTTGTGGTCATTAGTGTGGCATGCAATAGCTTTAACTCATTTAGACACATAATCAACTCCAACAAGAATATAAAGATTACCAAAAGAGTTAGGAAATGATGCAATAAAAGCAATGCCCCAAACATCAAATATGTCAATTATAATAATAGGATTCAAAGGCATCATGTTTCGTCTAGTTAAACTTCCTAACTTTTGGCAACGTTCACAAGCTTTGCAATAAACATAAGTGTCACGAAAGATAGTAGGCAAATAAAAATCACATTGCAAAACTTTAGCAGCTATTTTCTAACCACTAAAATGTCCTCCACATGCATGATCATGATAAAAAGACATAATTTTAGATTGGTCACAATTTGGAATGCATCTTCTAATTATTTAATCAGTGCAGTATTTAAACAAGTAAGGATCATCCCAAGGCAAGGAAGAAACATGCATTAATTGTTCATCAGGAAATGTTTTAGTGATAGGAGTGGAATCATGTATAGTTTCAACAACTAGTCTAGATAAATGATCGACAACAACATTTTCAGATCCCTTTTTATCACGTATTTCTAAGTCGAATTATTGTAAAAGCAAGATCAAACGGATTAAACGAGACTTAGCATCTTTTTTTGACAAGAGATATTTTATTGCAGCATGATCAAAATAGACAATAATTTTAGACCTTAACAAATAAGATCTAAATTTCTCCAATGCAAAAACAACAGCAAGCAATTCTTTCTCAGTTGTGGAATAATTTAATTGAGCATCATTTAAAGTTTTGCTAGCATAGTAAATTACATGAGGTATTTTTTCAAGTCTTTGTCCTAAGACATCACCTATAGCATAATCAGAAGCGTCACACATTATTTCAAAGAGTATTTTCCAATCAGGGGGTCGAATAATGGGTGCAGTAGTTAACAAATTTTTAAAATTTTCAAAGGCAACATGGCAATTATTATTAAAGACAAAAGAATTTTCTTTTCCAAGTAAATGGCATAAAGGCTGAGAAATTTTGCTAAAGACTTTTATAAATCGTCTATAGAAACCGGCATGGCCTAGGAATGATCTAATTTCTTTCCCAGTTTTAGGTGGGGGAAGTTTTGAAATAAGATCAACTTTAGCTTTATCAACTTCTATTCCCTTAGATGAGATTACATGACCTAAAACAATTCCTTTTTTATCCATAAAATGACATTTTTCCTAATTAAGCACAAGGTTTTTCTCTTTGCAACGAATTAAAACAAGTGAAAGATGGTCCAAACATTCATGAAAAGAAGAACCAAATACAAAAAAGTCATCCATGAACACTTTAAGAAATTGTTCAACCATGTCAGAAAAAATTGAAATCATACACATTTGAAAAGTCACAGGTGCATTGCATAATCCAAAAGGCATGCGACGATAGGCAAAAGTTCCGAAAGGGCATGTAAATGTAGTCTTTTCTTGATCTTCTGGGGCAATGGGGATTTGGTTATATCCCAAATATCCATTAAGAAAAAAATAATATGCATGGCCAGCTAAACGTTCAAGCATTTGATCAATAAAGGGTACTGGAAAATGGTCTTTTCTAGTAACATTATTCAGCTTTCTATAGTCTATGCACACTCTCTGCCCCGTTTGTACTCTAGTAGGGATTAATTCATTTTTCTCATTTTCAACAACTGTGATCCCAGACTTCTTAGGCACAACTTGAACTGGACTAACCCATTGACTATCAAAAATCGGGTAAATGATACCTACGTCTAATAATTTTATGACCTCTTCTCTAAACACTTCTTTCATATTTGGATTTAACCTTCTTTGACATTCCCGAAAGGTTTTAGCATTCTCTTGTAGATGGATTCTATGCATACATATGGATGGGCTAATTCCTTTAATGTCTCCAATGGTCCAACCTATGGCCTCTTTATTTTTTCTAAGGACAACAATTTATCTTCTTGTTCTTTATTTAAGGCGGATGCTATGATAACAGGTAAGGTTTCAGACTCTCCTTGAAAAGCATATTTTAAATTTTCTGGCAAAGGTTTAAGGTCTAATTTTGGAGACTCAGAAATTGATTGAACATGATCTAAAGGTGAAAAATGTTCAACTTTGGTTTCATTTAAGGGTATAGAATATAGCAAAGAATAAACACCATCAATAGAATCATCAACATGCAAGTTCATACAAAAGTATTTTTCACAAAAGTCAAGTAAGTCACTTCCATCATCTTCACAAATACTATCTATCATATTAACTTCATGCACTTCCTCACACTCAACAGATTTAACAACATTAAATACATTCAATTCAACAGTCATATTTCTAAAGGATAATTTCAAAACACCATTACGACAATTAATGATTGCATTAGATGTAGCTAAGAATGGTCTACCTAAAATGATAGGGATTTGAGCATGCACATTTTCCACAGGTTGAGTATCAAGAACAATGAAGTCAAGAGGAAAGTAAAATTGATCAACTTTTATCAAAACATCCTCTATAATGCCTTCACAGAACGATCATCTAGTTGAAGAGTTATAGAAGTCGGTTTTAGTTCACCAAGACCAAGTTGCTTATAAACAAAATAAGGCAATAAATTCACACTAGCACCCAAATCAAGTAAAGCCTTGTGAATAAAATGATCACCAATAATGCATGAAATTGTGGGACACCCAGGATATTTATATTTAATAAGACTCTTATATTGAATAATGGAACTAGCTTGTTCAGTTAAAAACGCATTTTTAGGAACATTAGTGTTTCTTTTAACAGTACAAAGATCCTTTAAAATTTTAGACTAGGCAGGAATTTGTTTAATGGCATCTAAGAAATGGATATTGATGCTAAATTGTTTAAAAACTTCTAAGATGTCATTATATTGGCTGCCTTTTTTAATTGGAAGTAATCTTTGTGGGAATGGGGCTTTTGGAATGAAAGGATGGATTGGAGTTTCCTTGTTTGAAGAGTCATTGGCATTAGAACTAGAAGGCTGACTCTTTTCTTTTTCTTTTTCAACCTCAGGTATGTAATCAGGTTTGACAATGTTCTTTCCTGACCTAAGAGTTGAAATTGATTTGACTTCTCCATTACGACTAGACTTTCCTATCTCATATTGACCTTTTGGATTAGGGATAGGTTGACTAGGGAATGTTCCTTTTTCTCTATCAGCTAAAGCAGTGGCGAGTTGTCCTACTTGTGTCTCGATTTTGGTAATTGATTGAGACTGATTTTGTAGGATTTGTTGAGTGGATTGCATAAATTGTTAGAAAGCATCTTATAAGGAAGGTTTCCTTTGTTGAGGATATGGTTTATTTTGTGGGGCATGAGAATGGTTTTGTGTGTTGTATTGGTGCCCTTGATTCATTTGAGGTTGGTTTTGTCTCCATGATAATTTTGGATGGTTTCTCCAATTTGGATTGTAAGTGGATGAAAATGGGCTATCGTTTGGTTTCCCATAAGTATGAAGAGCATTGGCCTCCTCAGAAAAGGCTTCTTGGTAGGAAGGACATGATTGGGCATTATGGCAAGGATTAGAACATATAGAACAAACATCTTTTCTTGGTTGTATTGGAGAATTTATAGTTTGGCTTATGGCTAAAGCTTCTACTTTTCTCGCTAATTTGTCTAAGGATGTTCTTAAGTCTAATTCATCTTTCACTTCACACCTTCCTCCTATTTTTGGGGAATTAGTTGACCTAGACTTAGGATCAAAATAATTCCATTATTGTGAATTGACAGATAAATCTTCAAGGGCATCCCAAGCCTCGTGTCCTTGACATTTAAAAAATTAAAATTGGTATGCATAGATTGAATCATTTGACGATTAGAGGGAGTCAAACCATCATAAAAATATTTTACAAGTCTCCATTTTTCAAAACCATGATGAGGACATTTTAATAATAAATCTTTAAATCTTTCCCAACATTCATAAAACTCTTCATTATCTTTTTGGAAAAACTCGATGATTTTTGTAACGACCCAAAATCACTAATAAGGCTTAAGGGTCTTGATTAGTGTGTCGGGAGGGCATAACTGAATTATGTGTGATTTAAATGAGTAAATGCATGATTATATGATAAGCATGCTTATATGATTATTTGGATATATGAGATGCATGACTATGAGTATTAGTATGCATGTAGGCCTTGTTTAGGTTATAAGGGCATATTCATAATTTTGGCCCGTTGAGGGCATAAATGTAAATATTTGTGATTAATATTTTAGACCACATTATTATGTGGATATATTCACAGCTTGTGACTCGAGGCAATCCTAGTGAGCGGTTTAGCGGAAAAGTCACGGTGGGGATTTATACCCGGCTCGGGTGAGCTTGGGGTATTTCTTGGAATCTGGGAAATATATTGTAGACTATTTGATATTGAGGAAATAATTGGTGAGTAGTTAGGTGTCAGGGTTTAAGCAGTAATTATTAGGGACACTCGAGAAATTAGCAGGAATTTTGAGCAAATGACCAAAATGCCCTTGGTATGTTTAAATGCTTAGGTTTTAATGGGAGGGCAAAATGGTCATTTGATTTAAAAAGGGATATGGGTCATTCTACCTTTATGGACTTAGTGGAATTTGTAGAAAGTAATAAAAGCTGAAAGAAATGAGAAGAAGAGGGAAAAGAAGAGAAAACAGAACACTTGAGCTTATCACCTTCCCCTCCACTCGGTTTGCCATTTTTCACCATTTCTTGAGGATTTCTGAAGCTGTAACTCAGAGGAAGTTTAGGCTGGAGCTTGGGGCTGGGATCATTGGTAAAGCTAAAGGATTTAGCAAGAGTTAGTCACCTAATTAAGGTAAAGTTTAAAGATTGTTCTTCAGTTTCTGAGTTTTGTTGGAATGGATTTCTAAACTTTGACTTTGGATGGAATTAAGAGAATTGAGCTTTGGGAGTTGAGGAGCTAAAGGGTGGAAGGGCACTAAGGGCAACCTAGGGTCGAATTTGACATTAGAGGTAATAATTCTGGACTTGATCATTTGGGTTGCTGGATTATCTCTGGTTTTTCTGATGAGTTTTTGAGTTCTAAGTTCAATTCTTGTTTTGCTATGTTTGATGGTGCATGTGGCCAACTTTGATGTTGTTGGGCCATGTGGGGTGAGATGTAGTGGATGGTAGATTTATTTTGAAGTGTGGTTGAAATTTGGAGGAGTTTTAGGGAGGTTTGGCTCGGGGAAATTCGAAGGAGAAACTCAGAGTGTTGAAGGTGTTGTACGTAGCGTTGTAGCGCTAACTTTAGGGCGCTATAGCGCTAGGCTTAGGTTTTTTGGGGGATTTTTCTTTTGTTTGTAGCGCTGTAGCGCCCACCTTGTGGCACTGTAGCGCTACCGTACCTTCATAAATGGATTTTTGGGTATTTTCTTAGGGTTTTTGCCCGGGGGCTCAGGGTTTGATTCCACCACCTCGTTTGGTGGAATTAGGGCTTCCCCAGGGCTCGGGATTGGTCCCAAGGTTAGGTTACGGGATTGAATGTTAATGAGGGTTTCATGTTGTATTTGTGACTAGGTGAATGCTAGGGTTCGGTCGGGATCGTGCTTGCGGATCGTTTCAATTAATTAAAGCGTTCAGAATCAAAGGTAAGAAACTGCACCCGGTTATGTGTTTATGATGGGTCTAAGAGTTCCCTATATTTATATGTGATGTCATAAGATGGTATTATTCCATGGGACATGTGATAAATGGCCTAAGAGTGATGGAATCAATATTTGCGCACAGGGCGCGGCTCGACCACTAGTAGTTGAGGTTAAATACATAATCACTGAGCTCGGCCTAAGCGAGCCAGAGTCAGTGGGTTAATTAGAGGGTGTGGCCTAAGGGCGCCGACCCTGGATTTTGGCGTGATATGTCCTGAGTTGGAGAGCTTTGAGGCTGAATGTACATAGTCAGCTGATCGGCTGCCACGGCCGAGGAGTGGTACAGGACAGGAGAAGCCTAAATGTCTGTTTTGCCTTAGAGTGGCCAATACTTGTTTACAACCTGGAATTTTTTTGTAAACTCTCTTTTAAACTCTATTTCTTTTGGGATCCCATGTAGAAAATGTTTAATTAAATTAAATGTATCTTTTGTGACCCAAAACCTTTTAACCCTAGTTCAATTATAGTCACAGTAACACGTTTCTAACTAAATAACTCGATTAGCAAGTCTTGCACCTTTATAAACACACAGTGTAACGATCTTGGCTACCCAGGGCATTACATTTCTCTCCTTAGACTATCAGTTTTAGACATAGGAAAAAATTTCAGCAAGAATTTATTATAAAGTTTATCCCATGTAGTTATAGACCCCGTGGGAAGGGAATTTAACCAAGCTTTTGATTTGCCTTTTAATGAAAAAGAGAACAATCTTTGTTTGACCAACTCATCAGAATTTTTTTTAAATTTAAATGTTGAGCAAATTTCTAAGAAATCTTTGACATGCATGTAAGGATCCTCTCTATCTAACCCATAAAAATATGGCAACAATTGAATGGTTGATGGTTTAAGCTCAAAATGGGTAGCAGAAGTGGTTGGAAGAGCAATACATGAAGGAACATTAGATGAAATAGGTGCAAAATATTCAAGCAAAGTTTTTTCAGGCACAACATTTTCATCAACAGGATTAGCAATTGGTTCCATGATGCTCAAATTTTTACTAACACTTTCAATTTCAAACAAAGATAAACGTCTTTTTACTAATTGATTTTTAGAGTTACGTTCCCAATGATGCATACAATTTTCACAAAGCAATATAGATAATCTCAAACAAAAAAATTTCTGATGTGGAAGATCTGTATAAACCACAACCACAGAGCATACTTAGAATTTTTTTAGAGATTTCACAACAATATAATTTTTATGTTTCACTTGTCCCCAGGCCTATTTGATTCCACTTACTCGCACACTACTAACAGTTCCCCGAGGTTAATTAGTAGAGGTGGATTGGGAATTTTGTTCAAATTTCCTTTGATAAAAAATTGCTTATGGTGAAAGGACAAGATTTAGGTTTCTCTTTTTTTTTCAAGTATTTTTTTTTCACAATTACAGAATAATATGATAAAAGATAAAGAAGAATAAGGAAAAATTAAATAAGACTAAAATTTAGGCAAGAGTAGGGAGGCATAGCATGCCATCAACCATAACAAAAATAAGGTAAAAATTAGGAGGCACAAGTGCCATCAACTAAAACATAAGATAAAAGACTAGGAGGCAAAATTGCCATCAACTAGTAACTTGCAAAAATAAAATAAAATAAAAACTACAACAAGATAAATAAAGAAAGTTACAACAAAGGTTAGGAGGCACAAATGTCGTCAACTAAAAAATAATAAATATAAATATATAAGTAATTTTTTTATGGGTGGTAGAACCGTCCCAAATTTTCTTTTTAGTTTTTATATAAATATATAATTTTTTTTTATATTTTTGTATGTATAGTTTTTTTAAGACATAAAAATTAAATAACTAGTAGAAAAATTCAATAACCTTGAGATAAATTTTGTTTCCTTTCTTGCAACTCCCTGGCAACGATGCCAAAAACTTGATGGACCCAAAATGGGTATGTTTTAAAAATTTATAACTCGCAAGCGCACGAATCGTATATGAAATATAGTGTTCATGTAAGCACGAGATCGAACCCAAATGAGTTGTCTAAAATCAAAACGAAAACTATTTTAAACAAACATTAATAAATTCTAACTTAGCTCCAAATATTGATGAGATTTAATGTCATGAACATAAAATAAAAGATTTAAAATAAAGCTATTTAAGAGAATACAAATAAACCAATAATAATTTTGAAAATAAATGTTAAAAGGAAAGATTATTATGATACTAGAATCCACAAAATGTAAGTTTAATAATACTTATTAGTATATTGATTCCCAAGCTTTAGTGATAGTTCAAATAAGTCAAACTATCATTTTCCAAATAGATTTCTAATTTTAAGCACAAATTATTTCTAAAAAGATAGGATTTTTCTTCACTTTTCAAAAAAGTTTTATTTCAAAGTATTTAACATGAATTAACCTAATGAAACAAAAAAAAAAATTAATAACAATATTTATAAGAAAAAACATAATATTTTTGTTCTAAGCATTGGATGTGTAAAATTTAATGACACATCTTACACAAAGAATATTATGTTTTGCAAAATGACGAACAAAGTGCAATATTATCTAACAATCCAAAATATGAGATATTATAGATGAAAGACATATATGAAGAAGAAAAATCCATAAACTTTGTTGCATTACAAGGGAAATCAACATACATCATAAATATTGTCTAGTTACAAGTTGCTTCATCATGATCTTAATAATCTTATGAAAAAGATTAGAAGCACATAACTAGAATAGAAATTATAAAATAAATAAAATACATACTTGAAAATGCTCTTGAAAAACACCAAAATGGAGGAGATAATGGTAGAGAAAAAATTGTAGAAAAAAAGATGGTAACCAAAAATTAAGCACCCTAAAATGGTCTTGAAATTCCATATTTATAGCCAAAATGAGAGCATTAAAATAATCGACTTAAATTAATTAAATTGATTAAATAAAGTAAATATGGTATGTAGAGGTAAATTATAGGGTGTAATGATGATGTTTGTGGTGAAATATATGGAAAAATTGGGTAAAAAGTTGGCATTTTTAGACAAAGGGACAAGGGAGCCATTTATTGGGCTCAATAAGGGGTTGTGGCAGGGAAGCTTGGCTAGGTTGAGGTGTTTGGGTTGCTGCTGAGGCAGCTGGGCTCGGTTGGGCCTGGGGCGAATTGGTAGCTGGTTGGGAAAGGGAGCTAGCGGGCCTAGGCGTGTGGGTTGGGTGAGCTTCGGCGGGCCTTGGAGGAAGCTTGGGGAGGCCCGCATGATTCAGCTGGGTGTGGGCTTGGGCCAGGCGTGGGCCACGGGTGGAGGCTGGAGGTGCTGCTAAGCAAGGGGCTCGGCTGGGAGAGAGCTGGGCTGAGTGGGCCTGTGGAAATGGCACTTTTAGTTCTTTTCTTTTCAATTTTGCCATATTCTTTTTCTTTATTTTTCTTGGCTTTTCAAGCACCAACAATACAACAATTTCCTACAAAATAAACATAAATTAAGTTATAATCAAATATTTTTAAGTATAAAATAAATCATATTAATTCTTTAAAAATATTAATTATAACTTAATTTAATTTAGCATTTAAGTTCAATAAAACTAAATTTTTGACCTTAAACTAAACAGCAAGAATTCAAATAACTATACTACAATATTTTACAACAATATAACTATAAAAATACACAAAGATCTAAAAAATTAAAATAAACTTAATAAATTCCAAATTACTTTAAAACTTAATAAATTAATTAAAAACTCAAGAACTAAGCAACAATTAGCATATAAAATATGGTAAAATAACTCTATTTTGTAGAGTTATCACCATGCAACCCCAAATTGTTAAGGCCCATTTACCTATGTTGGACTTGATTGTACTAGGTTAATTCTAGTTGAACCTAAATTAATTGATTAGTAACATAGTAATTCTAAATATTTAAAGTGGATTTAAATGGGTATTTTAGAATTAAAAAAAATTTATACTAATGTTTATTAATTATTTTAAATAATGTAAAATACCTAGTTTTATAAATTTCACTAGGAAAATACTAAATTAAAATAATGAGCTTTAATTTTTGAAATTCGATCTCCACTATTAATTTATTAAGGTTATAGTTTAGTGGAGCCTTATGGCGCTTTGATTACGTCTCACTACAGATGGTGTTCACTAGACTTTTAACAAGGTTAAATTTCTTATGATAGATAGTTATAGATCAAACCCTAATAGACTCATCCCTACGGTGACTATGAGAACTAAGTCTATAATATTCGAAACTGTGGGTCTATCTCATAAAGTTCGAAATAATTGGATTTCATGACTTTGATCGAATAGGAAGGTTATTAATAATATTTTTAGACTATTATTAATTGAGATATTTTCTCTATTTAACTAAGTAAATTTCTAATTCCCGCCTACTGTGATACATGCATTCATGACTAGTTAAAATACCTTAGAAATAGTAGATGTGTTTTTTAGTATTTCACATATCTATGCATATTTTATATGTTTGAGCTATTTCTGAGTATTTATGTGATTAAATGTTTGTTAAACAACACATTGATTTCTACTTATTGATAATTGTAGCTCGATGTCGAATCCCATTACCTCCATTCTCTCGAAGAAACTTCTCACTGGAGAGAATTTTCTTAAATGGAAGTCAAACATTAACATTGTGTTGATCAGCGAAAACTCCAAGTTTGTTATAATTGAAGTTTGTCCTGACGTCCTTGGCGATTTATCTTCAAAAGAATCAATGGAGAAGTACGAGAGTTGCCTCGCTGCAAACAACAAAGTCAAGGCGTACATGCTAGCTAGCATGTCCGACACGCTAAGGACGAAGCTGGAGGATGTCGAAACTGCCTATGAAATCATAGAGTAGCTTCAGGACATGTTCGGACACAAATCTAGACAAGCTTGTTTCGAGGAAATGAAGAAGTATGCTAATGCCATGATTGCGCCTGGAATGCATGCTCGTGATCACATCATCAAGATGACGAACTAATTTCAAGAGGCAGAATTGCACGGAGCCACCATAGATGAGGAAACTCACCTGGGGCTTATTCTGAATAGTCTTGCTCCTAATTTTCTTCAATTCACCACCAACTACTAACTAAACAAACTGAAGTACGGAATGACTTAACTCATGAACGAGCTTCAAATGTTTGAAGGTATCAATGGTGGACCCAGTAAGGGACATGACAAGAAGCCTACTGCTGCTACTGAGGTCTCTCCTGGAGAAGCTAACTTATCTTCATCATCGAAGAGAAATAACAAGAAGGGCAAGGCTACAGCTACTGCAAAACTAGCTAGAGGTGCTGCAAAACTTACTGGGGCAAACCCGCTACTAAGAAATCGAAAGGAGCATGTTTCTATTGGAAGGAGACTAGGCATTGGAAAAAGGATTGCCCAACTCTCAGGGCTAGAGGAAACCAATCTACTTAGCAATTGGACACTAGTAAAGGAAGGCAAGTGGAAGCTTAGAGTCAGAAATGGAGCGTTTGTGAACGTTGAAGCAAGAGGACAAGCTTGTCTAAATTTTGGAAATAAATATTTAGTTTTACATAATGTTTATTTTATTCCAAACTTTAATCGAAATTTAATTTCAGTTTCTTTATTACATCAACAACATTTTGTTGTATCTTTCACAATTTTTAACATATCAATTTCATTGAATGGATGTGAATTGTGTGTTGGATGTACGGAAAATGGGCTATACCTTTTACGACCTATCAAACCCTCTGATTTTAATAACGAGTTATTTAAGGTAGCTAGATCTAGGACCGCCAAATGACACAAGATCGATAACGATAACATGACGTATCTTTGGCATCTTTGACTTGGTCATATTAACTATGATAGGATCAAAATACTAACAAAGGTTGAGCCTTTGACGGAACTCACAATGGGTGACCTACCTATCTGCGAATCTTGTCTCGAGGGTAAAATTATCAAGCAACCATTCTCTGCAAAAGGAGAAAGGGCCATAGAACAACTAGGGCTAGTTCATTCAGATGTATGTGGACCTCTGAACGTTCAAGTGATGGGTGGTTATGAGTATTTCATTACTTTCATTGATGACTACTCGAGATACTCGTGTCTTTACCTAATGAATAAGGAAATCTGAAACATTTGAGAAGTTTAAAGAATTCCTTGCAATGGCTCAAAACTAATTAGGTAAGACATTAAAGATCTTGCAATCTGATAAGGGTGGAGAATACATGGATATGCAGTTCCAAGATCATTTAGCTGAATTTGGGATATTATATCAATGTACTGCCCCAAGTACTCTGCAACAAAATGGTGTTGTGGAGCGTCAAAATCGCACGTTAATGGAAATGGTTTGGTCCATGATTAGTTATTCAACTCTTCCGATCTATTTTTGGGGACATGACATACAGACTGCGTGTGACATTTTAAATGTCGTGCCATCTAAAGCTGTCTCCAAAACATCTTTAGAACTATGGAATGGTCATGAACCTAGTTTGCGTCATTATAGAATCTGGGGTGTCCCGCTCACTTCTTGAGGAAAAAGGAAGGAAACCTAGAACTGCAAATTAAATTTTGCTTATTTGTTGGCTATCCTAAAGATACCCGGGGTGGTATGGTCTATAGTTCACAAGATAAGAAAGTGTTTGTTTCTACAAATGCTACTTTTCTTGAAGAGGACTACATGTCTAATTTCAAACATCGTAGCAAAGTAGTCTTGGCCAAATTTAAATCTGAGTTAGCTATTCCTGCTGTTCCGATTCCATCAACGCAAGTTGATGAAAATAAAAGTATTCCTATTAATCTTCCTCAAGTGACGCAAATCGAGATTAACGAAGAAAAACAAGAAACCACAATTCTGATTCAGACAATTACAATACCTCGTCATAGTGGGAGGGTTTCTCATACCCCAATCCACTATCGTATGGATGGTGAAACCAACATGGTTGTTGGGGACACACATGATGATGATTGATTGTCTTTCAAATAGGAATGGGTAGTGCTAATAAGGATATTTGGCTTGAAGCCATGAAACAAGAAATGGAGTCTATGTACTTTTACTCCTTCTGGGATCTTTTAGAAGCACCTAGTGACTTTAGGGCCATTGGGTGCAAGTGGATCTATAAGAAGAAGAGATGAGCTGATGGAAAGGTCGAGACTTATAAAGCTCAACTCATGGCAAAAGGTTATACTCAGAGGGAAGGAGTTGACTATGAGGAAAAAATTTCTCCGGTTGCCATGCTAAAATCTATTCTCATACTCTTATCCATAGCTGCAGCTCTTGATTATGAGAATTGGAAAATGGACGTCAAGACAGCATTCCTTAACGGGAACCTAGACGAAACCATTTATATGGATCAACCAGAAGGGTTTAAAGTAACTGGACAAGAAAAGAAAGTGTGCAAGTTGAATAGGTCCATTTATGGACTTAAGCAAGTTTCACGTTCCTGGAATCTAAAGTTTAATGAAATCATTAAAACCTATGGTTTTGAGCAGAATGTTGACGAGCTCTGCGTTTACCAACTCAAGGAAAACAACATTATGGTATTCTTGATTCTCTATGTGGATGATATCTTGCTCATTGGAAACAATGTCAAGAAATTATCAAATGTAAATATTTGGTTGGGAACTCAATTCCAAATGAGGACTTGGGTGAAGCAAGTTATGTTCTTGGTATCCAAATTTTGAAGGATAGAAAGAACAAAACTTTGACTCTATCTCAAGAAGCTTACATAGATAAGGTGCTTGAGCGTTTCTCTATGAAAGATTCAAAGAAAGGACGTTTACCGTCCTGACATGGAATCCATCTTTCTAAAAACCAGTCTCCATGGACTCTTGAAGAGGAAGATGATATGAGAAAGATTTCTTATGCATTTTCAGTTGGAAGTCTAATGTATGCTATGTTTTGCACTAGACAAGACATCTGCCATGTCGTGGGAGTTGTGAGCAGATACCAGTAAAACCCAGGAAGGGGACATTGGATAGAAGTAAAGCACATACTAAAATATCTTTGACGAACTAGGGATTATATGCTAGTCTACTCGGGTGGAGTTCTGAACCCGTTAGGCTACACCGATTCTGATTTTCAAACTGATGTCGATAACAGGAAGTCAACTTCTGGAATGGTGTTTACTCTTTGGGGTGGAGCTGCGATATGGAGAAGCATTAAGCAATACACGATCTCAAATTCTACCATGGAGGCTGAGTACATAGTTGCTTCTATGGCAGATAAGGAAATAGTCTGGCTAAGAAATTATATATAGATCTTGGTGTTATAACAGAAATGGATAAACCCCTCATTTTGTATTATGACAACAATTGGGCGATAGCCACAAAAGAGGGAAGCATATAGAGAGGAAGTACCACATCATCAGAGAATATGTGGAAGGGGAGAAGTGAAGGTCGTGAAGAGTTCATCTGAGGGCAATCTAGCAGATCCCTTCACAAAGACACTGGGAGAGACAACTTTTCTAAAGCATCTAGAGGGAATGGGTTTGAGAGAAATGTCGCATTTGTTTTAAAAGTGCAAGTGGGAGTTTGTTGGGCTTTATGCCCTTATAAAATCAAATTTCTTATGTAATTAATTCATTATCAATAAAGTAGTAGAAATTATTTTGTTCAGTCAAATTGCATTGTTTACATGATTAATTATTATTAATACAAATGTTTATAAAATCCCGGACATGTGTATAATTACAATTATAGTGACTCGGTCACAAGGGATTATAATTGTAATTATATGTTCAAAAGCATTTTGGTCCTAAGATTAAATCAGTACACTAGATTTTTACTGATTGGGTAATCTACTACTACACATCTGGTATGATGTCATATCCAAGACATTGACCAAGTAGATAATATCAGATGTATTTTGTTACATTGGACTGGACTGATATTGATTATTGGCAAGATAAGTAAGTATCGTTATTATCTAATCTAATCATATCATAATATTGACCATAGGTCAATTCAATCTTAATTCTGAGTGATTAATATTCAACTAACTGTATTATTCAAGTCTTTTGATTTGTTTGTTACTACCTTACCCTACGGACTAGCTAATACTTACATATTGGATATTTGGTAGTATAATTGAGTGGGAGTATTTATCATAGATATGAAATCTATAGCTTCTGTTTAAGAAGTGAAATGGTGATTTCCTTATAGCTTGGTTCAAGTGTTAAATGATAGAGTACTCATTTCTATAATTAAATTTACAGAAATATCATTTACAAGGAACTTAATTGGAGTTAAGGATAAAATACCAATGAGGGGTGAAACGGTGATTTGCACCGATCTCATTAGTAGATCATCTATAGATGATTGAATGACAGTTATGGTTATAACAATAGATAATGTATTCACATTTGGTGTAAAATGTTCTATGAATTGAAGAGTGTAATTCTGAGTCTATAGTGGACTCACGATGAATTAATAAGGTAGTGAGATTATATGTTATAAATAAACTCACAGTAACTTATTGGAGCTTGAGTTCATAGATTCATGGTCCCCGTGTCATCTCTTATCAAAATGAACCTAGTAGTCTTGAATAATTAAAATAATTATTAATTCTAAAAATATCATATTTACTAGTTCAATGGAAATAAATAATGTAAAATTATTTATTGATATTTTGTGATATAAGAAATAGAAGAAACTTTGAGGATTTTATTGCAAAGTCTAAAAACGTGAGTATTGTAGCCATTTGGGACAATGTTGTTAATATTGATAGATTGATATTAATATTAATAAAATGAATTCAATAATGGTCAAAATTATTATTGGTTAATTTTGTCAAGTATTTAATTAATTATAATTATTAAATAACTAAAAAATGAGTAACTAAAACCTATTTTATGTCCTAGCTAATTCACTATATATACTAGTGTTATAGAATGCATTAGGTCTGCTGAATTTGACAAGGTAAAATTCACTCCTTATATTCTATACCTTGATGCCCACTCTCTCTTTATTTTCTCTCTAGTAATTCTCTTCTCATGTGTTGAGACTTGCCCACACAAACACTAGGTTGTTTTAGAGAAATACTTGGAAGACTGTAGTTTTGTTTCAAAGTGGTTTATATTCCTTGCAATACCTAGCATTAAGCAACCACAAAAGGTTAAGGAATCCAAATGGTATAGTCATTGTTCCACTACGCATCTTGTAAGTACTCTAATGATTTTATTATTGTATTTACGTATCTCTGTAATAATATTCATATGCTTGTAGGATTTTATGCTTTCTACTATGTATATTGTTTTGAATATATATTTATGGGAAGCATGCATATATTGACTTATATAAATGAGATCCTACGTGATGTTTAGCAAGTTATTAAGATTTAGATGAGAAATTTTCTCTTAAAACCTTGGGTTAGTCAGTTATTTCTTCGGTTTTTAAGCTTATAGATATAAGTCTAGATTGTATCTTTGTCAGTCAAAATATGCTTGAGAGATTCTAAAGAAAACTAAAATGGACACTCTCCAAAACCTTGCTCTACATCCATGAACAAATTCAAGATGGCATCTTACGAGTCACTCATGTCTCTTCAACGGATCAACCAGTCGATGCACTCACTAAACCATTACCCCGCATGTGTTTTCATGACTTGTTGAACAAGAATGGTCTCACCTCAAGGAGCTCCAACTATTATATTATTTTATAATATAATGTTTTAGATTAAATAAATGTGACAAAGAGTGTCACATATTGTAACATATAAAAGAGAGTTACAATATTTACATATATGTGAATATCCAAATATGTAACATATTTGGTGTTACAAATTCAGTTACAAATTTGTAACTTCCAAATATTGCCAATTATTGTGTAGATTTGTTGTCACACAATTTTGAGTTGAATTTCTTAAAGTCATAAGTGAAATGGTTGTTAGAGATATGATTTTAACCACAATAATGTGTTTGGGGGTTACAAAATCAATTGGGAGTGGATTGGAACCGTTTGAAAAAATAACACAAAAAATTGTGCTGAAATTGGCCAATGGTCGCCGCTAGAGATGTTGGTGGCTGCGGCCTGGGGGACAGAGACTAGTGGTCGCGGCCAGTGTGGCTGATTGACCAAAAATTTCAATTTTTCTAACTTTTTTTAATGGCTCTAAAAATACAAATAACTCTCAAATCTCCTTTTTAATTTCATAAACATCTAATTAATCATTGGTAACAACCATAGGGGTTGGTAGAATTTGAAATTCAAAGGGTGTCTCTAAACTCTATAAATAGGAGCCTATTGATAATTCCAAAAAGCTATTTGCAAAATAGAGAGAGATCCCTTAGTGCTTGAGTTAGGGGGAAATAAGCTTTTGGACAAATGTTTCAAATCTTGTTCAAGTTGGTGATCCCAACATCTTCACTTTGGTTGTGTGAGTAAGAGTTCTTTATTTATTGTTATTGTTCTTTTCTTTTATTCTATTACTTTTGATCTTCTTATTCTTCTTCTATATTTACTTGTACTTCTTGTTTAGAGTTATAATTCTTTCATTTCTTTTGTTACAAAAACTATTTCTTTATTTGCATATTTTTTTTAGAGTTGTAATTTTCTATTATCTTCTTCTTATTATTCTATTTGTATTTTTCAGTCATAGAGTTGTAACATTATTTAATCAATCTTGTTTATTTATATATTTTGCTTAGAGTTGTAAGATCTTTTTACCATTACTATTGAGGCAATATATATTTTCCTAACACCAACTTGCGAGGGCATAACAAAGAATTAAATTAAAATATTTAATTATTAGCATATATGTATTGACCAATTCTTTAGTTGGTTAGTTGTCTATTTTAAAATAGATTCCTTTCTGTATATCAGCTTGAATGCTTCTTTTGGTGTATTAGTTTGGTTTTGATTCTTTTTGTAACAGATTAATATCTCTTGTAAATCTATTTATATACCTTTAAAATTTATGAAAAGGCTATGTCATTATTCATTCAGTTCTATGTTTCTATATACTCATCCCACCCAGTATAGAAGCACTATAGGTGCTCTACAATACTCTACTTCGATTCGCCCGGATTTGTTCTGAGTAAACTCAGCCAATTTATGCTGGCACCTACTATAGCACTTTGGTGTGCTTCTAAAAGAGTTTTGAGGTATCTAAGAGGCACTATAGATCGTGGTTTTGTGTTCAAAAAATCGCAGACTCACTCTTGAAGATTTTTCATATGTTAATTGGGCATGTAGCCTTGAATGATAGGAAGTCTGCTACAAGCTTTTGTGTCAAGTTTGGTGGAAATTTGGTAACATGGGTTTCAAGGAAACAAAAAGCAGTAGCTAGATCCAGTACTGAGCACAGGGCTCTTTCCAATACAGAAACTATAGTTGATTGGATTCAATATATTTTGTCTGAGTTGGCCATAATGTTACCTTCCAATCCGGTCTTTCACTCTCTAAAACCAAACACATTGAAATTGATGTTATATTGGGGACTTTGTTACAAGCGGAAAATTGGAGGTTTGCTGTGTTCCAATTGAAGTTCAACCAGCAGATTTGTTTACCAAGGCCCTAACTGTACCAAAATTTTAACTCATTTGTCACAAGCTTTCACTGGAAGTGTCCCCGTGCAGCTTGAGGGGGATACTGTGTATAGCTGAGGACATCACGTTGAATATAATTAATACCGTTATGCTGTTTTTAGTAAGCTAGCTGTCAAGTAGATGGAGTTGTTTATGTTAGTTATAACCTTTTGGATTCTTCTCTGATCAAGATTGTAACAACTTGTATCACTCTATAAATAACTCAGCAATGAAGTTTCATGCTCATTGGTTTTCTCAACATTATCCCTCAAAGTTTTCTCGTGCTTTTACTCTGTTTTGAAATTTCATGTATACAATTTTTCTTATAATTTATCTGAATTATGAGATCAAATATACAATTTGGTAAATTTCCCTTTACACATTACGTACGTCAAAAAAAAAATTGTGCTAACTTACGTCATACATACATCTATATATATATGTATGCACATTTTTCATGCTGTGGGATCTCTATTATATGATAAGAATTTGTTTCGTATTCATATGAACTCTTTTCATGACTTTTTGGCTTATAGAATGTGGTCCTATTAATGAATTTACACACAAAGCATATAAACATGTATATACTCTTCTTGTGTTTACATTTTACATTTCCAATGGGATGAGTATTGTTTAGGCATATACATACATATATATATATATATATATTTTTTGTATATATAGTGTACACATATTTACATATAAATATTGTGGTGTTAGTAGTGACACGTATCAATTGACTAGAAAAAGAAAATAATAGTGGTAATAAAGAATGTTTTGTAAGTTGGACCCAGGCTTGAGGTACATTTTAGACTCAACAGGGATTTCTTGCTAATTTAGATAAGTTCCTCATTAAGTTACCCATATATCAAGCATAGGCTTCTTACAGGTTACCGTGTTGGTCGTAGTCCATAATCTCATTTTCTTAGCAGTGTCTCAAAATTCGATTTTACATGCTTATCAATAAGTATAACATTGCCTAAATCCACAATTAATGCATACATTTTTCTACCCAAAAAATGAAAATGAAAAAATGCATAAATTCACAATAATAATACAAAGTCCAGTTGTTATTATTATATTTTAATATAATATTTGATTGATTAAATAAGTTTTACAAAAAGTGATTATTTAATCTAAGTGAAGGAGTGTTTATATAATATAATGTTAGATTAAATAATGTGATAAATGTGATTTGTCACACCTTGTAACATAATATATTGAGAGTTACAAAATTGGACATATGTGTGTCCAACTATAACATATTTTTGAGTTACAAAATCAAATACAAATTTATAACTACCAAATATCACCCAATAATGTGTAGAGATTGAGAGTTACACATTTTTATTGATTTTCATAAAGCCATAATGTGATACGGATGATGAAGATATGTTTTTAACTCTCATTAGTTGTATGAAGATTACAAAATCATGTGGGAAAGGTATTGGGATGTTTTAGGAAAAAAAAAGTGCAAAATTGGGAGGCTAAAACAGCCTTCAGGCCGCGGTCTGGGGTTATGGCAGTCAAATTTCATTTTGCTTTTTTTTCCAATTTGAATAGTTTCAACAACCCAAGTAACTTCCAAATCTTCATTTTCCATAAAAATCCAATTACATATTGGTAACAACCAAGAGGGTTGGTGGAATTTGAAATTCAAATGGTATCCCAAAACTCTATAAATAAGAGCCTGCTGCTCACTTGTACGACACGCCATTTTCCATCCACAAAACACTTGGCTAGAAAATACACCAAAAGCTTTGATAATTCCATAAAACTATTTTCAAACTTGAGAGTCCCTTAGTACTTAGAGAATAGAGGGAAATAAGCTTTTGGACAAATGTCTTGAACCTTGTTCAAGTTGGTGATCCCCATTACCTTACACTTTGATTGTTTGAGAGTTCTTGTTCTCTTCTTGTTCATTATTTCTCTATTATAGTCTTCATCTTTATATGTATTATTTATGATTTGAGTTGTATTCTTCTTCTTCTTCTACATCTTTCTATTTTACTTGTATCTTTTGCAATTGAGTTGCAATATTTATTTAATCTACTACTTTGTCTATTGTATTTTTGCATAGAATTGTAATTTGGTTTTACCATTTCTATTGAATAATATATATCCTCTAACAATAAAAAGCTTATATTCTCTTGTTTCAATGGAAGAAGAAACTATTAGGATCATGAACCAAGACCTAGTGACATTGGATAAGTTTGATGGATCCAACTTCACTCAGTGGCAAGTCAAGGTGAGATTTCTTTTGACTACACTCAAGATAGCCTACACTCTTGAGTCAACCTTTACACCTCTAGCTGAGTCATACAACAAAGATACTGGCATGATGGTATAGCAAAGAAAGAAGAGAGAAGAGGACAATTTTCTATGTAGGGGCATATCCTTAATGCCCTATCTGATAGACTCTATGACCTCTATACCAATACCAAATCTGCAAATGAGATTTTGGGTGCCTTGGAGAGTAAGTAAAAGGCCAAGGAAGAAGGTACAAGAAAGTTCTTAATTTCTCCATATTTTGAATTTTCTTTCATTGATGGAAGAACTCTTCTACCTCAAATTCATGAGCTGCAAGTGATAGTGAACAAATTGAAAGTTCTAAAGATTGAGATTTCTGATGCCTTTTAAGTTGGTGCAATAGTGGCAAAATTACTACCAACTTGAAGGAGCTATAGGAAAAAAATCCTTCATAAAAATGAGGATTACACTTTGGAAGAGACCCAAAAATACATCAGAATTGAAGAGGAATCAAGAATAAGAGATAAGGGTGTGAATAAGTCTAAATATGAGACTTCCAAGGCTAATGAGGTCTCACACAATCATCCCAAAGGCAACAACAACAAAAGGGTAGTCAAAACCCTTTAGGACCAAAGAAAGATATGGACAATTCAAAGACGTGAGAGGTCATTATTTTGTTTGTGGAAAATCCAAGCGCTATGCTAGAGCTTTTAGGTATCGAAAGGACACACATGAGAATGAGGTAAATGTTATAGAAAAGGATGAAGAGATCTTAGCATGATTACCATGTTTTTGTGTCTTGTTGGGAAACGGTTATTTTGTGTAATGACCTATAATAAAGATTGTACTCTTGAGAGCTATCAATAAAATTAAAGTTTTATTATATGATAATTCTTTATTTTGCTATGAGATTTATTATTGTAACATGAGAAATTTGTGTGAAATATTAAAAAAGTTTCAAATGAACTTGTTAAAATAAAATAATAAGTGTTGACGCAGTTTTTCACCAATAATAGATTAAGAAATCTAATAAGAAAGATATTAGTGCTCTTTTCTAAACTGTAATGAATTATATGAACAACTTCTCACACTCACAATTTTATGAGGTTCAGTGGTTAAAATTCGCCTAGTCCACGAGACAATATTATTAATCTCTTTCAATTTCTGCAGAGTATCTGTATTACAAAAGTCGTCCCTTTTCCTATCCATTATCCCTTATATTTATAGTGGATATTCCTGGACTGGTTTGGGTAACCATGTGCATAAATATGGTAAATCATCAATCAAGATAATTCCCATTTACATAGGGATACGATTGCCTATGGAAATTAATCCCATTATCTAAGGAAATAAATGTGTAATATAGCCTGGGCATTATTGAGCATATAAGGGTCCTCAAATTCTTTTGGGATCCTTCACTGTGCGTCATGACCAAGTTTCCACAAGTTGAACATCTTCTTTGAGATGGTGATCGAAGAGTGTACGAACTTTAGTTCGGATTAAGTTCAAAGCATCCTAAAGGTGATCTGGCCATTATATGTCTCGAATTGGATTATTGTATTGAGAGGTGATCTGGAGATTATCCACATGTTGCCCTGCCAAGACCTTACTCGAGGTGCACACATCAACATTAGCTAGATGTTCTACTCGCCTGCTTCTTCATTGTGTTTATGTGACAGTTGTACCCCTAGCAAAATGATTGAGTCCACACTTATTTTGGGGTACCACATTTGCCCCCCAAGCTCCTACTCGTGCTTGATGTCATCATTTTCTGACACGCACAGTAGGGGCTTTTAGGCTTCTGTCATTTGAAATCGTGCCTGCCCACTACTTGATTGTTAAACACGTGGTCGTCTATAGTTGGATTCTGTTCAGGTTTTGAGGACTCTGACGACTGTCCTGTCAAATTTTTTCCACCGCATGTGTCATTTAATCTTGGCCTTTGGATCCCGAACTGACCCAATCAGACGCCCTAGATTAATTCCTGAAGTATATGTGTAAATAGGGAGATGAGGCTTTAACTTCACCACCCTTGCATTCAAAAACATTCCCTCCAGAAACAAAACTTCCCTTTTTCTCTCAAACCTCTTTAGAAGACATCCATCATTCTTCCATTTTTCAGAAGCTCTGAAGTTTCTACCGTTGGAACCACCAACATCCTCATTGAGAAAACCGATAAACAGTAACTACCTCTTCATCTGGTTTGAATCTTTCACTCTTTATATTCCAATAAGTTCCTTTTATCTCAAATTTTTTTTTCTCAGTATTGTCTCTTATTCTAGCCATGTCTGAGTTAAATAGGGATTTGTTTAGGCTAAAAGAATGATACTAGACTAGTTTAGGAATAAGGTGTTTGAAAACTATGCAATTTTTCTAGATTTTGTAAGGAAATCTTCGTTGATGAACCGACTGAGATACCTATTTGGACATAGAAATTGAGAGGATTGAGGTTTGGCTCTGGGTAGCTTAAGGGTCACGATTCCTTAAGTGGTTTTACATTAAATTGCTTTTAAAAAGGTGACAGGCCTGACACGCGAATCCAGAAGTATCAGGGAAATCCCCCAGTCTGTCGCGCGTGGCTAAGGATTGCACGTTGCAACAAGCGTTCAAGCTAGGGTACCTTTTAGCTTGTGTATATTCAAGGCTAATAAGGGCAAGCAGATCACATCTGAATCTCTTATTCCCTACTTTAACCTAGTGGTGGACTAGGAGATCGTAGTAGATCCTGACGCCTTTTTCGAGGATGAGCATATCATATCCCAAATAACGACTCAAGGGAAGGTGAACAAGATATTGCTGAGCCACAAAATTGAGAAGGATATTGATGGCCTTATTGCCCGACCTCTGCTGGAAGGAGAGCAGAGTTGCGCCCCACTTCAAGATGACTTCGGGGCCTGGAGTGATGAGAACCTGAAAGCAGGTTCTTTTCTTCCCGTAGACCAGTACTTCGTTGACTTTTTAAACTACGTCAAGTTGGCTCCATTCCAGCTCCTACCAAACTTGTATGGGCTGTTAGCAGAGCTGAAATATTTATTTTTGAGGCACAGTGGGAGGTCCCCACCCCGGCCGATATTATGTACTTCTTCTGCCTCAAAGCCAGCCTTGATCAGAAGATGGCCTCTACTACCTCACTCATTTCCCCAACATGGCCTCTGTCATCGACCTCCCCAGCAACCCAAATGACTATAAAAATCAATTCTTTATGTCGAATGGGTTTAATAACTGCACTCACCGGTACTTCAACCGTCCTCATAAGTCTCCTAACTCTCCGAACTCCATACGTGAATTCCCTTTTTTTTTTTTTATATACTTTGTACTTTTAACTGATTTTGTACTTTGTGAAGATATATTCAAGAGAACAGGGAAATTTGAGACCTTTGGAGGTCAGTACAAGACATTGCACCGTCTTCCTATGAAGGAGAAGGAATTCCGAAGGGTAGCGAACGATGCTTCCATGGTGGTCTGTAATCTGATCCACAAAGAATAAACATTGGCTATCAGAAGCCGAGGTCTGCCCCCCGTGCTTCCCGAGCTTTCCCCTCCTCAAGAAGTCCTACCCGTCGTTGAAGATGCCAAGAAGGAAGAAGAGGTAGTGTCGCTGGTGCGCAAGAGAAGAGCTCCTGAGGAAGGGCAGCATCCTGACCCAAACCGAGATGAGTCCGGGGCAGCAACCGGCACATCCGGAAAAGGTAACCCTTATAAAGAATTAGAGCTCCTAAGAATCGTAGGACATGGCCTTCCTTACGACAGGGTGTATTCTTTCTTGGTTTTAGGGAACCTGTAGATGAGTCCAGCTGGGAAGAAAAGCCTAAATCCCTAGGACACAGAGTGTGATAATTCTAGAGTCCCCCCACCCTAGTAGTCATGGAGTTAGAAGTTCTACCCAATCTAGTTCACAATGTTAGGATAAATAGATTGCCTCAATGGAAAAGGTGAGATCATATTACAACTCTATACAAAAAATACAATGGACAAGATGATTGATTAAAAAGAGTGTTACAACTCTATAACTGAAAATACAAACAAACAAAGAAAAGAAGATTACAAATCTAAACAAAAGTTACAAGTGAATGGAAAATGAAAATAAGAAGAATAGAAATAGAGAAAAATGCAAGAACAAAACAAAAGTAAACTCTCACTTACATAACCTAAGTGAAGAGGGTTGGGGATCACCAACTTGAACAAGGTTTAAAACATTTGTCCAAAATCTTATTTCCCCCTAACTCAAGCACTAAGGGATCTCTCTCAGATTTTTGGAAATGCTTTCTGGAATAATCAAGCCTCAAGGTGTATTTTCTAGCCAAATGCTTTGTGGATGGAAAATGGTGTGTCTTACAAGTGAGCATTAGGCTCCTATTTAAAGACTTTTAGATACCCCTTTGAATTTCAAATTCCACCAACCCCCATAGCTGTTACCAATGTTTAATTGGATGTTTATGGAATTAAAATTGAGAGTTGGGAGTTATTTTGGATGTTAGAACCGTTCAATTTGGAAAAAACTGAAAATTCACGTAGGCTGTCAGCCTCACTGGCCACAGCCAGGATCATCAGTGGCCGCGGCCAGGGACAGACAGTGGCCGCGGGCACAGCCTAGTTTCAGCACAAAAATTGTCATTTTCCAAATCGTTCCAAAATGTCCCAAATCCTTTCCCACATAATTTTGTAACCTCCAAACACTTATTGGGAGTTAAAAACATGTCTCTAATAGGCATATTTATTTATGGCTTTATGAAATCCAATCTCAAATGTGTAACATATAATATACACATTATTGGGTAATATTTGGGAGTTACAAATTTGTAACTGATTTTGTAACTCCAAAATATGTCACATTTGGGCATACACATGTGTCCAATTTTGTGACTCTCAATAATATGTTACAAGGTGTGACAAATCACATTTTGTCACATTATTTAATCTAATATTATATTATATGAAATAATATAACATTCCCCCACTAGATTAAATAATCACTTTTGTAACACTTATTTAATCAAAAACATTATATTAAAATATAATATTCCCCCACTAGATTAAATAATCACTCTCTATAGAAACCTTTGCATTGGTGCATAAAGTAAAATGTCTTTCGGCTTGAATTTTACCTTAGTGTAGTTATCACAAAGTTTGTTGAAATTTTGGTTGCCGAAGAATTGAACCACTATCCCTTGATAACCAACCGGTGATAACACACACACCTTTGCTATGTTCACTTGAGACCTCAATGCCTCGCTTTTGCACCGTTAATGGCCATGTGCACATTCCATTCATAGACTTTTCTTGAGAATGACTCCCAATTCTCATGAGGGGCGGCACCACCCCTAGGTCTATATAGGTAGAATTCTTACAGTATTTTGTTACCCTAAAATACTTGTCTTCTCAAGACTAAGTTCTATTAAAAAACCTTTTGGTTTTAACCCCCATTTTGGTAACACACTAGTACTCTTATCTCAGATGGGACAAAATTTGAGTACTACTACTATTCACTTGATTGACTTGTTATTACCTATTGAACCTAATACTAGTTTGGTGACTAGTATTAAGATAGGTTACCATCAACCGTGAATCTCTTTAGGGAGTCTAAGTCCCACCCCTTGAGATGTAGAAATGATTCCATTTGAATCATTTCTTTTCTCATGTATGCATACTTAGACACTCTCATCATTTTATTCAAACTTTGTTGCTATCCATAGTTTGATTAAAATAGTTACCCCTTTAAAATAGTGATTTTGACCATAGTCAACTCCCCCACTATCTTATAGTTTTATATCCAAGATAACACATTTTCCTTGAATATTAAATCTAGAAACCTCTTTGTTTCTAAAATTCTCCTTAATGTTTTAAATTGATGCCTTCTTGATTCAAAATATTACAAACAATGACTTTAGACACCAAACATGTCTAGATTTGTTCATTCTATACATATATAGCCAATGTGATTTAGAATGTGGAATTCCAAATCACCTATTTGATAGAATGACCAAATTAATCAATTAATTAACAATAAATTGATTAACTTTGGAGCATCACCCCCACATTTCTCACATAGTGACAATAAAATATCACTTTAAAATAGAAATCTCTTCATTTCTAATAAGTCATTTATCCTCCAAGATAAATCTAGACCTATTATGCTCAAAGTTCATCTTGAGTCCTTAAGCTTCATGATAAACACTAAATAGATCAAGATAAAAAACCACAATGTTTATCTTGATTCATTTACTTGCTAAAGCAAGACACACTTATTTGAAAGTAACTTTCACTTGGTTGCTTTCTTTTATATATTTCACAAAATAAAATGTGAACACAAGTGTAATGTGAGAATTTCTCAAACAAATAATCACATTATGAAATAATAGGTCTACACACTTACCTATTATTTTAACAAGTTCATTTTGAAACTTTGTTAATGTCTCACACAAATGTCTTATAGCAAAATAAAGAATTATCATAGAATATTACTTTAATTTTATTGATAGCTTTCAAGAGTACAAGCTTTATTACAAAATAACAATTTTCCCAACAAGGCACATAAATATGGTAATCATGCTAGGATCTCTTCTTCCTTTTCTATAGCATTTACCTCATTCTCATGTGCGTCCTTTCGGTACCTACATACTCTAGCATAGTGCCCGTGTTTTCCACAAACAAAACAATGACCTCTCACGTCTTTGAATTGTCCATGATCTTTCTTTGGACCAAAAGGGTTCCCATTACCCTTTTTGTTGTTGTTGTTGCCCTTGGAATGCTTGTGTGAAACTGCATTGGCCTTGGAAGTCTCATCTTTAGACTCATTCACACCCTTGTCTGTTATTCTCGATTCCTCTTCAATTCTAATGTGTTTTTGAATCTCTTCCAAAGTGTAATCCTCATTCTTATGAAGGATTCTTTTCCTATAGCTCCTCAAAGTTGGTGGTAATTTTTCCACTATTGCACCAACTTGGAAGGCCTCGGGAAGCTCAATCTTGAGAACTTTCAACTTGTTCACAATCACTTGTAACTCATGAATTTGAGGTAAAAGAGTTTTCCTATCAATGAAAGAAAATTCAAAATATTGAGAAATTAAGAACTTTCTTGTACCTTTTTCCTCAGCCTTGTACTTACTCTCCAAGGCATCCCAAATCTCCTTTGCGGATTTGGTATTGGTATAGTGGTCATATAGCCTATCGGATAGGGCATTAAGGATATGACCCCTACAAAGAAGGTTGTCCTCTTCTCTCTTCCTTCTTTTCTCCACCTCCTCGGGAGTGTCTTTGTCGGATGGTTCGGCTAGAGGTGCTAAGTATGACTCAAGGATGTAGGCTATCTTGAGTGTTGTCAAAAGGAATTTCACCTTGTCTTGCCACCTAGTGAAATTGGATCCATCAAACCTATCCAACCTCACTAGGTCTTGGTTCATGATCTTGATGGTCTCCCCTTCCATTGAAACAAAAAAGGGATATGCTTTTGAATGTTAGGATAAATAGATTTCCTCAATGGAAAAGGTAAGATAATATTACAATTCTATACAAAAAATACAATGGACAAGATGATTGATTAAAAAGAGTGTTACAACTCTATAACTGAAAATACAAACAAACAAAGAAAAGAAGATTACAACTCTAAACAAAAGTTACAAGTAAATAGAAAATGAAAATAAGAAGAATAGAAATAGAGAAAAATGCAAGAACAAAACAAAAGTAAACTCTCACTTACACAACCTAAGAGAAGAGGGTTGGGGATCACCAACTTGAACAAGGTTTAAAACCTTTGTCCAAAATCTTATTTCCCCCTAACTCAAGTACTAAGGGATCTCTCACAAATTTTTGGAAATGTTTTATGAAATAATCAAGCCTCAAGGTGTATTTTCCAGCCAAGTTCTTTGTGGATGGAAAATGGTGTGTCTTACAAGTGAGCATTAGGCTCCTATTTATAGAGTTTGAGACACCCCTTTGAATTTCAAATTCCACCAACCCCCATGGCTGTTACCAATGTTTAATTGGATGTTTATGGAATTAAAATGGAGATTTGGGAGTTATTTGGGATGTTAGAACCGTTCAATTTGGAAAAAACTGAAAATTCACATAGGCTGTTAGCCTCACTGGCCGCGGCCAGGATCATCAGTGGTCGCGGCCACTGGCCTTTGTCCCCCAGGCCGCGGCCAGGGAAAGATAGTGGCCGCGGCCACAACCTAGTTTTAGCACAAAAATTGTCATTTTCCAAATCGTTCCAAAACGTCCCAAATCCTTTCCCACATAATTTTTGTATCTTCCAAACACCTATTGGGAGTTAAGAACATGTCTCCAACAACCATATTTCATTATGGCTTTATGAAATCCAATCTCAAATGTGTAACATATAATATACACATTATTGGGTAATATTTGGGAGTTACAAATTTGTAACTGATTTTGTAACTCCAAAATATGTCACATTTGGGCACACACATGTGTCCAATTTTGTGACTCTCAATAATATGTTACAAGGTGTGACAAATCACATTTGTGTTTAAAATCACATTTTGTCACATTATTTAGTCTAATATTATATTATATGAAATAATATAACACATAACCCCATGTCGATTGTAATAGTTTCCTCCTCCAACTCAAAGGGTAGGGTGATTGCCCTGTTCTTTTCTTTGCATTATTTTGGCAAACTATTTCATATATTTGAATCCTCTGATCGCTCCTTTGCATGTGAAGAGATGGATTTGACGGGTGCCTTGGTTTTAAAGGGTGCATGTAAGGCTGGGGGCTGGAGCTGGACCCATGGTAAAAAGGGGAAGAATGTCAAAGAAACATGCCTCCAAGACTAGAGCTTCCACCAAGTGTCTTGTCAAAGATAAAGGTACCAGCTCTACCCGGAAGCAGCAATTGTAGGCTCAGCCCCCAGCTCTGGTAACGATAGTCACTGTCCTTGACGCTCCTCATCCTTTTCCTCGACATGCATATGCCCCGGTTCCTCGGGTTATTTAGGGTGAAGCCCCTCAGTTCAGATCCCAGTAAAACCACTCGAGCTGGCAAGGATCCTAGAAGCCTTCTGAGGGAATGTGTATGAGATGGTGAGCGATATGGTGGGCCATGCATATAGAGCCAATGTAAAGGACCTGAGGGCCATGGAGGAGTGTACTCCCAAAGATGTTCTCGAGTCTTCCATCGGAATGAACCTCATTGTGAGCCACCTTCGTTCCTCCTATAGTACTTCTTTTTCTTTTCCCTTTTCTTTTTAACTAACCGTCACCAGTATTTTCCCTTTGCAGTTTGTCCTGGCTCAACTGCGCAGTATTGCTCGGGTTCGAGCCAGGAGGGATGAGCTCCAAGCAACTCCAGCCATTTCCCAAGAAAATGAGCGGATTGCCAAGGCCACCCTGGCCAACTCCCAGGAGAACGAGTGGGTTGCCAAGGCTGCCCTGGCCACTTCCCAGAAGAATGAACGGATCGCCAAAGACCAGTTCGTGGAAGTGAGCCAACGATGAGACTAGCTGTAGCCCAAGACTAATATCCTCAAAAAGAAACTTGACGAGGTTAAGATCAAACCCAAGGAAGAGGCTAAGAGGGCGAGACTAGAGATTGGAGACTCCATGAATTCTCTTGAGGAGATGCTCTTCCAATGTTGGGCTTTCAACTAGGACATAGATTTTTCCTTCATGGAGCTGGAGTTTTGGGAAACTTTTCTTGCCAAGTTCAATGTTCGATTCTCACAGGAACCTTCTGAGACTGCCGATGCTTCCGGAGCTGCTAAGGGGGATGGTGAGGAGGTGACATCGCTTGAGCAAGTTGATGGACCTCGGTGATGCTTTTGTTTTCTGCTTATTTTACTTTTTATCCTCTAATTAAATCCTTAAGGATTGAGATAATCTCTTTTGGGCTCAGGTCGAGGTTTTTCCTCCTCGAGATAACTATATACTTTTTAGTACAAGTATGTTAGCATGTGATCTATTTGTGTTCCCCTTAATATATTATTTTCATGTTTTTATGAATCTTGAATTCTTGCACACTCGAAATCATATGAATTGTCTATAGATCATATGGGTTCAATAACTGCACTCATCGGTAGTTCAACCGACTACTTAATTGCGCACATGTTTGGAATCAGGCCTCGGACCAGGTTATATGCAGGGTTTCCTAGTTGTCATCAAAGTTTTGTTTTGAAAATCCCAGCTTTAAAAAGTCGTTGAATAATCAATTTTTCCAAATTATAAGCTTCAAACTTTATCCAAATATGCTAAACTCTTTTAAAAAATCTCTTCGGTTATGTGCCACCCAAGCGACCAGAACTTATACATGTTCTAGGTCACTTTTACAAAATGAGCACATGACACTTCACAACAATGAGTTGAAAATATTAACTACATAAAAAATCCAATGTTATTAAGATGAAATGACTTTTATAAATAAGCCTTACATGGAATAGTACCAAAAACATTAAAGAAAAAAGTAATTATGCCACTTCTACTGATAACATTTTTTAAGGTGCAACGCATTCCAGGTCTGTGGGACTATTTCTCCATTAAACTGAGGTAGTTTAAAGGTCCCTTCTCATAGGATTTCCATGATCTGGTACGATGCTTCCCAGTTTGGTCCTAACACACCATACTTGGGATCTTTACTTGTAAAAAACACCCTCCGGAGAACTAAATCACCGAGTCCGATTTTGCCATCTTTCACCTTCGAGTTGAAGTAGTGAGTGATTCTTTGTTGATAATGTAACGACCCAGATTTTCAAGACTCGATAATACGGAAATATAATGTTTTCATTTAACAAAATGTCTCAAAAACCCATAGAAAAAAAAAACTTTTTAAAAAGTCGTATGGCCATACTTAACATTTAGTTACAAACATGTTTTATAAAGATTAGAGTGAGCCTAGTTTAGGAAAATTACACAACATTTCCAAAAATAAAAAGGCTTCCCAAAAGGTCGGTCCACATGTACATTTGCAAGGAAGACTCCAGCGCTCACTGCTCTGCCTTGCCCTTGCTCTTACCTACAACATGAAACAACTAGGTAAGCGAAAACGCTTAGTAAGATCAACTTTCAAACAAAGCATGTAGAGAATTAGGGTTCCGGACCCTACACAATCAATTTCAAGAACGCTAAAGCGTCCTGGCAAACTTATGGTCATGCCTGATAACCAATGATAAATTAATTCATAACTAGATAAAAATCCTGCACTCAGAAAAATCCCAGAACAAGCAGATATATTATATCACAACTATATCTTATCAACAATTATATCCCTGCACTTAGAAAATCCCAGAGCAAGCAGATATATTATATCACAACTACATCTTATCAACAATTATATCCCTGCACTCAGAAAATTCCAGAGCAAGCAGATATATTATATCACAACATAATTCGAGACCAACGCTCGAAAATTTCCAACAATTCATGCGTAACGCGCCCTCCAACATAATTGCTAATCTGTAAAAGAGAACCGAGTCCCCACACTAAGATCTAGCCAATAAATATTCTCATCAAGGGTAACTATCGTGTTACCTAGGGCATCGCTACTTATTCAAGAGTGTAATCCAATTTACACGGTTTTACGGAGACTTCTATGTTAATCAGTGGTGCTGGTGAGCAGCTGCCCCTAGGGTGTTCAACCTCACTCAATCTTGGCAACCCCTAGTGTCTCTAGGCACTCTCACTGAATGGCCAATATTCACGGCTGCTATCCGGGAATAACTTATCAGAGCACTTGCTCGGATTCTAACCGTCCAATGATTAAGTAAGCATGAGGGCCCCTAGGTCCCATTTATCTTGGCGCCCCTAGGTTTAACCAGCTTATCCTCATCTCATGGCCACTCGTCGCAGTAATGAACCAGACATAAATAAAATCAAGCAGTGTGACGGGGATCAACCGTCTAGGATATGACGGACTTCTACCGTTCATATTTTCTAAATCAGCACTCACTAGACTAACGTCTCTAAGCAACTTTCTATGACAGCCTATATATGTGCATGTATCCCTATACTAACATACAAGACAATAATCATTTCATGTTGCAGCCATACAATATAAGTTGACTTACTTGGAGTCCTTAGCGCTCAGCAAGTTTTCACCCTCCAACGTTCAGTCCAGTTACGCTTAGCCAATACTGTAGTTATCCATACAGTATACTCGGATTAATTATGGCACTCATAATTCATTATTATTATTTTGGGCAGTTTGGTCATTTTAATAAAAGTCATTTGTAAGGATTTACAATCCTTATTTGGTTTTAAACCTATTAAGGAAAGTTATACAAAATATTCGAGACTAAACCCTAAGTCTCGGGGAGACCTATCCTAAGGTCTCGATACCTAGGCTCGGGTATCACAATGGTATTTCCCCACAACCCGCTAAAAATCTTATTCTTTCAAGGTATCGCTATTAACCCGCACTTTCGACTAGTCGGTTAAAATATGTAAGATTTTAGCCGGTATTATATCCAGAAAATACAAATAAATTCCTTAATTATTTTTAAAGAAAATAAACTCTTTAAATTTTCCTTTTATTTTTCTTAAGGTTTTAATATCTAAAAACCGTTTTAAGAAAATTGCCTAATTTGTCTTAATTAGGAAAACCGTTATAAATTTCTCATCTTGACTAATTAATTTTCCAAAAGCAATTAATCAATTTTTACTTACTAGAAAAATAATTCATTTAATTATTTTCTCAAAATATAGGGTTTTAAACCCTCTTTTAATTTATTAACTATTAATAAATTAAATCTCTTATTTTTAGAAAGAATAAAAACTCTTTAATAAAAACAATTCATTTAAACTCAAAGGGTAAATTTTAGTGAAAATATGATTTCAAGACTTACCATTTTATATCTTGAAATAAACAAAATTTTACTTTTTACCTTATGTTCCAAAATCTCATTTTTACACTAAGTGTGAAAAACCTATTTTTCACATTTTTAACTACATACTTCGTTAGTTCATAACTTGAAATTTACTTACCCAATTGTTACCAAAATTTCCCAATTCCATTTTTGTTATGCCATTTAGGTCTTCGAAAAATCTTAGGTCAAAATGAGCATTTTTTATTGGTGAAATCATTTTCCAACAATGAGGTAAAAATGACATTATTTTCAAGCCCTTATTTTTTTTCCAAACTTTGACAGTTAATAACTTTCAAACCGTTCAATATATTCTTACCAAATTTTACAGTGGAATAATAGGTTATGCCAGTAATATGTCCACAAAATTTTAGAAAAAACTGGGTTCATTTGCCCTATACAGTGGCTGTCCAAACTTGGTTCCGAAAATAAGAATACGAAAAAATAGTTTTTTACCTAATCTTTGAAATAGCATAACTTACTCATTTCTAAACATTTTTTGTGTGTTTCAAAAGCTCAATTTTATGTACTCAATCTCAACAACATCACAGTACAATTTAATTTTACAAAAACAATATACAGTGGCTGCTTGACCCCTTGGAAGTCACAGCTCAAAATATGTTTTGTTTTAGGGTATCCTACAAAACCCTTGGGGGTTTTGGTTCCCATTTTCAAAAATCAATACACATGCATCATACAAATTATTAAACAACTACCATAACCTTATTACATCACCAACAAGAAACTTTAAGCATTAGATATACAAAATAATGCTTAAAACTAAAAACCCTACAACAAAATCATCAAAAGTAAACTTTTTACCTCTTTGGTGTTCTTGCTTAAGGTTTGGACCTTCCTATTAGCTTTGGCTCCTCCAAAACCTTTCAAAAACCCTAACCAACTTCCCCCAACAACATTGGTAATTAGCTATTTGAAACTCTATGATTAAAACTTGACAAAAGTCTAGATTAATGAAACTTTACCTTAGGGAAAACCCTTCCTAGACCAAGACTTAGCTTCCAAGTTTCTTTGGTGTTCTTGGGGTTGAAAATGGAGAGAACACTTGAGAGAGTCTTCAAAAATCAGATGAGAGTGAATGAGGGAGGGAGAGTGGTCGGATTTGGGGGTTAGAATGGCTCACACAACTCTTCAAAATATCACAAAACACTTGAGTGCTTTTCTACCCACTTGCCCACTTGACTTCTTACACCTTTTTCACTCTCATTAAGTTTTAATCACCAAACTTACTATTAATTAATTAAATTAAATGTCTCTCATATTTAATTTAATTAACCACAAAATAAAATTTAACCTAAGGTCCATTCATGGAATAAAATTCCCCATTTCGCCAAAATTAGGCATTTACCACAAAATGCCTTAAAATTTCCATTTTCTTTTAGGTTTATTATTTTTGACCAAACTTTAACTTTTATGAATGTATTTTATGCCCAAAATATAATTTCCATGATTTTTCATTTTATTTTCCGAGATTTTTACCCGATCAGGGTTTTTGTGTCGGTCCAGGACCGAAAGTCTTATCTTGACTTTTAAAATCACAAAATTCATATTTTGGCTAGCAATAACTCATGGAATACTTACAAACAAAATATAATATTATTTAAAATAATATTCTTAACCCGGGGGAAAAATCCCGACCCGAGTCGTTTAAAGGTACCCGAAAACGTAGGACGTTACAGATAATGGGCGAGCTGCAATTGTGACGCTTCTCATTTTTCCTTGATCAGATCAAGGGGTGCACTGAGTAGTTCATGGTTTTGATCTTGATCAAAGGTTTTCTATCTATGGGTCATCACCAGTGCCTCAATCAGGAGCATAGCCTCACTTCCAAAGGTTAGAGAGAAGGGGGTATGTCCTGTGGAGGTGCGATGTGAGGTTCTATATGCCTAGAGTACTTGTGGGAGCTGCTTAGGCCATAATCCCTTGGCTTCATCTAACCACTTCTTTAAGCTCGTCTTTAGGGTTTTGTTTACAGGCTCGACCTGCCCATTAGCCTGCGGGTATGCTACCGATGAGAAACATTTGGTTATGTTGTATTTTTCACAAAAGTTTGTGAAGAGATCACTATCGAACTGAGTTCCCTTGTTAGACACAATCTATTTTTGGAGCCCAAATTGATATATGATATTCTTTACGACAAAATCTAGAACTTTCTTTGAGGTTATGGTCTCTATAGGTTCATCCTCAACCCACTTAGGTAATTAGGCGATGGAGACTACAACATAACAAACTCCTCCTTTTCCTTTTGGTAAAGAACCAATCAAGTCAATCCCCCATATTGCAAACGACCAAGGGAATGAGATCATGGTTAACTCAATGGTTGTTACTCGGGAAATTTTGGTGAAGGGATGGGACTTGTCACATTTATGCACATACGAGATCGAGTCCTTTGTTAGTGTAGGCCAAAAATAGCCTTGTCTCAATACCTTGAGAGCCATGTTTTGCCCACCAGTGTGGTATCCACAGAAACCCTCTTGAATCACTTGCAAGATAGTTTGCGCTTCCTTAGGTAAAACACATCGCATGAGAGGTAGCGATTGTCCTCGTCGATATAGAGTCCCTTCAACCATACATACCATGGAGCTTGATATAGCAACTTTCTTGTGCCCTTTTGATAGCCAGGTAACTTACCAGCTGTGAGGTACTCCACTATGGGGGTAACCCAGGTTAGTTTTATGTCAATCATTCTGACCTCAACCGATTATGCTATTATGCTCGGTTTTTCCAAGAAGTCCACCAGAACTAAGTTCAGTGTATCCGCCTCTTTGGTGGTAGCAAGTCGAGCCAAAGCATCAGCATTGGAATTCTATTCGCGGGTACTTGTTCAACAGAGCTAAAGTCGAATTCAGACAACTCTCCCTTAACATTAGCTATGTAAGCCGCCATCTTGATACCACCAGCTTGATACTCCTCCAATATATGATTAACCATGAGCTGGGAATCACTATAATATTGGATCACCTTGGCATTTAGTTCTTTCACCACCCTTATTCCTACCAATAGGGTTTCGTACTCAGCTTCGTTGTTGGATGCTTCGAATCCAAACTTGAGAGAAGTATGGAATCGATGCTCCTAAGGTGAGATCAGAATTATCCCAGCTCCTAACCCATTATCGTTAGAGGATCCATCAACGAAGATTTGCCACAACTCCTGCACTGGTTCCCTTATCGGCTCATCCTGAAAACATGTGCACTCGGCCACGAAGTCAGGGAGGATTTGAATTTTGATCAATGTGTGTGGTATATGCAGTATCTCAAACTAGCTGAGTTCGATGGCCTACTTTAGTAGACGTCCCAATGTTTCAGGCTTTTGTAAGACCTGCCTTACAGATTCACCGATTAAGACAAAACGTGAGCTTTTCTATTAATGGATATCGGGACTCAGCTCCTAGAAGTCTTTTACTTATGTAGTACACTGGTTTCTGTGCCCAATTCTCCTCTCGAACTAACACAGCACTGACTGCATTTTTCGTCACAGCCAGATATAGGAGCAAACATTCTCCAGATGCCTGTTTCGATAGTTCGGGGGGTTGAGCCATGTGAGCTTTCAGGTTGTGAAATGCTTGTTCGCATTCTTCGGTCCACTTGAACTTTTTGTTTCCTCTGAGTAGGTTGTAAAATGGGAGACACTTGTCAGTGGATTTTGAAATGAAGCGGTTTAGGGCTGCCACTTTTCTAGTTAAACTCTATACTTCCTTACGCGACCTAGGAAAAGGCATTCCCAATAATCATTTGATTTTCTCTAGATTCACCTCTATCCCCCTTGTGTTGACTATAAACCCCAGAAACATTCGTGACGAGACTCCAAAAGTGCACTTTCTGGTGATTTAACTTCATGTCGTACCTGTTTAGCATGCCAAACGAGTCATTTGGGCTTAAATTATGTAATTAAAACTAACCACGGATTTCGGTACTAAAAATTTCGGTTAAAATTCAACCATTTCATTAAAAGAGTTTGACTTCCATACATGGGATCCCAACATAGTTCAAAATGGTTGCAAACCCAAAAATGTATACCAAAGCTGACCAATGTGGCAAAATCAAGGTCCAACCGTAGTTCTAACTGATAATCTCGGTCGTGGTGGACGAACATGCCGCATATTTACACTCGCACCTTGAAGCTCTCCAACTTATGGTTGGTCCAGCTTTTCCTTTCCTTTACTTGTACCATTTAGCACTTGTGAGCCAAGGCTCAACAAGAAAACATAATCATGCTTATAAGCATTACATTATCAAATCACATATTCATAATTAGCATGCCTAGCAGTAATAACCTTACTCATCAATGCAACTAACTCAAATAAGTGGCTATGGAGTCACACTAGGGATCAGTGGCCATCGTTCATATAACCAGCCTTAGAGCTAGCCAAGTAGGTCTGATGCTTAGCATTTTAGATGACCCAAGAGGCGTTTAAGAATATGTCTCACTTCCAGGTTGTCTTAACCTCATCGCCATCATTTAGCACGCTATTGCCGCCCCCAACTCCTAAACTGAGCCTTTAAACTCTTGAATCATAATCTGAGTCTGTTAACCCTCAACTAATAAGTCGAATCTTTCAACCTTCGATTGATAAGTCAAGTCTTTAGTCTTCAGCTGATAAGTCAAATCTTTCAACCTTCGATTGATAAATAGAGTCTTTTAACATTTGATTGATAAGTCGAGTCTTTTAACTCTCGATTGATAAGTTGAGTCTTTTAGCCTTCGACTGATAAGTCATGTCCTTAACCGTCGACTGATAAGTTGAGTCTGTAGCCTTCGACCGATAAGTCGAATCCTTAACCTTACTAATAAGTCTAGTCTGTCGCCTTTGACTGATAAGTCGAGTACTTAACCTTCGACTGATAAGTTGATTCTGTAGCCTTCGACTGATAAGTCGAGTCCTTAACCTTCGACTTTTGGGGTTTTATGCCCTAATTAAAACCCAAATTCTTTGTAATCTCATTTTATTATCAATAAAAGAATAGAAATCATTTTTTGACTTGGTTAATCACTTTGCTCACATGTTTTATTTTCATGATTATTTGTTTAATATAAACTTCTATTAAATCCCGAGCATATAGCTAATCTTATTTATAGTGACGTAATCACAGTGGAATATAAATATGATTATATGTTCAAAATAAGTTAGTCTTAAGATTAGTCAGTGCACAGGATTTACACTGACTTGCCAATCTACGATATGATCTACTTACACATTACAGTATTATGTTCTTTCCAGAACATTAGCAAAGTAGATAAGATCGGATGTATTTGTTACATCGGACAGGACTGATATTGACAGTTGATAGGATAAGTAAACATACCGTTATTATCTATTATAGTCATATCATATAGTTGACCATAGGTCAATTCAATCTCAATTCTGAGTGGTTAGTATTCTAATTGATTGTATTAGTTGACCATACTTACATCTTGGGAGCTCGGTAGTGTAATTGAGTGGGAGTGTTATTCATAGATATGAACATCTATAGCTTCTAATGAAGAAGTGAAATGATGGTTTCCTTTTAGTTTGGTTCAAGGTGTTAAATGATAGAGATCTCGTTTCAGTAATTAAAGTAGTTTACTGAAATATCATTTACAAGGAACTAAGTGTTTTAAGGATAAAATACAATGAGGGGTAAAACGATATTTAGTCCTATCTCATTGTAGACCATCTATAGAGGATTAAGTGACAATGGTGGTTGTAACAATGGATAATTAATAGCGTATCTATATTTGTTATAGAGCGTTCTATGAATTCAAGAGTGCAATTCCGAGTCTATAGTGGAGTCACGAGGAATTAATAAGTTAGTAAATTTATTTGTTAGATTTATGGTAACTTATTGGATCTTGATTTCATAGGCCCATGGTCCCCATTGTACCTTGGATAAAATCATCTAGATAGTCTCAATTAATTGATTTAATTATCAATTTGAATTATCAAAGTTGACTAGGTTAATTTTGGATAGTTTCACAGAGTTGTGTAATTTTGAGAAGAAAAGAGAAATTATGGCAGATTTATTAATTAAGATAAATTGGTATCTAAATTAATAAATAAGTTTAAATCAAGGTTCAAATTATAAATAATTAATTTTATAAAGGATTTAAATAATTATTTAATTAATTAAATCAATAGAAAATAATACAAGACTTGATTTTAAGTCCAATGGGCTTATAATCAAATGGGAAATTTCACGGGCCTAAAGCCCATGATAATTTCGACCTAGGGCTTTAAAATGACTATTATTTTATAGATTTTTTAATTAAATTAAATTGCCTAATTGAGTCTATAAAAGGAGTGCTTAGAGAGAAGTCAAGACAGACGACAGACAAGTTTAATCATTGGTTTTCTGATAGTTTTAGATTCTCTCTAAACACAAGTCCTTTGCTAAGCCCCTTTGATTATTTTCTCTTCTTCTTCTCTGTATCTATCTCATGTGTTGAGAATTTCCCACACTAGTGTAGGTGATTCTAAGGATACATTGGAAGATTGTGAAGAAAATAGAAGATCAGTTCAGTTTCTTGATAATACTCTGCGACAGAGAGGATACAAGAGTTAGAGAAACTGAAGGAATGACTCTTTCATTCCACTGCGTATACTGTAAGTATTCTATTCTTTGTTTCTCTTTGAATTTAATTTTAGAAACATGTTTTAGGCTATCTTGTATTAATTTGTTTAATATTAGATATACATGAAAATAAATAAAGATCCTGTATAAGTTTTCCTAACACAACTGATAAGTCGAGTCTATAGCCTTCGACTAATAAGTCGCATCCTTCACCTTCGACTAATAAGTCGAGTCTTTTAACCTTCGACTGATTAGTTGAGTCCTTAGAATCGGCTATACCCTTGACTATTAAGCCAAGCCCTTCATCAGATAACATAGATAAATCTTCAGCTTATAGGCCGAGCTTCCCCAATCAGATATACATACCAACAGTTATTACATAATATAGGTAAACACGCATTTAATATGTTTAATAAAACATTCTCAACCTAATGTTAGTCCTATACTATAATCGGGCAAAGCCTTAAACGTAGACTAGGTACAGTTTTCTTACATCAGGTCCGAGTGCATTGTATATTAAGAACGACCCTCGAGCACAATCTTGTTTCCGAGCCCCTAGAGATAACCTAGTCACAACCAAGTACAGAATCCCATCAATATTGAGCGAATAAAGGCTTCTAGATTGATTCCTAGCCTCTGGGACGTCGAATTCTACTAAATTGGGCAGTAGGATCGATCCCGAGCCGTTATGTTTAGGTTCCCGTACTCAAAACCTTTTTGGGGCTAAAATCCCTTCAAGCACCGCGACTCAAAACAAAAGAGTCTCGGCCTACCCCAAGTCAGAGAGCCCAAGGCTCTCCTCTGATTACACATGTGCCATGACACGCCACTACAGGCACTACAACTCGAATGGGCTGACATCACCTACTTCTCCCTGCGTTCATGAGAGTCGCGGCGCCCGAAGAGCAAGGTCGCAACTCGACATGAAAACTCAGAATTTTCCCCGTTTTCTTCAAGCCAAATCCTTCCAAAAGCCTATTCAAACATAGCTAAATCCTAAAAGCAAAGTTCCCAAACAACTCAGCAACTCAAAACCATTAAAACTCAAGCTTAAACTGGGAAAAAAACCTCATCAAATCTCCAAATTCAGATTGAGTTTCTAAAACTATAAAACTCAATCAAAAACTAGAGAAACACAAAGATTTAGGGCTAGAAATCATTACCTCTATTGCCCCACTGGATGCTAAGCTTTTCCCCAAGAAATCTCGAGCCAAAGCTAGCCTCGATTCCTCCAAAATCACAAGAATTACCAAGGAACATTATGAGATAGAGTGTGAATGAGAAAGAGAGAGAGCTCCTCTATATTTTTCTATGTTCTTCGGTTATGGGAGGTTACTTAGAGTTCAAGTAACTATAAGGGAATTCTGAGGGCTCGGGGTACCCAAACCCGCCCCCGAGGGTAAAATGGTCAAAATCCCCTGAACTCCCTCCTAATCACACTAACTACGAATATATCCTCGAATATTAACTCTCATTGCCCAATATCCCGATAATGTACTAAATACCCAAAATACCCCATGACTCACCCTAAGTCGGGTATTGGATCCTGTTGTGACTTTCCTGCTAACTTGCTCCCTAGGATCGCCTTGTGTCGAGTAACACAAATATATCCACATAATAATGTGGTCTCACACATATATCACATATATGCACATATACTCCAAATATACCTATAATGGGCCAAATTACGAAAATTGCCCTTCTAATAAGAAATGGGCCGACTGGCATATTTAATACACCTAAACATGTAAATCTAGTCATATTATAATATAACTCACTCAATCATATAATGATACACATATACATCACATAAACACATATTTATCACATAATTTCCATAATTTTCCATCTTGGCTCCCTAATCAAGGCCCTAGGCCTTATTAGATAATTTGGGACATTACAAAAACACACCTCTAGATCGAACACATGGTTACTGGCATTATTTGATTTGACGAGCATATCATCGACATACACCTCCATGTTCTTCCTGATCTGGTTAAAGAACATTTTGTTGACTAATCGTTGTTATTTTGCACAGACATTCTTTAGCCCGAATGACATAACTTTGTAGCAGTATACGTTATGCTCGGTCATTAATCTGGTATGCTTTTGGTTGGCAGGGTTCATCATGATCTAATTGCAACCAGAATATGCGTCCATGAAAGACATGAGCTTGTGACTGGCTGTTGCGCCTACAAACTGATCAATTCTAGGTAATGGGAAACAGCCCTTAGGATAGGATTTGATGAGATAAGTGAAGTCAATGCAAGTTCTCCACTTCCCATTTGGCTTCAAGAGTAGAATGGGGTTAGCAACCCATGTCAGATATTTTGCTTCCCTGATAAATCCGCAGTTCAGTAGGCGAGCTACTTCTTCTTCTAAGGCTTCCGGCCATTCTCTCCCCAAAAGCCTTCATTTTTGGGATTTCGCAGGCACATTCATGTCCAAGTTCAAAGTATGCATTATTACACTTGGATTAATTCCTCCCATATCTTCGTGCGACCAAGTGAAGACGTCAAGGTTCTTTCTCAAGAAGTAGACCAACTCCTTCTTCCTTTCAACCCCAAGATTTTTCCCATCTGTTACAACTCTTGAAGGTGCCTCTGGGTTAATAGTAATTTCCTCGAGGCCCTCCACAGCTTGGAGCTTAGACCTATACCCACCTAATCGTTGATCAATGTCGTCCTGTTGGGCAACCTCGTTATCTTCTTCTTGAGGTTCTTCCGCCCTATGGGTAACTTCCATTACCTGGAGCACCTCTCCTCCCTTGACTATGACCATTGCCTGCTGCTCGGGTTGTGATTTTCTATTCATGGAAATGATGTAGCATTCTCTAGCAGAGAGTTGATCTTTTGTCACGGTACATATACCTGAAGTTGAGGGAAGCTTTATCGACAGGTGTCGGATCGAGGTGATGGCCTTAAAAATCATCAGCGCGGGTTGTCTCGAAATCGGGTTATATGCAGTCGGACAATTGATTAAGATGAACTCAAGTATTTTGGAAACATCTCACGTATCATCCCTTAGTGTAACTACCAGTCTAATTGTCCCTATGTTCCTTCTCCTGTGAATCCATACAATGTCATTGAGGTCACCTTAAGTTTGGCTACGAACAATCCCATGTTTTCTAAGGTGGACCTGAATAGCACATTTCCTGAGCTCCCATTATCAATCAATATCTTACGTACCCTTCGTTTGGCTAGCTGAACGGTTACCACAAGCGGGTCATTATGTGGGAACTAAATGTGGCTGGCATCCACTTCCATGAAAATGATTCGTTATTTTTTCAACTGCTGTTGTTTTGATAACCGTTGCGCTCGAATAAATTCAGAGTCATTGTGGGTTTTCAGCTTCTGTATATATCTCTTTTGGGCTCCATTATTCGTACCAGCCAAATGGGGTCCTCAGGCAATAGTGGTTATATCTCCTCATACTGGGCTAATGGGCCAGAACGAATGAGAGTATCGATCTCGTCCTGCAATTATCAGAAATCATCAGTGTTATGGCTGATGTCATTGTGATATCGGCAAAACATAGGGGGATCTCTCTTGGAGCTATCATCATTGGCATGAGCTTGGAGCTATCATCAACATCTTTAGCTTATGTTGCAATGTTGGTTAACCTGCTCAAATATGCTTTCAAGGACTCACCAGGTTGTTGTTTTATGTTGGCCAATGAGTCAACCTCGAAGCGAGTTTCCTTTTGAAGCTCAAAATGCTCTCTTGAACTCGGAAGACAACTTCTTCCACGAGCTAATAGAATGTCTTTTGTATTTTTGAACCACTGTCTGGCAGGTCCGGTTAAAGTTCTGGGGAAAAAAATACATCTTAGGTCAAACCCAACACTGTGGGCCATCATCAGCGTATGGAATGTCCCAAGGTGGTCCGATGGATATGAGTTTCCATCAAACGCAGGCATGGTCAGCATCCTGAAGCCAACAGGATACGGAGTTGGCCCAATGTCTGGTGCGAAAGGCTCCAGCTCCTCATCGGAATCACAATCATCAATTATTTTTCCAGATATAATCTTCTTCATCTATGCCCCCATCAAGGGGTTGATCTTTAGCCTTTAGGTTAGTTGGGGGCTGTTCGCCAGCCCCCATCCTATTGTACGCGTTAGAAGGGTTGTTTTCCTTCAAGTTCGAGCTTGGTTAGGTGGGACATTCCCATTGTCGCGCATGATAGACAGTCCTCCCCCATGTTGAGTATAACTCATGTTATCATTGCGATCTGGATAACTCCTTTGTCAATTCAGATGGTCACGCAGGTTAGGATGTGGAACGAGAGCTTTGTGCGAAACTTAGATGAGTCCTCAGTTCGCTTTCAGGCTTGCCTCCACACTGGCTCCCCATCCAGTAACTTCCATTAGAAAAACTTACGACTCGCGTCTGAGATCAAGGACCTGGATTATCAGCGTGAGGTTGTGGGACGTAGATGTCCATTGATTGAGGAGGATTCCTCTTGCTATCCCTCCGAACTGGAGCATCTCTCTATGGGGACGGTGGTGTTGGATGTCTAATCGATGATGGCGGGTGTCTTATTGGCAAGGTTATCCTCATCCCATTAGGTCATACTAAATTAATCCGTCTCGGTTCGACCCCGATCTCCCGAGTCCTCTATGTCTGTGGTTCTGATCTCGGTACAGATGGATTCACTGAACGTCTTGGCCCTTTTTAGTGGGAACGGTCGTATGATGCACCTCTTGCTCACCAGGGTGCTCCATTTTGTTTTAGTACATTGATCAATGACACCATGATAATTTTTGAATGAAACTTGTAAAGGATTAAGCACTAATGAACTCTCAACGACAGCACCAAATTGTTGATGCAGATTTTCATCAACAGTAGATTAAGAAATCCAATAAGAAAGATATTAGTGTTCTTTTCTAAACCGTAATGAATTATATGAACAACTTCTCACACTCACAATATTACTTGGATCAACAGTTAAAATCCACCTAGTCCACGAGACAATATTATTAATCTCTTCTAATTTCTATAGAGTTTTTGTATTACAAAAAGTCGTCCCTTTTCCTATCCATTATCCCTGATAATTATAGTGGATATTCTTGAACAGGTTTGGGTAACCGTGTGCAAAAATATGGTCAAAAATCAATCAAGATAATACCCATTTACATAGGGATACAATTTCGTATGGAAACTACCTCCGTTATCTCGGGCAATAAATGTGTAATACAACCTGGGCATTAATGAGCGTATAAGGGACCTCCAAGTCTTTCGGGATCCTTCACTGTGCCTCATGACCAGGTTTCCATGAGCTGAACATCTTCATCGAGCTAGTGATCGAAGAGTGTATGAACGTTTGTTAGGATTAAGTTTAGAGCATCCTAAAGGCGATCTGGCCATTACATGTCTTGAACTGGATTATTGTCCTGAGAGTCGATCTGGAGATTATCCACATGTCGCCCTGCCAAGTCCTAACTCGAGCTGCTCACATCAACGTTAGTTAGATGATTGAGTCCACGCTTATTTTGGGGTACAACAATAGGTAAGAGTATAGATCTATTATTCTATAATTGTGATTATTTGTTTGAGAAATTTTCAAATTACATTTGTGTTCACATATTTCATTTTTGTGAAATATATAGAAGAAAGGAAACCAAGTGAAGGTTGCCTTCAAATGAGTGTGTCTTGCTTTTGCAAGTAAATTTTAACAAAGTTTGTGATAATTACACTAAGGTAAAACTCAAGTCGAAAGACATTTTACCTTATGCACTTATGCAATGGTTCCTATAGAGAGTAATTATTTAATCAAGTGGGGGATATTACATTTTAATATAATGTTTGATTGATTAAATAAGTGTTACAAAAAGATATTATTTAATCTAAATGGGGGAATGCTATATTATTTTATATAATATAATGTTATAATAAATAAAGAGACAAATGTGATTTGTCACACCTTTCAACATAATATTTAGAGTTACAAAATTGGACATATGTGTGTGTCCAAGTGTAACATATTTTCGAGTTACAAAATCAGCTAAAAATGTATAACTACCAAATATCACCAAATAATGTGTAGATTGAGAGTTACACATTTTTGATGGAATTTCATAAAGTCATAAAGTGAAATGGATGTTGAAGATATGCTTTTAACTCCTATTAGGTGTTTGGAGAATAAAAATTCATGTGGGAAAGGAGTTGGGACATTTTGGAAAAAGGTGCGAAATTGGGAGGCTGCAACAGCCTTTAGGCCGTAGCCTGGGAAGCATAGGCTCATAGCTGAGGCCTGGGGTGCTGGAAGACAAATTGCATTTTACCTTTTTTTTTCCAGTTTGAATGGTTTTAAGAACCCAAGTAACTCCTAAATCTTCATTTTAATTCCATTAACATTTAAATAAACATTGGTAACAGCCAAGAGGGTTGGTAGAATTTAAAATTCAAAGGGTGTCTCAAAATTCTATAAATAGGAGCATAATGCTCACTCATAAGACACACCATTTTCCATTCACAAAGTACTTGGCTAGAAAATACACCAAAAGGTTTGATAGTTCCAGAGAGTTATTTCCAAATTTGAGAGTCCCTTAGTACTTAGAGAATAGGGGGAAATTAGCTTTTGGACAAAGGTGTAGAACCTTGTTCAAGTTGGTGATCCCCACTACTCTACACTTTGGATGTGTGAGAGTTCTTGTTCTTTTCTTGTTCTTTATTTCTCTATTCTTGTCTTCATCTTTATTTGTATTATTTATGATTTGAGATGTATTCTTCTTAATCTACATCATTGTTTTTTACTTTTATCTTTTGCATAGAGTTGTAATTTGGTTTTACCTTTTCCATTGAATAATATTTATTCTCTAACAGTTATATATAGTACATTTGTACTATCATATTTATATTTATGAATAAATAAGTATTGACACGGTTTTTCGCCAACAGTAGATTAAGAAATCCAATAGGAAAGATATTAGTGATATTTTCTAAACCGTAATGGATCATATGAACAACTTCTCACCAAGTCCACGAGACAATATTATCAATCTCTTCCCATTTCTGTAGAGTTTCTGTATTACAAAAATTCGTCCCTTTTCCTATCATTTATCTTGGATATTTATAGTGGATATTCCTGGACTGGTTTGGGTAACCGTGTGCATAAATATGGTAAACAATTAATCAAGATAATTCCCATTCACATAGGGATAAGATTGCCAATGGAAATTACTCCCGTTATCTCGCGAAATAAATGTGTAATACAACCTGGGCATTAAAGAGCGTATAAGGGACCTCCAATTCTTTCGAGATCCTTCACTGTGCATCATGATCAGGTTTCCACAAGCTGAACATCTTCCTCGAGCTGGTGATCGAAGAGTGTACGAACTTTAGTTCGAATTATGTTCAGAGCATCCTAAAGGCGATTTGGCCATTACATGTCTCAAACTGGATTATTGTCTTGAGAGGCGATCTGGAGATTATCCACATGTCACCCTGGAAAGTCCTAACTCAAGCTACTCACATCAACATTAGCAAGATGTTCTACTCACCTACTTTTTCCGTGTGTTTATCTTACAGCTGTACCCCTAGCTAAATGATTGAGTCCACGCTTATTTTGGGGTACAATATTTTCCCCCCAAGCTCCTGCTCGTGCTTGACATCATCATTTTCTAACACGCACAGTAGGGTCTTTTAGGCTTCAATCATGTAAAATTGTGCTTGCCCGCTACTCGAGTGTTAAACACATGGCCGTCTATAATTGGAGTCTGTTCAGGTTTCGAGGACTGTGACAACTATCCTGTCAATTTTTTGCCCGATCGGACGACCCAAATTAATTCCTGAAGTTGACCTATAAATAGGGAGATGAGGCCTAAACTTCACCACATTTGCATTCAAAAACATTCCCTTTAGAAACAAAACTTCTTTTTTTCTCTCAATCCCCAAAAACTTTCATCATTCTTCATTTTTCATAAGCTCTCAACCTCCTACCATTGGAACCACCAGCATCCTCGTTGAGTAAATAGATATACTGTAAGTACCTCTTCCATCTAGTTTGAATCTTTCACTCTTTATTTTCCAATAAGTTTATTTTATTTTGAAAAAAATAATTTCTCAGTATTGTCTCATATTCTAGCCATGTCTGAGTTAAATAGAGATTTTTTTACGCTAAAAGAACGATACTAAACTTGTTTAGATATAAGGTGTTTGTAAACTAGGCAATTTTCTAGGTTTTCTAAGGAAATCTTCGTTGATGAACCAACTGAGACACATTTTTTAACGTAAAAGTTGAGAGGTGTTAGGTTTGGCTCTTTGTAGCTTAAGGGTTACGATTCCATAAGCAGTTTTGCATTAAACAACTTTAAAAAAGGTGGCGATGTTAGGAACAGTTCCTAGTGCGCAGAGAAAATTACGGTAATGGTAGTATTGTATACAACAAAAAAATTTCATATAAAAAAATTTATAAGAGGATATTTTAATATGCAATATCTTGATCAATATATAATATATATATTGAAAAATTATACGAAATGATTTACCTCTTGTAGCCTATCAAGAATCCTTGAATCTTTTCGTATATAATTCGATCTTCCTATCCTCCCTAGAGTACTCACACCTAGACCTTCCAAGACGTTCTCTACACCTCAAGATGTGGGTGGGCACATAGAGAACCATAATCAATTTTGTGAATCAAAAGTATTCTAACACATGAGAATCTTGATTATAGGCTTAGAGAGAAAGGATTTTCTTTTGTGAAAAAGATTAGAGTTTTTCTTCTATATAAAAAACTTGTTGTTTCTATTTTCCTTTATATGGAATATTTAGACATTATTATCATAATAATAATAAAAAATAAAAAACAATCATCTTTAATAATAATAATAATAATAAAAGACAAAGTCTTACATTCCATTTTAAAACCCCTTTTAAAATATTGTATTAATTAATTAAAAATAAAATAAAAAACTAATAAACTATCACATCAGTAGTGCTACACGCATAGAGCAGTCCAAGTCCTATGCATGTCGCACTCCCTGAAAATAGATTTGATTTTTCATGTGTTTTTATTTTAATTAATTAATAGTTAGAAATTCAATTAAGGTATTATCTTTTTATAGAAAAGATAACAACTTAAATTTCAAAATTTGAATTTCCATAATCATCTTATTATTAATTAAATAAATATAATAATCAAAACCAATTTTTACTATCTGTATTTATCTATTCACGCCTAAATAAAATAATTAATTAAAATCAATTTCTTCTGTTTTGTTATACCCAAAAATTGGAGAATGCATCCTAGGAGGCTAAGGAGAATGCATTCTAGGAGAGCTAAGGGGAGTGGTCCTAGGAGACCCCAAGGAGGATGTGGTCCTAGGAGACCCCAAGGAAGTGGTCTTAGGAGACCCCAAGGAGGATGTGGTCCTAAGAGACCCCAAGGGTGTATAGGAGGCAAGCCTCCCAAGGTTTCCTAAGTGTTGGCTCGAACGTGTCCAAGGTAAGTAGCTAAGGAGGAGGTTGCCTCAATGTTGTCCAAGGTGAGGTGCCAAGGAGGTTGCCTCAATGTTGTCCAAGGTGAGGTGCCAAGGAGGTTGCTTCAATGTTGTACAAGGTGAGGTGCCAAGGAGGTTGCCTTGGACCACCTTGGTCCGAGGAGAAGCCAAGGAGATTGGTTCAAGGAGAACATGGCATGCTAGAGGAGAGTGCCATGTTAGAGGAGAGAAGTGCATGTCCTACCACCATGCACGTTCAACCCACGAAAATATGTCCTACCACCATGCACGTCCGACCAACACTTGCATGAGTGGTCAGTAGGAGGTGGATCAACTAGCTAGAGGAGACTAAGTCAAGATTCCCAGAGACAGCCTCAACAACATACGCGGGAATCTCTCATTCTTCCCACAAATGGGGGGTTTGTTACATTTCGAATTTTGAATGTTTAAATGTAATAAATATAATAAAATATCCCTATCATAAGGGGATATCAGTTGAGGATCCCAGGCTTATAAATAGAGAGTTTATGGGATGAGAGAGGGGCTTCTTCTGCTTCTTCTTTCTAGAGAGAGAAAATTGGGACTGTCTATTCTACAGAGAGAAAGTGCTGAAATTAGAGAGAATTCTTGTATTTTCACAATCTGTACTGAAGAAACTCAGTTGGCTCAGTCCATCTGATCTTGAGTACAGATTTATAAATCACAACTCTAAGTGGATTAGGCTATTACCGACAATCGGGGCTGAACCACTATAAAATCTCCTGTGTTATTTATTTTTCTTGCTTATACCGTCTGTTGTCGTTTTTATTTCTCTTGAAGGCTTTCGTATTTGACGTTCTCACGTCGTTGGCTAAAAACGCAGTCAACATGTTTCTACACAATTTAAAAATTGCACAAACGCAATAATAAATTGTGCAACTTCAATTATCACATAACTGCACATTTATCCCGAAGAATAAATATTCTCTCAAATAGCACATTCACAGTTTGATCCTTGTATCAACTCTTTCTTTGATTAGTGTTGATAGAGCCGTCCCTGAAACCTATAGACCAATAATTCTAAGCTCCAATAAATAAAAGAATTATTAAGCAAAACTCTTTGATTCAATAATCATATTATTAATCTCATTATTATTCCACTATAATATGAGACTGAACTCTTGAGAATTAAAGACATATATTTACTGAATACTTTATTGTAACCATCAAGTGTCCATTGATATAATCATTACATACAAATTAATCCACTATTGATGATTCATAATTATGTGGGAATAAAATTATGATTTTACCCTATTAATTATATCTTGATTCCTAGTGTACCATCGGCCTTACTAGTGAAGGTTAATTCATAATATGATTATGAATTCCGACGTCAATAACCTTTTCAGTTCCAAAAGCCAAACCAATAGGGAATCATCATTCAATCTATAAGAAGGTATAGATTCCAATAGGGAATCATTATTCAAAATAGTAGTTCTTAACCTGATCATTCTGGCAAACTGTAAAGAATGAATCAAATGATCAAATGGCATATAATGGAGTTCATAGTAACTTCAGGATTAAAATCAGTTTGTATATGATCATCAGCTGATGTGTTTTATAATACTATGAAACGATATTTAAACAAGTATTACTAAATCACATCTGGTCCAGTTCTACATACTCTTAGCATGCAAAGTACCTCCACTAAAGTGTCATACTACACTAGTAACTCGGATCTAGGTCACATGTATTCATAATACTAGTAGACCGTACTTGCAGTAATTAATGTAAAGATTCCATAACTTTATTTTACTGCAAACTATTTAATTTCATTATCTCAATCTCGATCCTCTCATACCAAAATGAGATTGAGACCACGTAGATGAACTTGAGAATTTTTTGATATTAACTTAATATTATTAGCAATAATATAGTACATAAGCTACATGTATACAATAATTCAATTCATTTATTTATTTCATTAAAACAATTGTCTACTACAATTTCTTTAAGGGCACAATTCCCAACAATCTCCCACTTGCCCTAAATAAAATGAGGCATTTTCATGAAAAGATTTAATAGATAAAGTCTTTATGAACAGATCTGCAAGATTATCTCCAGAGGCAATCTTCAAGATAGCAACATCTCCTCGGTTGACTATCTCTCGGATCAAGTGATATTTCCTCTCGATGTGCTTTCCCCTCTTGTGACTTCTAGGTTCCTTTGAATTGGCTACTGCCTAACTGTTATCACAGTACAGAACAAGTGGCTGATCCATGCCTGGAACAACTTCTAGATCAATATAGAAATTCTTTAGCCACATCGCCTCTTTAGCTGCTTCACAAGCTGCTATGTATTCGACTTCCATGGTGGAGTCTACAATACTGGATTGTTTAATACTTCTCCAAACTACAACACCCCTGTAATGACCCAACTACTCTAGACTTTTGGACCATTAACGAAACTATACATACAAATCCTTAGTAAAACTTACATTTGCGAAAATACCATAACTTTATTAAAAACTTGTAAAAACCAATGTTAAAACTTACATAACTCAAGGCAGGATATGGGATCCCATTGTTTTAAAAACAAAACATAACATAATTTAAAGGAGTTACATAACAAGTGCGGAAAAATTACACATAAACCATAAATAAAAGACTACATCCTCGAAATCGAACTCTCGACTCCTTGAATCCATTCATCACCGATACACATTCTCCCAAGCATCCACGAATCTTACCGCCACTATAGCTATTTTCCTGCACATATAAACAAAAAGGAATGAGCCTAATGCCCAGCAAGGAAAAATCTAACACATAGTTCATATACATAATTTCATAAGAAACATAAAAACTTAACATAACACTTTATCATACACATACTATAATGGCCATTATTACTTGGGATCCCATAGACTAAGCAAGTCATATGCCCATTAGATTAGTGGTGTCCTACTAGCTAAGCAGGTCATATGCCCATAATCGATTTGGGGCTTGTTAGTCATATGGGTCATATGCCCAAGCCTACAAACATACATATCATCACACTTATCATAACATAAGAAACATAAGATAACATAAGCATATAACATATAGATTTTATCCTATTTTCCTTACCAAAGTTACCGGGATATGAGGACAGAGTTGGGACTTTTGGAACACTCCTAAAACCATATATAACAGGGTGAGTAGATTTGAAGAAAAAGAAATGAAAGGACTAAACCTTGAGAAAAATACTTACCAAAACCTTTTTGCTCAAGAACTTAGATTTCCTAACCAAAATAAAGATTAAGGTTAGAGGCTGAGTAGAAGACTATGAGAACTTAAAAGAACAAGTACAGAAATGAACTAGAGTTTTGGGTTACCTTGAAGACTTGTAAGACCAATCTACACCTCAACCGAAATACTATAAATACCTTACTTCCCCAAGTGTTTGATAAGCTTATGATGATCAAGCTTGTGATTCCCCAACCCAGGTGTTTACACTCTCACACTCACTTAGCACTTGCAGCCTCTGAACTTAGAGTAAAAGGTGAATAATGGCTAGGTACTAGGTCCTATTTATAGAGTTTAGGAATGAAAGGATCTTAATTTTACTTGAATAAAAATAATAGCTTTTTAGGTGAAAATAATTTGAATAATCGTTCAGCAGAGGCTGAAGACTCGTTCAAAAAGGTGCTGGACTTATCAAGAGGTTGAATGGCTGAATGGAAAACAAATTCAAAATGTTTCAAAATATGCTGAAGGAGGCGATATATCGCCCCCTGTAGGCGATATATCGCCTGGGCCAGTATGCCTGAGGCAGTCGTGCATCGTCTCGTGTTTTCCGTATCTACGTGCTGCGATATATCGCCCCCTATAGCTGCGATATATTGGCACACGCTGATTATTTAAACATGAAATTACACATTTTTAGCTAAGTTTGAATGGAGTAAACAGCCTTGACTAAGCCCTTAAACGCATTCAAAGCTGCTGACTGACCTTAGAGCATTCAAACTTTACCCTTCTTAAATTTAATCCTCAAAATACTTAATCCTTAATCACCCATTCATAACATGTGCTTAAAATCCTATTGGTCCTTATCTAAACCTTATAGTATAATAAATATTATCCTTAATATCAGTCATATTAATCAAACCTTAGGTTAACATTAATATTCTTAAACTATAGGTTAAACTTAGAAAATCTACAAGTACTACTATGAGTGTCCAAATAATTCCCGGACTGAACCAAAAATCCACAGTTACAAAGATAATGCTATAAATACTATAATACTACTATCTAACTAGCTAAGTAAATTTCTTGGACTCTACAACCTCCTCCAAGTGTGCAAACTGATCCAGATGTTGACTTTCGACTTTCGACTATCTCTGCCTGATTAAAAAGCAGAATCAGTATATCCAGTGGGGTTCAGGTCTTCAATTGAATACACAAGCATGTAATCTCTAGTATGTCTAAGATACTTCAGAATATTCTTTGCTGTTGTCCAATGACTCAATCCAGGATTTGATTGACAATGACTGACTATCCCTACTGCAAAACAGATGTAGGTCTGGTGCATAGCATTGCATACATTAGTCTGCCTACTGTAGAGGCATAGGGATGTTGTCTCATGTCCTCTTCTTCTTGAGGTTTTTATGGACATTGTTCTTTAGACAATTTAACTCTTGACAAGGTAGGCATAGTGCCTTTCTTGGAGTTTTGCATGCCAAAGCGTTCTAGCACTTTATTAATATAAGTTGCTTGAGACAGTGCCAAATAAATTTTCTTTCGTTCTCTATAGATCTGAATTCCCAAAACATATTTGGCTTCTCCCAAATATTTCATTTGGAATTGCTCAGCTAACCATTTCTTTACTTTTGATAATGTTTCTATGTCATTCCTAATGAGTAGAATATCATCAACGTAAAGAACGAGGAATACCACAATCTTATCTTTGATTTGTTTGTAAACACAAGATTCATTAACGTTTTGTTCAAAACCAAATGTTTTGATTGTTTCATCAAATCTAAGATTCCAAGATCTCAAAGCTTGTTTAAGTCCATAAATAGACTTATGAAGCTTGCAAACTTTTGGCTCATGGCTTTTAACTTCGAACCATTCTGGTTGAGACATGTAAATGGTTTCGTCAAGATAGCCATTCAGAAAGGTTGTTTTATAGTCCATTTGCCAAATCTCATAATCCATGCATGCAGTTATGGACAAGAGTATGTGGATAGATTTGAGCATGGCCATATGTGAAAAAGTTTCTTCATAATCAACTCCTTCTTTCTGTGTGTAGCCCTTTGCTACTAGCCTTTCTTTGAAAGTATCTTCTTTCCCATCTGCTCCTTTTTTCTTCTCGAATATCCATTTGCAACCAATAGGTTTAACATTCTTAGGTGGATCTTAAAGAGTCAAAACAGAATTGGAATACATCGATTCCATTTCAAGGTCCATGACATTTAGCCATTTTTCTTTGTCAGAATCTTCCATTGCATCTTTATAAGTCAATGGATCATCTTTGTTTGTGTTAGACACAAGAATCTGAACTTCATGTTTATAGCGTACTAGTTGTTTACCGACCCCCCCCCCCCCCCCCACTATGACGAAGCTCTGTATTGTTCTGACTAGAACTAGCGATATCCTCGGGCCATTTTTCTCTTGCCATTGCTGGTGATTTGTTTTGTTTATTTGAGACAATTTCCTCAAGTACGACTTTACTTTGAGGTTTATGGTTATTTGTATAGTCATGCTCCAGAAAAGTAGAATTTGTAGATACAAACGTTTTGTTATCTTTAAGACTATAAAATATACCACCTTTTGTTTCTTTGGAATATCCTAGAAATATGCACACTTCAGTGCATGATTCCAACTTCCCAGTCTTTCCTTTAAGCACGTGTGCAGGACAACCCCATATACGGAAATGGCGTAAAATAGGTTTAGTACCATTCCATAATTCCATTGGTGTTTTCTGAATAGACTTAGATGGAACAACATTGAGTATGTATAGAGCACATTTTATTGCATAAACCCAAAGTGTCAAAGGAAATGCTGAGAAACTAATCATCGATCTAACCATATCCAATAAGGTTTAGTTCCGCCTTTCTAAAACACCATTTTGTTGTGGCATTCCAGGTGCAGTGAGTTGGGATTGAATTCCATGCTCACGCAAATGGTCCTCAAATTCATAATCTACTACTCTTCACCTCAATCTGAATGAAGTACTTTTAGTGATTTACTTTTCATCTTCTGCTCGGAATTCCCTAAACTTATCATAGGTTTCAAATTTCCTTTGCATTAAGTATAGGTAACCATATCTTGAATAATCGTCAATGAAAGTGACAAAATATTCATAACCTCCTCTAGCTTGGACATTTAGTGGACCGCAAACATCCATATGTACATGTTGAAGTGGTTATGTGGCTCTTGAACCTTCAGTAGAGAAAGGTCTCTTGGTCATTTTGCCTTCTAGGTGGGATTCATAGACTGGGAGAGAATCAATAGATAGTTCTCTTAAAGGACCATCCTTTGTTAGTCTGTTAATTATGTCTAGGTCAATATGTCCCAATCTCAAATGCCACATATATGTTTCACTATCGGAATCTTTCTTTTGTCTTTTAATAGATCTGGGATTTGCGGTTTTAAATAATTCAGAATTATAAACATACTCGACATTTGACTCTAACTTGTAAAGTCCACCTTCAGACTTTGCATAAGGAATGTCAAAACCATATTTCGAAATAACAACTGAATTATTATTAAAAGAAATATTTAAAGCTTGTTCATGCAATTTTGATAAGGAAATTAAATTTATATTAAATCCACGAATAAAATAAACATTTTCCAACACAATAAATTTATTATTATAAAAAACTAGACGAGCTTTTCCAACTTCAGCTACCAAGATCTCCTGTCCACTTCCAACCATCATGGTCACCTCTCCATGAGCCAGCTTCTTCGAAGTACTAAGATTCTGCGAAGAAAAAAACATGATTAGTGGCTCCGGAATCAACTATCCAAGATGAAAAATCACCTTCAACTAAACAAGATTCTAAAACAAGCAAATCAAATTTACCCTTCTTTTTGTCTTTCAGTTCATCTAGATACTTAGGACAATTCCTTTTCCAATGATCTTCAACTCCACAATGAAAGCATGCTCCTTTCGATGCCTTCTTCTTGGAGTTCTTTGCAGAATTATTCTTCTTGGAAGACTTGTTGGTCTTCTCTGGTTGTTTGTCCTTTTTCTTGTTCTTTCCTTGGCCACCACCCTTCCTCTTCTTTGAATTACCATTTGAAGTGGATGGCTTGGATTCAACAACATTTTCCTCCTTAACATTAGTGGAACTTTTGTTTAGAGATTCAAAAGTTTGCAACTCATTCAGCAGTTGGGTCAGGTTGTACTCCAACTTGTTCATAACATAGTTGGTAGCGAATGCTGCAAAAGCTGGTGTGAGAGATTCAAGTATCACACTTGCTTGAGTTCTCTCATCAATGGTCGCACCATGGATTTTTGCATCGTGCAATATGTTGATCATGTCTAAGATATGTTCTCTGACAGAAACATTTTTCTTCATTTTCATATTCATGAAGCTTTTAGTAGCATCGTGTCTTATCAAATTGCTGGCCAAATATGCCTTGTAGAGATTCCCAAATCTCATAGGTTGTTTCAACAGTTTGAAACTTCTTTTGAAGCACATCACTCATACTAGCAAGCATATAACATTTGGCCTTATTGTTAGATAAGATCCAATTATCATACTTCTCTCTAGTAGTTTTGGCAGTAGTAAGAGCAACAACCTCAGGACATTCCCCATTAAGGACAAACATGTGGTTTTCACATATCAAAATAATGTTCATGTTTGATTTCCATTTCATGTAGTTATCACCAATCAATTTTTCATTAGCAAGTAAAGAAGTTATAGGGTTTGGATTAGACATATTGTTGAAAATTAAATAAATAAAATATAATGAATTAATGCATATAATAAATATTAGTTTATATTTGTAATAGTAAATATGATGCATGAATGCAACACATAAAATAACACACAAAGAAAAATAGTTACTAGTCCACTATAGATTAATTTGAAAATTAATGGACCGCCTTAGGGTAGGTTAGACTAATAAAAAATTAATCTTGAGACAAGATCTCATCACCATAAGTGAAAACTTTAAAAACTCCTTTTTTTCTCTTTTGAATTAAGAATTAGCATTAGTTTGATCAAGATGCACTAGTCGTGCTCGAAAGCCTAGATACATCTTCGGAGTGTAACCCATTATTTTTCGATCAATGACTTAACTTAAGAGTGTGCCTTAGAGTCAGTCAAACTTGAAATACATCACTAATCTTATTCTCTTATGAGAAGTCAACCTTGAGATAAAATAAACATATTTGGAAGTCTTTCCTTAGGGAGGCCGCAAACGGATGCGACAAGAGGCCCTTCCTATGCCTCTCGGTGTTCAACCAATAATGGAGACTATGAGACTTATTGTCATAATTCCCTCTCCCACTCACTATTTTTAAAATTGTATTTTTCTCAAAATCAATATTTTTCAATTTGGTTGTAAAACTAATTAAATTAATTTTACCAAATGTTATTCTCATAAATACTAATCCAATTATGCAAAATACATTACCCAAGATTGTATTTTACATTTTTTTAAATAGAATACCATTTTTTTAATAATATTTTTTATTAAATAAGAAAATAAACAACTTTAAATTCTTTGTACCATCTTAACTAATTAATACTGAATTAATTATATGAGTTATCAAATAAAAACATATAATCAATCCTAAGCATGTTTAAAAAAAATTCATGTCTTATATGTACTGTGTGGGCAATATGTATGAGATGTTATAATTCATGATAAACTATTAAACAATTTAATCATGTTAAAACAAATAAATAAATTCAGGTTGGGTGATTTATGTATTTCTAGAAAATTACAACACTTGCAAAAAAATACACAAAAATAATTAAACTAAGTCTTAATAAAGAGAAACTCCTTTGATCTTGGACCTTCTCTTTTAGCCTTTGGGTCATTACCATTTTAATTATCCATTATGAATTAAATAACCTTTTAATTATTTTAAAAAAATTTAAATAATAAAACTTTTGGTTTTAATACCCAACAAGTTATTGAGGCCCAATTGGAATTTGGACTCACCACAATTAACTGAAAAATTATAATTAAAACACTTTTAATTATATTGGGCTTAAACATGCCAAAATGGATAATTACACATCCATTAGGGTTTGCATGACACAAACCCTAATGGGTGTGTCAATTGTGGGCGGCGGGTGTCAGCCATAAGTGGCTGGCAAGGGTGTGGGGTGCAGGTAGAGAGGTACGCAGGGGCGCAGGGTGCAGGTGTGTAGGCGCGCTGGAGTCCCAGGGTGCAGGCGTGAGGGGTGCTGGTGCAGGCACGCATGGGTGCTGGGCACAGGCGCGCAGGGACGCTAGGCGCAGGCGCACAGGGACGCTGGGCACAGGCACGCAGGGACGCTGGGCGTAGGTGCGCAGGGGCACTGGGCACAGGCGCTGGCTCGGCATGGTATGAGGCAGCAGCTCGGGGCTTGGGACATTACAAAATTCTATCCAAAATTTAAATAAATAAATTACAAAATTCATATGCCCCAAAATGACTTACAATTTTTGTATATCTAGAAAAAAATTAAGAACTTTTCCTAACCCAAAAACACCATAAAAACCAACCCTTAAGAACATGAACGATTCATACCTAAACATCCATCCATTCATATATTACACATAATATAAAAAATGCATATGATACCCACACAATAATTAACATATGCAGGGATTGAACTTGTCTCTGGTACCAATTGTTAGGAACAGTTCCTAGTGTGTAGCAGAAATTGCGGTAATGGTAGTATTGTATACAACAAAAAAAATTCATATAAACAACTTTATATGAGAATCTTTTAATATGAAATATGTTAATCAATATATAATACATATCTGGAAAAATAATACGAAATGATTAACCTTGAATCTTTTTGTATATAATTCGATCTTCCAAGACGTTCTCTACACCTCAAGATGTGGGTCAGCACATAGAGAAAAAGAATCAAATTTGTAAATCAAAAGTATTCTTAACACATGACACTCTTGATTATAGGCTTAGAGAGAAAGTATTTCTTTTGTGAAAAAGATGATAGATTTTCTTCTCTGTAAAAAATTTGTTGTTTCTATTTTCTATCATATATAATATATAGACATTATTATCATAATAATAATAAATAAAAAATAATCTTCTTTAATAATAATAATAATGATAAAAGACAAAGTCTTACATTCCATTTTGAAACCCCTTTTTAAATGTTTTACTAATTAATTAAAAATAAAATAAAAAACCAATAACTGATCACATCAGTAGTGCAACACACATACACCAGTCCAAGCCCTATGTGTGTGGCACTATCCCTGAAAATGGGATTTGATTTTTCATGTGTTTTTATTTTAATTAATTAGTAATTATAAATTCAATTAAGGTATCATCTTTTTAAGGAAAATATAACAACATAAATTTCAAAATTCAAAATTTGAATTTTCATTATCATCTTATTATTAATTAAATAAATATAATAATCAAAATCAATTTTCACTATCCATAGTTATCTATTCACACTTAAATAAAATAATTGATTAAAATCAATTTCTTCTATTTCTACACAATTTCGAAAATTTCACAAATGCAATAATAAATTGGGCAACTTCAATTATCACATAATTTCACATTTATCCTGAAGAATAAATATTCTCTCAAATAGCTCATTCACAATTTGATCATTGTATCAACTCTAACCATGATTAGTGTTGATAGAGTCACCCGGGGACCAATGGACAATTAATTCCAAGGTCCTATAAATAAAATATTATTAACCAAAACTCTTTGATTCAATAATCATATTTATTAATCTCATGATTATTCTACTATAAATATTAGACTGAACTCTTGAGAATTAAGGACATATATTTATTGAGTACTTTATTGTAACCATAAAATATCCATTGATATAATTATTACATACAAATTAATCCACTATTGATGATTCATAATTAAGTGGGAATAAAATTATCGTTTTACCCTTTTAATTATATATTGATTCCTAGTGCACCATCGACTTTACTAGTGAAGGTTAATTAAAAATCTTATTATGAATTTTTCATCAATAACCTTTTTAGTTCCAAAAGCTAACCCAATAGGGAATCATCATTCAATCTAGGATTAAGATCATTTTGTATATGATCATCAATTGATGTGTTTTATAATACTACGAAACAGTATTTAAACAAGTATTATTAAATCACATCTGGTCCAGTTTTACATACTATTAGCATGCAAAGTACCTCCACTAAAGTGTCCTACTACACTAGCAACCCGGATCTAGGTCACATGTATTCGTAATACTAGTGGATTGTACTAGCAATAATTAATCTAAAGATTCCATAACTTTATTTTACTTCGAACTATTTAAGTTCATTGTCTAAAAATCAATCATCTCATACCAATATGAGATTAAGACCACATAGATAAACTTAGGAATTTTCTGATATTTACTTAATATTATTAACAATAATATAGTACATAAGCTACATATATACAATAATTCAATTCATTCATTTATTACATTAAAACTATTCTCAACTACAATTTCTTTAAGTGCACAATTCCCAAAAGATGGGCTTGACATGGCAATCCCGAAGCATCAGGGAATTCACCCAATCTGTATCGCATGGCTAAGGACTACGCATGACAACACGTGTTGATGCTACGGTACCTTTTAGCTCGCGTATATTCTAGGCTAATAAAATTGAATTCAAACCCCAGGATCTTTGGACCTTTGTCGTGGTAGCTAGCCTTTATTTTAGGTCGCTCTGTCGTCAAGCGAGCTAGATCATGGCCCAACAAAACAAAAATGTTGCAGGCTCTTTATCTCAGAGCAAGGATAAGGGCAAGCAGATCTCGTTTGAATCTCCTATTCCCAACTTTGGTCTAGTGATCGATAGGGAGATCGTAGTAGAACATGACGCCTTTTTCGAGGCAGAGCATATTGTGTCCAGAATAACGACTCAAGAAAAGGTGGACAAGATATTGATTATCCACAAGATCGAGATGGGGATTGATGGCCTTACTACCCGACCTCCGCTGGAAGGAGAGTGGAGCTGCGGCCCACTTCAAGATGACTGTGGAGCCTGGAGTGATGAGCATCTTAAAGAAGGTGCTTTCCTTCCCCTAGACCAGTAGTTTATAGAATTGTTAAACTACGTTGAACTGACACCATTCCAGCTCTCTCCAAACTCCTATCGACTTTTGATGGAGTTGAAATATTTATTTTTGAAGCACGAGTGGGAGGTCCCAAACTTGGCCGATATTATGTACTTCTTGTACCTCAAAGCTAGCCCTGGTCAGAAAGGGCGAGGTGATGGTTTCTAATACCTCACTCATTTCCCCCAACACGGCCTTTGTCATCGACCTTCCCAACCACCCAAATGACTATAAAGATCAATTTTTTATGTCGAATGGGTTCAAGATTTGCATTCACAGGTACATCAACCATCCTCGTAAGTCTCCTAACTCTCTAAACTCCATACATGAATTCCCTTATTTTTTTTATTATATTTAACCCTCCTAACTGAGTTTGTTCTTTGTGCATCCATATTCAAGAGGAAAGGGCGATCTGAGACACTTGGAGGTCAATACGAGACGTTGTCTCGTATTCCTTCGAAGGAGAAGGAATTCTTATGGGTGATGAACGATGCTACCATGGTGGCCTGCAATCTGATCAGTAAATATCAGACGCTGGCTATCAGAACCCGAGGTCCGCCCCCCGTACTTCCTGAGTTTCCCCTCCTCAAGAATTCATGCTCGCTGTTGAAGATGCCGAGGAGGAAGAAAAGGTAGCGTCGTTAGTGCGCAAAAAAAGAGCTCATGAGGATGGGCAACATCCTGACCCAGACCGAGTTGATTCAGGGGCAGCAACCGGCTCTTCTGACCAAGGTAACACTTATAGAGAATTAGATTGGGCTACTACCAGGTTTAGGCTAATCCAATTCAACCCATGCCAGATCGTGAGTCGACATCCAGTTGACCCGGAGCTGAACACAACCCTCCTCCAATGTATGGACCATATGGTGGTACGCTATAACCATAGCTACCTTTGATACACTATTGTGGAAGATAATACCCTTAGTTTTAGGTCCATTTTTTAGAAATATGGAACGAATCGCAGGACATGGCCTTCCTTACATCATGGTGTATTATCCCTTGGTTTTAGGCAATCCGTAGAAGAGTCAAGCTCGGAAGAAGAGCCTGAGCCCCTAAGACCTAGGGTGTGATAATTCTAGAGTCCCCGCACCCCACGTAGTCCAGGAGTTAGCGGTTCTATCAAATCTAGTTCATAACCCCGAGCTGATCGTAATAGTTTCCTCCTCTAGCTTGAAGGGTAAGGTTCTTGCCCTGTTCTTTTCTTTACATTATTTTGACAAACTATTTCTTGTATTTGAATCCTCTGCTCATTCCTTTGCAGATGAATTTGATGGGGTCAGAGTTGGACCCGTGCTAAAATGGGCTAGAATGTCAAAGAAACATGCCCCAAAGACTGAAACTTCCACCAAGTCTCCTGTCCAAGAAAAAGGTATCAGTTCCACCCTAGAGAAGCAACAGCAGGCTCAGCCCCTAGCTCCAGTAAGGACAGTCACCGTCCTTGAGGCTCCTCTTCCCCTTCCCTGACATGCACATGCCCCAGTTCCTTAGGTTATTTAGGGCATAGCCCCCTCCGTTCAGATCCCAGTAAAACCACTCGAGCTGGCAAGGATCCCAAAATCCTTCCGAGGGATTGTGTATGAGACGACGAGCCATATGGTGGGCTATGCATACAGAGCCAATGTTAAGGACCTGAGGGCCATGGAGGAGCATACTCCTGAAGATGTTCTCGGGTCTGCCATGGGAATGAACCTCACTGTGACCCACCATCGTTCCTCCTATAGTACTTCTTTTTCTTTTCCCTGTTCATTTTTTTTAACTAACCTTGACCTGGATTTTCCCTTTGCAGTCTGTCCTAGCTCAACTCTGCAGTATTGCTCGGGTTCGAGCCAAGAGGAATGAGATCCAAGCTGCTCTCGCTGCTTCCCAAGAAAATGAGAGGATTTCCAAGGCCGCCCTAGCCACCTCCTAGGAAAATGAGCGGGTTGCCAAGGCTACCTTGGAAATTTTCAAGGAGAACGAACGGATCGCCAAAGACCAGGTCGTGGAAGTGGGCCAACGATGGGACCAGCTGCAGCCCGAGAATAATAGCCTCAAAAAGAAACTTGATAATGTCGAGACCAAAGCCAAGGAAGAGGCCGAGATGGCGAGACTAGAGATTGCATACTCAAAAAATTCTCTAGAGGAGATTATCTACCGGTGTTGGGCTTTCAACCAGGATAGAGATTTTCCTTCATGGAGCCAGAGTTTTGGGAACCTTATCTTGCCAAGTTTAAGGTTTAAATCCCACAAGAACCTTTTGAGACCGTCAATGCTTTCGGAGCTTCTAAGGGGATGGCGAGGAGGTGACATCACTTGAGAAAGTTGACGGACCTCAGTGATGGTTTTTTTTGCTTATTTTACTTTTTTATCCTATAATTAAATCCTTAAGGATTGAAACATTCTCCTTCAGGCTCAAGTTGAGGTTTTTCCTCCTCGAGATAACTATGTACTTTTTAGTACATGTATGTTATTTTGTGATCTATTTGTGTTCCCCTTAATCTATTATTTTTCATGCTTATGAATCCTGAATTCTTGCACACTCAAAATCGTAGGGATTGTCTTTAGATCGGGAAAGGTTCATGATGGCTCGACAACATAATTTTAGTCGATAACCTACTTGTATCCAAGGTTTCCTAGTTGTCTTCTATGTTTTGTTTGGTCTTAGAAATTTCCCAAATTAGTTCGTATTTGGAATTATTTTAAAATTTTGAGCTTTAAAAAGTCGTTGAATAATCAATTTTTCCAAATTCCAAGTTTCAAACTTATACATGTTCTAGGTCGCGTTTACAAAATGAGCATGTGACACTTCGCAATAATGAGATGAAAATATAGACTACATAAAAAATCCAATGTTATTCAGATGAAATGACTTCTATAAATAATCCTTACATGGAACAGTACCAAAAATATTAAAGAAATAAGTAATTATGCCATATACTACTGATAGTAATTTTTAAGGTGCAAATCTTATTAGGTCCTTGGGACTATTTCTGCATTCAACCGAGCTAGTTAAAAGTTCCCTTCTCGTAGGATTTCACGATCTGGTACGACCCTTCCCAGTTCGGTCCTAGCACACCATCCTTAGGATCTTTACTTGCCAAAATTACCATCCGGAGAACTAAATCACTGAGTCTGGTTCTGCACTTTTTCACCTTCAAGTTGAAGTGGCAAGTGATTCTCTACTGATGATGGGCGAGCTGCAATTATGACGATTCTCTTTTTTCCTCGATCAAATCAAAGGATGCACTGAGTAGCTCGTGGTTTTGATATTGATCCAAGGTTTTCTGTCTATGGGTCGTCACCAGTGCCTCAATCGGGAGCATAACTTCACTTCCAAAGGTTAGAGAGAAGGGGGTATGTCCTGTGGAGGTGCGATGTGAGGTTCTATAGGCCCAGAGTTGTTGTGAGAGCTGTTCGAGCCATAATCCCTTGGCTTCATCTAACTGCTTCTTTACGCTCGCCTTTAGGGTTTTGTTTACAGCCTCGACCTGCCCATTAGCTTGCGGGTATGCAACCGACAAGAAACTCTTGGTTATGCTGTATTTTTCACAAAAGTTTGTGAAGGGACCACTATCGAATTGAGTTCTGTTGTTAGACACGATCTTCTTTAGGAGTCCAAATCAACATATGATATTCTTTACAACAAACTGAGGACTCTCTCCGAGGTTGTGGTCGCTTGAGGCTCGGTCTCAACCCAGTTCGTGAAGTAGCTGATGGCGATAACAACATAACAAACTCCTCCTTTTCCTATTGGTAAAGAACCAATCATGTAGAACCCTCATACTGCAAACGGCCAAGGGGATGAGATCATGGTTAACGATTTGAGTTTCTCTGGATTTTCCTTTATCCCCTTGTGTTGACTATAAACCCCATAAACTTTACAGCGAGACTCCAAAAGTGCACTTCTGGGGATTTAGCTTCATGTCGTACCTCCTTAATACGCCAAAACTGTAATGCCCCGGATTCCCTATTATGGTTAATGGCTGGATTAGTAGGCCGGGAGGGCCATAATTGTTTAATTATGCCATTAAATGTGTTTATGCACGCTTATGAGAATTATATTATAATATAATGTTAATTGTATGCATGTCGATGATTTGTGTTGAGACCACATTATGATGTGGGTTTGTTCGAGCTATTCGACATGAGACGATCGTAGAATATTGATTAGCGGTTTAGTCACAATAGGTTTAAGTGTCGGGACTTGGGTTGAGTCTCGGGGTGATTTTGATGATTAGAGCGTTACCGGGAGATAAAGGGTAACGGGATGTGAATTATTGGTATTTGAGAACATTAAGAATAGCAGGAATTAGAGAGCGTTAATTATGATTAACGAGTTAGGAGGAAAGTACCAAATATGCCCTTGGGAGCCTTTAGGAACTATTAATTGACCTAGGGGTAAAATGGACATTTCACCCCTAGGATAGATATAACTCTTGATTGCTGAAGAAAGTGGTGGAAAACAGAGTATGCAAAAGAGTTCTCCCGTACCTTCTTCTCCTCACCATTCTTTGTGGTTTTTGAACCAACTTTGAGGATTCAAGCTTGGGAAGCAGGCCTTGGGAGTTTGGGAGTGTGTTCCACCATTGAAGACCATCATAAGCCGAGCTTTGGGTAAGTTTTTAGCCATGGTTTTCTCTGGTTTGCCCTGTTTTGGTTTTATTTTGCAGCTGAGATTACTAGGGTGAATTCATGGTTTTGTTGGGTGTTTTGGCTAGGGTTCCCATGCTTGTGATGTTTGGGGTGTGTTGGGAAGGTTTTTGGGTTCATTTGGCATCAAGAATAGGATTTGGAAGCTTGGAAATCGAGTTAGAATCGAAGGAGTTGAAGAAGGTCGGTTCAGGGGAGATTGGGTCTGGAGGTAGCGCTATAGCGCCCACCTTAGGGCGCTATAGCGCTCCTCAGGAGGCTTTCTAGCGCTTGGGAGGTTCTGAGTATAGCGCTGTGGCGCTAGGGGTTGAGCGCTGTAGCGCTACCTTGTTTCTTCCAAACCCCGTTTTGAGTGTTTTTAAGGGTTTTTGACTTGGGGTTTCAATCCTTAAGGCCCGAGATCGAATCTACTCACCGTGTGGGCATGTTTCGAGGTCCTGAGGGTGGTGCTTAGGTTAAGACCCTATTATTGTGGATTCTCATTAATGGAGGTTATAATTGGTTGTGATTAGGTAACCGCTAAGGAACTAAAAGATCGATCGTTCTCAGGGGTCGTCTTTATCATACTTCTCGCTCGAACTTGAGGTAAGAAAACAGTGTATGGATACAGTTGCACCCTGTACAGATATATGACATGCATGGTTTGATATTGAGGCATGTTGGTTGATATATGTGAACGTGGATTGCATATTAAATGCTAATGAATGCTGATTACCTGTTTAAGACACTGACTAGTCAGGGACCAACTCTAAAGTCGATGATCACGCATTGAGTGGCTCTATGGCATTAATGCAGGACTGACCCTAAGGTCGAAGAACTTATAAGCGCTTGCCTGGTCTACGACCAGATAAATATAGCCAAGGTACATGACCCCGGTGACCGTTTGTCACATGGCTAAGGGACGTTGTCCATAGCTTCGACTCTAGAGTCGTGAGGAAGGTTATGTTGGTGACTATTCACCTTGCACCTGTCCTGATCAAACTTATGGAAGAATCATTTATTAGTTAAGCCCTGGTGACCCTATCGTCACATGGCTAGAGGGAGCGATGCTCATTATTGTGACTTTTGGTTATTGTCACCTATTTACCGGACTGATAGTCCTGAATGGTTATTATGATCGCTGTTGATATTATATCATGTTTTATTGTGTTTTCTTGCTGGGCCTTGGCTCATGGGTGTTACGTGGTGCAGGTAAAGGGAAGGAAAAGCTTAACCAGCCCTGAGTGGAGAGCTTGGGCGATGTTGTGTACATACAGGGCCGCTTGACCGCCACGGTCAAAGAGTTCTCAGAGGGACTAGGGGTTTACCCTATTTTTGCCGCTTAGGCCGGCGGAGTTTGTAAATCTGGAACTGTAGCGACTCTTTTGTATTACGAACTACTTGTAAACATTTTGAAAGGCTCATGAGCAGTTTATTTACTTAATGAAATGTACCCTTTCTTTTTTACTGGTTTTCTACCTTAACTTGATATTAACACTTAGATCACGTTTTTAACCAAAGGACTCGGGTAGCGGATCAAATTTCCGGTTCACCGTTCACCGTAATTGTTCTGGGGTAACCAGGGCGTTACAAAAACACTCCTCCATATTGGACACATGGTTACTGGAAGTCTTTGATTTAACGCGCATATCATCGACATACATCTCCATGTTTTTCCCGATCTGGTTAACGAACATTTTGTTGACTAACCGTTGGTATGTTACACCAGCATTCTTTAGCCCAAATGGCATAATTTTGTAGCAATATATGTTGTGCTAGGTCATAAAGCTTTTATGCTCTTAGTTAGCAGGGTTCATCGCGATCTGGTTGTATCCATAATATGTGTCCATGAAAGACATAAGCTCGTGACCGGCTGTTGCATCTACCATCTGATCAATTCTAGGTAAGGGGAAACAGTCTTTGTTGAGATTGGAGAAGTCAAAGCAAGTTCTCCACTTTCCATTTGGCTTCGGGACCAGAACGGGGTTAGCAACCCAGGTTGGATATTTTTCCTCCCTAATAAATCTGCAATTTAGTAGGAGAGCCACTTCTTCTTCTAAGGCTTCCAATCATTCTCTCCCCAAAAGCCTTCATTTTTGGGACTTCGCTGCTGGCACATTCTTGTCCAAGTTCAGAGTATGCATTAATACACTCAGACAAATTTGAACCATTTCTTCGTGCGACCAGGAGAAGACGTCCAGGTTCTTTCTCAAGAATTCGACCAACTCCTTCTTCCTTACAGCCCCAAGAATTTTCCCAACTTTTACAACTCTTGATGGTGACTCTAGGTCAATAGTGATTTCCTTGAGGTCCTGCACAGCTTCGAGCTCAGACATATCCTCACCTAATCGTGGATCAATGTCATCCTGTTAGACGACCTCATTATCTCATTCTTGAGGTTCTTCCGCCCCATGGGTAACTTCCATTACTCGAGGCTCCTCTCCTCCCTCGACTATGACCATTGCCTGCAGCCCGGGTTGTGATTTTCACTTTATGGCAATGCTGTAGAATTCTCTAGCAGCGAGATAATCTTCTCTCATAGTAAATATCCTTGAAGTTGGGGGAAGCTTCATCGACAGGTGTCGGATCGTGGTGATGGCCTCAAAAACCATACGAGCGGGTCATCCCAAAATCGTGTTATATGCAGCCGGAAAAACAATTATGATGAACTCGTGTATTTGGAACCAACTTGCGTATCATCCCCTAGCGTAACTACTACTCCGATTGTCCCTATGGCTACTGTTCCTTCTCCTGAGAATCCATACAAAGTCATTGAGGTCACCTTAAGATTGGTTACAGACAATCCCATGTTTTCTAATGTGGATGTGAATAGCACATTTACCAAGCTCCCATTATCAATCAATATCCTACGTACCCTTCGGTTGGCAACATGAACGGTTACCACCCGCAGGACATTATGTGGGAACTGAACATGGCTGGCATCCTCTTCCATGAAAATGATTGGTTATTTTTCCAATCGTTGTTGTTTTGATAACTGTTGCTCTGGAATAAATTCATAATCATTGTGGGTTTTCAACTCATGTATATATCTCTTTTGGGCTCCATTTCTCGTACTAACCAAATGGGGTCCTCTCGCAATAGTGGTTATATCTCCTCCTACTATTGGAGGAGGGTCAACTTGGTTCCCCTAATCTTTCTGAACTCTAGGCTCACCTATCAGAGTTTCTAGAGTTGGACGAGAATTCTGCCCGGTTGATTTATTGGGAGTGACTCGGTTTTGGGCATATTGGGCTAACGGTCCAGCCTGAATGAGAGTTGCAATCTTGTCCATTAATTGTCGGCAATCATCAGTATTATGGCTGATGTCATTGTGATATTGACAAAACTTAGAGGGATCTTTCTTCGCCCTGTGGTGCCTTTATGGCTTTGGTTTCTTCCATGGAAGGCGATTAGAGTTTGCCAGGAAAATATGCTCTCGTGTATCTATCAAGTTAGTGTAGGTGGCATAGATTAGCTTGAATTTTTCCCTAGGCTTGTTCTTCTTTGTGTTGCTTTGTCGCCCTCACCATTCCCTTTCGTCTTATTGTTTCCAATCTAGTTATTTTGGGTAACAGGTTGAGCCATAGCTGCACTTTTAACTCCAGCAAGCGGAATAGAGACCTGGCTAGTTCCTACAACAGTAGATCGCGCCTCCTCCAAATTTATCCATTCCTGAGCGTGGGCTAAGAACACATCTACACTTTTAACTCCTTTTTGTTGGAGCTCCTGCCATAAATTACCTCCTATCGAGATTCCCATCCTCATTGCCATGAGCTTGGAGCTATCATCAACATCTCTAGCTCGTGATGCAACGTTGGTGAACCTACTCAGATATGCTATTAACGACTCACCAGGTTTTTGTTTTATGTAGGCCAATGAGTCGGCCTCGACGCAAGTTTCATTTGAAGCTCAGAATTGTAACGTCCCAGAATTTCCTAATAAGGCTTAGGACCTTAATTAAGGGGCCAAGATGGTAATATATGGAATTATATGTTTAATTGTTATATTAAAAGTTAATATGTGAATTATGTGATAATACGACTAGTTGTGCATATTTAGGGGTATTAAATATGCATGTGGGCCTATTTCTTATTAGAAGGGCGATTTTGATAATTTGGCCCATTGTGGGCATAAATGTGTATTTATGTGCATAAATGTGTATTTATGTGCATATGTGTGATATATGTGAGAGACCATATTATTGTGTGGGTTTATTTTGGTTACTCGGCACGAGGCGATCCTAGGGAGCAAGCTAGCGAGAAAATGTCACAACGGGAACAAATATCCGGCTCGGGGTGAGCCTAGGGGTATTTTGGTAAATTAGTACATGACCAGGGATTATTGGGTAGTGGATATTTATTTGGTGTTTATTTAAGATAGCTAAGATTTATTTAAGGAAATGTTGAGAAATGATGGCAAATGACTATTCTGCCTCTATGGGCACTAGAGGGCAAGCTTTGGACTTAAGGGCATTTTATTCTTTTATGGGCTTTGTCTATACTTAGCCAAAATAGGAAACTAAAAAAAGAAAGGAAACAGAGCAAACACTTCCCCTTTCCCACTCTTACCCGTATCTCTCTCTACTACCTTGGGATTTTTCCATTTTGAAAGAGGAAAGCTTGGAGTTTGGAAGCTTGGGACTAGGAATTGGTGTAGCAACAACCTAAGGTTGTTCATAACAACAGAGGTAACAATTTAAACATTTGAATCTTTGAGTTTTCTGTGTTCTTGGTGTGTTCTTAAGCGTGACGGTTTGATTAATGATTTTGGGGATTTGTTGGAGTTTTTGGGATAAACTTTGGAAGGTTTTGTTGCCTTTGATGAGTAGAGTGGATTTCTATGGTTAATTATGGGTTTGGAGGTCTTGAGGGGCGGATTTTTGGAGCTTTGGCTTGGGGAAATTCGAAGAGAGAAACCCAGAAAATCGTAATTCTGGTATCAGTGCTATAACGCTTGGTTAGGAGCGCTAGGCTACGATTTTAGGGGCTAGAGTCTCTGTCTCTAGCATTGTAGCATCCAACAGGTAGCGTTGTAGCGCTACTCAGATTTCAAAACTTGATATTTTGGTACTTCTTAGGGTTTTTGCTCAAGGGCTCGGGGGACGATTTCACCACCCTGTTTGGTGGAATTAGAGGTCCCAAGGGCGCAGGATTAGTCCCCGGATTGGGCTTTGAATTTTAAAACTCATCGAAGTAACATTTATGGATTGTGACTAGGTGTTCACTAGGGCTCAGAACAGGATCGTGCTCGAGGGTCGTTCTTGTCTACACTTACTTAGACCTAAGGTAAGAAAACTGCACCCAATACATGTTATATGTGATTAGGGCTTGGCTCAACTGTTATATGTTGTTATGAATAAGGCTTAGGACCTCATGATGTGTATGCTAGGCTATTAGTTCACATGTTTGCTGATATATGCTTAAGTGTTTTATAATCGTTGCATAAACTCTATGGTTAAGGCATGTGAACCCGTTAAATAGGTATGTTTACTGTTATGGAAATGTCTATTCAGTGGTATTATACGATTAACATGCATATGTGCTTAGTTTATCGAGATGTGCTGCTTAGGTCGTTGATGTAACTTTTGATGTGTATAATTACCTTTTTAAAAGTTTAGTTGTAATATTTTAGGATCCCATGTTTATGTGAAACTTTTTAAATAAAAGTCAACAGTTCTTTGACCAAATTTTTAACCCTAACCCTTGTCACTAACCTTAGTTACACATTTTAAACCAAATGACCTGATTAGCAGGTCTGACACAATTTTAAGTACACAGTGTAACGATCCTGGATTAGGAGGGCGTTACAACTTGGTATCAGGGCCGCCAAAGGTTTATGGGTTCCTGAAGACTGACTGGGCATGTACACTCGCCACTAAATACAAGCTTGTCTCAGGGTTCGGTAACCGTTATGTGTTTATAAGTTTAACTGTTTAAACCTGATATGAATGCCTTATCTGCATGCTTGTTTAGGAAGCATGAGATAATCTGATAGGGCCTGGCCCTTGACTGCTGCATGAGTATTAAAGAACGTGCTTATTATCATCGTTACTGCTTGTGGATGCAAGGGAACTGCTTATTAGCGCTATTATTTGTCTATAGGCCAGGGGAAAATGTTTATTAGCATTGTTATTACTGACAGGAATTAAAAGAACATGTTTATTACCTAAGTTGGACTTGTGAAAATACTTGGATATGTCTGTATGTATGGTTACTTGCTGATGGATATCAAGAGATGCTTATTAGCACTATGAATGAATATATATTATGATGGCATGCTTATTAGCATTGCATATGTTTGTTATCTGGTGATCTTGGACCATCAGGCGGCAAGATGTATAGTTATTACTTACTTAACGACTGATTTGATCTTTGTAGTGTGATTTGAGTGTCAACATGAATCCTCGTAGGTCAGAGAGATTGGCTGGCCAAGAGCTGTAGGCCAGTGAAGGGAATGACTAGGGCAAGGCCCCACCGCCAGCTCTAGAGAACTGGCAACAAGTTCTTGCTGACATATAAGCGAGGTTAGAGAGGCAGGAAGAGATACACCTCTTGAGACAGCAACAGGTTCCAGCACGGAACCTACAGGGTGCGGTACCTGCAATGTCACAGCTAGAGGTACCGGCAATTGTACAGCCCTAGGCAGGGGGAGACAGGTGGGAACCGTTGTATGAGAGGTTCAACAAGCAACACCTTTTAGTTTTTTAGGGCAGTTCTGATCCACTGAAGGCTGAGCAGTGGATTACCATGATAACAACTATCCTAGACTTTATGAGGGTAGGTGGTAATGAGAGAGTGGCCTGTGCCACTTATATGTTTCGAGAGGATGCCCGAATATGGTGGGAGGTGGTATCCCAGACTAGAGTAGTTACCACCATGGAGTGGGAAGAATTCAGAACCTTATTCAACGAGAAATACTACAATGATGCAGTTAAAGCTGCAAAGGCTGAGGAGTTCAGCAGGTTATTTCAGGGTAACATGACAGTGACTGATTACGCCCTGAAGTTTGAAAGATTGGCAAAGTTTTCCAGGGATCTGGTGCCCACTAATGGGACCAGAAGTGAGAGGTTTCTTTAGGGGCTACAACCTATGATAGCCCGGGACGTTCGTATTACTACTGTGCCAAGAGTGACTACCTATGCACAGGCTATGGAGAAGGCACTTACAGCTGAGAGCGCTAAGAATAAGATCTGGTGTGATAATGTGGCCAGAAGAGATTCTAGGAGGTCGGGATCTCCATTTCTAGGTTTTGGAAGGGGCAGAGGCACCAGTGTTTAGAAGAGAAAGACCCCACACACAGTTTCAGCTTCAGGGCCGGATAGGAGGCCACAGGGTATACAGATGGGCCGCGAAAGTGGTGGTGAGACATGGAGGGCATTCCCACAGTGTCCTAGGTGCAGGAGGCGCCATGTTGGGGAATGCGGGGCGAAGGCCTATTTTGTTTGTGGCAGTACGGGGCACTTGAAGAAAGATTGTCCGAAAGCCAGAAAGAAGGAGCCGAAGAAAGTGGACAGCCTAATGTCAGCTCGGGTGATCACTTTGACCCAGACAGAGACCGAGGCTAGTCTCTCAGTGGTTACAGGTCAACTTTCTAATGTTGGAACCTTTTATATTGTTCTTATTTATTTGGGTGCTACGCATTCCTTTGTTGCTAGTAGGATTATAGATGGGTTGTGTAGACCTTGTGATTTCTATACTGTAGGGTTTGGTACGATATTGCCTACTGGGGAATTAGTGGTATCCAGGAGATGGATTAGGCCATTACCAATTACAGTGGATGGCAGGGAGTTATCAGTTGACTTGGTGGAGTTGGAGATGACCGATTTTGACATAATTCTTGGTATGGATTGGCTAGAGAAATATGGGGCATCGATAGACTGTAAGAAGAAGATGGTAATTTTTGAGCCAGAGGGTGAGGACCCCTTTGTTTTTGTTGGCACTGTGCATGGACCCCGTATACCTATGATATCAATACTTAGAGCTAGAGACCTGTTGCAGGGGGGATGCATAGGGTTCTTAGCTAGTGTGGTGGATACCACTCGGGTCATGCCTGTGGGACTAGAACAAACTCAGTTAGTCTATGAGTTTCTTGATGTGTTTCCAGAGGACCTACCAGGGTTACCTCCACATAGGGAGATTGAGTTTGTAATCGAATTAGTGCCAGGGACAAAGCCAGTGTCTAGGGCACCTTACAGGATGGCTCCAACAGAGCTGAAGGAACTGAAGGTTCAGCTGCAGGAGTTACTGGACTTGGGTTTTATCAGGCTCAGTTTCTCACCATGGGGCACACTGGTTCTCTTTGTGAAAAAGAAAGACGGTTGTCTGAGGATGTGCATCGATTACAGAGAATTGAATAAGTTGACTATCAAGAACAGATATCCTCTGCCAAGGATTGATAATCTGTTTGACCAGTTGCAGGGTAGAATGGTATTCTCTAAGATAGATCTTCAATATGGTTATCACCAGCTGAGGATCAGAGAGGAGGATATACTAAAGATAGCTTTTCCCACCAGGTACGGGCATTATGAGTATTTGGTGATGTCATTTGGGTTGACTAATTCCCCGACAACATTTATGGATTTGATGAATAGAGTGTTCAAGGACTACCTGGACCAGTTTGTGATCATCTTCATTGACGATATATTGATATATTCTCGGATGGAGACAGAGCACGAATGTCACCTCATATTGGTATTACAGAGGTTGAGAGAGCACATGATGTATGCAAAGTTCAAGAAATGCGAGTTTTGGTTGCCACAGGTGACTTTCTTGGGTCACATAGTAAGTAAAGATGGAATTAAGGTGGATCCAGCAAAGATTGAAGCGATCAGAGATTGGCCAAGACCGAAGAATGCTTCAGAGATCAGGAGTTTCTTGGGTTTGGCGGGGTATTACAGGGGCTTTGTGGAAGGGTTCTCCAAGGTTGTGTCATCATTGACAGAGTTGGCACGCAAGAATAAAAAAAAATTTGGTCGGAAAAGCGTGAAGAAAGTTTTCAGAAGCTCAGGGAGAGTTTGATCACCGCACCATTTTTAAGCCTTCCTACAAATCAAGGTAAGTTTATGGTTTACTATGACACTTCGAGGCAGGGTCTGGGTTGTGTACTTATGCAAACAGGAAAGGTGAATGCCTATGCATCACGTCAGATGTAGGACTATGAGCAGAGATACCCCACACATGATTTAGAGCTGGTAGCGGTTATTTTTGCACTGAAGGTGTGGTGGCACTATCTATATGGTGAGAAGTGTGAGATAAATACTAATCACAAGTGTTTAAAGTACTTCTTCACTCAGAAGGATCTGATCATGAGGCAGAGACGTTGGTTGGAATTGGTAAAAGATTATGATTGTGAGATTCTTTATCACCCTGGGAAAGCCAACATGGAAGCAGATGCCTTAAGCCGGAAGGGTCTGGGACAGTTATATAGTGCCAGATAGACATCGAGGAAGTTGGCTGATGAGATGACTCGAGCGGGGATTGAGTTAGTGGTAGGCCGGTTGGCCAACATCACTTTACAGTCTACTCTCTAGAGAGAATCAAGTAGAGACAGTTAGATGATCCATAGTTGGGGTAGGTTGGGAAGGATGTCCTAGCTAGAGTAGCTAAGGACTATACGGTGTCAAGTATGGGTTTGCTAAGATATAAGGGTCAGATTTGCATTCTGATGGACACCGAGATCAGATGAGAGATTCTAGATGAATCTCACACCACCCCTTATTCTCTACATCTAGGCACCACAAAGATGTACCAGGACCTGAGGGTGTTATATTGGTGGCCTAGGATGAAGAGGGATGTGACTGAGTATGTAGCAAGGTGCCTGACCTGTCAACAGGTCAAGGCTGAGCATCAGAGGCTGGCAGGACTGTTACAGCCTCTGGATATTCAACAGTGGAAGTGGGAAGATATCACGATGGATTTTGTGGTAGGCTTGCCTAGGACGGTTATCCAGCATGATTCTATTTGGGTCATTGTGGATCGATATACGAAATTAGCTCATTTTCTACCAGTGAAGACGAATTACACGGTTGACCAGTATGCAGATCTCTATGTGAAAGAGATAGTGTGCCTTCACGAGACTCTGAGGTCTATCGTGTCTGATAGAGACCCTATCTTTAATTCCAAGTTTTGGGGAAGTTTGTAGAGGGCGATCGGTACACAACTGAAGTTCATCACAACTTATCATCCTTAGACTGATGGTCAATCTGAAAGGACTGTCCAGATATTGGAGGACATGCTGAGAGCATGTGTGTTGGACTTTGAAGGGTCCTAGAGTAAATATTTTCCTTTGATAGAATTTTCTTATAACAACAGTTACCAGTGTACCATTGGGGTGGCACCTTATGAGATGATATATGGTAGGAAGTGCAGATCGCCCATACACTGGGATGAGATGGGTGAAAGAAAATATTTAGGTCCTAATGCAGTTCAGAGGACCACTAAGGCTATCAAGAAGAATAGAGCTCGGATACTCGCTTCTCAGAGTAGGCAAAAGAGCTATTCCAACCCGAGGCGGAGGAACATGGAGTTCTAGGTGGGAGACAATGTCTTCCTTAGGGTATCACCTCTGAGAGGGGTGAAGAGGTTCAGGACGAAGGGCATGCTGAGCCCCATGTTTGTGGGACCGTTTGAGATCCTGGAGAGGATCGGGCAGGTGGCCTACAGGTTGGCCTTACCACCTGCACTGTCTACTATGCATAATGTATTCCATATTTCCATGTTGAGGAAGTATATGTCACATAGAATATGTGTGCTGAGTTATGAGGATCTGGAATTGGAGGCAGACTTGTCTTTTGAAGAACAACCAGTTCAAATTCTTGATAGGAAGGACAAGGTCCTAAGGAACAAGACTATACCTTTAGTTTAGGTATTATGGAGGAACAACAAGGTTGAGGAAGTGACCTGGAAGCTGGAGGCAGATATGCGAGCTCAGTTTCCTGAGTTGTTCAGGTAAAATTTCGAGAACGAAATTTCTACAAGGAGGGGATAGTTGTAACGTCCCAGAATTTCCTAATGAGGTTTAGGGCATTGATTAGGGGGCCAGGATGGCAATATATGGAATTATGTGTTTAATTGTTATTATGTGAATTATGTGATAATATGACTAGTTGTGCATATTTAGGGGTATTAAATATGCATGTGGGCCCGTTTCTTATTAGAAGGGTGGTTTTGATAATTTGTCCCATTGCGGGCATAAATGTATATTTATGTCCATATGTGTGATATATGTGAGAGACCACATTATTATGTAGGTTTATTTGGGTTACTCGGCACGAGGCGATCCTAGGGAGCAAGCTAGCGGGAAGAGGTCACAATGGGGAACAAATACCCGGCTCGGGGTGAGCATAGAGGTATTTTGGTAAATTAGTACATGACCAAGGATTATTGGGTAGTGGATATTTATTTGGCGTTTATTTAAGATAGCTGAGATTTATTTAAGGAAATGTTGAGAAATGGTGGAAAATGACTATTCTGCCTCTATGGGCATTAGAGGGCAAGCTTTGGACTTAAGGACATTTTAGTCTTTTATGGGCTTTGTCTACACTTAGCCAAAATAGGAAACTAAAAAAAGAAAGGAAACAGAGCAAACACTTCCCCTTTCCCACTCTTACCCATATCTCTCTCTACTACCTTGGGATTTTTCCATTTTGAAAGAGGAAAGCTTGGAGTTTGGAACCTTTGGACTAGGAATTGGTGTAGCAACAACCTAAGGTCGTTCATAACAATAGAGGTAACAATTTAAACCTTTGAATCTTTGAGTTTTCTGTGTTCTTGGTGTGTTCTTAAGTGTGAGGGTTTGATTAAGGATTTTGGGGATTTGTAGGAGTTTTTTGGATTAAACTTGGTTAGGTTTTTTTGCCATTGATTAGTAGAGTGAATTTCTATGGTTAAGTTTGGGTTTGGAGGTCTTGAGGGATGGATTTTTGGAGCTTTGGCTTGGGGAAATTCGAAGAGAGAAACCCAGAAAATCGAATTTTTGGTATCAGCGCTAGGTTGGGAGCGCTACAAAGATATGCTGCAATTTTGGGGGCTAGTGTCTCTGAATTTTGTTCTGTGGCGCCCAATAGGTAGCGTTGTAGTGCTACTCAGCTTTCAAAACTTTATTTTTTGGGTACTTTTTAGGGTTTTTGCTTAGGGGCTCGGGGGATGATTTCACCACCCCGTTTGGTGGAATTAGTGGTCCCGAGGGCGTAGAATTGTTCCCCGGATTGGGCTTCGGATTTTAAAACTCATTGAAGTACCATTTATGGATTATGACTAGGTGTTTGCTAGGGCTCAGAATGGGATCATGCTCAAGGGTCGTTCTTGTGTACTCTTACTAGGACCTGAGGTAAGAAAACTGCACCCAATATGTGTTATATGTTATTAGGGCTTGGCTCAACTGTTATATGTTGTTGTGAATAAGGCTTGGGACCTCAGGATGTGTATGCTAGGCTATTAGTTCACATGTTTACTGATAAATGCTTAAGTGTTTTATAATCATTGCATAAACTCTATGGTTAGGGAATGTGGTCCTGTTACATAGGTATGTTTACCGTTATGGAAATGTCTATTCAGTGGTATTATACGATTAACATTCATATGTGCTTAGTTTATCGGGATGTGCCTATCCACATCTGTTTTCTGTATTGAGATATGTAATCTTGGATCAGGGCTTGACTTCTGAGTCAAGGACGGCAATAGCGCGTTGTGCGCTGGTCGAGAGGCTTAGGCCTAAACCAGTAACATACTATTACGTTGATCGACTCTAAGGTCGATAATAAACCAAGGGGTTGGGCTAGCTCTATGGCTAGTGAGACAAAGCCAAGGTCAAGGGCCCCAGGTGACTCTATGGTCACATAGCTCGGGCATAGGCCCGGGTTTTGGTTCTAAGGCAAACTGGTTGGGGCAGCGGCCCCAAGTTGATCCAATGATCAACTGCTTGAATTTAAGTGCTAATATCTATGGATTGTTATTACTGATTGTGCTGAATGTATGTTTTAAAGTTTACATTTTTTTATTTTTCATGTTGAGTTTTCTTGTTGGGCCTCGGCTCACGGGTGCTTTGTGGTGTAGGTAAGTGAAAAGGAAAGCTTGACCATCCATGAGTTGGGGAGCTTCGGTGGCGTCGTGTACATATGCAGCTACTCGACCACCACGGCCGGGTTTATCTCAGATGAACTAGGGTTATAGCCTTGTTTTGCTCCTTAGGTCAGCTGATTCAACTTTTTATGTGTATAATTACCTTTTTAAAAGTTTAGTGGTAATATTTTGGGATCCCATGTTTATGTGAAACTTTTTAAATAAAAGTCAACGGTTCTTTGACCAAATTTTTAACCCTAACCCTTGTCACCAACCTTAGTTACACATTTTAAACCGAATGACCTGATTTGCAGGTCTGACACAATTTTAAGTACACAGTGTAATGATCCTGGATTAGGAGGTCATTATAGGAACCCTCTCTTGAACTCAGAAGACAACTTCCTCCACAAGCTAATTGAATGTCTTTTGTATTTTTTTGAACCACTGTCTGGCAGGTCTGGTCTAAGTTACGAGAAACAAAACACATCTTAGGTCAAACCCAACATTGTGGGCCATCATCAGCATATTGAACGTCCCAAGGTGATCGTATCAATTTGAGTTTCCATCAAACGCAGGCATGGTCAGCATCTTAAAGCCAACAGGATACGGAGCAAGCGCAATGTTTGGGGCGAAAGGATCGAGCTCCTCATTGGAATCACAATCATCAATTCCTTTTTCGAATAAAACCTTCTTAATCTACTCCTCCATCAAGGCTAGTCACATGAGGGTTGGATGTTTGTGCTCAAGGTTAGCTGGGGGTTGTTCTCCAGCCCCCATCCTATTCTACATGTTAGATGGATTATTTTCCCTCCAAGTTCGAGCTTGGTTAGGTGGGCCATTCCCAATGCCGCGCACGATAGACCTCCCCCATGCTGAGTGTAACTCGTGTTATAATTACAAGCTGGATACCTCCTTTGTGAATTAAAATGGTCGCGCAGGTTGAGATGTGGATCAGAACTAGGACTTTGTGCCGTACTCAGTTGATTCCTTAGGTCACTTTCAGATCTGCCTCCACGCTGGCTCCCCATCCACTATTTTCCATTAGCGAAACTTACGACCTGCGCCTGAGATCAAGGACCTGGATTATCAGCGCGAGGTCGTGGGACATAGATGTCCACTGATGGGGCAGGATTCCTCCTGCTATTCCCCTAAACTAGAGCGTATCTCTTAGTGTGCGGTGGTGTTGGATTTCTAACCAGTGATAGCGAGTGTCTTATCAGAGAGGCTATCCTCATCCCATCAAATTGTACTAAATTAACCTATCTCAGTTCTACCCCGATCTCCCGATTCCTCTGTGCCTGTGGTTTTTGATCACTGTACAAATGGATTTGCTGGGGCATTTTGTCTTCGTGAATTTTTTCCAACTCACCCTATTTGGTGGTTGTGAACATTCCTTGGAATCTTTTCGAAAGGCACGGAGTTGGGGATCGCAGTTCTGACCGATCGAATAACATGAGGATCATAATTAACTGTGATGATTAGCAGGCTGAGCACTCTGCTGATTTCTCTCTGAAGGTACAGAGCTCAGAGTTACGGTTTTTACAGAACGATTGGGATTGCGTCGTTTATTCTTGTGCGACCTATGGCACCTACTTTGCCTCTTTCTAACATTGACATCGGTTGCAAGAGGTGGTAACTAAGCCAGGACTTCCTCAATCTGCCAGTTAGCCCAAGCGAGATGGCTCCTTAATTGAGCATTCTCCATCTTGATGGTTGTTAGATGTAACACCCTAGTAATCAAGGCCGTTACACAGTGTGATTACGAATGTGCAAGACATGCTAATCAAGTCATATAGTTTAAAACGTGATTCTAAAGTCATAATCCGGTTAGGGTTAAAAGATTTTGGTATTAAACAGGAAATTTCTCATTTAAATAAACATTTAGTACATGGGATCCCAAAAACAGGTTTTAAAGCACAATTTACAAAATTTCAAAGTTATATACAACCACAAGCCAGTCTAATGGAAAAATACGCATTTCAGGTTTTCCTGTCCCTGCACTATCCCTCGGTCGTTGTGGACGAGCAGCTGACTATGTACATTTTGCTCCAGAGCTCTCCAACTCAAGATTGGTCCACCTTGCCCTTGCCTTTACCTGTACCACGTAGCACCCGTGAGCCAAGGCCCAGCAAGAAAACCATAATGCAGAGCATAAACAAAACAGACAATCAAATAATCCATAAAGTTGTTAACCAGGTATTTAGCATGCCATAATAGTCATCTAATCAAAGAGGTCGATCAACTATTCATAAGCCATTCATCTAAGTATTAAACAAGCTATAAAGAACAGACAACAATGGTAACATATCAATATTCATCGTATAATACTCAGGGTCGACGCCCTTAGGCCACACCCTCTATTTTACCCACTGTCTCTGGTACACGTAGGCCGAGCCCAGTGTTTAACCCACTGACTCCAGCCCGCTTAAGCTGAGCTCAGTGATTATTTAGCTGTCCTTAGCTACAAATGGCCGAGCCACGTCCTATGCGCAAATATCAGTCTCGGCACTCTTAGGCTATTTATTTCATGCTCAAATGGCATATCACAATCACACAACATATGCATTCAAATATAGGGAATCTCAGTCCCACACAGTCACATAAGGGTGTTGTTTTCTTACCTTTGATTCCGAGTGCTTTAGTTACTACGAAAGACCCTCGAGCACAATCCCGTTCTGAGCCCTAGCGTACTCCTTAGAAAGGAATTCCACCCTAGGTTGCCTCCAATGCTACTCCGAGCTCCAACCCTCAACTCCCAAGCTAGTGTTCCTCAAACTTCTTCCCAAATTCAAAATTTCTAACTGTGGATGGCTGCTAATCCCTTCTTCAAATTGATTTCACCCTTTAACTCCTTCCAAACCCAGCTCTCATGACTTGTGCTCTATTTCTCTCTTCTTCAGAATTGAACCAAATGACCCAAGAAAAAATTATGGAAAAGTCTAACATGTGAGAGTCTTTTCCCTTAGCTGTGGTTTTCTAATTTTAATACCAAAATACAATCCTACCCCTCCTCAAACTGAGCCAAACAATAAACTTCAAGGGTAGCTAGGTCATTTCACCACTCTAACAGAAATACCACTTTTCCCTTTTTAATTTCACTAATACCTCTAACACTAAGGTTACTAATGGTTACCAACCTCAACTAAATATCACTTACCACAATCATGACTCTCAACTAGTACCGCAGAGCAGGATCACCTCATGCCAAAAACACGGAACATAACCCAAAATCATACCCTCAACGGGTTCAAATTACAAATATGCCCTTCCGAACTAATCAGGGCCCACATGCATAATTAATACTCAAAAACGTACATTTAATCATTTATTCACATATAATCATGCATATAAACATTAAATCATACATAAATACCAATTATGCCCTCTCGGCACGCTAATCAAGGCCCTTAAGCCTTATTAGCAATTGTGGGTCGTTACAACTATCCCCTCCTACTGAGAATTTCGTCCTCAAAATTTACCTGAATAACTCGGGATACTGATCCCGCATTGCTGACTCAAGCTCCTAGGTCACTTCCTCGACCTTGCTATTCCTCCATAATAATTTAACAAGAGGAATCATCTTGTTCCGTAGAACCTTGTCTTTCTTATCTAAGATCTGAACTTGTCACTCCTCATAAGACAAATATGTCTGCAATTCCAAGTCTTCATATTTCAACACATGCATTGTATTTTAAACGTACTTCTGAAGCATAGAAATATGGAATATGTCTTGAACTCTCGTCAACGACGGGGGCAAGGCTAACCTGTAAGCCACCTGCCCAATCTTCTTTAGGATCTCAAAGGGTCCAATTAATCTAGGGCTCATCTTGCCCTTCTTCCCAAACCTTCTCACCCCTCGTAGTGGTGAAACTCACAGAAACACGTGGTCCCCTACCTAGAACTCCATGTCCCTATGCTTAGGATCAACGTAACTTTTTTGTCTGCTCTATGAAGCGAGCATTCGAGCTCGAATCTTCTCGATAGCTTCATTAGTCTTCTGAACCATGCCTAGTCCCAAATACCTCTTCTCATTCATCTCATCCCAATGAATGGGTGATCTACATATCCTCCCATACAACATCTCATATGGAGCTATTCCAATTGTTGATTGATAAATATTGTTGTATGAAAACTCAATGAACGGGGATACTTACTCCAAGACCCCTCGAAATCAATCACACATGCTCTAAGCATATCCTCCAACACCTGAATCATCCTCTAAGACTGTCCATCAGTCTAAGGATGAAAGGTCATGCTTCACTTCAACTGAGTCCCCATGGCCTTCTGCAATCCACCTCAAAACATGGAAGTAAAGACAGGATCCCAATCTGACACTATTGACTTGGGAACCCCATGGATACGTACGATCTCCCTCACATATAGCTCTGCATACTGGTCCATAGTATAAGTCGTCCTCACCCACACCCACACCGAGACATGAAGCTCGACCATCCTGGGTAAACCTCCCACAAAGTCCATCGTAATATCCTCCCATTTCTACTCGGGAATACCCAAAGGCTGCAGCAACCCCGCTGGTCACTGATGCTCAACCTTCACCTGCTGACAGGTCAAACACCTGGCCACGTACTCCACCACATCTTTCTTCATCACGGGCCACCAATATAACGTCCGTAGGTCCTAATACATCTTCGTGGTGCCTAGATGAAGTGAGTACGGCATAGTATGGGATTCATACAATATCTCGCATCTAACCTTGATATCGTAGCAAACCAACCTCAAAAATAGAATAGTCTTTAGCCGCTCCCGCTAAGACATTCCCTCTAACTTCCTGTAACTACGCATCTACCAACAGACCCTCCTTAATCCGCTCTAGTAGGGTTGACTGCAAAGTAATGTTGGCAAACTGGCCCACAACCAATTATATCCTCGCTCTGGACATCTCTTCAACCAACTTTCTCGATATCTGAGTAGAACTAAACAACTGCCCCGAGCCTCTCCAGCTCTATGCATCCACTACTACATTGGCTTTCCCTTGGTGGTAAAGAATATCATAGTCATAGTCCTTTACCAACTTCAGCCACCGCCTCTGTCTCATGTTCAGGTCCTTCTAGGTGAAGAAATACTTCAAACTCTTGTGATCAGTGTATATCTCGCACTTCTCTCCATACAGATAATGTCGCAACACCTTTAGTGCGAATAGCACCGCTGCCAATTCCAGATCACGGGTAAGGTACCGCTGCTCATATTCCTTCAGCTGTCGTGATGCATAAGCTATAACCTTTTCATTCTGCATCAACACATAGCCCAAACCCAACCTCGACGCATCACAATAAACCACAAACTTTCCTTCCTCCGAAGAAGACTCACCACAGGTGCAGTAATAAGTCGCCACTTCAATTCTTGAAAATTGTTGTCACACTTGTCTGACCATACGAACTTCAAATTCTTCCATGTCAATTCTGTCATCGGTGCAGTAATCTTCGAGAACCCTTCAACAAACCATCTATAGTAACCCGCTAATCCAAGGAAACTCCTAACTTCTGAGGCGTTCTTTGGCCTCGACCAGTCTCTTACCGCCTCCACCTTAGATGGATCTACTTTAATCCCATCCTTACAATAAATAAAAGAGTGACAGTTGTAAAAGTCACTAAGGTGGGTTCTGTTCCCTTTACAGATAAGTGATCACGTCACCAACTTAAACAGAATAAATGATTGATAAGCAAGTCACCAATGCAAACCAATCAAGTGACCATAGAGTCATTACTGTGGGTACCGCTCCCTTAGCCATGTGACGATAGGGTCACCTGGGCTTTACAAATAAGTGATCCTTTCACTAGCTTAAACAAGGTAGGTATTTGATGAAATAGTCACCAACATAAACCTACCGAGTGACCATAGAGTCACAACCATGGGTACCGCTCCCTTAGCCATGTGACAAAACAGTCACCTAGGCCTTTGGCCCTGGCCCTGAGTAACTAGTCATAGACTAGACAAGCGCTTATAATTTTCATCGAACTTAGGGTCGGTCCAGCATTAATGCTCCATATGAGTCATTCAATGTCGATAGTCATCGAACTTAGGGTCGGTCCAGCATTAATAATCCATATGAGTCATTCAATGCCTATATTGATTAGATCTAATCTTTTATCGGCTCTGCGTTCATGACGCTTATGCCATTTTTGACTCTTAGGTCAATAACACGTGACCAATGTTGATTCTGACTAGTTAGTCAGTGCCACACGCAAGTAAGCAATGCTACCAAGCATATATCATATGTCAAATATCCGAATACAGGGCACTCAGCATGCTTACTTAACAGTTTCTAGCATAATTATGATCGTGCACAAACACAGAGACTCAAGTTCTGATCAATCTCATATTTAACATTCATGGCATGCCCTAACCACATGTTTCTCGTGCATCACAAGCATCACATTTAAACACTTGACATGCCTCAATAGTAACCATGCATGTCATATATACAGGGTGCAGTTTTCTTACCTTTGGTCCAAGCACTGGTTATCAATAAACAATCCACAAGCACGATCCTGATTCGAAGCCCCTAGTGATAACCTAGTCACAACCATAATATAAAATCTCATCAAAATGAGTAAATAAATACTTCCAAACCCAACCCAAGCCTTTGGGGCGTCGAATCCCACTAAACTAAGTAGTAGGATCGATCCCAGGCCCTTAGAGTTAAGTTCCTATGAAAAAAACACAATTATGGGCAACTTTTCCCTTAAGTGTCGTGGCCCACCCCCCAGACAGAGCCTCCTCTTCCTTCAGCAAGCTTAGGCCGCAACACCCTAGAACAGGGTCGTGACCCAATCTCGAACCAGCAATTTTTCCTCATTTTCTTCTTTTTAAAACCTTCCAAAAACCTATCCAAACATCTCCAAACTCAAAAATCAAAGTTCCCAAACATCCCCATGATCCAAAACCAACAAAATCCAAGTCTCAAATCAATCAAAAACTCATCAAAACACAAAGTCCAATTTAAACTTAAAAACTTTAAAAACTTAGAACGTAAAACTTGGATTACCTTCGATTGAGTTGTTTCCCAACTAAATCCTCCAGTTAATAAGCTTATCATCTTCCCTAGGATTGCTATGCCACGATCCTTGCTTGAATCCGAGTCCTAGAAGTCAAGTTTCCTTCGAAAATGCGTTCGGGAGACAAAAATGGAACTTAGAGGGAGAGAGAACATTCTGAACATTCCTTTTATTTCTTAACAGGTTACTTCAAGCTTAAGTAGCCTCAAACAAATCCTAATACTCGGGGTCTCGAAAATGTCCCGAGGGGAAAAATAGTCAAAACCTCAAGAATTTCCCCCTAATCTTACTAACTCCCAATTTATCATCAAATATTTATTCCCATTACCCAATAACCCGGTAATGTGCTAAATACCCCTTGACTCACTCCGAGTCAAGAATAAATCTCGTTGTGGCTTTTCCACTAGCTTACCTCCTAGGATCGTCTCGTGCTGAGTAACCCTAGCATAACCAAATAATAATGAGGCACCACACACATATATCACATATATGCCAAATATGCTCAAAATGGCCAAATTCTGAAAATCACCCAATTAATCAGAAATGGGTTCACATGCATATTTAATACACATAAACATGCATATAATCATTTAATAGCATAATAAATCAACTATGCCCCTCTTGTAACGACCCAAATTCAGTGTTAAGGCTTAGGGCCTGGAGTACTATGCCTGGAGGGCATAATGGGATTTGGTGTGTGTCTTTATTGAGCTTAATGCATGATTACATTTATTGCACGTTATGTGATTATTTGATTATTTGAGATGCATGACTATGTGAATTAGTATGCATGTAGACCTGATTGTCTAAGAATGAGCATGATTGTAATCTGGCCATGTTAGGGCATATCTGTGATAATTGTACTATGTGAATTGTGCCACGTGAGTGTGGTGTTATTATCAGGATGCACGTATCGAGACGGTCCTAGTGAGCCAATTAGTCTTTAAGTCACAACAGGATGTTGTACCCGGCTCGGGAGGAGCCTAGGGGTACTTCGGGAATCTTATAAGTTGAGTTGAGAATGAGTGATTAGTTATTAGTATTTTGGTAACCATTTGTAACTGCTGTGAGTAACAAGTTTTAAGATAGAAGGTGGTAGAATTGAAATGAAAGTGTAAAGACTTAAGTACCCTTGAAGGTTTAGCTTAGAAGGATTAGTAAGAAGGGATAATTTGGTCTTTTGGCAAGGCAAATAGGCAAGTTTTAGCTGGGTATATGGGGATACGGTTTGGGCATTTGGGTTCACTTGTGGTTTTGATAAAATTAGAAGAGAAGGAAAAGAAGAGGAGAGAAAGGCTAGGGCAAGGAGAGGAAAGAAGAAGAGGTGTGGAAGGGGCTGAAGTGGGAAGCTTAGGAGGAGATCAAGGAAACTTTTAGGGTGGATTCTACTCTTGAGGTAAGGATCTTATGCTTATTTAAGTTTGTTTTCTGTGTTGATTGAGGAATTTAATGCTTGAGTTAGGATTTTCATGGGTTTTGGTTTGGGTTGCTGAATTTGAGATCAATGGTGTGGATCTTGGGTGTGTTGATCTTTTGACCTTGATCCTAGTGTTTGTAGGGTGTTAGATTGTTCATATGAGTTTTGGATTTGAGTTTTGAGACTTAGGTGCTGGTTTGGGGTGATTTGGAGAGGTTAAAGCTCGAGAAAAATTGCAGGAAAAACCCAGAATTCTGGGTCTGCGAAGGTGTGCCGCGGCAAGGTTTTTGCGTGCCGCGGCGGGGAGCTTCTGTCTGTTGGGTGCCGCGGCACAAGGCAATTTTCAAGATGGCTTTTTTTGGCAATTTTAGGTCTTAGCACCGGGGGTTCAGGGGATGCCTCCGGGGTGTTGTTTTAAGGTTTTAGAGGTCCCGGGAGTACGGGATTGGTCCCGGGAAGTGGTTTTGGGCTTGGTTAGTATTAAAAGTGTTTTATGTGTGTTGTGACTAGGATTTCGGAGAGGCTCGTGCTAGTGGACCGTGCTCATGACCGTGGTGCATCGGAAAGCACGGAATATAGGTAAGAAAACCGTAACACCCGAGATTAGGGCATGGGCCCACTGTGTGATTGTAGGGCACGGCCCTAGCTTGTATTGTGTGCAAATGTGTAATCTTAAATAAACTATTGTATTTTTGAATGGCTATTTCATAATGTATGATATGTGTGATTGTAATTGAATGAACGGCAAGGCCGAGAGCGGCAAGGGCCGGGTACGACAGTGGGGCCGGAAGCAACGCTCAGCACATGGGATGCTATAGCGAGGGTGGGACCCAAGGGATACATGAGTTATCCCACGGTAATGACCGAGACCCCAAGCTTTGGTAAGGCCTCTGGGGCAGCATGGCCGTGCTTGTTTAAATCGATGATTTTCCTATTTATCAGTGAATTATGCCAGTGATATTATTATTGCATATGTTATGTGCTATTTGGGTTTTCTTGCTGGGCTTCGGCTCACGGGTGCTCCGTGTGGCAGGTAAAAGCAAGGAGTCTGTCAACCGGCCATGAGTATGGAGAGCGTGGGGGCGGCGCGTACATGTTCGGCCTGCCCGACTGCTTTGGTTGGGGGCATTTTGTAAATGGCTGTATTGATCCATTCTTTTGATAGTTAACCTAATGTAAATCTATTTTTGAGTTGTAAATATTTTGCAAACCTTATTTTGGGATCCCAGATGTTTTATACTTACGTTTTCAATGAAGTTAAACATTTTAAAGAGTACAGCCTTAAATTCTGATTTATCCACAGTTTTGGTTTTAGAAACCACTTAGAGTCAGTCAAAAGCACGATTTCTATTTTAAACTCACTTAGTAACGGCTCTAAGGTAGTAGGGCGTTACACCTCTCGACCTCTTAATCAATGTCCTAAACCTTATTAGGAAATTGGGGCATTACATTGTTCGTTTAGTCCATAAAGGTTGCTGAGGAGTTGGTCAAACCAAATGACATGACCAGAAACTCATAGTGCCCATACCTCATTTGGAAGGTCGTCTTCGGTATATCCTCTTCCTTGATCCTCAGCTTTTGATAACCAGATCGAAGATCAATCTTCGAGAATACCGTCTTTCCCTACATCTAATAAAACAAGTCGTCAATCCTTGGTAGAGGGTACTTATTCTTGATGGTCAACTTGTTCAATTCTATGTAGTATATACACATACTCAAAGTCCCATCCTTCTTCTTCACAAACAAATCAAGAGCACCCCATGGCAAGTAGCTAGGCCTGATAAACCCTAAATCCAGAAATTCCTGTAACTGTATCTTCAATTCCTTCAATTCCACTGGTGCCATCCTATATGGTGCCCTCGACACTGGCTTTTTCCCTGGTGCTAACTCAATAACAAACTAAATCTCCCTGTGCCGTTGAAACCTGGAAAATCCTCAGGGAACACATCCAAGAACTCACGAACTAATCTGATCTATTCCGGCACTGTTGGCAACACTCTGTTAGTATCCACCACACTAGCTAGGAAACCTATACATCCCCCCTGTAATAGGTCCCTAGCTCTTAGCACAAATATCAAGGGTATGCAAAGTCCACATACCTCTCCCACAAAAACAAAAGGATCCTCTCCTTCGGGCTCAAAGGTCACCATCTTCTTCCTGCAATCAATGGTAGCCCCATATCTAACCAGCCAATCCATGCCCAAAATCATGTCAAAGTCCTCCATGCCTAACTCAATCAAGTCTACTGATAGCGCTCTACCATCACCCATTATTGGCAGCGCTCTAATCCATCTCCTAGAAACTACCAATTCCCCTATAGGCAATATAGTCCTGAACCCCGCAGTATAATACTCCCTAGGTCTACACAATCTATCAATCACCTTACTAGAAACAAATGAATGCGTAGCACCAAAGTCAATCAATACAGTAAAAGGAGAGCCAGCGCTAGAAATCTGACCTGTCACCACTGAAGGACTAGCCTCGGCCTCTGCCTATGTCAAGGTGAACACTCGAGCTAGAGTCAAGTTATCCACCTTCCCTGCTTCCCCTTGAGGTGTCCCACCATCCTGCACACATGACAGCCCTTGGCCCGACATTCGCCCGGATGGCATCTTTTGCACCTCGTGCACTCTGGGTAACTCCTCCATGTGTCACCGCCTCCCTGGTGGGAACCCTGAACACCCCAACCCCTCCTATCAGGACCAGCAACGGTCAAAGTGCCAGGGGTCTTCCTCTTCAGATCACCAGGGCCTCTGCCCCTACCATACTCTGAATGTGGAGGCACCGCCCTGCGAACCTCCTGTCCTGCAATGCTCTCCCTCCAAATCTTATTTTCTGCCTCCTCGACGGTAAGAGCCTTCTCAACAGCCTAGGCGTAAGTCATCCCCCCAGGTACTGTTGTAATTCTCACATCTCGGGCTATCATAGCATTAAGCCCTCTAATAAATCTATCCTGCCTAGCTACGTCAGTAGGCACAAGATCTCGTGCAAACTTTGCAAGTTTGTCAAACTTCAGGGCGTATTCTGTAACTGTCATATTGCCATGTACCAACCCCACAAATTCATTCACTTTCGCAGCCCTGATAGCAAAATTATAATACTTTTGAGTGAATAAATCCTTAAATTCATCCCAACCTAGAGTAGTAAAATCTCTCATCTCGGAGGTCACTTCCCACCAGATGCGAGCATCCTCTTTCAGCATATATGTGGCACAAGCCACACAGTCATTACCTTCTACCCTCATGAAATCTAGGATAGAGGTAATCATACTCATCCACTGTTTGGCCTTCAGTGGATCAGGTTCTCCCTCGAAGGTTGGAGGGTGATGTCTCCTGAACCGCTCATACAATGACTCCCATCTGTTTCCAACTTCCAATGTTTGTAAAACTTGTGAAACAAGAGGTGGCATAATAGCCGCAGCACTCCCTAACGGAGCCTGCTGTCTCAATAGATGGATTTGCTCTTCCTAGCTCTGAAGCTGAGCTTGCATGTTTACCATAATCTGTTGCCAGTTCTCAGGGACTGGCAGAGGGTTTTGGCCCTGCTCATCATCTCTAGCCTCGGACCCAGGGCTGGCTAGTCGTATAGATCTCCTTGGACGCATATCTATCCAAGTTAATATGCAATCAACGACTCGGCGGTCAAACTATGATGACAGGGTAACAATCTTTCCATCATCCACCATTGGAACACAACCAATCCCAAGCAATTAAGATATAAAAGTTTATCCAAATATTCATCCACATGCAACAGCAATGCTAATAAGCACGCCTCAATATCATCACACAGTAGTCAAGGGCCAGGCCCTATCAGTATCTCATGCTTCCTATTAATCAAACAGATTGAAGCATTCATATTCCTTTCAAACACTTAAACATATAAACACGAATATACAATTACCCAACCCTGAGTCGAGCTTGTCTTTAGCGGCGAATGTACATATCTAGCCAGTCTTCAAGTTTAAACTTAGGATGCTCTGATACCAAGTTATAACACCCTGGATAACCAAGGTCGTTACACAGTGTGATTACGAATGTTCAAGATTTGCTAATCAAGTCATATAGTTGAAAACGTGATTCTAAAGTCATAATCAGGTTAGGGTTAAAAGATTTTGGTCATAAACAGGAACTTTCTCATTTAAATAAATGTTTAGTACATGGGATCCCAAAAACAGGTTTTAAAGGACAGTCTACAAAATTTCAAAGTTATATACAACCACAAGCCACTCTAATGGAAAAATGCACATTTCAGGTTTTCCTGTCCCTGCACTATCCCTCGGTTATGGTGGACGAGCAGCTGACTATGTACATTCTGCTCTAGAGCCCTCCAACTCAAGATTGGTCCACCTTGCCCTTGCATTTACCTACACCACGTAGCACCCGTGATCCTAGGCCCAACAAGAAAACCATAATGCAAAGCATAAACAAAACAGACAATCAAATAATCCATAAAGTTGTTAACCAGGTATTTAGCATGCCATAACAGTCATCTAATCAAAGAGGTCGATCAATTATTCATAAGCCATTCATCTCAGTATTAAACAAGCTATAAAGAACAGACAACAATGGTAACATATCAATATTCATCGTACCATACTCAGGGTCGACGCCCTTAGGCCGCACCCTCTATTTAACTCACTGTCTCCGGCTCACTTCGGTCGAGCCCAGTGTTTAACCTTCTGACTCCAGCCCGCTTAAGCTGAGCTCAGATATTATTTAGCTATCCTCAGCTACCAATGGCTGAGCCGCGTCCTGTGCGCAAATATCAGTCCCGACACTCTTAGGCGGTTTTTTCATGCTCACATGGTATATCACAATCACACAACATATGCATTCAAGTACAGGGAATCTTAGTTCCACACAGTCACATAAGGGTGCAGTTTTCTTACCTTTAATTCTGAGTGCTTTAGTTACTTCAAACGACCCCCGAGCACGATCTCGTTCCGAGCCCTAGTGTACACCTTAGCAAGGAATTCGACCCTAGGTTGCCTCCAATGTTACTCCAAGCTCCAACCCTCAACTCCTAAGCTAGTGTTTCTCAAACTTTTTCCCAAATTTGAAATTTCTAACTGCGGATGGCTGCTAATCCCTTCTTCAAATTGATTTCACCCTGAAACTCTTTCAAAACCCATGCTCAAACAGTTTATAAGTCATACCCAACTTATCGATCATATTCATGGAAATAGAAGAATGAGTCTCTCCAGAATCAATAAGGACTTTACACATCATACCAGATATAGGGAGCTCACCTGTGACTATGGTATTACTGCTGGCTGCTTTATTCTGGGTTAAGGCAAAGACCCGTGCTGGCACCAGATTGCTGTTACTATTCTGTCCCGCTTTCCATTGTGGGCAATCTTTTCTCAGATGTCCTGCTTGACCCCACTTGAAACATTTGTTGGTGTCTTTTTGAGCATTTAGGACAGGTGGGGTGCTCTGCTCTGTTGCTTATGTGATTCCCACGGTTCCAATCATTATAGTAATTGTTGCGATTGTTAGGGTGGTTCTGAGTGTTGTGAATGTTGTTATTCGTCGCCGGGGGTCTCAGTCTCTTATTAGTGCCATAATTCTGTCCTTCATTAGCTTTCTTCTTGTTGCCCTCATTGAATCCCTTGTTTCGGTGGGCCTCTCTTCTGGCGACATTGTCCTTCCATATCCAATCCTCCAAGTATTCGGCCTCAAGTGCCCTATCTAGTACTTCGACATAATTGACCACTTTAGCACTGGTCATCTTAACGTCCCTAGTAATCATAGGCTTGAGTCCCCTCATGAGCCTTTGGATTCGCAGAGCTTCAGTTGGTACAACCTCAGGAGCAAATTTTTCCAACCTATCGAACTTCTGTGCATAATCGGTGACAAATAGATTTCCCTTAACCAAAGTCACGAACTCATCTACTTTGGTTGCCAACACGGCCACACTATAATACTTCTTGCTAAAAGCCTGCATGAAATCTTCCCAAGTCATGGTACTCAGGTCTCGAGTCTGTTTAATCACATCCCACCATATCTGTGCATCCAACTTGAGCAAGTGGGCTGCACATGAGATTCTCTGGCGATCATTTAACTCCATATGATCGAAGATGGCTTCAACTGATCTTAACCAATCTTCCGCCACCATGGGATCAGCTTTCCCTTCAAAGGTCAGTGGGGCTTGCTTTCTAAAACGTTCATAAACCGGCTCGAACCCATAAGTCACAGATAGTGGTGTTGGTGGCTGAGGTTGCTCCACTGGTACTTGAGCCACTTGGGGCGCTTGCCTATCATGTGCTAATTCGTCATCTCTTAGCCTTAGTTGTTCCCTTAACCTTGCTACCTCTGTGACCAGATCCATAGTTGGTGCAGTTGGGGCTGCAGGTTGGATTGATGGCATTCCTACTTCAGGAGTTTTCGTGGCCTTAGATCTTGTGGAGGCACCCTTTCCTTGGCCTCATCCTCTTCCCTTGCCTCCTCGTCCTCTTGTTGACATTATGAGATTCTAAGGCACCAAAAGAAAATCATAAGAGAGGACAAATCGCATAATGGTTTGATAGATATTCGTGAAAATCATACATTCCAAATTCACACCATTTAGAGTTTGCAAGAGAGAAAATATTAAACCATAGCATTCAAAGGGTTTTCAAAATTATTCCAAAATTCAAGCAACTCATAAACTATTCAATAACCAAAAACATAAGTCCTTTGGGATTTTAAAGAAAGATATCCCATCTTATTCATTAACATTTCACTGAACAATCTACGTGACGGACTCTAGTCCTCCGCTGTGGACTCGTCCCCAGAACTTTAGTTCAAGACGTCCTCTGAGATGTGGAAGTAGTCGGGGGTCCTCGCCAATGCTCTCATTCTAGTGCTCACTAGTGGTACGACATGAACTACCTCTTGACATGCCATATCTCCAACCAAATCGTGCACCATCTCATAACGCTCCTCCATCTCTCCGTTGTCCGTCTTTACCATAACCGGCTCCTCACAACTAAAATCGTAGCTGTCCATAAGATCGTAGATCACGTACTCGAAGGTGATAAAGTCCAAGTCATCCTGAATGACGTCGTGCCATGACATAGGTAACTGGAGAAGGGCCTCAGGATACACCGACAGTGCTTCCCTTAACACCCATTATTTCTCTATAGGCCATAGCAATGCTCCTCTTTTGTTCATGATTCCTTTAATAAGATTGCAAACCACTGCCGTAGTTTTCAATACTGTAATCCTCCAATCGTAGGGGTCCTCCTCAAGCTGGACTTTGGGTATCGCGCAGATTTCCTTAAGTAGCTATTTCTTAGTGGTTTTTATAATAGGAGGCATCTTACTATACTGCAGTAACAAAACTATAAAATTAAAAATAAACATAAATAAACAATAACATATAGAACAAATACTTACGACGCGGTGATGTGAGATTTTCCTATCTTTAGCGTGTATGGGGAAGGTCCTTGGAAATATGGAGGACCGTCTCTGATACCATTTGTAAAATGCCCTAGACTAATACTTTGTAAAACATTTCCATGCTCGTGAACTTATAGAAGAAAATCTCTTATTATATGAAAATTTCAGTGGAGCCTTGCTAAAACATGCAAGTTGGGCCCAATAGTTTAAAATAAAATAAAAGTTCTCATGCAACAGTTTTTTTAAAATAAATATAGTTCATGTCCCACTGATAAGTTCTAAAACCAAAATAAAACATTACATCATTCTTTAAAATTGGCGTTTAATTTGATCGTTTACTCGCCCATAGGATAACCCCACGCCATACACACTCTGATGTCGGAACTCCCCACATCACCACGCGTGCCAAAGAGAAACCTTATTTATTACCTAAAAGGGAAAGTAAGGGGGTGAGCTAGAAGCCCAATAAAGAAGTACAAATAACAAACACAACAAAACATAATCATATCGTCAGAATCCTACAACATCATATACATACATCGTCATACATCGTACTTAACGTCATCATCATACATCGTACATAAGCGTTATCATCATATATCATTATCATGCATCATATATCATTAACATATTCAAACATCATCATCATCATATCTTTGTGAACATGGCCCCCTCTCTTGTCCATATCACATCTTGAGGTAAACAGAAGGCTTTGATCCTTGAATAACTTCGGCGCGTCCACCTTACGAGTTACATCTTTATATCCTTAGTAACCCCTTTGTCGTGTCGCGTTCAACATGCTAAAAACCATTTATTTTCATACAACATACAAAATACATGCATTCCAGTCATATCAACACAAAGGAAATATATGATTCATCAAACTCATCATATCATACTTCATATCACATGGTACATCATCATACATAACATTTAACCTCAAACAAACCCATCTTACCATTCATAGCATAAATAAAATAGGATTCTATCTAACTTCCTTACCTTAGGTCCGAGCAAAGAAAAAATTGAACAAACTTCACAACGAGCCTATAACCATAATCAAATAGCACTCTTTAGCATCACATAATATTTTCTTGTGCCCAACTCACATATGCACACATGGTGCAATTTACACATAATTTCCAAACATGGACATTTTTCACATAGAATCACAAAAGAATAATGCAAATTCTACCTATTATCCATGCATGGTTTTTAAGTAAAAATTATATGGTTAAATATTAGACATATTTTTTAACGTAAAAGTGCATTTGCATGCAACATGCATACGTGGGAGCATTGTTAAAAAATGACATTAAAAATGATAATTTCTATACGCTTATTTCTAACCTTTTTGTAAAATAAAGATTTAGTAACACAACAAGAATAAAGGCTATTAGCGGCGGGAAGGTCTGCCGCTAATAAGGCTTGGCTCCGCCAATAAATAGTATTAGCAACGGGACCCCGCCGCTAATACTTCGCCATGAATTATTGGTCGCTAATAAGGATTATTAGAGGCGGACTGACACACCCGCCGCTAATAACACATTATTACCAGCAGATAATAGCGGTAGAACTCGCCGCTAATACATGTGTTAGAGGCGACATTATTAGCCGCGGGGTCCACCGCTAATAATATTTTTATTATATATTTTAATAAATAATTTTAAATTAATTACTATTTATTAAATTTAAACATTTTTAAAAATAATTCATAATAAATTTTAACAAAATAACCAAATAATTAATTTAAACATAACTACCATAAAAATTAATATATAATTTTAATATTTATCAAACTAGCTAATATCGTTATTGTCATTAAAAATAAATACATTGTTAATTTAATCAAAATACATAAACTATTAACTAAATAAAAGCATTAAGGTTAATATTGTAATTATCCTCATCTTCAACATTTTGTTGTGGCTGTGGCAGTGTCGGTGAGGGCGGCGGTTGTGTCTGTGCCGGTGAAGGAATTTAAGGCTGCTGTGAAGATCGCCCAAGCGTGAGGTCCCCAAACTTATCCCGAGGCTGTGGCTGTATCGGGGTGGATAAAAAAGGTTGTTGTGACTTGCCCCCAAAATCACCATATCTAACATATGGCTGTTGCGAAAAACCTCCAACCTCCCCATACCTAACATTAGGTAGCGGATGATGCATCAATCCTCCTTGAAAATCGATAAAGTTAAAATATCATGGAGAAGACTGGGAAGAGCATCCAAACATGTACTAATTTTGCTACTGTGGAAGTTGTTGCGACGACACATGTGGCAGATACTGTGGAGGAGGATGGTATTGCTGCTATGGCAGTGTATGAAGGTCAGGATGGGTGGTGTTACTCTGAGAAGACGTACCACCTTCAGATTGTGATGGCAAACACCTCTGCAGAAAACTATCAAACTGTGGGTTATACAAATTACTGGGTTGCTGAGGTACCACCATCTGAATCGTCTCATGCATTTCCTTCATCATCAAAGCCATAGTAGTCATATCGTCATTAGGTGTAGGAGCAGTATGTGCTTGGGACTAACTTTGATCTGTAGAGCTGGAGGTTGTCTTTCTCGCTTTCCCTTTCACCTTATAACCCACTCCTCTTTGGTAGTCAAATCTCTCCCCGAGTACTTTACCTAGTATCTCGTATTGATCGACCCGGGATGAATCGACGCCAGATACATTACCAAACCCCTCACATTGTTGTTGAGATTGCCTATCAAGTTGTGACCTCTGAAGCTTCGCCGCCATTTTTTCCTGTATAAAGAAAACATTATAAACAAAAATTAGAACCATTAGAAATAAGAAAACAATAATATTCACTTACATAATCCTGTTGAGCTGCCTCGTTGACAAAAGTTTTTGTCAATTTTTTCATATGAACATCACTCCAAGTATCAACAACATGCACATCTGGGTTATCCTATACAAATGTAAATAAAATGTTTTAGAATGTGTTATTTTATAAAATTATATTAATATCTTCACTTACATATTCATGACACTTAGCTGCCAACGATTTTGTGCCTTGTGTTGTTACATACTTTATTTGTTTTCTATTAGCTTGGTTTTTAGTGGAGTGAGCCAAAAATCTTTCGCTCAAAAACAACTCACAAATATTCTTCCATGTCTCCTTAGCTCAATGGTCAGGTGGCTTAGAGAGGACATTCTCCCAATCTTCAGGTCCAGCGTAATGATTTTTGAAGTGCTTATGTCTGATGTTCTTTCTCTTGCGATATCTTTCGCCCATCTCCTTATAGACAGTTTCCAGAACTGACTCACATTGTAGATGACCGTCTATATTATAGTCATACTGCATTAAGAGAAAAAAAATAGATGAATTTGTAAATAATGTAAAACATAAGATTTGTAATATTTTACCCTCATACGATCAAGCACTTGATCCTTAAATTGTGGAGGTAAATCAGCAAAATCCAAGTAATGTCCCGGACACAAAATTGTAACTTGAGTGCCCAACATGCGAATAAAAGCTTGGTCCTCTTGCCCAACCACTTTGTTCATCACAGGATCAAGCTCTAGATCCAATGGTTTACCAGCTTTTTTCCTTCGTTCTTCAAGAACATTATTACTAGCAAGGCCACGACCTTTTTTTCTCGTCGGCGGGGCTTCAAAATTTATTAACAATAGCAAATATTAGTATTGTTTTTATATTTATCTAACAATATAATTTCCAAAAATAATTTTGATATAAAATATTTAACCTAACTTGCAGGATGACGGTACCCTAGAAGGATCTGGCGGGTCTCGACCACCACCATCTTCGTCGTGATAGGTTGCTATATCAGCTGACATTATACTTTAGTAATTAACATCAAATTAAATTAGAGGTATACTAGTTAATATCACATTCAATTCGTAGACATAATAATTACAAAAAAAAATTATTATATTTTATTATATAGTTCCATTACACAAATAGAAAAACTAAACAGAGTAATCACTATCATTTCCATAAGTAATCGGAGACACATTTTATCTTCACAAAGCTTAACTAGCAATTCATCCTCTACATCTGTAACTTCCTCATGTTCTGGCATATGACCTTCGCCGTCACCCTCTTCATCAGCCCCAACATATGCAGCTGGTTGATTAGATTGCATAATTAACTCTCCGAGGTCCACAGTCAACACAAAATTTAATGAGCTTGTTTCATGTACAATATCAATAGCATCATTAACCTCATAAGAATTGCCCTTAATGTCCCAAGTTTGTTGATGATTCACATCTTCTACAACTTTCCAATCACGACCTCTAAGTAGATCATCGAGATAGAAAACTTGCTTAGCTTAGCTAGCAAGTATATACGGTTCATCTCTATACCATTCACCATTGACATTTATACTGGTGATATTATTTTCAATCATTTTTTTCTTCCTTGTTGGATTTGTATTAAACCATTTGCACCGAAATAATGCCACTGAATATGCACCAGTAAAAGATAGTGTCACTACTTCTTCAAGCGTGCCGTAATAATTAAAACCTTTTGTTCCGGAAACAGACACTCTACTATTCTGTGAGGTGCGCTTTTTATCCCGGTCGTGTGCAATAAATCAAACACCATTGACTATACAACCTTGGTAACAGGTTGCAAAATGATCTGACCAGATGCTAAAGCTAGCAATTCATCACCATTTTCCAAAGACCTAAGCTTGTGCAAGTCATATATCTAAATACATAAAAATGTATTAGATTCACAAAAGATATCATTAATAAAATGAATGTTTAAAGTTTAAAGCTACCTTCTTATGAAACCACGAATGAAAAATTTTCCTATGCAAACGATCATGATCACCATCCAGGTATTTTTGTCTAATCACTTGTAGGTGTTCGCTGTTAATTAGAATAGTGTTACAATTCTTGATAACAAAAAACTTATAATAATCACACATGTTCTAATTTAAAAGGAAATAAACTTACCCTAAATAAGGCTCAATTTCAGGGGAATTCTCAAGTGTGAACCACTCAGCTATTTCACGAGTGTTATGATTGAGAGGCTTCAAAGTTCCCTTTGTGAGTGGACGACATTGATATTGGAAAACTGTAAGGTATCATGGGATATATGTTGCATCTTCATTTCGATCAAGATGGTCAAAGCCTTATCTGCAACATAGCCTTCAGCGATCGACCCTTCAGGGCAAGCTTTATTTCCCACGTAATTCTTCAAACTTTTCATGTACCTTTCAAAAGGATACATCCACCTCATAAATACCGGGCCACCCAATATAGCTTCTTCTGGCAAATGTAAGACCAAAATGAATCATTATGTCAAAAAAAGCTGGAGGAAAAATCAACTCCATCTTGCACAATATCCGAATAAGGTCATTTTGTGCTTCCTCCATATCTTTAACTTATAAAGTCCTCGAACATATTTGCCTGACAAAATTGCACAATTCTATAACAGTGATCAATATAGATTTTGGGAGAAGCTTGCAAACACGAAGAGAAAGTAATCGTTGCATTATCACATGACAATCGTGTGACTTCAACCCAAGAATATTTGTATCATTATCGAACACTTTCTTCTTCAAATTTGAACAAAGGCCATTTGGAAATCTAACTCCTTTTATAAACTGACAAAACGGTTGCCTCTGCGCTGGAGTTAACACGTAAGGAGCGTGCGGCTTCATCAACTTCTCGTTCTCATCTTCATAAATCCACAATGATTCCCTCACACCCATCTTTTACAAATCATGTCTTGCATTAGTGGTGTCCTCAGATTTATCATTGTCTAAGATTGTGCCAAGGAGACTATCACACACATTCTTCTCAACATGCATGACATCTATATTGTGTTTTAATTTGTTTGTACACCAATACTCAAGCTCGTAAAAGATACTTTTTTTCCTCCAGTTATCTTCATCTACGCCTCTTTTACATTTCACACCCCTAAACTGGACGTGTTTTACAGGAACTTGTGGTGCAAGAGCATTAACTTATTCTAGTATATCCTCACAAGTAAACCGTCTTGGAGGACGTCTTGTCTCAACTTCTCCATCGAACTCAGTGTCTCTTCTCATTCGATGAGTACTTGGCAAGAATCTTCTGTGACCAACATAAGATGTCTTACCAATCACTCGGATGGAAGTTGTGTCTTCATTACACGTAGGACAAGCTTTGTATCCCTGACCACTCCATCCAGACAAACTACTGCGAGCTGGAAAATCGTTCACTGTCCACAAAAGGGATGCTCGCATCTTGAACATCGTGTTGGTCGTACTATCTCTTGTATCAACTCCGTTAACCCACAGTTCCTTCAACTCATCCACCAATGGTCGAAGAAATACATCCATGTCCTTACCTGGTGATTTTTGCCCGGGAGTAAGGAGGGTCAACATGAAATAATTGTCTTTCATACACAACCAAGGTGGCAGATTATAGTTTGCCAACACCACAGGCCACATGGTGTATGTGAGGTTCATGTTTCCAAATGGATTAAATCCATCGGCAGCTAAGCCCAAACGAACATTTCTAGGATCCCTTGAAAAATCAGGATGCTTGACATCAAAGTCCTTCCACGCAGAACCATCCACTGGGTGTCGCATCACCCCATCATCTTTTGATTTCCCAGTGTGATGTCGTATCATGTGTTTCACTGTAATCCTTGAACTGTATAATAATATTTTCAAAAGAGGTGTCAACAGAAAGTAACGCATCACCTTGTGTGGCACTTTTTTTCCTTTCGTCATTTCGGAAGTAATCCATCTACTACTTCCACATATTGGGCATGTCTCTTTAGATGCATGCTCATTGTAAAATAAGCATAAATTATACTGACATACATGAATGGACTCGTATCCCAACCCTAATTTTTTCAATCTCTTTTTCGCCTCGTAGTACGATTCAGGAATTTTGTTTTCCTTAGGAAAGCCAAGCTTTAACAACTACGGCAATTCATCAAATATGTTGTTAGGCACCTTCCCTCTAACTTTTAGATGCAATAACTTTGCTAAAAATTTCAGGGATGAAATCCAATCACATCCAGGATACAACTCTGCTTCAATCTCCTCAAATAACTTGTCATAATACTGGCTCTCACCAGGATCCCTTTCTACTTCCTTAGTTGTCAATAAAAGGAAATCTTCCACAACGTGAATCATCTCATCTTCTTCATTGTCATCAACCACCTCATTAGCAACAATTTCTTCCACCTCACCATGAAAAATCCACTTATAATAAGCTTGATGAAAACCCCTATCGAATACGTGTGCCCGGACAACATCCAAAGATTCGAATCTATTATTATTGCATCTCACACACGGGCGCCTAATTCTTTTTATTAGAATCTTTATGTTCCGACGCCATCCTCAAAAAAGCTTGTAGATCATTCCAATATTCTTGACAACCATGATTTCTCAATGTTGTCCAAGATTTATCAATCGCCATCTACGATGATTTAAGAGAGTATATGAAAAGGTAGAAAAAAGAGCAACTGTCCTAGTCCTTTCATTTTAGAAAGTTGATTATTTTAAATATTTTATGATGTCTTATGAGAAGTGTTATTCATGAACAAACTTGAGTTTTATGATCTCTTATTACTTAATTAATTATTCTAAAATTAAAATATTTTTCTATTTATAATTACCAAAGTGGGGACTCATTGACTCGTGAAACATGTTCTACTTTTCTATTTTTATTTTATTTTTGTGAAACATGTTCAATGCAAGAGAGAAAAAAAGTTGGGGACTCATTGACTCGTGAGATGGTAGCACTAATTGGAAATATGTTTCATAGACAAGCAGCCAAAGCAATAAAATGAACATATATTCAAGCAAAAAGGAGAAAAAATAACAAAATAACATGATAATATGCACTTATTGTTGTTTTTTATTAAATAAACTATCATAAATTTGTTTCAAAAAATATGCACAATCTAAAAAAAATTAGTCTCCCTATTAAAAAAAAGTTGTGATGAAAGTTAGTTAGTATTCTAAAAGCTTTCACTTATTTGACTAAATACTTTTTTTTGACAAAAATTAGTAAGTAGTTCAAAAAATTTGGTGTGACCGCTAATAATGGCAATGGAGGAACACGGACGTGATATAATTAGTTTGTTTCAATTTTAATATAAAAATAATTAAAAATTTGTTTTTAAAATAAAAAATAATTTAAAATTTATTAATAAAATCTAAAAATATTTCAAACATTAAAAAAATATTTAAAAAATTTAATTTAAAAAAATATTAAATTTATTAAATTAATTTTAATTGAATTTGTATATTTTTCTAGCACTTAGTTTAATTAATATTAAATAATTAAAAAATGGTGATAAAGAAAATAGGGGTGCAAATAATCTGATTGAGATCCTCTTTATTCAATATTAAAAAAAACACTCTATTTTAGTTAATACAAAACCATCCATTATTATATTTTATAAATTAATTTAAATTATCACTTAAATTTTGATTTTCACCAAAACAGTCCTATACTTATTTATATATTCCAATATATGTAATATATTTCCTCAATCTCATGCGAAACATGGGAACATTGTTCTAAGAATAAATATAATTTCCCCAAAACATGGCTTGTACACTCTGTAAAAATTAATTAATTCAGAAGCTAATCATGACTAAAAATTAAATAATTCTGTAAAAATAATTTAAAATACATAAAATAGCCACATACCTCGTGCCAAGTTAAAGAATTTAGTCTTAGATATTTCTCTAAGGAGAAAACTGAGATATGTCCTGGTGGGTGGGTGGGTGTCGTTGCCTTGCACCAGAGAGAAAGGAGAATGAAAGAGGGGCGGACGAGAATTAATTCAAACTAAAAATCATTATAATAAAAATTGGTAAAATACTATTTGAAAACATACCTGGATTGAAGAGAGGAGAATAAAATGAGGCGAAGACGAGACCCACCATGGTGGGTGCCATTGCCTTGCGTCTAAGAGAGAAGACCCGCCGCGTTAAAATTTTGAGAGAGTAGGAGAGAATGAAAAGAGGGGCGGACGAGGGGTTGTGATAAAATTTGAAACTACTCAAGAGCATTAGCGGCGGGACCTACTGCTATTAGTATTCTCCCGCCGCTATTAATAGTATTAGCGGTGGATAGTCCGCCTCTAATAAAGGTGATTATCCGCCGCTAATAAAAAAAATTTTAAAAAAAACCATTCGTTTCCCGGGCATTTCATCTGGTGTATTAGCAGCGGACTACTCGCCGCTAATAATGGTAAGTCTGCTGCTAATATAGATTATTATATTTTTTTAAAGTAATCACACATTATTAGCGGCGGGTCCGCCACTAATACTTTGTACAATACCGGTGTAACGACCCAAATTCAGTGTTAAGGCTTAAGGGCCTGGAGTAGTGTGCCTGGAGGGCATGATGGGATGTTGTGTGTGACTTTATTAAGTTTAATGCATCATTATGATTTATTGCACGTTATATGACTATTTGATTATTTGAGATGCATGACTATGTGAATCAGTATGCATGTAGAACTGATTGTCTTAAAATGAGCATGATTGTAACTTGGCCATGTTAGGGCATAACTGTGATAATTGTACTATGTGAATTGTGCCATGTGAATGTGATGTTTTATCAGGATGCACGCATCGAGACGATCCTAGAGAGCCGGTTAGTCTAAAAGTCACAACGGGATGTTGTACCCGGCTCGGGAGGAGCCCAGGGGTACTTCGGGAATCTTATAAGTTGAGATTAGAAAGAGTGATTAGTTATTGGTGTTTTGGTAACCACTTGTAACTGCTGTGAGTAACAAGTTTTAAGATAGGAAGTGGTAGAATTGAAATGAAAGTGTTAAGACTTAAGTGCCCTTGAAGGTTTAGCTTAGAAGGATTAGTAAGGAGGGGTAAATTGGTCTTTTGGCAAGGGTAATAGACAAAAGGCAGCTGGGATATAGGGGGCATGGTTTGGAGTATTGGGCATTTAGTGTCTTGATAAAATTTGAAGAGAAGGAAAAGAAGAGAAAGGCTAGGGCAAGCAAGAAGAAGAAGAAGAAGAGAAGGAGAAGTGGGAGTCTAGGAGGGGATCAAGGACTTGTGTGGATTCTTCATTTGAGGTAAAGGTTTTATACATATCTAAGTATGGATTTTGTTTTGATTTAAGGAATTAAAATGCCTAAGCTAAACATTGTTGGGTTTTGGGGTTAGTTGCTGAAATTTGAAATCATAGGAGTGGATCTTGGGTGTGTTGATGTTTTGAGTTGATTCTAGTGTTTATAGGATGTTAGATTGTTCATATGAGGTTTGGATTTGAGTTTTGGAGTTTAGGTATTGGTTTGGGGTGATTTGGAGAGGTTAAAGCTCGGGAAAAATGCAGGAAAAACCCAGATTTTCTGGGTTCGCGATGGAGCGCCGCGGCCCTTGGTGGGTGTGCCGCGGCCCTAGGCCATTTTGGCAGCCCAAATGTTGAATTTTTAGGGGTTTTGCCCGGGGGCACGGGGGATGATTCCGATACTTTGTTTTGTGGATTTAGAGGTCCCGGGAGTGCGGGATTGGTCCCGGGAAGTGGTTCTAGGCTTGATTAGTATTGAAAGTGTTTTATGTGTGTTGTGACTAGGATTTCGGAGGGGCTCGTGCTTGTGGACCGTGCTCGTGATCGTGGTGCATCGGAAAGCACGGAATACAGGTAAGAAAACCGTAACACCCGAGTTTAGGGCATGGCCCCACTGTGTGATTGTAGGGCGTGGCCCCGGATTGTATTACATGCAAATGCTTAACCTTAAATGAACCATGATGTGTGTGAATGTTTATTTTGAATGTACTATATGTGTTATTATGATGAAACGAGCGGCAGAGGCCGGGTACGGCATAGGCCGGGGCGGCCGTGGGCCGAAAGTAACACAGCACATGGGATGCTTATATTCAGGGTGGGACCCAAGGGATACATGAGTTATCCTCGCGGTGAGAACCGAAACTCCAGGCTTTGGTAAGGCCTTAGGAGCGGCATGGCCATACTTGTTTATTATGGTGGTTTTCCTATGTATCAGTGAATTATTGCCAGCTATTTGCTTTGCATATGTTATGTGTTATTTGGGTTTTCTTGTTGGGCTTCGGCTCACGGGTGCTCCGTGTGGCAGGTAAAAGCAAGGAGTCAGTCAACCGGCCAGGAGTATGGAGAGCGTGGGGGCGGCGCGTACATGTTCGGCCTGCCCGACTGCTTTGGTTGGGGGCATTTTGTATATGGCTGTATTTAACCATTCTTTTGATAACTGATCAAGTGTAGATCTATTTTTGAGTTGTAATTATTTTGTAAACCTTATTTTGGGATCCCAGATGTTTTATATTTAACGTTTTCAATGAAGTTGACCATTTTAAAAGATTACAGCCTTAAACTCTGGTTTAATCACACTTTTGGTTTTAGGAACCACTTTGAGTCAAATAAATGCACAATTTATGTTTTAAACTCACTTAGTAACGGCTCTAAGGTAGTAGGGCGTTACAACCGGTGGACTGAGTCCGCCGCTAATAGCTACGCCGCAAATGACATTAATTCTTGTAGTGTAACAAAATTTTCTCACCATTATTTATTTCTTTTAAGTTCCTAAGTTGATTTAACCTCTTAAGACATTATTCTTATTTCATAATACTAATTTATTTAGCCATTTTAAAAATAATAATTCCATTCATTATTTTTAAATTGTATAGAAAATAACAAAAACTTAAAATTATCTAAAAGTATTTATAAATATCATGTTTCCTTTAGAAAATAACACTTTATTTAAATTAATAAAATTACAAGATTTGATGTGAGAAAAATATAATTTTAAGTGTGGGAAAATATATATTTTTACTTGTATTATTTAAGTCTTAATTTACGTAATGTAAACCCATATATGTTAAACAAAATAATTATTTTTATTTTATTAATCTAAACTTTGAGCAACTATCTATTTTGTTTAAAAATCACAAGTGAATTTAAACCCAATATTTTCTTAATTAAAATTAAAGAAAACCATACTTATTAAAAATGTGAAAACTCATGGTTACAATTAAAAATATCATTTTTAATGTATACATAGTTTAGGGTATTAATTTATTTCAACAAACATACAAAATTCCTTTCATTAAAAAGACATTTATCATTTTTACCCAAAACTTCCAACAACATATTAAACACTCAAAGTCATAAACTTGGAATTAAAACTTATATTCTCTTTATAAAATATATAAAAAAAAACTGTACGTATATATTTTAGTAAAATATCATTTTAATGTGAATTAAAATGCCCTTTTAATTTCATAAAATCATCATAGCACTTGGAACATCACTTATGCATGTAAATCATTATTTCACCAAATTTTCACACCAATTAATCACAAATCAGCAAGCAATATTCATCATAAAATTCATTTCAAACCCATGCTTTTCAAAACTCAAATACAAATATTCATGTACCACCAATACATCAATTTATAAAAGATTTAAGACAATCCTTTCATTTAACCAATTAACCTAGCATGTTCTTAATATGCATAGGTGACACAAAAATAAAACAATCTCATCATGCATCACACCTATGGTCGAAACCTCATTATCCACATTTCATGTTTTGTTTTACATGTTTACAGAATATTGGGGAGAATTACATTAGCATGAAATAGATCAAGACAACACTTAAGCCCTAGCATGCATCTATTAACATTTTTAAAGGAACCCATTTAAAATCTTACAAACCTATCATGTTTCTAAGAGTACATTGGCATTAAAATAAATGGTGAAACTAAACATGCTTGGGCATCACCCCTAGGCCGAAGCTCCCTTAGCCAAAACAACCAAATCTTCCATGCTTTTACATAGAATTTTTAAACCAACAAAACATAGCATCAAGTCTTACCTCATACAAATAAAACAAAACCCTTAAATAGTTCAATCATAACAAGGTTTTTCTCCATGACCAACAATAGAATATTTCCACAAACCAAAACACAATGAATACCCAAGCCACACACCTGGGTCAAATCCTTCATGCATCAAAATAAAAAAAAAATCCATCAATCCATATAACCCAAGAAAACATAATAACATTAGCGCTAAAGATTCATTATCTCTCTTGATTGTAAAATCCATCAATCCATGCGCACGTTCGTCTGTCTGCCAACTTTATGGCACTATCCTTTCTTTTGTTCCTGACCGTTCGATTAGATACCAAATTTGGCCAACGGTCCAGATCAATTCGATGTTTGACATTCTTTGGGGCCTAAAAATATGCCTGTGTCATCTTCTTCCCAAACTTTCAGAGAGGAAAAAGAGAAACCAGAACCCGAATATCATGTTGCCCTTGCATGTTCTCCAACCCAAGAAAACAAAACAACGTTGGCTTGTTCGACTCCGTGAGATTGTTCTTGCAACCACTTTTTCGATCGTCAATATCTCTATATCCACCAGCTTCATTGTGTAAGTATATGTTCTTCTTTTTTTCTTGTTTCTTTTGTAAAAATGGTATCTCTGGTTTCTACCAGATTTATAGGGCCTTACTCTTGCATTAAGCAAGTTTTCTGATTTGAGTAATTTTTGTATGTTTAGAATCAAGGTTTAAGCTAGAAAATTTAGGGTAGAAATGTGTAAAAATGGTGTTTTTCTGGTAATGGGGGGTTTCGTCTAGCTTAAATTATACGTTTCCCAAAAATATCACATTTTTTAGTAACCGCTAACTTTTTCCTTGAAAATCCGAGATTCTCAAACATAAATTCACTTTTCCCCCTTCACGTAAAATACACGCTCGGGGCTCGATTCTTTCAGTAGCCCAGGTTTCTTTCGAGCCTAATCTCGTTCTTTTGATCAAGCTTATTCCATGGTCTTGAGTACTCGAGCTCGAACCATCTCAATTTTTATCCTTGATTTCTTGTGTGCTTGGCCCTCACCCTTTTTCTTTCTTGCTAGATGTCGCAGAATTTGGAAAAATGGTGGGGATCATTACTCGCAATTCCTTATTCACCGAAGACTCCAAGCCCAGAGTCGCCCTTTACTCATAATCAGTGGCTGATTCGTGAGCATGAATTTGGGTGTGAGCAAGAGGATACTCGAGCTCACTTTCGATGCCAAATCGATGAGGTCGAAGAGAGAAAGAGGAAAAAACTCCGGGTCGCAATCTATCCAGACCTAGACCCCGAGCCCAGACCAATTCCTCTCGACCCTACTCTTAAAGTAATGGTCACTTTCAAACCAGGTGAACTCAAATTTTTATAGATGGAAGAATCAACAAATCTTCCATCCACCTCGCAGCCGACCGCCATTCCCACCTCGAAGGGAGAATTTTTTCGAGGCTGAGAAATATTGGAGCTCGGTTTCCTCATTGGGACAGAAACCAACATCCTAGCTCGCCATGGCCTAGGATTGTCAGGCTTGCTAAGGTGTCAAGCTCCGAACTCCAACGAACATAGTTGTTACGCCTCGGGAGATGACAATCCCGACAATAAGTTGAGGCTCGCGGCCTAGAGCCATGAGCATATGAAGGCAGGGGCCTTATTGCCCTTGAAGTCCTTTTTTAAGGACTTTCTGAACTTGGTTGGGCTCGCGCCCTTCCAACTCCAGACCAACTCATACATGGTCTTGTCAGCCTTGAGGTCACTTTACCACGAACTGAAGTGGGAAGGACCTTCGCCAAGAGAGATTTTATATCTCTTTTGCATGAAAAGCAACCCGTCCCAGGCTCAGGGAGGAGATGGCTTCTACTACCATTCGATCTATCCTAGGGAGAAGAAGATTTTCAAGGACATGCCCAACCATCCTCCTAACTTCAAACTGGCATTCTTTTGGACAGAAGGCCTGGCTCCCTCCAAATATTACTCGTTCAGACGAATACGTAAGCATACGATCATTTTCCTCTAATGCTCGACTTTTGTTTAGGCTCGAACTATCTCATAATGTATTCCATTCTTTCAGCCAACTATCACCATCCCACTCCCATGGACGCAATGAGGGAGCATAAAGAAACTTTGCTCCATCTTCCATATGGCAGGCGCTCCCTGTCTTATCTTCTTCACGAAGATAGGCTTCGAGCTTGCGGCCTCCTGGAGAAGGACCAATCAACTGATGATAGGGCATACAAGAAGTATACCAAGTGGGAGTTTGTGCCTCTCCCAACCGGCAATCTTCCTCCAAGGCGAAGCTCTAAGGCACAATCCCCAGCTCGCCGTCGTAGGAGTCTATGCTCAGGGAACGATGCCAATGATGAGGCCTTGAGCTCGAGTGATAGAGGTAAGGTCATTCTTAGCTCGGCCTTGTGGTCTCCTTCCCTACTTAAACATAAACCCGACACCTTGATCTTATGTGAAGATGATAGGGACAACTTTTATGTATGGACCTGGGTAGATAATAGGGTCAATAGGTTTGATAGCTGGCTAGGGAAGTACAACACAATGTATAGTCTAAATGAGGTTTGGGATGGAATAGTCATCCAATATGGGACAAACGACTATAGGGACCTTTCGAGGTTGACTTCCACATATAGGGAAGGGACTCACCCTGCCTCCTCCAAAGATAGGGGAATTACGTGATCGCAGAGCACAAGATCGAGGGAGAGTTCCAGTTAGGTTCCTCGTCACTTGTTTTTAATTCCTTTAACTGTCTGCTTTACACTAATTTTAGCATTTTAAGCTCGTTTTCTAATGTGATTGTGCAGGTATAATGGATTCCGACCTCGAGAACATGCTCGCTAGTGGTGAGGGGGCCAAGCATAGAAAACGCCCAAGGGCCTCACAGAAAACTGGCTGGCCTGCTAAGATCCCTAAAAGGACTGAGAAAACTCCTCCTCCCCCAACTCCTACTGTTACAAGCCCAGTCGCGAACCCCACTCCTCGGGTCGAGATTCCTGCTGGAGATGCTCCTCCGCCTCCTATCATCCAGATCCTCCCAAACCTTGGCTCACTTCCAAAGAAACCAGTGATGACTAAGGGGCACCTGTTGTCGATTTCTACTCATGTTGATGAGTGTGTCATTGACAACGCCGCCGGGACTCACGGAACCACTCTTGGCTCGAACGTTCTGTCTCGGGTAGGTCAAAGCATCAGCAATCTCGGGGCTCCTCAATGGCAGTTCCTAGTCAATGCTTGGGACTCTAATGTCCTTTATGATAAGAGTACCGAACTTATATCCTCGGTAATTTCTCTTACCTCGCTATTTATTGTGATTTTATTTGGAGCATGCTCTAACTTGATTTGTTTGTGTGTTAGGCTCTTACTGCAGTTGCTCAGCTGAATTATAAGTTGAACAATGAGGTTCATGCAAGCATTTCTGATGCTCAGGAGTCAAAGGAACTCCAGCTCAAGCTCGCCGACGAGTTTAAGGCCGCAAGGTCAAATCTGAAGGCTGAGATCGAGAAAGTGAAGGTTGAACTTAAAGAGAAAAGCTCCAGGGTTGAGGAGCTTGAGAAGATCAATGCCAAGCTTGAGGAGGAGAAAAAGGCCACCTTCGAGATAATAGATGGCGAAAAGGCTCATCTCCTTGAGGAGTTAAAGCAAAGGAAGGATCGGGCGGTTGATTTGGCCATGTACAGGATTTGGGCCAGCAACGCCGATCTCGACACAAGCTTCTTGGGCTCTTTTGAGGAAGAGCTTGTGGCCAAATTGCAAGCTCGGCTTGATGCGAAGGAAGCTGCTCGGGAGGATGCTGAGAAGGCCAAGGAGGATGCTGAGAAGGCTAAGGAGGGTGCTCCTGCCTCCTAAATCTAAATCCTGGGCTGTGTCCCTCTGAATCTTTTGTAATGGTTTATAGCTTTTGTTTGTCATGCCCTTGGGGTAAAAAAAATTTATAGCTTGTAAATGAGCTTTTGATATTTCTAATACCATGCTCGTAAAAGAGCTTTTTGATGTTTTCACTTTAATATTTTTGCTTTACATCTCTCTGATCGAAATATTTTAAGCAATTTTTAGATTAAGAGCCTGATTTTATGCTTGTTTATCCATACAAATGCATGTTGGATTTAGGCTTGAGTTTCCATCCATTCTCGCATAGTTTGCTCGATATATCCGTATCCGATCTCATTATTTGTCAAGGTCGGAACTTACTTTTACCATGCACTCAAAAGTACTTATATGGCGTGTAAGATAAGTAGTTTAGTTGTATTCTGTTTTTCTAGTTACTTTTCCTCGTCCTCGGGTAGCTCCCCGAGGTTGTGAGGTTGAAACTTTTGTTGCAAAATACTCCAGCCTTGGTATCGACTTTGCTCGCAGTAGGTTAATTTTTTTCCCACTTGTGTCGATCCATTTTAGCTGGTTTGTTCCAAACCTATTTAGGTCGTGTTTGGTTCATAATCCATACAGTTATATATTTTCGATCTAGTTATATCTAGATCGTACTGGTTCGCGTATCTAGTCATATCTAGACACTTTATTTTTAATAATTTGGTTATGTCCAAATTTTAGCTCGCGTATTTGGTTATATCCAAACACTTTGTTTTTAATAATTTGGTTATGTACAAATTTTAGCTCGCGTATTTGGTTATATCAAAACACTTTGTTTTTAGTAATTTGGTTATGTCCAAATTTTAGCTCGCGTATTTGGTTATATCCAAAAACTTTGTTTAATAATTTGGTTATGTCCAAATTTTAGCTTGCGTATTTGGTTATATCCAAACACTTTAAACATACACTTATGACTTCTATGTCGGGTTAATAGTCCAGACTTTTTTTCTTTTACGTTATTTATTTTTTAAAACTGATGGTATATATACCACTGATGCCCCCTTAATATCCTATGAGTTTGATCGTAGGTTATTAAATTAAGAGAGTTAGCAAAAAATACAACATATTGAAACAAAAATTAACTTTATTCAAAATTGAACAATTTTTCAACAGAAACCTTGTAAAGATAAATAAGCATGGTTACAGGAGACATCATTCCTACACTATTGATTGTAAGGTTGTAGATGTTCGTTATTCCATGCTCGTGGTACCAATTCTCCATTTAATCTTGCTAATTTATAGACCCCAGGTCGAATGATTGATTCGATCTGGTAAGGTCCTTCCCAATTAGGTCCAAGTACGCCAGCAGTTGGGTCTCTTGTAGCTAGGAACACGAGCCTTAACACCAGGTCTTCCAACCCGACCTTTCTTTCCCAAACTTTTTTATTGAAATATCTGGTAGCTCGCTATTGATATGCTGCATTTTTCAGTTGAGCTTCATCCCGTGTTTCTTCAATCAAGTCCAGACTTACTTCGAGCTGGGAATGGTTCGAGGCTTGATCATAAGCATGGCTACGAATAGTGGGTATTTCGACCTCGATTGGTAACATGGCCTCGCATCCATATGCCAGAGAAAAAGGAGTATGCTCTGTTGAAGTGCGAGCCATAGTTCGATATGCCCACAAAACTTGGGGCAACTCCTCGGGCCATTTTCCTTTAGCTTCTTCCAATTTCATTTTCATAGAACTCTTATGAGTCTTATTCACAACCTCGACTTGGCCATTTGCTTGAGGATGGGCAACAGACAAGAAGCTCTTTATTATCCCGTTTCTCTCACAAAAATTGGTGAACAATTCACTGTCAAATTGAGTACCATTATCGAATATTATTTTCCTTGGCATTCCGTATCGGCAGATAATGTTCTTTATCACAAAGTCTAAGACTTTTTTCGAGGTAATCGTTGCCAGAGGTTCGGCCTCAGTCCACTTTGTAAAATAGTCGACCGTGACTACTGCGTACTTAACTCCACATTTTCCAGTTGGCAACGAGCCTATGAGATCAATTCCCCACACCACAAATGGCCATGGGGAGGTCATCATAGTTAGCTCAGATGGTGGAGCTCGCGGGATTGTAGTGAACCGCTGGCATTTATCGCATTTTTTGACATATTCAAATGTGTCTGCCTTGATAGTGGGCCAGAAGTATACTAGTCTTATAACTTTCTTAGATAGGCTATGCCCCCCAGTGTGGTCCCCACAAAATCCTTCATGAATTTCTTCTAGGATTTTCTTGGCCACGGGTGGAGTCACACATCAGAGTAATGGCATAGAGTATCCTCTCCGGTATAACCTTCCTTCCACAACAGTGTATTTGGGAATTTGATACATCAGCTTCTGAGCCTTGTTCCGTTCTGCTGGGAGAATGCCGGTTTCAAGGTAATCAACTATTGGGGTCATCCAGGTTGGTTTGAAGTTAATCGTGCAGACGTCTTCCTATTCAGGCTCGCTAATACTGGGTATCGACAGGTGCTCAATTGGGACCACATTTAGCGCATCGACCTCGGTGGATGTGGTGAGCCTGGCTAAGGTGTCTACATTTGAATTTTTCTCTCGGGGAACTTGCTCTATTGTATAGAACTCGAAATGTTTGAGTGTTGCTTTCGCTTTTTCTAAATATATGACCATATTTGTTCTACGGTCCTGGTATTCCCCTAAGATTTGGTTGACCACCAACTGCGAGTCACTGTAGCAATGTATCACTTTAGCCTTTGAAGCCAAACCTTAAGGCAGAATGAAATTGAATTCCAGTTGGAGTGATCAATATGATTCCTGCCCCCAATCCATTTTCGTTGGAAGATCCATCGACATAAAGTTTCCACAACTCGCGGACTGGGGTTATAACTTCGTTGTCAGATGCTCCTGTACATTCCACAATGAAGTCTGCCAGGGCCTGCCCTTTTATGGTCGTTCTAGGATGATAAGTGATCTCGAATTTTCTGAGCTCAACAACCCATTTTAATAATCGGCCCGAGGCTTCTGGCTTTGACAAGACTTGCCATAGTGGTTGGTCAGTTAGCACATGGATGGGGTGTGCTTGGAAGTAAGCTCAGAGCTTTCGAGATGAGTGGATTAGGCGGAGAGCCAACTTCTCCATCAATGGGTATCTCGATTCTGCCCCCAGTAACCTTTTGCTGATATAGTATACTGGTTTTTTCACCTTCTGATCTTCTCGGACGAGCACGGCGTTGATGGCATGCTCGGTTGTAGCGAGATATAGGTACAAGATTTCTCTTGCGATAGGTTTCGACAAGATGGGAGGTTCTGCAAGGTGTTTCTTTAGCTCCTAAAATGCGAGCTCGCATTCCTCTGAAAATTTGAATTTTTTCCCCCTCTTAAAAGGTTGAAAAATGGAAGACAGCGGTTTGTAGGTTTCAAGATAAACCTACTTAATGTCGCCATCCGTCCAGTTAAGCTCTGGACATCGTTATGTTTTCAAGGTGAGGGCATGTCAATTAGAGCCTAGATCTTGTCAGGATAAACCTCTATTCCCCACACGTTCACAATGAAGCCCATAAACTTTCCCGACAATACTCCAAAGGAGCATTTCTGGGGGTTAAGCTTCATGTTGTACTTTCGTAGCACGGCGAAGCATTCTTCGAGGTCGTCCACATGGTTATTGTTATGTTTAGATTTGACCAACATATCATCAACATATACTTCCATGTTATTACCTATCTGCTTGGAGAACATCATGTTTACAAGCCTTTGGTACGTGGCTCCAGCATTTTTAAGCCCGAAAGGCATGACATTGTAACAGTACAACCCTTTATCTATCACAAAACTCGTATGCTCTTGGTTCGGGGCATGCATGGAAATCTGGTTATATCCAGAATATGCATCCATGAATGGCATAAGACCGTGCCCAGCTGTGGCATCTAAGAACCGATCGATCCGAGGTAGGGGAAAACAATCCTTGGGGCATGCCTTGTTGAGATCGGAATAGTCGATTAAAGTCCGCCATGTTCCGTTAGGTTTCGGAACCAAGACCGAGTTTGCGACCCAATCAGGGTAAAAGGCGTCTCGTATAAATCGGTTTGCCTTTAATTCGTCGACTTCTTCCTTCAAGGCTTCCATCCTATCATCGTCCAGGAGCCTTCGCTTTTGCTGTTTCGGGGGGAAGCTCTTGTCAATGTTAAGTGCATGGCTTATTACATTAGGACTTATCCCTACCAGGTCTGAATGTGACCATGCGAAAACATCCTGGTTCTTCCTTAAAAAACCAATTAATTGCTATTTTGTTTATTCTAAAAGGTTTTTCCCCACCTTCACAGTTTTGGGGGGATCAACTTCTTTGAGCTTGACTTCTTCGAGCTCCTCTAGAGGCTCGAGGTCAGCCCTTTCTTCTATTCTCGAATCGATTTCTTCATCTATTTCAAAGACTGTCCCATCCTTATTCTGAATTACGACAAGTGTTTGCGCACTCGTTTACTTCTTCCCTTTAACAAAAATGTTGTAGAATTCCCTTCCTGCGAGTTGGTCCCCTCTCAGAGTCCCGATGCCACTAGAAGTCGGGAAGTTGATGGCCAGATGCCTAACGGACGAAACTGCCCCCAACCCTACTAGGGTGGGTCTCCCGAGCAGAACGTTATAGGCTGATGGGAGATCCACCACTACGAACTCCATCATCTTGGTTACTAAGACTGGGTAGTCTCCCAAGGTTACAGGGAGTTCGATGGATCCCATGCAAGAAATCCCTTCTCCTAAAAAGTCATACAACGTAGTTGCACAGGCTTTTAGGTCCCGAAGTGCGAGTCCCATATTTTCTAAAGTGGCTTTGTAAAGGATATTTACCGAGCTCCCGTTATCAATCAGGACTCGGTATACCCTCTTGTTCGTGAGCTAAAGGGTGATGACCAATAGGTCATTATGAGGGAACTACACATGGGACGCATCATCTTCAGTAAAAGTTATGGGTTGAGATTCAACCCTATGTTGTTTCGGAGCTCTGGGTTCGGGTTCGTAGGGAGACTCGTCACCATTTTTTAGCTCATTCACGTATCTTTTTTTGAGCATTCCTGCCCGATCCTGCAATATGGGGCCCCCTGGAGATGGTTATGACATCTTCTCCATCAATTGGAGGGGGTCGTTCATCTTCCCATGCTCAGGAGTTGCTGTTCTGGGCAGGTGGTGTAGATGCTGCCCTTTGGCTGGTGGAGGCCTAATTGGGGTTCTGATTTCTTACGTACTGCCTGAAATATCCTATCGAGATTTGGCCTTTGATCTCATCTTTTAATTGCCTGCACTTATGTGTTGTATGTCCGATATCTCTATGGAATCTGCAGTACTTATTGGAGTCTCTTTTCGCCTTTTGGTTTCTCATGGGGTCAGGTCATCTGAAAGGGACCTGGTTTTCATTAGCCAGGTAGATATTCTCCCGAGACTCATTGAGCTCGGTATACACCTTGTATACGGAGAAGTATCTTTCCCCTTTCTTCATCTTTCCCCCATCCGCCTCGGGATTATTCCCTTCATTTTTATTTCTCTTAGAGGGGTTGTCCCCAAGGGGTTTTGATGTCGTAGGATCCGCCGAGGTCGAGGTCGAGGCAGATTTTATGTTTGTTGTTGTAGTTATGGGCTGAGAGGTCATATTCAATGATGACCTTGCCTCTTCTACATTAAAAAACCTCTGAGCTCGTCGATTGAACTCGGTTAGGGACCTTATAGGCTTCCTTTGCATATCTTCCCAGAGAGGACTTCCAGGCATTACTCCAGCTCGGACAGCCATTAAATGGCCACTATCATCGACGTCACGAGTTCGAGCGACTTCCAAATTAAACCTTGTGAGATAAATTTTCAGTGTTTCATTTGGCTGCTGTCAGACATTGGTCAAAGCAGATGCCTCGGGCCTAATGCCGACCATGGCCTTGAATTGCTTCTTGAAATCTCTTGATAATTGATCCCAAGAAGCAATTGAATGTCTCATATTTTTCAAACTAGTTCTTCGCTGGTCCCGTGAGAGAGCCTGGGAACAACATGCACCTGAGCTTGTAGCCCACATTACTGGCTCGCAAGATTGTGTTCAATGTACTTAAATGACTGTATGGATCTGAATTTCCATCGAATGGTGGGACATGAGGAATTCTGAATCCTTGAGGAAACGGGGTGCTAGAGATGTGCGGGGCAAAGGGCTCGAGTTCTTCATCGAACTCTTCGTCCCTTTCCTAATTTCATTCATTTTGTAAGAGCCTGAATGCTCTTTCCAACTGCTTAATCCTTTCTTGGACTGGATCTACAAGGGGTCTGACTTGAATCAGCGAGAACTGGTTATCATTTATTACAACTCCAGTTCTGCGCCTCGGCGCAGGGTGCTTACGCCCATTGAGATGATCTCTCAGATCTGAATTTGATGGATTATTACGCCCCCGAATATGGTTTAAATGCTCCCATAAATCTGGGTGATCACCTCGATTTCTAGTGTTTCTACGTTCCTGGTCGTATATACTTATAGACCTGGTGTCACTCGAGCCTTTGCTGACATGGCTCGTTGCATGGTTATTTCAAGATGGGTTTCTTACCGGTTGCCTCATCTCAATAGTGTGGGATCGAGACATTTGGCTTCTCGTGGGATGGGGACCGCTATGCTCCCTAGCAGTTTCCCCATTTCCATGCCTTCGCCCAACTCGCCTTTCCTTATCACCATGGGTCGGTTGTGCATTCCTCCAAATTGGCAAGGGGTGCCTTATTGGCAATGGTGGGTGTCTTATTGGTGATGGTGTCTACCATCCGTTACGGGGCCTAGAAGGCCCTGAGTTTGCTCGATCAGGTTCTACAACATTTTGCACGGTACCAGGATTTCGGGTCCGAGCCTCTGCAGTTGGGTTGGTAGGACCTTTAGCCCGGTTACTTCTCTGGGGTCTCGGCGGAGCAGGCTGCTCTGCTGGTGATGGAGGTTGCTCTGCTCTTCGGGTAGCCATGTTTTTTCACGGCCATCCCTGAGGCCTACGCGGTGGAACGTGAACGTCCCACAGAGGTGGAGCCTAGGTATCTTACGGTGGTGGGGCCTGAGCCGCCTGTGCTTCAGCAGCTAGTCTGCCTAGCTCTTCGTTGCATTTCTTAGCTTCTGCCAACTATTTTCACAGTTGGCCATTTTCAAGTTCCACTATTGGGATGTATCGTTCAGGATTGTAGTACATGTCCTCGTCGTCATTGGGGGCAGGAGGTCCCTGAGAGTTGGATGAACCACTCCTCTCATCGGGGTCAGAATTTAGCATAGGCTGCTTTCCAGGGCACCGGGGGTACTCAGCTTCATCTAAAATTTCCTCCTCAGGAATGTTGGGATCATTTGCAGCCATTGCTAATCCAAGAGAGCAACTAGACTAAACAGACTCACTCACGTACTGTTTAATGACTCTCAATAAAAGCATCAAACTATTGACGACGTTTTTCTTCAACTTATATAAGAGAGTAATTAAACAAGAAAATATGGGAGGAAATAAGCAAAAATGAACACAAGAGGGTTTTTACATGGTTCAGCATTTAAATCTGCCTATTCCACGAGTTTATGTTATTAGAGCTTTGGAGTTTTCTGGAAAATTTTCAGAGAATAGTTGCCCAGAGTTTTTCTCTCCAGAAATAAAAAATTGGTCCCTCACAAATGGAGCTTCCTTCTCTATTTATAGAGAAGGTTTGCAGAATTCATTCCCACATATCTCAGGAAGATATTCTGTGAATCAATTAATATAATGCTATTTAATGCATTATTTCCTATATACATGGAAACGTCCCACAAAATGTGGGATCGGATAACAGATTAAATGATATCCCTTAAACATTGGGATTGTACAACAATAAATATAATCACATGTAACTGATTAACTTGGATACGGGATTCATCAAATCTTCGAGACTAGCAGTTGACATCGAGCTCGCCGAGACTCACGAACTCGGCGCCTAATTTTGCTTATGCCCGGAGCAAATAACTATTGATGAATTCATCTCATTCGAGCTTACACTTCCCGAGCTCGAGCCATCTCGTCTGAAGGCAAGAGATGTATTAGGGAACAATATATATGTGTAAAACCATGGTCATTGCAAGCTCGGAGAATATTCGATGCTACACATCCTTGAGCTTTTCGAGGTCGTTACTTACAAGAAAGCAGACTGACTGAAGGATCTTATGACGACCGTGTATATTTCGAGCTCACACCTGACGAGCCTAGATTTCGGGGTCATAACTTCTCATGCTCGAAATCTGGGTGTAACAACAAGAATAATAATAATAAAAAAAAAGAGTCTAGAAACCACAAGTTCAAAGAGACATACCCTAGGTTTGAACCTTTTTCATCTCCTTCTTCTCTTTCTCTCTCTAAGTCGCTCACTCTCTCTCTCTCCTTCTCTCACCAGGCCGATGGCACCAAGAGCATAATGCTCTCTATTTTCTTTCTTTTCCCTTTTATCTAACCCTAGAGAAAACTAGCCTAATGGGAATGGGTAAGTTTCCTCTTTCTAATTTTCCATTAATTTTGTTTATTCTAATTTATTAAATAAATGGATTTTTCAATTAAACTAAAAGAAGAAAAATACCAATTTATCTAGCCATCATCAATTTGCATCATCAAATTTCCACATAAAATAGGAAACAATTCCTTCCCTTTCCCACTAAGCTTCAGACGTGCACACTCTTCTTTCCATTTCTCTTATTTTCTTTTTAATTATTTTAATTAATTAAATAAAAGGAAAAAAAATGTGTGTAGAAAATTCTATTGCATGTGCACCATGCAACCATGCACATGCCCACACTTAATTACTAAGGTGCATCTCTACTTACCATGCACATTGGTACATTCAACCAAAGCTCATTTATTTTACAAATTAAATTAGTAAATAAAAAAATAATTAACAATTAAATTCACACAATTTCTACCAAACAATTCTAACAAATAAATAAAAAATATAATTCATAATACTTAACAATTAAATAAAACAAAGCACAAAATTAAAAAAAAAAATTGGTGCGCTACAGATGAATGCTACGAAACCACAATCTTCCAAGTCTATCTAAAGATCACATCTAATTTAGTCTGGGCTTGTTCTCAACACATGAGATAAGAAAAACAAGGAGAAAGAGAGAGTATGGTCGGCAGCTTCGAGAGGCTATTGGAAGTGTCACTTACCCAAAAAATTGTTCACCCTAATCCTCTCATAAGCATTCTATTTATAGCCAATAGCTATGGTATTTTAATTACCAATATAATAAATACATATAAAATAAATAAATGAGATTTTATTTAGCAATAAAATGGCTTAACAAATCCTTCCTTGGCCGCCCACCATAGATGTTGTATTGCAGAGATTTGTTTCCCAATTTGATTAAAAAATTCAAAACTTTATTTATTTATTTTAATAAATTAAATCCTTGTCAAATTAACTAATTATAATTTGATCATTGATTTAATCTATTTTATTAATGTTGACCCAGAATTTGGCCAACTGACACGGAGTCAAATTTGCTTGATGCGGACAAACACGTTGGAAAGAATGTGATGATGAAATAATAAAGAACACAAGAGTTTATAGTGGTTCGGCCCTAGAATCTGGTAATAACCTACGTCCACTCGAATTGTTATTGATATATAATTCAAAGGAGTGATCAAAGAACTAGGGTTCAATGAGTTTCACCAACCTCTGAAGAATAAGACAATATATCAAATGATCAGAAAGCGAAAAAGAAGAAGAAGATCCCTTTCCCTTGAGCTCTCTTTCTCTATTTATAGGCTCAAGGAGGATTTACATTAATTTGTTACAGATATTGTTTCCTAAATAATCAGATACTCAATAAATCATGGGAGATAATTTCGGATACTATCATAACTGCATAAGATCTTCTCTGCGTATAGCATGCGTACGACCAGGCTGGTCGTATGAAGAGAACGAACGTTGCGACAATAGATGTCTTTCTGGTCGATAGTCGAGCACGAATTCTGCCAGATGTCAGCCACGTGTATTAAATGTTTGCCATGTCATTCATGCCTGTTTTTTAGATAACATTTGCCCCCCAAGTTTGTTTAATGCGACCAGCAATAAAGAAACTTTAAGGAAACAACCATTCATATCCCCACGATGTCTGTCAGGATCCCCATGCATTTTTGAAAGTCATGACATAATTATGTCTAATCAAGCCTTTCCAGTTTTCAAAAAACAATTTGACGGCTTATACACTTCCCCACGTTTCTAGAATTAAAAGTAATGATTGCTACTTTTTGGCCATACCTCGGTCCCCATAAATACCTTCTTTTTCTTCTTTAAAAATTTTTTTCTTACCGTCTTTGTCAAGAGCTTCAAGAACTTTGCCTTCAGAATACAGAGCTTTGAAACCAGTGAGTTGCCTAGCCGAAGATCTTTTTGACTCGAATTTTTCATTCTCTTCCGAATCTCCATCTTCGCCCAGGTAATCACTCTGTCTTTTTAAACTTTTCATTATGCCATGCACGCCGTTTCTATGCTCTATGATTTCTGTGTTCTTGAGTAGGGTTTTATGAGGATCTTTTTGTATAAACCTTCTTGCTTGGTAAGAGGGCGTCTTTATGCTTTGTATAGGTTAGGACTTAGTTTGATAGTTAGGATCATAGGCTTAGGGCGTAAGATCGACGTAAAAAATCGATCTTTAAGCTAGGTGAAAAAACTGAGTTTTTTCCCGCCCTTTAGGAGTCGAAACAGTTCTCTTTCAGAAAACGGTTTTTTCCTCTTTGATCCGTTTTTCAAACCATTAGTGCCGAATCGTAGTGTAGGAGTAGGATGTTGCTGGTTTTTTAGGCGCAAGCAACGTTATCCCAATCTTCCACACTACTTCGCAAACAATGTCTTATCTCCTCCATTGTCTGTTTGCAGTTCATATGCAAGACCCTTGGGGAGGAGAAAGACCTATTGAAGACGACCTCTTGGCCCAACTACTTGAAGGCGAAGAGAACCCATCTACTTTGATTCCGGAAATCCCTTTTTCTCGCCCTAGCTCGAATCGTCCTCCAGTCCCCAGTCAAAGAATGGCCCGAACAAAAACAAAAGCTCAAAAAAGGAAAAATCCTAACTCCTCAGACCAGCCTTCTGCTGATGCCCCCTCGACCAGTGATCGATGCGAATTCGCTCCAGAGACCAATGTCCAAGGGCATGCCCGCCCTCGCCATGTTGACCAGCCAGCCGTGGCGTGGCGTGGCACGTTGTCCCTCAAAGTACGGTGACACTGCGGATGATTGCCAATTATTTAAACAGATACAATCTGACGGGTGTGACCCTAGTTAAACCATCTATCGATCAGTGAGCCAACCTGCCAGGCGGGTCTTACAGCGCCTGGTCGAGGTTCCACATTGAGGCAGGTGCCACCCTGCCTTTCCACTCGTTTTTTCAGGAGGTGGCTAATTACTTCGGAGTAGCCCCCTTTCAGATCACCCCGAACAGATATAGAATGATGGCCGCACTCTATATCCTTTATAAGCTCAAAAAGTGGCCAGTTCCTTCCCCCCACGAGGTCAATTTTCTTTTTGACCTTAAGTCCAACCCTAACCAAGATGGTACAGGGCTTTTTCACTTCTGCCATCAAGAATCCGGACGCACTTTTTTGTCCGACACCACCCATATCTCTAATGTGGGGAAGTATCACCATGAATACTTCTTCACTCCTGACCTTGCTGCGGACAACCTGGCCTTCACCCGAGGAGGTAAAAAATTCTTACGCGAGCAGCTTCTTTACTTAGTGCTTTTCTGTCATAATATCTTGACATCCATTGTGTTCCAGGCCCATGGTTACGTCCAGTCCCTACTCCAGGGATGGAGTCAAGGGCAACACTCTTAGCCAGCATGCCAAATGCTGATAAGAGTGTAAAAAACTTAGTCAACAAGGCTAACCTTAGGCTGGTCGGCCTTTGGGGCTCCCAATCTGCGACGAATGAACCCTCGGCGGGCGGTGTCCAAGCCGACGTGGAATCTGAGCAGGAACTCGAGCAGCAACCTCAGGTGCCACCTTCTCGGAGGCGGCCAACTGGGGTTACGATCAGGGAAACTGCCGTCCCCCATCGAGCGGAGAAACCTTCAGTCCCCAAGGGCAAGGGAAAACAAAATACTGTCGAGCCTACCGAACTTTCTGACGATTCGTCTGATGTAAACGGTACAATAATCTCGCTTTTAAATAACTTGCAAATTCCCTCTCATCTATTTGATGGGGACGGCAACTTTAGGAATGCCCCCTCTTTAAACTCAGATTTCTTCCAGGAACTAGGTAGTTCAGTAAATAATGCTACGACCAGTAGTTGTAGCCCGGGTACTTTACTTGTAATCCTTTTACTTTTATCCTTGTTCCCCCTATGACCATTTAATCTCACTGCTCGAGTTGTTTCCCTTTGTGCAGATATGGACTCTGAGGATGAGTTCGATCATTACGAGGTTGTCGCTGTCTTTTCTATCCCAGAGGCGGCCACTGCCTCTTCTATCCCAAAGAAGGATAGCAAGAGGACTCGAGGGGAAATCAGCAAGACCCCCTCGAAGAAGGCTCGAATAGACGATGCTCCAACCGCCACACCTTCCAAGGAGAACACGACACCTCCGCCCCCCACCGAGCAGTCGACTCCCACAACTGTTAATCCACAACCCTCCTCTAAGGCCACCGACAAGGAGGCATTGGACAACTTGCTCGAAGGCTCCCTGTCCAGCGTCGTGGTCGGGTCGGCCAGGGAGAGGATATATAAGCTCTCGAAGCACAGACGCAGCCAGGCCGCCATCACTGAAACTGCCTCAATGGAGGTCAACCAAATCATCAACAGAGGGTTGACTGAGATAGTCAGCGTAAGTCATCTCCTGCTACTTCATCATTTATGTTTGACTTCTTTTCCTTACTTTATCTCATTCTTTGTCTTCAGGGGCTGCTATCTTTAACTGCTGGCTGGCGCTGTGCTGGGGCGTTGGTTTCTCGGTGAAAGAACTTCGACTCCAGGCTTGCCTAGGCTAAGCAAGCACTTAAGGCTGAGAACAAAAAGCTGCTCGGGGAGAACAAGGAGTTGTCCAAGCTGAATGAACAACTGTGCGAGGACCAAGCTACTCTCACCAAGGAGCTTCAGGACGCCCAAGATGCCTTGAAGAAAGCCAACGAGGAACGGGGGAAATGGAGGGAAAGTTCGGTACTTGTCACCCAAGAGTGTAAGCAGCTTGGACTTGATCTGACCGCCAGTAGGGATGAGACGAAGAAGCTCGAAGAGCGGGTGCAGGAGCTCGAGGGGCGAGTGCAGGAGCTCGAGGAGGAAGGGGCCAAGAATTTGAAGAAGTACAGGGAAGCCACTCACCTCTGCTTCTACGATTTCTGGAAGCACAACCGAGAGGCCAACTTCAACTACCTGTCAGAGCGGTTGAAGAGGACTCTGATGGCGTAGTGTGCCATCCGGTTGGAGGCAGAGGAGAAGGCTAAGGCTAAGGCTCCTGCTGCTGATGTTGAAGCTGGTCCCCCGGCCGATCAAAGCGCTCCTCCTAATCTCGAAGACCCTCCTGCTCAGTAAAAATTTTTCTTTTGTTTTTATGGCCCATGGGTCTGTTTGTAAAGACAATTTATTTTTATTGCTGCAAGGGCAGCTTTTTACTTATAACTGAACAATTACATCCGATCAATACTGCTCGCGGTGCAAAAGCTTTTTACTTTTAATTAAACAATTACATCCAAGCAATATTGCTCGCGGTGTAAAAGATTGCCTTATTGATATTATAATGTGTTTTTTATAATATCTGTTCGCATGACCGAACTTAGCATAGTACTTTGGTTTGATTTAACAAAACATAAATTTTGAAAAATACTCTAAGTACCACAGCATGCTTTCACTCATTTTGTTCATGTGTTTACATACCCTTTGGTATGCTTTGCTATCGATGTACCTTATGTGCCCCCCAAGTGATCAAGGAGCTTTAGGTCCTTGGTCACTTGCCTTGACCACGACCTGTGCGAACATTGCTGCTCAGTAGGAAACATAACACTTATAATACAGCAAAACAACACACGTAATGAACAAATACTTGTAAAAATAAATTTACAATGGTTGGCAAGAATGACTGGCTGTGCACAGTCCCTTATAATCTCGTATTAAAAATGGACTAATCATGTCTTTACGAGTGATCTTAAAAAAGATCTTACACTTATAAGCAATTATCCATACAACGTGGCTAACCCTTTTTCAAAACTTGTAAAAAGTAAAAATTTATACAAGCCAGTCCTTTAAAAAGGACTGTTCATTGGTAGTACTTGCGCAGGTGTTCACCGTTCCAATAGCGTGGAACGAGATCTCCATTTAAGCGTGCAAGTTTGTAGGTGCCCGGATGAAGGACTTCTTCAATCTGGTAAGGTCCTTCCCAGTTTGGTCTGAGCACTCCAGCAGTGGGGTCGCGGGTATTCAAGAAAACTTGTCGTAGCACTAGGTCACGGACATTGAATTTCATTTCTTTCACCTTTGAGTTAAAATACCGTGCGACCTTTTGCTAGTACGCAGCGACTCGGAGTTAGGCTCTTTCTCGTATTTCTTCAATTGAGTCTAGGGACTCCATCAATAGTTGGCTATTTTGGCTCTGGTCGTATGTAATGCGTCGATGTGAGGGGGGATCTAATTCGACAGGTAACATAGCTTCATATCCGTATGCCAAGGAAAACGGGGTGTGACCCGTCGCTGTTCGATGAGAAGTTCTATACGACCAGAGGACTTCAGGCAGCTGTTCTGGCCAAGCTCCTTTAGTGTCTTCAAGTCTTTTCTTCAGGGTGTCCTTAAGCATCTTATTCACTGCTTCGACTTGCCCGTTTGCTTGTGGATGCACGACTGAAGAAAAGCTTTTGATAATCCCGTGCCTTTCGCAGAAGTCGGTGAATAAGTCACTGTCAAATTGGGTTCCGTTATCTGAGACAATCTTTCGAGGCAAACCATATCGGCAAACAATGTTCTTGATGACAAAGTCAAGAACTTTCTTGGTCGTTATGGTAGCGAGTGGTTCAGCTTCGGCCCATTTGGTGAAGTAGTTAACTGCTACAATTACGTACTTCACTCTGCCTTTTCCCGTTGGCAGGGATCCAATCAAGTCTATACCCCATACTGCAAAAGGCCAAGGACTCTGCATCTGTTTTAACTTGTTTGGAGCTGCGCGCGGGATTTTGGAAAATCTCCAACACTTATCGCACTTTCACACATAATCCATTGAATCTTCGTTCATAGTTTCCCAGAAATAGCCCTGCCTTAGAATCTTTTTCGCTAAACTTTGCCCCCCAGCGTGATCCCCACAGAAGCCTTCATGCACTTCCTTCATCAGTCCCTTAGCTTTCTTTGGTGTAATACATCTGAGCAGTGGCATGGAGTATCCCCTTCGGTATAGAATACCATCGACCAGTATATACCTAGCAGCCTGCCTTTGAAGAGTTCTGGCCTTGTTCCTATCTGCTGGTAGTACACTATTTGTAAGATACTCTATGTAAGGCGCCATCCATGTGTCTTCCATCTGGATTTCCATGCTGGTTTCATTTGCTCGTATGCTCGGCTCGCTCAATCTTTCTACTGGCACAATGTTCAAAGTGTCAGCATCTATCGCGCTCACGAGTTTGGCTAAGGCATCTGCGTTTGAATTTTGATCCCGAGGTATCTGCTGGAGGGTATACTTCTTGAACTGGGCCAATAAATCTTTTGTTTTGTTCAAGTAGGCCACCATCTTTAGGCCTCGTGCTTGATATTCCCCTAGAACTTGATTCACTACCAGCTGTGAATCACTGTAAATATCCAACACCTTTATACTCATGTCTTTTGCCATTCTTAATTTAGTGAGGAGTGCTTCGTATTCGGCTTCATTATTTGACGCGGTGAAGTCGAACCTAATGGCGCAGTGAAATCGATGCCCTTCTGGCGTTATCAAGATCACCCCTGCTCCCGCGTGAGATTCGTTGAACGACCCATCTGTGAATAACTTCCACGAAGGAGCTTCATCTTGAGGCTCAAGCGCACTAGGCTTATCGCATTACTCGTTGTCTGGGAGTTCGGTGAACTCTGCAATAAGATCGGCCAACACTTGTCCCTTTACTGTTGCTCGCGGTGAATATGTAATATCGAACTGCCCAAGTTCGACTGCCCATTTTAATAAACGCCCAGCCGCTTCTGGTTTTTGGAGGACTTGCCGAAGGGGCTGATCTATTAAAACTGTAATAGGATGGGCTTGGAAGTAAGGACGTAGCTTCCTTGAGGCCAAGATTAAAAAATACGCTAACCTCTCAATGGGAGGATACCTCAGTTCAGCTCCGATTAGCCTCTTGCTTACATAGTAAACCGCTTTTTGTACACCTTCTTCCTCTCGTACTAGTACCGCACTAGCAGAAACTTCGGTGATCGCCAAGTAAATGAACAAAGTTTTTCCTTCGACAAGCTTTGATAAAATAGGAGGTTGTGCCATATGGGCTTTTAAGGACTGAAAAGCTTGCTCACAGTCTCCTGTCCATTCAAACTTCTTGTTGCCCCTAAGTAGATTGAAGAAAGGGACGCATTTATCCGTTGATTTGGAAATGAATCTACCTAGGGCAGCAATTCTCCCAGTTAAACTTTGTACATCCTTGATCTTTTCTGGCGATTTCATGTCGATCAGGGCTTTTATCTTGTCGGGGTTGGCCTCGATTCCTCTTGAATTGACAATAAACCCCAAGAACTTCCCTGATCCGACTCCGAAGGAACATTTGAGAGGATTTAATTTCATTTGGTATTTGTTCAATACATCAAACCACTCTTGTAAATCCTTCACATGTCCTTCTACTTTTTTCGACTTTACCAGCATGTCGTCCACGTACACCTCCATGTTTACGCCGATCAATTCTTTAAACATGTGGTTAACCAATCGCTGGTAAGTCGCACCTGCGTTTTTCAGTCCGAAGGGCATTACTTTATAACAGTATAGTCCCGTATCGGTACGAAAGCTGGTGTGATCCTTGTCAGGGGGATGCATGCTGATCTGATTGTAGCCTGAGTATGCATCCATGAAGGAGAGGATCTCATGTCCTGCAGTAGCATCGACTAACTGGTCGATCTTTGGGAGTGGGAAGCAATCCTTCTGGCAGGCTTTATTGAGGTCTGTAAAATCCACACAGGTTCGCCATTTGCCGTTAGGCTTGGGAACAAGTACTGGATTAGAGACCCACGATGGGTAAAACGCCACCCTGATGAACCCATTCTCCTTTAATCTTTCAAATTCTTCTTTTAAGGCTCTCGACCGATCCTTATCGAGCAGCCTTCTCTTCTGTTGCACGGGTGGAAAACTCTTGTCTATGTTCAGGACATGGCTAATAACTACAGGAACTATCCCAGCCATGTCTTTGTGCAACCAGGCAAAGACTTCCTGTTTTTTCCGCAAAAACTCCACCAGTGCATGCTTCGTTGTTGGTTCTAAGTTTTTCCCGACTTTCACGACTTTGGTCGGGTCTTTCTTGTCAAGCTGGACCTCTTCTAGGTCCTCGACGGGTCCAACATTTTCTTCAAAATCCCCAAAGCGAGGATCTAAATCTCTATCCTCACTTTGGGAAACACCCTATTTGATGACTTCATCACCGGATTGGGCTTGTATATCAATTGCCATCTGCAACCTATCAGGGGGAGTGCTTTTTGATGTTCCCTTCTTCGCCTTCGTGACTGAGGCGTTGTAGCACTCCCTAGCCTCCCTCTGGTTTCCCAACACGCGTCCTACCCCTGCGTCTGTCGGGAATTTCATGGCTAAGTGCCATATAGAGGTGACGGCCCGTAGATCAACCAGTATAGGCCTCCCAATGACGGCATTGTACGCCGAAGGACAATCGACTACTATGAAAGTAGCGAGTAATGTCCTGGTAGCAAGCGTTGTACCTGCTGTCACTGGTAGTCTGATTGACCCTGCTGGGGCGAGTCCCTCTACAGAGAAGTCGTATATTATTTGGTTGTAGGGCTCTAGGTCCTTAACGAACAACTTCATGCGTTCCAGCGAAGACTTATACAGGATGTTCACCGAACTTCCTATATCAACTAGCACTCTCTTCACCATCATATTGGCCATTTGGATATCCACGACCAGCGGATCGGAATGTGGGAACCAGACATGTTGGGCGTCGCTATCAGAGAAGGTTATTTCGCCCTCTTCTGACCGAGCCTTTTTCGGCGCGCGGTCATCCACAGTCATCATCTCAATGTCCTGGTCGTGGCATAGAGTCCGAGCATATCATTCCCTAGCCTTTTCGCTGTTTCCTGCGAGGTGCAGGCCTCCGCAGATGGTTTACAATGTGCCAGTCACAGGATCAGGCTGCAAAGGTGGCGAGCGTTGGCGTGTGGGTGCTTGCTCGTTGCCACCTGGAGCTTCTCGTTGGGAATTTCCCGAGGCCCGTATATATCTTCTTAAGTGTCTTTGTCTAATAAGGAACTCGATCTCATCCTTCAGTTGGTTTCATTCATTGGTATCATGTCCGTAGTCGTTATGATAACGACAGAACTTGGTAGTGTCTCTTCTCGAAATATCCTTTCGAATGGGAGCAGGTTTCTTATAAGGCACACTGGAACTCGTGGCCTGATAAACCTCTCCCCGAGACTCAATAAGGGCAGTATAGTTAGTGAACCGAGGTTCATAACGATTACCCTTGGATCGTTTATTGTCAGAGGTGGAAGGCTCATTGTGTGGCCGTTTCCCCCCATTCTTGCCATTGTCGTTGCCGTTCCTGTTGCCCTTGCCGTTGCCGTTGGGCTTGGACCCATTGGCGGCTTTGGCGGGCTTGGCAGTCCCCTTGTCCTTGCCTGGGGGTTTTCCTTCGTTGGCGATGGCATCTTCGAGCTTGATGTACCGATCAGCTCGATCCAAGAATTCCTGGGTAGTTCTAACCCCATGTTTTCTGAGGCTGTCCCAAAGAGGCGTGCGGCGCTTAACCCCCGCGGTTATGGCCATCATTTTACCTTCGTCCCCCACTATTTTTGCCCCAGCAGTTGCTCGCATAAAGCGCTGGACGTAGTCTTTCAGTGGCTCTCCGTCTTGCTGGCGTATTTCAACCAGCTGATTTGCCTCAGTCGGGTGCACACGACCCGCGTAGAACTGTCCGTAAAAATCCTTTACGAACATTTCCCAAGAAACTATACTTGTAGGAGGGAATTTGAAAAACCACTCCTGTGCAGCATCAGAAAGTGTTGCAGGGAAGATCCTGCACCGAGCATCTTCTGACACTTTCTGAATGTCCATTTGTATCTCGAACTTGTTGACGTGAGATACCGGGTCACCATACCCGTCAAAGTTCGGAAGCGTAGGCATTTTAAACTTGCTAGGAGTTTCTGCCACAGCTATCCTCTGGAGAAAGGAGTGCCTTTCCTCCTATCGTGGTCGATGTAAGATGTTCTTCCCCCGACCAGCTGCTATACTGCCTGGTTGAGGGCATCTATTTGGGCCTGCACAGCGCCAGGAACTGCCAGGGCCTCTGGTGCTGGGGGGACGTACTCGTCGTGCTACTCGCGGCGATCGTTGAGTACATCTCTCAAATCCTCGTCTCTCCTCCGCTGCTCGCTAGCTTTGAGCTGGTTGAAGACGTTATTTTGCTTGGGCTGCCCCCCAGCGTCCCGTCTGTCGGTTGGTCATCCCTAGGTGGTAGGCTTCGGCCTCCACCTCTTTCTTCATTCCTCCGACCGGCATTTCCTCTGCCTGAGTCGGCCTCGTTATAACCATGGCCATCTCTGAATCTTGATTGGCTATGGTGGGATCGGCTGTTCCCTCGGTTGCCTTCCCGGGCTGGAACCTCTTAAGCGTTAAAGGGTGGCATGCGTTGGTCGGTAGGTCCCCATGCATTATCATGTCGTGGGGGGCCTCAGACCGCAGAGCCTAACTCTGAGTTCCTCCTGTTACCAGGTGGATGCTGTCCTCTGCTCGGAGGGTTTGGCTCGTCGCCCCTGTGGCGTCTAGGACTGCGAGGTGGCTGCCCGGCCCTATTCTGCCTCTGCTGCGGGGGATTGCCGCGACCAGCTTGGGATAGAGGCTGTGCCTCAGGGTCCATCAGCGGGACATCGTCCTGAGGTGCCGGTGGCTGCTCGGGCCTTTGTGGGCTCGAGGGTTGGATAGGCGGGCTAGGATTGGGACCCCTGTGGGGTGGCCCATTCGTAGGTTGATCAAGCTGCGAGGTAGGTACAGCCTGATTCCTAGCCAGTTGTAGGGCTGCCTCGAGGGCTACCATGGCCTCCCTCTGGCGACGGTCCATCTCCGCCTGTCTTTCACTCAGCTCCAGGCGCTGCCGTTCAATTTCTTATTGCTGCTGCGCCATGATTTCGGCAGCACTTTCCTGGCTGGCCCTCAGATTGGCCAGTTCATCCTGCAATACCCCTAGGGTATTCTTCAGCATCTCGGAGTCCATTTCTTCCTCATAAAATTCCAAATGTGGCTCATCCTCAGCCACGTTTGGAGGAGGAGGAGGCGTGTGAGATGGTGCAGGGTCGGCCGCCTATCCAGTTTTCTTGGTAGTTTTCGCCATTGATCTTTCAATGATAATGTATCAAGCTCTCAACGAAAGCACCAGAATGTTGACCCAGAATTTGGCCAACTGACACGGGGTCAAACTTGCTTGATGCGGACAAACACGTTGGAAAGAATGTGATGACGAAATAATAAAGAACACAAGAGTTTATAGTGGTTCGGCCCCAGAATCTGGTAATAACTTACGTCCACTCGAATTGTTATTGATATAGAATTCAAAGGAGTGATCAAAGAACTAGGGTTCAATGAGTTTCACCAACCTCTTAAGAACAAGACAATATATCAAATGATCAAAAAGCGAAAAAGAAGAAGAAGATCCCTTTCCCTTGAACTCTCTTTCTCTATTTATAGGCTCAAGGAGGATTTACATTAATTTGTTACAGATATTGTTTCCTAAATAATCGGATACTCAAGAAATCATGGGAGATAATTTCGGATACTATCATAATTGCATAAGATCTTCTCCGTGTATAGCATGCGTACGACCAGGCTGGTCGTATGAAGAGATCGAACGTTGCGACAATAGATGTCTTTCTGGTTGATAGTCGAGCACGAATTCTGCCAGATGTCAGCCACGTGTATTAAATGTTCGCCATGTCATTCGTGCCTGTTTTTTGGATAACAATTAATATTAAATAATTTATCAATATTAATAAATTTGGCCCAAGTGACCATAAAATTACTTTTTGAGAATTTGTAATTAAATCCTCAATCTTTATCTTATTTCTTTACTCATAAAATATTAATAAATAATATAACATTATTTATTCCTATTGGCCCAGTCAACATGATATTTTATAATTGATAATTGAATAAATTGTTTGAGACTATTAAGTCTGATTTAATCAGAGACAACATGGGGACCATAGATCCATGAATGCAAGCTACAATAAGTTCTTGTGATTTCATTCAACAGATAAATGCCATCACAAGTTATTAATTTCGAATGACTCCACTCTAGACTCAAAATTGAACTCTTGATTCATAGAACGTATTTACTCGTATAGAAACACAATAAATTGTTATAACTATTTTCGTCTATCAATCCTCTATCGGTGACATACTAATGAGCTGGGTGTAAATTGTCGTTTTACCCCTTATTAGTATTTTGTCCTTAACTTCCACTAAGTCCATTATAAATGATATATTTGTGAAGTAAACCACAAATATGAGCGCCCAATCATTTATCCATTTAGACTAAGTAATAAAGGAACTCACCTTTTTACTTCATATACAAAAGCTATAGATTTTGTATCTATGATAAATACTCTCATTCAATTATATTACTGAATCTCCAAGATATAAGTATTAGTCATGTCAAAAGGACAAACTTTAACAAACAAGTCAAAAGACCCAAATAATATAATCAATATAAATATTATCACTTAGAATTGAGATTGACTTGACCAATGATCAATGTTGTGACATTGATTAGATTCGACAATAACAATACTTATTTATCTATTAATAATCAATATCGGTTCCAGTCCGATACAACAAAATACATCTGATCTTATCTACTTAGTTAATGTTCAGGATAGAACATCACACTATTGTGTAAGTAGATCTTATCGTAGATTACCAAATCAGTGAAAAAACTTATTCATTGATTTAATCTTTAGGACTAACTATTTTGAACATTCAATTCCAATTATAATCCACTATGACCTAGTCATTATAAGTGTAGTGACAAATATGTTCGAGATTTCATAGATGTTTGTATTATAATAATCATATAATAAAATATGTAAGCAATGTGAACAAAAATGATTTCTACTTCTCTTATTGATAGTAATTCATTCACATAAGAAATCTAATTTATAAGGCACTAAACCCAATAGTTTCTTTCTACATCTTGCAAGACTTGGTGGATTTTTCCAATGAAGAATACTTGATCAATCCAAGTTCAAATAGTTTGTTTGTTTATTTTGGTTAGTAGGGGTGTTTGCGATGTGGACGGTGCTGTTTTTTGCCAATTTATTGAACCGCACCACATATATGGTTTGAGTAATTTTCCAAACTGCACTGCAAAAATGTGGTGTGGTGCGGTGCAATGTGGGCGGTTTATACCTATCGCCAAATAATTTAACAATTAAACATTATAATTAATAAAGATTCATAATAAAGCTCATAACTAAAATTTGTTTAACAAAACAATAAATATACAACAAACTAATAAACTTTTAACAAAACAATAAAAATACAACAACATAATAAAAAATAAAAATTAGATATAGAAGTAAATGTTTTGATTAAAAAGGAATATATTTATGTTGAATTAGAATTTGTGTTAGCATCCTATGGAATATAAATTTTTTCTAGATATTATTTATATAATGCTATATAAATATATATGTATTTAAGTTTAAATGTAGTAAAATTGAATATATATATATATAAATTAATATATATATAAATTTATATATATATAATGATGTGGTGCGGTACGGTTTGAATCATATTTATAAAATTTAAAATCGCAAACCACATTGCACTGCGCAGTTTGTCAAAAATACAAATTGCAACCACACTGTAAAAGATTCCAAACTGCAAATTATAGTGTGGTGTGGTGTGGTGTGGTGCGATGTGGGCGGTTTGATGAATACCCTATGGTTAGTATATCTTTGTCAGTATATCTGCTTGATTGGTCAGTATATTTGCCTTATTTAGTCAGTAAATCTACTTGTTTGGTTGTATATTTATTTTTACTTTTGGTATATTCATACTTGCCTATGGTATATCTATTCTTGTCTCTAGTATATCTATTTTGGGTATCTAGTATATGAATATTTGACTAGTATATCTGCCCCTTGTTTGGTCAGGATATCTATTTTTGCCTCAATATATCTACATTTGACTCAAGTATATCTGTTTGTTTGTTTATTTAATTAGGATATTTGTTTGGTTTTTCCATATATTTATTTTTATCTCTAGTGTATGTATTTATGTTTGCCTATCGTATATCTATTTTGTCTTTGATGTATCAATGCTTGCTTATGGTATATCTACTTGTTTAGTTAGGATATCTGTTTGTTTGTTTATTTAGTATATATGTTTTGTGTATCTATTGTTTGATTATTTATATAATTATGTATTTTTTATTATTGTAGAGTATAAAATGTATACATTGTTGGATGACTTTTTCTTTTATTTTTTAAGGAAAAAGAAATACTGGTGCTTTTTATGTTTTTTTGTTTTATTATGATTATATATAATAGTTTTATTTTAGTTACACGATTTTAGGGAAAAAAAAACAAAAAACAGAATTTTTTTTTATTTTTTGGCTTTTACATGTTTTAAAAAATAATAGAGTAGTGTGAATAGTTAAGAGTTGTTTTAGAGTTATAACCAGTATTGGTTAATTAGTTATTGTAACAGCTTTATAATTATTTTGTTGTAACAGTCTTTTGTCTAAAACTAATTCTTGTTAGCCTAATATATATATGGCTGGGTCTTCTCTTGTAATTATATTATTGAGTGAAATACAAAGAACAGAGAGTTTTCTTCTAATATGGTATCAAAAGTCACTACCCTCTTTGATTGATTACTCTTCGTTTTCTCCTCCGGCGTTGATGGCTCGCACTAGACCACATCTTCCTTCAACCGGTCCAGACATCTTTCTTCTAATAAGTTGAATGATAATTTTTAAAAAAAAATAGAATAAGCTAACTAATCCAGGAAAAAAGAGTTCATTTTGCTCTAATTTGTAATTGAGGACTTTTTTTTTCCTAGTACTCTCGTTCAGGCTCATTTACTGAAATTTCTCTAATAAAAGATGCATATAATGGATTTACTCCGTGACATATAATAGATAAAATATATTACTAAACTGAAAGACAATAATGTTTTTCGTAGAGCTATGTATTACCCAATTTTCATCATACTTTAGAATAATTATTTAGTAGGTAGGCAAAATTACTGTCATAGCTTCACTGAAAGCTATGAATGTAAACCTCCAAAAAAAAAAACCTTTAATGATTCCAAAAAAGTTGCATACTAATAGAAATATTAGATTCCTCAGTCAAAATTTGCATACCCTTCATATTACATTTTAGAGTTTGGTTTAGTGAATACAACTAAGAATAAACACTCAGACCGGCTCCCCATTCTCTAATGAGGGTAAATGGATAGTTAAGGGTTGAAATAAGGTATAACATTCTTGGCCGTTCCTATTTAAATCGGCTAAATAAGTCACTGAAGAATTTGGTCTTAACAAAACAAAAGTCATAACCACTAGATTATAAGGTTCTTAGAAACAAACACCACAGCTGCGATTAAATTTGGTCTAAGCTTGAATTTTGGTCGTTGTTTTTCTGAAAATGAGCCGTCAATCAATCAACGCCAGCGGCCGGCCCCTTCGTTTAGTCTAGACTATTACTATTTAAGTGCTTAAGCCCCAAAGAGGCCGACCCAAGATGTGACAATCGAATTCAGATGAGCACTTTTATGCTTAGAATTATTTGTCCATCATAGTCTTATAATTAAACACCTACCTAAGAAACAAACGGAACTTCCACAAAAAAAAAAAAGTTTCATTCCAGTTTTGATGCCCTTTGTTATTTGATACCATCAATTTTATACTTCATATAATAAATCAATTAACATCCAAAAATTAGTCCATTGTTGATTGTCACTGAGGTCTCAAGTAATTAATTTTTTAGACATCACATGACATATCAAATAAGTACAACAAACAAAGTAAAAAGAGTCAATTATATGTGTTAACAACATGCTTCTTCTTCTTCTTCTTTTTCTTTTTATCCAGAAAGTTGGCATATAAGAATACCCAAAAGTGTGTCATTTTACATAGTAGTCTAGTAGTAGTAGTAGTAGTAATAGTATTAAGTATTTTGTAACTTGTAAGGACCAAAAATGGCCAATTCACCTTCAACTTTTGCTGGGCCTTCCCCTAAACTAGGATTGTCCATTGAACAATCTTTCATGGAAGAAGGCAAATCTAAGGGATTCCAAGAATACACTATTAAAGTTGATAAACCTCCTTCTAGCTTCCAAAAGGTAAGATTTTCTCTTCATACTATAATTTGAATATAAGGAATCTAGTATATTGCACCATTTAATTTTTTTATTTGTTTATTTATTTATTTATTTTTGGTGGGACTTGTCTTGTGTAAGTAGATGGTTGCGGAACTCATTGGTACATACTTTCTCATATTTATTGGCTGTGGTGCTGCAATTGTCAACAAAATAGAACCGTTAACAATTGTGGGAATAGCAATAGTTTGGGGTCTTGTTTTAATGGCAGCCATTTATGCACTAGGGCATGTCTCAGGTGCCCATTTTAACCCTGCAGTCACCCTTGCCTTGGCTGCTGCCAGAAAATTCCCCCTGAAACATGTGAGACTACAACACTACATTCATAATCTCTTCTAAATAACAATCGCATGTAAAAAGCTTTTCAATACAAAAGTTTGTGTCGTATAGGTACCTATGTATGTCGTTTCACAGCTGGTCGGTGCCACCCTGGCTAGCCTGACCCTCAGGGTGTTATTCAATGACGAAGACAGTATTCGTACAATAACGACTCACTACTCTCCTCCAACTACTGATCTTGAAGCCATCACATGGGAATTCATAATCACTTTCCTTTTGATGTTCACTATCAGTGGTGTTGCCACTGATCATAGAGCGGTATGATTGGTCTATTGTGCAGTAACTATTTGACTGTTGACATAACAAAATGTTTTTTTTTTAATTTTGATTCCTATTTGGATGAAAAAAACAGTGCAAAGATCTTTCAGGATTGGCAGTAGGAGCTGTACTTTTGGTCAATGTTATGGTTGCTGGGTAATTTATTTACTTGTATTTTTTTTTACGATTATAATATAAGTAGGCAATTGATACTACTTGTGTTCAATAAGCTCAGTATGTTTAGATTCACAAGAGTTTGTAACGCTACATTTTGCAGACCTATCACTGGAGCTTCAATGAATCCTGCTAGGAGTATTGGCCCTGCTGTTGTCTCGGGGATCTATACAAAGATTTGGGTCTTTATTGTATCTCCTATTCTTGGAGCCATGGCTGCCACATTGGTCTACAGCATCGTCAGAGTCCCTAAGCCAGAAATTTCTGGGAGCACCACCAAAAGTACATACAATCATATGTATTTGCAGTCGAAGCAATAGATAGTTTAAACCTCATAGCGGGGGATCTAATGAATAAGCAAGTTATTGTGCCTTATGGAGTTTAGAATGTTGAAGATGTTGAGTTAAATTTCCCATTGGGATTCAAATATTATCTTTTCTTTTTCCCTACATAATTATTGATGCAATACTTCATGGCAACAATTGCATGATGAAAAACATGCAAACAGAAAGACATTAAACTACAAGCAATGAATGAAGAAAACGTGGATACTTAAAATCGTCATGATAAAATATCTGGGGATTAATAGTTAAAGCACATGCCTGAGTTTATTCTAGGACTACACATTCTATCTTTACTTATCTAACTCTCCCTTACGAGAACAACATTTACTATACAAACAAAGCTACATAATATGATACAACAAGGGACAAAAGGATGGCCCGGGAGCTTCCTACACTAATTAGGAAGGAGATAATACGGATTAGAGGTCAACTGCTGTTTCAGGTCAAACTAGTGAAGGAGAAAACAGGTCGGATGTGTTCCATGTGGAGCAAACTTCCACCTTCCCGTGGCCTATCAGAAACAGTCAACACTGCGTTTGTCACCTGCGGTTTTTGCTATCTCAAGCGTGGATGTTTTCTTTCTCTTTACCTGTTTTTTATATATAAAATAAGAAAAAAGAAAAATTTATTAGTTCAGAGAATATTAATAAGCAATTTTCAATCCACCACACCATATAGTCATGTAATTCAAGAATCAGACACATTTTTTAATGCATTTAGTAAGATCAACAAGCTCTTGAATGATTCAGCAAGCAGAAGCCGCAGACATTTTCAATCATTCAAAACATATTAGTGCGCTTGCACATTTTATTTTATTTTAGATAAGATAGTAGTTCTCACCCAGTTTGAGATAGTCTCCTCCAGTTTATTATTTGATGAGACTGAGGATGTCTCTGCAAATAAGAAGAACTTGCACCAATGCCATTGTCTTCGCTAACAAACTGCTCTGAGTAACTGGCAGCTGAAGGAGACCAAACAGGAACAACACCCCCATCTCGCTCTCTCCTAGCACTACTTGAAGATTCTGCTGTTGAATCCTCAGCACCATATTGCATTGCAGTTGGATTGTACTGTGGCTGAGTGATAGTCTGCCCTGGCCCATGGTTCAACATGTCACTCCTCGGTTCTTGCATCACAACTACATTTGTGGGCACTTCAGCTCGGCTGTCTACTGCTGAAAGTCGCAAGTCCAGAGAGGATTCTTCCTCCTCAACTCTGAACAAAGAAGTAGTCATGCTTGGGACCATCTGATCCTCATAGCGTCGAGTTGTTGGAGGAGGATTGTTTCTCAGGGGTTCATGGTTCTCCTCCATTTGTATGTCTTGAGGGAAGGCAATCACACCATTGTCAGAGGAGTCTCCAAGACCTTCCTCAGTTCCATTCTCAATTGCGGCCCTCGAAGCTGCTTCTTGCCGCCACATCTCAGATAGTGCTTCTTCCAATCTGGCTTTTGCAGCATCTATTCCAACAATAGGGAGAGGGTAGTTTAACCCCAGTTCAATTCCAGCTGCTTGAAGTACAGATTCTGGTGCATTCCAAGGATGGTGAATCCATTCAGTTGGCAATCTGGCAAGTTCAGGAAGCCACCTCCGTACATACTCTCCATGTGGATCAAATTTGTACCCTTCAAACTGTAGACAATAAATAAACATGAAATTATAATTTTTTTGTTTATTAAAACAAACAAAAATCATTTTAAACTTTCTAAAGGACAGGCTCCTAATCATATGGTTATGCAAACGTGCCTTGTTAACAAATGAAATAGCAAGTAGGAGCAGTGGCTGAAGACAGCTGAAGTATATATAATCCAATGCAAGAGACCTTGATTGTTAAAGAGAGTGGAATGTATCTAAACTTGAAAGAATGTGGTGTGTTTAACTATTGGCAAAGGCACTATCTGGAAGTTCTAAGTTGAAGAATCAGAATGAGGCTGGGCTGTGTATATCCATACCTGTGGATTATCTATGCGGTCGAATTCTCTGCCATCAGGGAGAGTACCAGATATATACTGCCAACCAAGTGCATCGCTCTCAAGATCAGCATCCAAGAGAGTGTCCCAGAAATACTTCATTCCCCACCTCCAAGGAAGTTGCAAAACTTTAACAAAGAAACTCGAAACTACTACTCGTATTCGATCATGCAGCCAGCCAGTAGCCCACAACTCCCTCATGCCAGCATCCACTAATGGATATCCAGTTCTACCTTGCCTCCATGCCTTGAAATAGTCCTCATTCACAACCCATGGAAAGAACTTTAGATGCCCAAGAAGGGGCCTTTCATGACTGTAAGGGTGATTAAAACTCAAGTATCTTGAGTATTCTCTTAGACCAATAGACTTTAGAAACAAGTTCACACTCTCTTCACCAGCCTTGTTTCCTTCATTGGCCCACAAAACTTGCTTGATCCTGACAAGATGGAACACTTTTCTCACACTTACCTCCCCAAAATGCAAGTGGGGAGAGAGAAGTGAAGTTGTAGCACTATCAGCTTTCTTGTGATTTTTTGCGTACTCAATGAGTGGTCCATTAATGAAATTTGTGAGAGCCTTATCAGCGCTGCTCCATCCAGGAGACCAAGCTCGAGCAAGGAGTGCATTGCTTCCCTTCTCTGATTCATCTTCAAACACCAGTGTATCAGAACGACACCTTGATACATCACCTGAAAAAAGTTCAACCACGTCAAAAAATGTGAATCAAAACCTGCAAACATAAACTTGAAACTGTAGTACAAGCAAGCACAGAACATAAAGAATTGTCCACTGGATATGATCCATTCATCTATATTCTCAGTGACATATTGTTCACTGTTCAAACCTGAAATTATTCTCTTAGGCGGGAGAAGTGGAGCTTCTGGGTCATATGGCATGCTAAGGCATCTCTCCCAGAAAGATGTGAAGGTTGTGAATGGGCGGCCTTGTGCATCATTAACATCCCATGGTTCATAGAGCAAATCAGCATTAAAGGAACGCACAGTTATGCCTTGAGAAGTTAAAACCTCCTTTGCTCGATGATCTCTGACAAGAGACAAGGGGTCTGAAATCACAAACACATTCACAAAACATTAAAATAGGCACAGATGGTTTTTTTTAGTTCCAAAAATTGTGGAATGGGAAAGTAAAGCATCTTTGAGCAACGTTTACAGAATGTTCCTTTTCAATTTAGGCAAAAAAATAAAAATACATACATCCCAATAATCAAACAGTTAACATTTAATCAAAATCAAGAAAGAACATAGGAGACCATGAACAATTTCATCAAATACTAAAAAGATAATTTTTCCAATTCAGGCAGCCATGAAAAAACCAATATTTGGTTGTACTAAGAATATAATCAATATAAACTGTCCGTCAGCCACAAGATTTAGAGATTCACTAACCAACTGAAACAATCTACAGGAGATTATTAAAAACATCAGAAAAACTGAACAGATTGATGACAAACAGAAATTTCACGCTAATTAATAATGCTGTTAAAAATATAAAAAAAAAAAAGACGGACCATATAGGTGGTTGAAGAATAGCTGTTTGGCACCAGTGGACTTAACAACATCAAGTAGAGAAGAAACACTATCAGTAGATCTTCTGGTGATGAGAGAAGTGCCAAAACTTCTCAAAGAGAAATCAAGATGAGCCAAACTTTGCTTAAGCCACCATCTTGACACCCTTCCAGGATAATAATGGCCTTCTTCCTCAGGTGCCCATACAAAGACAGCAATCACAGCACCAGCTCTAACTCCAGCTGCTAAAGCTGGATTATCTTCTATCCTTAGATCTCTCCTGAACCATACTATGCTACACCCACCTGCTGACATCTCCCCAAATATATAATTAATATATATATATATATATATATATATATATATCCACCACCAACCCCCGCTGAGCCTGCAAATTGAAAGACAATTTCTCTCTCTCAACTATATACCATATCCCACTTTCTCTTCTCTCTCTCTCTTTGAGGCACACCAGGGGATTGTGAGTGATCCAAAGCTGTACCTTTCTTTACAGTTTTCTGGTCATATGAAAGATAAAAGATGAGAATTTTAAGCCATTAGGAAGAAAAGTTGCACCTGATTACCACTTATCTTTCTAAATAGTTATCAAAATTATGTTCCCTACCTTTTTCTTAAGGGTGAAATTCTTCCTCAATGCGTTTGAGGGTTAATCTCTCTTAAGACTAGTGGCAACAAAGATGGGCCCTATGAGAAGGAGAGAGAGAAAGATGAGCTAGAAGAGTGAGTGAAGAGGAATGGTTCATGTAGCAGGGGATACAACAAATTGTTGGCCAAACTAAACTATAGCCACAACTTTTATTTCGAAGATTTTTCATTATTTTATTTTAATTTTTCCTTATCCCAAGGGGAAAAAGAAAACAATAAAAATTAAATCCCACTCATCTCTATTCTCTCTCCCTCTAGGTCCTTCCCTAATCAACTCTGCCTGACAGAGTGGAAAATTGATAGAAATGACAAATTTCTTTAAATTCATCGTTATCATCATCACATTGAGGTTAAAGTTGAAAGTAGTTAATTTTTGGTTGCTAATAAAATGTTAAGAAAAAAACAGTGTCTCCTTTCGTGAAAAGTAACAAACACGTGTAATTTGTCAAACTCTTTTGTGTTTTATGCAGAAAAAATAAAATAAAATAAAATAAATCTTTATTATATTATTAGCTTAAGCAGCTTGGCTTGAATTGAATCTGATCCTCTTGGTACTGGTATTCTGGCTAGCAGTCATATTGGGACTTTGGTTTTGAACGGCATGAGGTTAGATCATTTCAACTTGGGATTGCGAGGGGACATGCAGCATGGGAAGATAGGAACGATGACTAAATGGTTTTCGGCTTTTTCTTGAGGTGGGCCTTTTTTACTTTTTCTCAAGGCCTCTTCTCTTCTAAAAGCTCAGATTCCATTTTTGGGTCACTGTTCAAAGTGATTTATGATGTGGCTCTCTCTCTCTCTCTCTCTCTCTCTTCCCATCCCCAGAAACAAAACGTTTAGTCTTTGGCACTTTGAAAAGAAAAAAGTATGTGTATGTAAATATTACTAGACACAGACCAGCTGCCTAAACCAATTGGCATCAATAATGAATATGAAACCCCTCACCCCAAAATAAAAGAATTTGCATAATTAGAAACTGACATCAGCTTAAAATTCCCATCATATATTGAATTTCAAGTGTTTAAACTTTACCCCATTTAGCTGTGAAGATGAAACAATGGTTTCCATCCAAGTTTTATTTTGGGCTTTTTATGTTGATATGATGTAGATAAAGAAAAAAAACAGAACCCTATATATATGTTGTCTGCATAATGTCTCTCTTTTTTATGTTTAAAATAACCCAAATAAGAATGTTGTTCATATTGAAATATCTAATGTACTAACTTTATATTATACCTTGCTTTTTTTTTTAATCTCATCTTACAACACTAATATCATCTATATGGATATGAGCTATAAAATTGAAAGTGCACCAACTTTTATGATTGATTTATATTGTGGTATTTGCTGCAAAGTACTTATCTTTTAATTATAGTTACCAATTTAAAAAATTTAATGGCAAAAATCCTTTTTGTTTTTGTTAATGAAAAATATTTTCGCTAGCACTATTAAGTGGTACTTTACCACTTAGACTAACGTGGCGGATCTTCATTAGTTTAATTATTAAAAGAAAACTTTAAAATATTAAAATAAAAATTATATCTTTATTAAAAATTAGAAAAATCAATTTTAATTTACTAAATTTTAATTTATTAAAAATCTAATAAAAGTTAAATAAACATGTCTTTTCACTTACATCCACCTAGACAACCTCACTAATTACGTCCAAATTGGTATTTGGAGACCTAATAGCTCCGATTCAGGGTCTTTTGTACCTCCAAAAATAACAATGAGTTCATAAAAGGGGCCAAATTGAAGGAATATTTTGAGTTCAATGAAAGTTGTTAATGTGTAGAAATCTTTAGAGAAATATTTTAGTATATTGAAACGATGCTTGTGAGATTTGTAGTAGAAAAGAGAAAGAGAATAATGTTTGAGTTGCAGAAAAGGAAAATAAGAATGATGAAACAGTTGTATTTTAAGAATTTTTTTTTGCCTACACTGTAATAATCTCACTTTTTTTACTAGTCGAACCCCCTTGTAAGGGTTGTTTATCTCCCTTTTATTGAGGTTTTTGAAGGTATGTAAAATTATAGAGATATCCTTTACTTTTAACACAAGAAAAGTAGAAAGAGACATATGTCTTTCGCTTTTTCTAATACCACGATATGTCAGCAAGCTTGCACAGGTAGTGTCCCTCATATTGTTCTACGGGGCAACGTCATGGTGGTAGTGGTAATACATTTTGTGTAGTAAAAGCATGATTTTAGGGATTTTGTCGGCTATTCCATTTTGGTTCTTTTGGGGACCACCGTAGTTCTTGTCGAACATCCTCTCTTGGAGCGCGACGACTACCTTCTCGCATGTGGACTTGACATCCTTCTCGCGAACCCCTTGGAGGCAACTCATGAACAAGGTCAATTAAAGGGGCAATCTCTCCCTTTTTCTCTTCTTTGTGAGCTGGTGTGCATGAAAAATTATAGTGGGAGTTCTCGAGAGCTTTGTACTCGCTAATGTCCCTGTATATGTGACATGTGGCTTCTGTAGTATTACTCCCAACATTCGCCCTCCAATCTTCGAGGAGATTCCATTTTCTCAAGGATTCCAATTTTCATCCACATGTCCTTATTTGGCTAGTTCACATCCATATTTAGGCACTCAAATGTGCTATTGACTCATATTCAATGATTGTAACTTTCTGTGTACTTTTTCTACATGTGTCTCTTTTACGTGAGGATAGAGTCATGATGGAGCTCGAGGTGACTGAGATGATCTTTTGGTGGCATGCGGTGAAGTTTTTAATTTCACTTTCCCCGAGGCCATCTGGACCATTCATTTAGGTCTAGATCAATGACTCACATTTCTCCAAGCTTGCTATTTAAATGGTTTCATCTTTTTCCATTTCCCACTTTGTAGATATTCGCTTTTTTCAGAGAAACCAGAGCTCAAGAGCCTTCATTCCTACCATTTTTCGATGAATGTGTTCGTACACCTACTTTTTTTCTCCTTCATTCCTCTTACTCTCACTCCTTGTTCCAGGATTTCATTCTTTTATTTTCCTTCTTATTTATTTTGTCTTCTGCATTGTGGGTTTTCTAAGTAGTAGAAGGTCCATAGAAAACACTTCCCATAGGTCACCATGACTGAGAGCGTACCTTCAAGTGGCACCCTGTAACGACCCAAATTCAGTGTTAAGGCTTAAGGGCCTGGAGTAGTGTGCCTGGAGGGCATGATGGGATTTGGTGTGTGTTTTTATTGAGTTTTATGCATGATTATCATTTAATGCACGTTATATGACTAATTGATTATTTGAGATGCATGACTATGTGAATTAGTATGCATGTAGACCTGATTGTCTTAGAATGAGCATGATTGTAATCTGGCCATGATAGGGCATAACTGTGATAATTGTACTATGTGAATGGTGCCATGTGAGGTGGTGTTTTTATCAGGATGCACGCATCGAGACGGTCCTAGTGAGCCATTTAGTCCAAAAGTCACAACGGGATGTTGTACCCGGCTCGGGAGGAGCCTAGGGGTACTTCGGGAATCTTATAAGTGAGTTGAGAATGAGTGGTTAGTTATTGGTAATTGGGTAACCGGGGTAACCAATTGTAACTGCTGTGAGTAACAAGTTTTAGATAGAAAATGGTAGAAATGAAATAAAAGTGAAAGGACTTAGGTGCCCTTGAAGGTTTAGTTAGGAAGGGTTATGAAGAAGGGGTAAAATGGTCTTTTGGCTAGGGTAATAGACATTTTGCAGCTGGGATTTAGGGGGATACGGTTTGGGCATTTGGGTTCACTTGTGGTTTTGATAAAATTAGAAGATAAGGAAAAGAAGAGGAGAGAAAGGCTAGGGCAAGAAGAAGAAAGAAGAAGAGGTGTAGAAGGGGCTGAAGTGGGAAGCTTAGGAGGAGATCAAGGAAACTTTTAGGGTGGATTCTACTCTTGAGGTAAGGATCTTATGCTTATTTAGGTTTGTTTTCTGTGTTGATTGAGGAATTTAATGCTTGAGTTAAGATTTTCATGGGTTTTGGTTTGAGTTGCTGAATTTGAGATCAAAGGTGTGGGTCTTGGGTGTGTTGATGTTTTGACCTTGATCATAGTGTTTGTAGGGTGTTAGATTGTTCATATGAGGTTTGGATTTGAGTTTTGGGGCTTAGGTACTGGTTTGGGGCGGTTTGGAGAGGTTGAAGCTCGGGAAAACACGAAGGAAAAACCCAGAATTTCTGGGCTGCGAAGGCGTGCCGCGGCACAGATTTTGCGTTAGTATTGGCAATTTTAGTTCTTAGCTCCGGGGGTTCGGGGGATGTCTCCGGGGTGTTGTTTTAAGGTTTTAGAGGTCTCGGGAGTGCGGGATTGGGCCCGGGAAGTGGTTTTGGCTTGGTTAGTATTTAAAGTGTTTGATGTGTGTGTTGTGACTAGGATTTGGGAGAGGCTCGTGCTAGTGGACCGTGCTCGTGACCGTGGTGCATCGGAAAGCTCGGGATACAGGTAAGAAAACCATAACACCCGAGAATAGGGCATGGCCCCCACTGTGTGATTGCAGGGCATGGCCCGAGATTGTATTATGTGCAAATGTTTAATCTTAAATGAATCATGATGTGTGTGAATGATTATTTCGAATGTGCTATATGTGTGATTACAATGTAATGAACGGCATGGGCCGAGAGCGGCATAGGCCGGGTACGACCATGGGGCCGAAAGTAACACTCAGCACATGGGATGCTTATAGTCAGGGTGGGACCCAAGGGATACATGAGTTATCCTCGCGGTGAGAACCGAAACCCCAGGCTTTGGTAAGGCCTCTGGGGCGGAATGGCCGTACTTGTTTATTATGATGGTTTTCCTATTATCAGTGAATTATGCCAGCTTTATGATCTGCATATGTTATGTACTATTTGGGTTTTCTTGCTGGGCTTCGGCTCACGGGTGCTCCGTGTGGCAGGTAAAAGCAAGGAGTCAGTCAACTGGCCATGAGTATGGAGAGCGTGGGGGCGGCGCGTACATGTTCGGCCTGCCCGACTGCTTTGGTTGGGGGCATTTGTATATGGCTGTATTTAACCATTCTTATGATAGCTGATCAAGTGTAAAGCTATTTTTGAGTTGTAAATATTTTTGTAAACCTTATTTTGGGATCCCAGATGTTTTATAATTAACGTTTTTAATGAAACTAAACATTTTCTAAGAGTACAGCCTTAAACTCTGGTTTATTCACACTTTCGGTTTTAGAAACCACTTAGAGTCAATTAAATGCACAAATTCTGTTTTAAACTCACTTAGTAACGGCTCTAAGGTAGTAGGGCGTTACACACCCGCTTAGAGATTTCTTTCAATGCTTCAAAAGAATGAACTAATGAACTCTTTAGGAGAACATAAAAGATAATAGAAGAAGCATTTAAGGATTTTTATGAGGACGACGCAACAAGTGTAGCAAAGCCTATTAGAAAGGAAGGTCGAGCAGGCCTAACGTAGGGCTCATTGCATCATGTAGTCCTAATGAGCCTTCCACTCATAAGTCTCATTTTTGCGAAGCACCTTCTCTTGATGCTCATTCTCGAGGGGTTCTTATGAGGGAGGTTTCCTCAAGGTCTTCTAACAAGTCTAGGGATAGAACTCGAGATGCCTCTTCTTAAGAGTTGCCTTTTTGTGTTCCACCCTTTTGACCTTGTTATAACATGCCAGCCTTGAGGGCTTATTACAAGCTAGGTGGGTGTCCATGCAAAGACGCATCCTAGTGTACATGCTATTGAGCTATTGATGTAACGACCCAAAAATACCAACACAAAACATTACAGAATATAAACGATTTTCATTTATTTAAAGTCTCAAAAATCCATATAAAAAAAAAAGCTTTTAAAAGAAATACGTGCACACACTAAAAATATTTACAAATAAGCTTTAAATTCTTGAAGTGAGCCAAAAGAGTTTTAAACATAAAATGAAAAGTATTTCTCCCCAAGGTCGGGCCACATGTACATCCTGCAAGGAGACTCTAGCATTCACTGTTCAAGCTTGTCCTTGCACTTACCTACACATGAAACAACTAGGTAAGTGATAACGCTTAGTAAGGTCAATCTCACAACACAAAAGCAGAATAGAAAACAAAAGGGCAATGGCTAAGTCATTGGCCAAACATCAAATAACTTACTGTTGAACAGTGTTTTGGTTAACCGACATTGAGTCAATTAAAATGAAGATTGAATAATAAAAAGAGCTGAACTTAAGTAAACGAAACAAATAATTTTTATAGTGCTTCGGCCCCAAGGGTTGATAATGATCTATGTCCACTTGCACTTTTATTAATCACGAAAGTTTTAGTACTCAAGATCAGATGAACTGGAGTCAACTAAGTTTCTTAAGCCCAAGAGAGAAAATATAGTACAAAAAGGGTTATGTATGTAAGTGCTATTTCTAGAGAGAAAGTCAAGAGTCTAGAGATTTGAATCCCCTCAAATGGCAGTGAGAGATCCTATTTATAGAGATTCTAATGGGCATCGAACCTTACAAGTGTGAAAATTGGCCTTACATGCATAATGTGGGTATTTTACAGCTGAATATGAAATAAAATACATTCAAAATATAGCTACATAAATATCTCATGAAATGCAGATGCTTCTGGTCATTGAAGCTACTTCTGGGATCATCATTCGACCAGTGTTCCTTCCTTGAGTAGGTTGCATGTAGTTAACTTGTACTTTTGCGATCAGCAACCTTAGACATTCTTAGATAAACTCAAGGAGGCATCTCTTTGTCTTCTGGTCGTGCCCATTTGACCAGGGCTAGTGAGATTAATGTTTCTTGTTGCCACGTGACAATTTGTCATGCCACGTCATTATGTTTGGTTTGGGGATAAACATTTTTCCCCTAAGTTATCACAATGCGACCACCACTGGATAAACTTTTACTCTTCGACCAACTTGGAGTCCTTTTGTATTCTGACACATTGGAAAAAGGAAAACCACTTAATTGGAGCAATGATGATCCTTTCCTTGGTAAGCCAACTGGCGGCTTTTTTGTTCCCTAGGCAAGCCGACATCAGATAAACTATAGTAATGATGTCCTTTTGGTACATAGGATAGCATCACACCTGCTTACGTGCATGGAAGCAATATATAGCCCCTCCATTCCTCATTTTCCTTCTACCCTTTAATATATAGCCCCTCCATTCCTCATTTACCCTTTAATATATAGCCCCTCCATTCCTCATTTTCCTTCTACCCTTTCTCTTTTATCTTCTTCTGTTTTCTCTTTCCTCTAAGAACTCCCATGAAACCCGAAACTGCATGTAATGCCCTGGGTAACCAAGACCGTTACACTTTGTATTTACAATAGTGAATGAATTGCTAATCAAGTCGTTTGAACATAAATGTGTTTCTAAAGTCAACTGACAGGTTAGGGTTAAAAGATTTTGATCATAAAATGGTTGACTTTCAATAAAATAAGAGTTTGATACACGGGATCCCAAAAATAATGTTTACAAGGCAGTTACAACACTCAAAAGTAAATAAAACTGCAGCCAGCCTAATTGGAAAAATACAATTTTGGCTCTAGTCCTTGTAAATCTCTTGGCCGTGGCGATCGAGTAGCTGTTGATGTACACACCGCCCCTAAAGCTCTCCAACTTGTGGCTGGTCCAACTTTCCCTTGCCTTTACCTGCACCACGTAGCACCCGTGAGCCAAAGCTCAGCAAGAAAACTAAACCCAATAAGCATAGATCATGACACTAAATGCATATCAAACCTAGAACAATCAGTTTAATCAACAGCAGAATACAAGCATTAAGCTAGGCAACACTAAACACTTTAATCAAGACATATAATTCAATCTTAATACAATTAGTTAGGAGTTGGCGCCATTAGGCCGAGCCCTCTAGTTATTTATCTGATCCCGACTCACTTAGGTCGAGCTGCGTTCAACACGCTTAACATTAGCCCCGACTCCCTTAGGCCGGACTTCCACATAAAACATAACAGATATATAGGTTGCGAAACACGCAATCAAAAGCAGCACGAACTAACATTCCTATCCCGATATCTCCAATCACAAATATATTTCTAATCTCACATATGTTCATTTATAGGGGATCTCAACCCCATTCACAACTGAGGTGCAATATTCTTACCTCGTGTCATGAGCGGAGGATGTGGAGCAGTCCCAAGCACGATCCTCAATCCCGAGCCTTAACGGTAACCCTAGTCACAAGTGACAATGGATAACTATTAAAATATAATCCAATTAAATGCTTTACAAATAACGTACCAACCTTTGGGACCTCGACTTCTACAAAACCGGGTGGCAGAACCCTTCTCGAACACTTAGGTTTAGTTTCCCGAGCCCAAAACCCCAATTTGGCTAAGGCTGCCTAGGCGGGTTGCCACCTGGCCCTAAGAGTCGCAACGCTCCCCCAAGTCAAAGGCACCAGCCCCAAATCCCAAGGGTAGGTGGGTCGCAACTTGCCCTTTAGGGCCGCAACGCGCCTACGAAATAGAAAGCCCTTCAAGGCTTCTGGGGTCACATGCCCATGCCACCCAAGAACTGAGTTGCGGTGGGCCCTTGTAAACCCTGAAATCCTGGGGCTTTTCCTACGTTTCCTCCTAAAATAAAAGCCACATAATTCAACTTAAGCATAAACCCAAGCCAATATTAAGTCTATAACCCTTAATATCACCTTACAAACAACACATATGGCCTATAACACTAGCTCAACCTTCCTTAAATCCTAAATTCAGAAACTGACCCAATCATCCCTAAGCATGTCCAAACCCAACTAGAATTCAACATATTAAGGCCTATAATCTTACCTCAATGATAGCTTTGATCCTCAGTTGTTCCTTGCCTGCTCCTAGCTTAATTCCCTAAATTCCCAGCTCAATTCCTAAGCCTTTTTCCTCAGCAATCTTCCTAAGCCACCAAGTCACACAAAGATAGAGAGAGGCAAGAACGTGAGAATGAGAGAGTGAATTGTTGAGAGGTGATTTCCAGATGTCTCTAGCTAACTCTAAAACCTTTCCTAACTATATCCCCTAACATAAAGATCAAAATTCTCTTAGTGATAACTCAGCCCTTTATTGCCCATAAGGGCAAAACTGTCATTTGCCCTATTTCCTGCTAAATTCCTCGAGTCGCCCTACAAATTCCCAAGTAATCCTCACATGCCCAACTAATTACCAAATACTTACCTGTTACTCGATAAATCCCAAATATATGTTAAATTTCCCAAATAAACCCCTAGGCTCACCCTAAGCTGGGTATTAGACCCTGTTGTGACTATTCCGCTAATCCGCTCACTAGGATCGCCTCGAGCCGAATAATGCAAATATATCCACATAATAATGTGGTCTCAATCATTTAACACATATAATCACATTTATGCCCGCAACGAGACAAAATTACAAGTATGCCCTTAAAAGCAAGAACGGGCCCACATGCATATTTAATACACATAAACATGCATATAAATATATTTATATTATCATATAAATCATGCATGCCACGTAGCCACGCATTTAATCAATTAATCACACATATATCCAATTATGTCCTCCCACACACTAATCAAGGTACTAAACCTTATTAGCATTTGGGACGTTACAACTATCCCCTCCTACTGAAAATTTTGTCCTCGAAATTTACCTAAATAACTCGAGATATTGATCTCGTATAGCCAAATCTAGCTCATAGGTCGCTTCCTCGACCTTGCTATTCCTCCATAAGACTTTGATTAGAGGAATCATCTTGTTCCTCAGAACCTTATCCTTTCTGTCTAGGATCTGAACTGGTCGCTCCTCATACGAAAAATCTGTCTGTAGCTCCAGATCCTCATATCCCAATACATGGGCCATATCTAAGATATATTTCTGAAGCATTGGGATGTGAAACACATCACGAACTCATGATAATGATGGTGGTAGAGCCAATTTGTAGGCTACCGACCCGATCCTCTCCAGGATCTCAAAAGGTCCTACGAATCTAGGGTACAACTTGCCCTTTTTCCCAAATCTCCTTACCCCTCGTAATGGTGAAACTCGTAGAAATACGTGGTACCCTACCTGGAACTCCACGTCCCTACGCTTAGGATCAGCGTAGCTTTTCTGTCTACTTTGCAAAGCAAGCATTCGAGCTCGGATCTTCTCAATAGTTTCATTAGTCTTCTAAACCATCTCTGGTCCTAGATACTTCCTTTCCCCCATATCATCCCAATGAGTGGGAGATCTACCACAATCGTTGACTAATAACTATTGTTATACGAAAACTCAATCTACGGGAGGTACTTACTCCAAGACCCCTCAAAAGTATAGCACACATACTCTAAGCATGTCCTCCAATATCTGAATTGTCCTCTCAGACTGCCCATTTATCTGAGGATGAAAGGTTGTAATGAACTTCAACTGAGTTCCCATAGCCTTCTGCAAACAACCCCAAAACTTGGAGGTAAATATGGGATCCCAGTCCAATACTATAGACTTTGGAACCCCATGGAGACGTACAATCTCCCTCACATACAACTCCGCACATTGATCCACAGTATAAGTAGTCCTCATTGGCAGAAAGTGAGCTGACTTGATGTACTTGTCTACTACCATCCACACCGAGTCATGTTGCCCCACCGTCCAGGGCAAACCTCCTACAAAATCCATGGTAATATCTTCCCATTTCCACTCGAGAATACCTAAAGGCTGTAACAACCCTGCTGGTCACTAGTGTTTAGCCTTTAGCTGGTGACAAGTTAAACACTTGGCTACTTACTCATCCACTTCCTTCTTCATCTCAAGCCACCAATACAAAGTTCGTAGATCTTGATACATCTTCGTGGTGCCTGGATGGAGTGAGTATGGTGTAGTATGAGATTCATCAAGAATCTCTCATCTAATACCCATATTCATCGGAACACAGATTCGATTCTTATACCTCAGCTCTCTGAAATGGAATAATCCTTAGCCACTCCATCTAGGACATCCCCTCGGGCCTCCTGCAACTGCGTATCATCCATCTGGCCCTTTCTTATCCTCTCCAAGAGGGTAGATTGTAAAGTAATATTGTCCAATTGGCACACTAACAATTTTATCCTCACTCTAGTCATTTCCTCTACCAATTCCTTCGATATCTACTTTGAGCTAAACAACTATCTAGGGCCCCTTTGGCTCAAAGCATCTGCCACTACATTGGCTTTTCTTGGGTGATAAAGGATGTCAGAGTCATAATCCTTCACCAACTCTAGCCAACGTCTCTGTCTCATATTTAGGTCCTTCTGGGTGAAGAAATACTTCAAACTCTTATGATCGGTGTATATCTCGTACTTCTCTCCATACAAATAATGTCGCCATACTTTCACTGCGAATACCACTGCTGCTAGTTCCAAATCATGGGTAGGGTACCGCTGCTCATATTCCTTCAGCTACCGCAACGCATAAGCAATAACCTTCACTACACCAAAAATGACTTTCCACAACACATAATTATAAGTCTTTTGAAAATGTATTATAATATATACTATGTAAAAAGTGGTAAAGTAATAGAAATAAAATATAAAAAAAGAACCAGCCTACCCCGATACCTTTTTTCCCATTCTCCTTCTTGTCTCTTTCTCTTCCCTTTGCCCTAGCCGCCACTCTCGTAACCACCATCATCCTCATCTTCGACCACCTAACCACCATCCTCACAATCCTTTTTCTTCGAGCCAAGCTCCAAATCTCAGGCACCCATGAACCCAACCCCCGAACCAAGTGACCCCAGGTACGATCCCACCTCTGCGTGCCTTCGACCCAGTGCGACTTCCATTCGCGGGCCACCACCAGGCGTAATTCTGCACCTGTTCCGCTGTAGAGCCCCGAGTATGCACCAAGCGAGGGCCCAGATTCCACAAGACCAGGCGCGCCTCCCTTTAATGCGAGGCCACGTGTGTCTCCAAGAAAACTCCTGCATCGAGAGCTCCATCGCACCCAGAAAAGAATCGGCCCTGACCCCATCTTCATGAGCTCCTGGTTAAGCAACACCACAACCTGAGCCCCAATGTCATTCCACCACTACCGAGCTGCTCCTTTGTAGATCTTTCTGGGTAATATTTTTATGTACCTTGGATTTGTTTAGTTGCATTTGTGAATTGTTCCTCTTGAGTTGCCATCTTTGGTTAATTCTATTATGTATTGTGGAAATATTGCTCCTGTCTTGATCTTTGAGTGTGGCATTGTGATTTTGGGGAAATTACACAGGCGTCTATTGTTGTTTGCTTTGATCTATGAGGGTGGCATGTTGCTTTTTGGACAGTCATTGCCTAGTGATTTTAGGTTCATGGGTTCACCGACCTCTGATCAATTTGGGAAGTTTGGTGATGCAAAGTTAGGATACAATAATATCACCTCATCAAGTATACCTGAAAATAGTGATTCAGGGGATGTGGCTGTTGATAATAGTGCTGGAAGCATGGACCAAGTGAATGAGGATTCACCATATGGTATGAACATAGTTTCAGTTGAAGATAGACCATCAAGTGTTGATGAAGATTCAGACTCTGTAGCTCCACCAGTGCCATCGGTCTCTGCATCTCGCAGTGAACACAGGTGGGGTGATACCAACTCGTATGCTACGAAGAAAGTATATTTCTGGCTTCTTTTTAAATTTCATTTTTTTTATGTACTTATATTTTCCAAAAAATAATGGCAGTTCTTTGCTGCATATGCAATTTATTTTCGTCTATGAGAGGTAGTACTTATGAAATGATGACGTTCATTATGTATTTTGCTCACTACTCAAGTACTGTGAGCTTTTGGGGTAATTTTGCAGATGTCTTATACATTTGACAACATCAACATGGAATGAATTATAACTTTAACTGTTTATTTTGACAATTTTATTTTAGAATTTAGTACATGATATCAACTTGTTGATGCCTATACATTTGGCTTCACTGTTTAGTGAATCTCAGAGTCTTTCTTCTATAGACTTCTTTCCCTCCAATTGTATATTTATTAATAACATGTAACCGCTCTTAGCCACGTGTTTAGTAGGTTGGTTTTTTATAGATATTACTTTTATTGTTCTTATATATAATGAAACTACATCATTTGATCTTGACTTGATCTGTATGGATGTTGTCTCAATTTTAGCAAATTTACTCTAGTCTTTCATTGTTAGATCTTCGGCTTTCCCCTCACCCCATCCCAAACTACAATTTTACATTTATTGTCTAATGCGTTGCTGGTCTTTCCGTTGTATAGTAGATTGGTGGTTTGCAGATTATGATTTTTTGCTGTTGTATAGAATGGCTTCATACTCTAACTCTTGATTTTTATTTATATGAAGACTGTTACCTTTTTGGCTTTTCATTTGTCATTGTCTCTTAAATGCAATTGCACTTTCAATTTCATATTCTATTTTTTGAAGAAATAGCTGACATGAGAGATCCAAATTTTGTTACAGACTTGTTGCAATTCAGCCTTAATTTTATAAACTAGTTTAAAAAAGTAACTGATGATTCTTGGAGCTTAGTTTGTGAACATAGTAAGTAGTTTTTATTAATTTTTGTTACCTACTTCTTAAGTTTATTGTTTCAGAAGCTTCAATCTTGGTTTCAACGTCCAAATGGGAAATGGGAGCTTGCGAAAATATTGTCAATCTCATGGACTGAATCTCTCATTGCATTGCCTAATGAGAAAGTAAGAGTGCTTTGGAAACTTTTATTTTTGCAGCAAGAGCTATGGAAACTTTGAGTTGAGATTTGATTGTATTTTTTCCATTAGATGTTTGATTTATTTTAATGTTCACTTTGTAGGTTTTAAAGGTACAAATTGAAAGTTTGGTCCCAGCAAATCCTGATATCCTTGATGGTGTAGATGATCTCATGTGGTTAAGTTATCTAAATGAACCATCAGTGTTGTACAATCTCTAGTATAGATACAATCAAAATATGATTTACGTATGTTCTCAAATTTGTTGTAACTTTTCTTTTGTCATTTTCTTGGAAATCTGTCTCCTCTAATGTCTTTACATTTTGATTGTATTCCTTGCAGACAAAAGCAGGACCAGTGCTGGTTGCTATCAATCCATTTATGAAAGTTCCTTTGTATGGAAATGAATATATAGATGCATATAAGCGTACAACAAATGACAACCCACATGTGTATGCCATTACAGACACAACAATCCACGAAATGATACGAGGTTCTTTACTCATTCAATATTTATAAGATTATTCTTTTCAGCACATAAATCCCACCTTGAGAATTGTCATTAGCTGTTAAAAGTTCTAATGTGACTTACTTTTTTCCAGATGAAGTAAATCAGTGTATCATCATAGGGTTAGTGAACAATTCCCTTCCATTCTGTTATAAACTTATAATGTTGCAGTTTCCAGTTTGCTGATTGTTTATTTACATACTTTGATTGTAATTTTGTTGTCTTACATGATTTATATGTTTTACACATCTAGTACAGAATATACTTAGGTCCTTTGATGTTTAAGAGAGATTTATAAGAATTAATGGGTTCTGTCATGCTTGAATGATTTGGATTTTTCAAAACATAAAAAAAAATCATTATTACTTTTTATATATAAGAATATGTTGCAATCTTGGTAATTCTATATAATGAGTTTAAATAATAAATCTCGTCTTATTGTTTTGAATGACATTATTATTTATATAATTGTATTCGAACACTAAGAGGTCATATCTGATCTCTTCACTTTGTGTTTCTTTTTATAAACAAAAAAAAGTTTAAAGAATAGATCGAGTGTGTCAATTATTTGCAACCAAAAGTATGAATATGAGACTTAGCCACACTAAATTGTATTTTGTATGGTCTTGAAACTTTTGAAGCAATTAACCTCAAAATGACATTAGGCAACTGGTGAACTTAGAAGCTGTATGGCGTATTTTTCTACCTAGGGAAGAAATCTTAAATTATTGAGAGAAAGAGTTGGTTTAAAATTTGTTATTTTAAGATGCTTTACTGTTTCAGATGTACTTTCTGATGTTGAAGATGTACTGTACTTCTACATTGAACCATTGTTTGTGCCATGTAATTTGTTGTACAGAGGAATAGTTTTGAATATTTCTGCATTAATTATGCAAATGAGAGATTGCAGCAACACTTCAATCATCATTTATTCAAGTTAGAGCAAGAGGTAACTATCCTATACTTGTATCGTAAGAATATTATGTCAACTCACCATTGATTGGGTTGTTGTTGAATCTGCATTGTTTCTTTCTTTTCTGATAGCCTGTTATATAAATTAGTTTAACAATGTATATAATTTTTTGGTTAGGGGAGAATAAATAAGAAATAATAAGTGCTTCCTCTAATAACTACTTGCTTATAAAATCCAGATTTCGTTAGAGTAAAAAGAACTAACATCATGATGAGATAATTACACGCTATTGGAAAGGATGAAATGGAATGTGGTAGTGTGGGACCTTGCGTTCAAACTCTCGAGTGCAGTATTTTATTTTTTGCTATTTAGAATTTTTCATGTCTTTAATATGGTTATGATAGTAAAATGGTGGTTGCTAGGTGTTTTCAATTTTACATTACAATTGATCTCAAACTTATGGGGTTAAGGTATTTACGTTATTATTTCGATATTTAAAAGATTATTATATTTATGATATTCAAATTTTCAAGAATCAACTACAAAATTTCCATGCACAACCAAATGTAGTTATACAAGTCTCTATACAATCTTATTACCCTCTTCATTTCCAATGCCTGAACTATTTTTGTATCATCATTTGTTGATGTTTTTTTCGTTTCTCCTTAGACCCTTTTCATAATAGGATGCTTTCACCCCCTTTGTAAGGAGTTGACTACCAGTTAGTAGAACTAATGTACTATGCATTTTCCTATTTTATTTTTGCTGTTGCGTTTTTTTTAATATATATATTCTTTCTGCTTTTTATAGGGAAATATTAATAACTTTGCATTAATGTTCTGTACCCAATCAGATCATTTTCGCACTAGCACATGTAAATCTATATAGATGCACAAACATGCACATGTGCGCACTAGCACATGTTAATCTATATACTTAATTTTATTTTTAATTTATACTGATTTTTAGGAGACTCACTAGAGTCTGTTGTAAATATCTTTATAATTTACTAAGCACAAAAATAGACGAAACAAGTTTTCATCCTTTTACAGGCACAAGATTGTAATACCATTACTCGTGGACTTCGAAGATGGAACATTAGGGCTAGTAAACAACATCTAAAATGGACTATACTATTAGTTGGCCTTTTTTTCTTTTTTTTTTCCTGAGTTTAAGATTGACTTACCTTCATATTGACTATTGATTACTTTTGTAGCATTGAAGCAGCTTGTGCCGCACACCCTACTGCTGATGTCTTTATCAACTTTGCTTCAATAAGTGAAGTGCAAAAGAAAATCTAATTTGGAAGGCTTTGGTGTGCTGACATTTGGAAGATCATGAATTCCTACCTTTACTTTTGAATATGCATCTGCTTAAGACTATTTTGTTTACAATTGTGAGAATGTTTTGTTTATGTTAATTAGGCAGTGTTGAATATCTTAAAACTTTTGAATTGTTTTTTTAGATAATCTTGAATGTATTTTGACACAATTATTTGGTTAAATGTGTTATGAACCATATAATTGGTACTCAAAAATATATTTGTACAATGTTAAGGGTGTCTTAAGTATATTAAATGAAGCGAGTTTGAATTAAAGCAATAAAAAATAATTATAATGTACATGTTTATTTAATAATAATTCAAGCTTATCTAAATATTAGAATAATACAAAAATATGTGTTGTTGTATCTTTTACAATAACACTGGTTTATAAGCCTAAAATTATGTTATGCAAACTATTTTCTATAATGCAAAAAGTGTGTTATTATAAAGTGTATCATAACACTACTTTATAAGTACAAAAAAGTGTTATATAATCTATTTATAAATAGCATAATGAAATACTTATCTAACTATTAAAATAACACAATAAAAGTGTTATCGTAGGCTATACCATAACACATGTCTATAACTATGGAAAGGTGTTATGCAAAGTGATCCGACCTACTATAACACCGCTTTCCTTAACACATCAAAAAGTGTTATGGTATATATTTGATAATACTTTTTCGGTCTTATTGAAAGTATTTTTTCTTGTACTGCTTCCCACTCTGCATCAACACACATCCTAATCCCAGTCTCGATGCATCGTAGTACACTACAAACTTGTCCCCATTTGAAGGAAGACTCAGCACCGGAGTAGTAATCAATCTTCGTTTCAATTCCTGAAAATTTTCCTCACATTTGTCTGACCATGTGAACTTCAGATTCTTCCGCGTCAACCCAGTCAACGATGTGGAAATCTTCGAAAACCCTTCCACGAACCATCTGTAATATCTAGCTAACCCAAGGAAACTCCTAACTGCCGAGACGTTCCTTGGCCTCGACCAATCCCTAACTGCTTCTACCTTGGCCGGATCCACCTTAATCCCATCTCCACCGACAATATGTCCAAGGAATGTTACCTCCGGCAGCCAGAACTCACACTTCTTAAATTTAGTGTACAAATGATGCTCCCTCAGTCTCTGCAATACCAGTCGGAGATGCTGCTCATGCTCTGCCTCTGAATGAGAGTAAACCAGGATGTCATCGATGAAGACAATCACAAATTGATCTAAGAAAACCTTGAACACCCTATTCATCAGATCCATAAATGCTGCTGGGGCATTGGTCAATCCAAACGACATGACCAATAAATCATAATGCCCATACCTTGTATAGAAGGCTGTCTTTGGGATATCCTCATCCTTGATCCTCAGCTGGTGATAACTAGATCGAAGATCAATCTTTGAGAATACCGTCTTGCCCTGCAACTGATCGAACATGTAGTCTATCCTCGGTAGTGGGTACTTATTCTTGATAGTTAACATGTTCAACTCCTTATAGTATATACACATCCTCAGGGTCCCATCCTTGTTCCTCACAAATAAATCTGGAGCACCCCATGGCAAATAGCTAGGTGATAACTCTTGAATAAAGAGTTATTTCATGTGCTTTTGAGCTTATAATTGTGAAAAAATCTTGGGTGATGTTAGTTTATTTTTAGCTTTTGTAGCTAACTTTGGTGTTTTTATGATCTTAGTTAAGTCTAGTTATTTTTGTAGTTTTTAATAGCCAATGGGTTGAAAATAATAGTTTCATGAATAGATATTTGTACAAAGAATGAACTAACATGTGAAACTATCTAAATTAAATTTTTGATGTTGAATTATCAGGTTTTGCTGCAACATAGCAAATTTTGCTAAAGCATTTTGATCAGGCAGCTTTTGGACACCTAGAACACGTGGAAAGTCAAAAGGGTAAGCTAGAATAGTGGCTAAGGTGGCAAGTACAGAAAGTATGAGTAAAAAATTGAGAGTAAATGCCAAAAAGAGGAGACTCACGTTTTTACCAAGAAGAGGGGTAATATGGTACTTTGAGGGAAAAATGAGGAAACCTAAAAGATACTTAGAGAAGCATCAACCGAAATATTAAAGAAGCAGCCATTTTTGGAAAGAAAAACCAGGAAGAAGAAGAAAGAAAAACCATAAATCAGCAAGAAGGAAGGATGACGAAAAAGGAGAAGCTCAAGCATCAATTGGATTTGTTCCTTCTTCTATTTTTAAACTTCATTTTTATATTTTCTAAATTGATTTCTGAATCTGAATATTATGGGTTGTATTGATTGTGGATTAATGCTTGTTAACTCAGCCATGAACTAATTTTTAGGTGGCTTGAATTGTTGATGAACCCTATGTTATAGTGTAGTAATTTCTTGCAATTTATTTTAGTAAAATCTCTCTTGTTCATTCAAGTTTTCTTATATTAATTTCTTGTTGTTGTTTGGCCAGCAATGAAAAGATATTTAATTATGTTTAATGCTGGAAAGATTAAATGTAATGGGAAGAACTTGGATGACACAAGTCATAATCTAGGTTAGATTATGTTAGTAAGTAACATAGGGATGTGTTATTTGCCTTGTGTAACTTTTGAGAATTAAACTTTGAATTTGCATTCTTAAATATGATTTTGCATAGGAATATGCTTAATTAGGTAAAAGAATTAATTTCATGAAATTTGGGAAAGTTTTATGAGTGTTTAATGAATTCTTGTTGAATTGGGAGTTTTGCTAGAATATTGCTGCCGCAATCTGTTCAGGATAATTAAAATAGGGGTAATAAATAATTCAAGTCCATTTTGCAATCCATATATTTCTTTCAATTTTCGTGTTTAGTTTAGTTTTAATTTTAGTATTTCTATCTCTTTTAATATTTTGTTTAGCCTAAAAACAACCCATTTGATTTTTAGTACTTTTAAGTTATGTAGTAATTGTTTTGCTGATATTTCTATTTTACAATCCCTGTGGAGACGATCTACTTATCATTATATTGCTTGTGTGATTACATGCACTTGAGTATTTAAAATCGAATGTAAATTTATCACAACAAGTTTTTGGCGTCGTTTCTGGGGATTGGAATTAGAAATTTTTGTAATATCAATTACTTGCAATTTATTTTTCTTTGTTGAGCTAACTTTGTTTGCTTGCTCTTGTGTTTTCTTAGGTGATTTACTGTATGAACGAGCAAGAAGACATTGAACTAGCTCCTATTGACCCTGAGATTGAACGAACAGTTAGAAGAAGACTAAGGGAACAACGGGCTCAAAGTCGCCTTAATATGACTGAAGAGGTTGAAGGAGTTGAGGGTGCTAATAATGTCACTAACGCGATTGCTATGGCTGATGATAGAGAGAGATCCACAAGGGAGTATGCAGCCCCCATGTTCAATGAGCTCAATCCGGGCATTGTTAGGCCTAAAATTCAAGCACCCTAATTCGAGTTAAAGCCCGGGATGTTCCAAATGTTGCAAACAATGGGTCAATTTAGTCGGCTGCCTACTAAGGATCCTCATCTTCATCTTCGTTCATTTTTGGAGGTGGGCGATTCTTTCAAGCTACAAGGAGTGAGTGATGAGGCCCTAAGGTTGAAAATTTTCCCTTTCTCTTTGAGGGATCGAGCTAGAGCTTGGCTAAACACCCTTTCTCCCGACTCGATGACTACATGGAATGAGTTGGCTGAAAAATTCTTGATGAAGTACTTTCCTCCCACCAAAAATACCAAGTTTCACAATGAAGTCATGTCATTTCATCAGCTGGGAGATGAATCATTTTGTGAAGCTTGGGAGAGATTCAAGGAGTTATTGAGGAAATGCCCACACCATGGGATTCCACACTGTATCTAAACAGAAACATTTTATAATGGGCTCAATTCTTCCGCTCGCATGGTGTTAGATGCTTAAGCTAATGGGGCTATTCTCTCTAAGTCCTACAATGAAGCCTATGAGATTTTGGAGAGGATAGCTAGCAACAATTATCAATGGTCCAATGCTAGAGCCTCAACAAGAAAAGTGGCTGGTATACTTGAAGTGGATGCATTGACAGCTTTGACCGCTTAAGTTTCTTCAATGACTAACTTTCTCAAGAACATGAGTTTGGGGGGAATGGTACAACCAGCTGCTATGGGACAAGTTGCTGATGTATCTTGTGTTTATTGTGGAGATGGGCACACATTTGAGAGTTGTCCTTCGAATCCTGCTTCAGTTTGTTATGTGGGGAATTAAAATGCCAACCATACTAACCCATATTCGAACTCTTATAATCCAGGGTGGAGGCAGCTTCCAAACTTCTCATGGGGGGTCAAGGAGCTAGTTCAGGCGGAGCACCAATGCAAAACAAGCCTACATATCCACCGGGGTTTTCTCAACAACAATCAAGAGCTCAACCACCTCCTCCTCAAGTGTCTCAATCAAGCTCTTTGGAGAGTTTAATGAAAGAATATATGGACAAGAATGATGCTGTGATTCAGAGTCAAGCGACATCCTTGAGGAACCTAGAAATTCAAATGGGGCAGCTAGCTATTGAGCTAAGGAATAGACCATAAGGCACCTTGCCTAGTGATACCAAAAATCCAAGGAGAGATGGTAAGGAGCATTGCAAGGTGGTTACCTTGAGGAGTGGTAAAAATTTGGAATTAACTGAGGATAATTGTAAGAGAAACAATGAGCCCACTTCAATCCAAAGTAGTGTGGACAAGGAAGACAGAGTTGTAAGTTCAAAAATGTTAAATGCTGATCCTGAATCAATTGCTACCGCAATTCCTCAGAAAAATGCTACAGAGAGGTCTATGAGCAAGACCCTCCACCATTTTCTCAACGCTTTCAAAAGCAGCAACAAGATGGTCAATTCCGAAGATATTTAGATGTGTTGAAATAGCTTCACATCAATATACCATTGGTGGAAGCTTTGGAGCAAATCCCAACTATGTGAAATTTTTTAAGGATATTTTAACTAAAAAGAGGAGGCTTGGAGAATTTGAAATGGTGGCTTTGACTGAAGGTTGTAGTGCTATATTAAAGAATAAAATTCCTCCTAAATTAAAAGATCCGGATAGCTTCACAATTCCTTGCTCTATTGGTGGTAGAGATGCTGGTAGGGCACTTTGTGACTTGGGGGCTAGTATCAATTTGATGCCCATGTCGATTTTCAAGAAGTTGGGGATTGGAGAAGCAAGACCAACCACAGTCACTTTGCAATTAGCAGATCGTTCTATGGCACACCCAGAAGGAAAAGTTGAAGATGTACTTGTGCAAGTTGATAAATTCATTTTTCTGGCTGATTTCATCATTCTTGATTATGAAGCAGATAGAGATGTTCCTATTATCTTGGGTAGGCCATTTCTAGCTACCGAGAGGACCTTGATTGATGTACAAAAATGGGAGCTTACTATGAGGGTGAATGACCAACAAGTGACTTTCAATGTGTTCAACGCTATGAAGTTTCTGGATGAGATTGAGGAATGCTCTAGGCTGAGTGTAATTGAGTAAATTGTCGCTAAAAAATTCAACAAGGAAGCTTTTAAAGATGGAATGGGGGTGAGGTCACTTGAAGAGCTTGAAGACTTAAGTGAAGAGGAAGAAAGCCAAGTTACATGGGTGGAGTCAAAGCAGCCCTTTGCTAAATTTAGGAGGCCTTTTGAGTCATTGGACTTGTTGGAAGGGAATTTTAAGCCTCCTATGCCCTCTATTCAAGAGCCACCCAAATTAGAGTTGAAGCCTTTGCCTAATCACTTGAAGTATGCCTATTTGAGAGATAATGAGACTTTGCCTGTGATTATTTCAGCCATGTTAGGAGCTGAAAAAGAGCATTTGTTGCTGGCTGTTTTGAAGAAATATACAACGGCCATTGGTTGGACCATGGTGGATATCAAGGGTATAAGTCCATCATTTGTATGCATAAAATTCTGTTGGAGGATTGCTGTAATAATTCTGTTGAGTAGCAGCGAAGGCTTAATCCTATCATGAAGGAAGTGGTTGGAAAAGAGATAATTAAGTGGCTTGATTATGGAATTGTTTTCCCAATTTCAGATAGTTCTTGGGTCATCCCGATTCAGTGTGTTCCTAAGAAAGGTGGAGTTACGGTGGTGGCTAATGAAAATAATGAGTTGATTCCCACAAGACAAGTAAGGGGGTGTCATGTTTGTATGGACTATCGAAAGGTGAATAAGGCTACTCAAAAAGATTACTTCCCGTTGCCATTCATTGATCAAATACTTGATCGGTTGGCGGGAAAGGAGTTTTATTGTTTCCTTGACCGGTATTCAGGCTATAATTAGATTTCCATCGTGCCAGAAGACCAAGAGAACATTGCCTTCACTTGTTCTTACGACACCTTCGACTTTAAAAGGATGTCGGTTGGGTTGTCCAATGCCCCTGCAACTTTCCAACGTTGTATGATGGCGATATTTTCAGATATGATGGAAAAGTCTCTTGAAGTCTTCATGGATGATTTTTCAGTATTTGGAGAGTCCTTTGACACTTGTTTGGCTAACTTGGAGAATGTCTTGGCTAGATGTGAAGAAACAAACTTGGTACTCAATTGGGAAAATTGCAATTTCATGGTTTAAGAAGGCATTGTGTTGGGCCATAGAATTTCTAACAAGGGCATAAAAAGGGATAGAGCAAAGCTGGAAGCCATTGAATAATTACCACCGCCTACTACAGTCAAGGGGATTAGAAGCTTTTTGGGGCACGCGGCCTTCTATAGGAGGTTTATAAAAGATTTTTCAAAGATTTCCAATCCCCTTTTTTCCTTACTTGAGCAAAATCGAGCATTTGAGTTCACCAAGGAGTGTCAAGAAGCATTTGTGACTTTGAAGAAAGTTCTTATCACCGCACCCATCAATGTAGCTCCGTATTGGTTTCTTCCCTTTGAATTGATGTGCGATGTTAGTGACTTTGTTGTGGGTGCCGTACTTGGGCAGCAAAAAGAGAAGGTTTTTCATTCCATTTATTATGCAAGCAAGACATTAGCCGATGCTCGATTGAACTATACCACCACCGAGAAAGAGCTTTTGGCGGTGGTGTTTGCTTTCGACAAGTTTAGAGCTTATCTTGTGGGGACTAAAGTTTTGGTTTACACTGATCATTCAGCGATCAAGTATCTAATTGCCAAGAAGGATGCTAAGCCAAGACTTATTCGATGGGTGTTGCTTCTTCAAGAATTTGACTTGGAAATTCGGGATAGAAAAGGAATGGAGAACCAAGTGGCTGACCATTTATCTAGACTTGAAGCTAGAAGTGAAAAGCAAAATGAAGGGCCTATTAAATAGACATTCCCCGATGAACAATTGTTGGTTGTGAACCATGTCACTACACCATGGTACGCTGATTTTGTCAACTATTTGGTGAGTGGTTTGCAGCCACCTAATTTGAATAGGCAGCAGCTCAAGAAATTCTTTCATGATGTGAGATTTTATTATTGGGATGAGCCCTATTTGTACAAGCAATGTCCAGATCGAATCATGAGGCGTTGTGTGCCTGAGGTTGAAGTTTCTAGCATACTAGAGCATTGTCATTCAGCTCCTTATGGTGGACATTTTGGTGGGCAAAGGACAACTGCTAAGGTTTTTCAATCGGGGTACTATTTGCCGTTTATTTTCAAGGATGCTCGTGACTTTGTTAAAAGATGTGATCGCTGCCAACATGTTGGAAATATCTCAGCAAGGAGTGAAATGCCTTTGAATGGCATCCTTAAAGTGGAATTGTTCGATGTTTGGGGAATAGACTTTATGGGGCCATTTCCTTAGTCATTCAGAAATTTGTATATCTTGGTGGCGGTTGACTATGTTTCTAAGTGGGTTGAAGCAGTGGCTAGTCCTACTAATGATTCCAAGGTGGTCATGAAGTTCCTACATAAGCATGTGTTGACCCGTTTTGGCACTCCAAGAGCGCTTAAAAGTGATGAAGGCACCCACTTTGTGAACAAGACTTTGGCAAGTTTGTTAGCCAAATATTGTGTGAAGCACAAGATTGCCACAGCCTACCACCCCTAAATAAATGGTCAAGCGGAAATATCCAATAGAGAGATCAAGGGAATCCTAAGGAAAGTGGTGAATCCTAGTAGAAAGGATTGGTCTCAGCGATTAGATGATGCTCTTTGGGCTTATAGAACGGCTTTCAAAACCCCTTTGGGAATGTCACTGTATCGTTTGGTTTTTGGGAAAGCTTGCCATTTTCTCATTGAGTTGGAGTATAAGGCATATTGGGCCACTAAGAAGTTGAATATGGATCTCCAAGCTGCTGGAGAAGCTCGTAAGTCACAATTAAATGAGCTGGAAGAAATGAGGTTGTTCTCCTATGAAAATGCTAAGTTGTATAAGGAGAAAACTAAGAGGTGGCATGACCAGAAAATTCAAGCTCGAGTCTTTGAGAAGGGGCAGAAAATGTTACTCTTCAACTCGCGCTTGAAGTTGTTTCCTGGCAAGTTGAAGTCCCGCTGGTCAGGCCCATTCACCATGGTGAATGTTTACCCCTTTGGAGTAGTTGAAGTTCGAGAAGATCAATCTGGAAGGGAATTTAAAGTGAGTGGGAAGCGTTTGAAACATTATTGGGGAGGGGAGGTCGACCGCGAGAAGACCACCATCACTTTGGAGGATCCTTAAAGCCGTAATTGTTTTGGGTTGTCAAGTGATTCAGGCACTAAATTTATGGTAGCCCAAAAAGAAGAAAGTGCAAAATAAAAGTGTATATAAAAAAAGGAGAAAAAGAAAGAAAAGAAAAGAAATATATATATATATATAAATATATATGAGTGTTTTAATTATTTTTATTTTTAGTTTTAATTTTTATAATTTAATTTCATTTTATTGTGATGTTTTTGGAGTTATTTTATGTGTGTTTTTTTGTGTTTTAGGTGTTAAGAAAGCAAGAAATTGGTGTTTTGGAAGTAATTTGGGGTATGATGGTTTTGAAAATTTTTTGCTTCAGCAAACCAGGAGCAAATTTTTTTTTGAAAAAACGAAGGAGTTACATCAAATTTTTGTTGCATAAGCAAAACTTAGGCAAAATGGTGGCAATCTGGGCAGACACAATTCTGGGTCGTGGGTTCATTAAGAGAAACACACACACACATATATATAATAATTATATATATTATACAAAAAAATTTATATATAATAATATATAAAAAAGCCTGAATTTTATATATACAAAAAAAAAATACATATATATATTATAAAATATACAAAATATTATATATATATATAATATCATTAACATCTAAATTATATATATAACATATATATGTTAATATAAACCTAGATACCCTATTCACCTTGGACACCACCATCATCATCTCCTGCCCCCCCCCCCCCCCCCTCACAAGCCACAATCTCCAAATCCAGCCATAGTCCCCTGCTGCCCAGCACCATCGACCCCCATGCTCCGAGAACCCAGGTGCCATTTTCCCTTTAGCCAGGCGCGGCCCTGCACCACGCTCAAGCGCGACTAACACTCGTGCACCATCCCACATAGGTGCGATCCTACCTATGCCATCCAACCCACTCACGCACTCCAGGCGCAAGACCCTAGCAACAAGGCCCCAGGCGTACCTCCGCACTGCCTCACCAAGTGAGCCCCTGTCATCGGAGAGCCCATCCACCAGATTTGGTTAGGCATGACCCCAAGCCTCGACACTTAGGCGCTAAGCAGCTCGTGAACCACACAAAGGCTGGGTTTCCCAGCCGTCACCTCTTGCACACATTTGAGCCAGCGTCTCCTAGCCAGCACCAAACACCACTCTATAGTCCATGCACATCTGAGCCATCTCTTCTCACAACATAGATCAGCTGAACCTCCACTATTTCTCTCTGTCAAGCCATTCTAATTTGGGGTACCAATTTCCTTGCTCTGTTTTAGTTTTATGAATATTGCGCGACATTGGATTCATTGCTAGTGTTTGATTTTGGGGTCAACCATTGGGAAAATCTGTTGGCATTACTATTCAGGGGTTGTTATATTGCTTGGGTGGTCTGTGTTCTATTGGCATTTGGGGGGGGGGGTGACCTATTGTTGTGAGTTGTATTATTCAGGTGTTCATCAAGAAGCAGTGTATTTAATATTTGGTTTGTAGGTGCCTGGTTCAGTTGTTGTACTGCCAATTTGTGCTGTATTTAGTTCCTTTTACCAAATATGGCCACTAAAACATGAGCCCAGAGAAAGAAATCAAAGCCAGCCCCTACCCCACCACCAACCAAAAAGAGCACCACTGTCCCACCACAAGAAAAACAGAAATCTAAACCAACCTCTCCCCCATAACCAGCCAAAAAGAAGTCCACACAAAGCTTTGTCCTGCCACTAGCCAAAAAGAAATCCATACCCACCACTACCCCACCAAAATCCCCAGAGATTTCCCTTGCCCCATTACTCTTGCCTTCCACAGTCACTATAAATGATCCTACCCCCACCAGCCCCTAAATCAACACCAACCTGACCCAAATCCAAAAGAGCCGCCAAACCCACATCAGTCGTACCTCCACCCAAGAAGCAAAAGACCTCCACTACCACCAAAGCTGCCTCCAAGCCAACACCCACTGTTGTACCGACCCCAACCACCAAGAAAACTCCAGTCCTTTCAGGTCCTGCTAGGAAATTTGTTTCTGCTCAGGCCAAGGCACAATATGAATCCATTAAGACCAAGAAGTTGCTCCCAGAAAAACGATTCTTACCCACCACTGTGAAAGTGCTAGCATTCATCAGTAGTGTCATTGAGCAGCACAATTGGGAGGTTTTCTATCAAAAACAAGAGCATGTTATCATCCCATTGGTGCGAGAGTTTTATGCCAACATAGCATCCTCTGAGAATTCTGAAGTGATTGTTCGAGGCAAGGTTGTTTCCTTTTCTGGTGAGGCTATTAACTCACTATTTGAGCTGGCCAGTGTTGAGTCCACTGTGTATAATGATATGGTCTTGGCCCCTACACCATACAATTTTGACAAGGCACTGCAACTTGTCGCATCTCCTGGTGCTTAGTGGTGTGCGCACTTTATTGCACACCTCTATTTTGGCTGAAGCTGGAGTGTGGTTGCATTTCCTCAAATGTCGCTTGCTGCCTACCACACATGACACTACGGTGTCCAAGGAGCGGTTACTTCTATTACACTATATGCTGGTTGGTTTGAGTATCGATGTGGGCAAGTTGATCTCCAAGCAGATTGTTAGCTGTGCCAAGAAGAAAAAAGGCAAGTTGTTATTTCCATCACTCATCACACAGTTGTGCATTGGAGTTGGGGTGCCTTCTGCCTCCACTGAGGATGTACTCTTTGAGCGGTGGGACATTGACTTCACCATCACTAGTCAAAGCTGCGCGTCTGTGTCAGCAGCTGGGCCATCCATTGCGCCTCCACCAGCTCCGCCCCCTGCTCCCACACTCGCCGACCTCATTGTTCAGCAAAGGGAATGTAATGACCCACTACTCTAGACTTTTGGACCATTAACGAAACTATACATACAAATCCTTAATTAATCTTACATTTGCGAAAATACCATAACTTTATTAGAAAAACTTGTAGAAATAAGAGTTACTTACATGAAATATCAAGAAGGATATGGGATCCCATTGTCTTAAAAACAAAACATAATTTAAAATAAAAGGAGTTACATAATAAGTGCGGAAAAATACATGTAAAACCATAAAACAAGACTACATCCTCGAAAATCGAACTCTCGACTCCTTGACTCCATTCACCACCGAACACATTCCCCAAGCATCCACGAATCTTACTGCCACTATAGCTATTTTCCTGCACATATAAACAAAAGGGAATGAGCCTAATGCCCAGCAAGGAAAAATCTAACACATAGTTCATATACATAAATTTCATAAGAAACATAAAAAAAAACTTAACATAACACTTATATCATGCACATACTGTAATGACCATTATTACTTGGGGTCCCATAGACTAATCAAGTCATACACCCATTAGATTAGTGGGGTCCTACTAGCTAAGTAGGTCATATGCCCATAATCTATTTGGGGCTTGTTAGTCAAATGCGTCATATGCCCAAGCCTACAAACATACATATTTCATAACATATTTTATAACATATTTCATAGCATAAAACATAAGATAACATAAGAATATAACATATAGATTCTATCCTATTTTCCTTACCAAAGTTACCGGGATGTGAGGACAGAGTTGGGACTTTTGGAACACTCCTAAAACCATATATAACAGGGTGAGTAGATTTGAAGAAAAAGTAATGAAAGGAATGGAAGGACTAAACCTTTGAGAAACATACTTACCAAAACCTTTTTGCTCAAGAACTTAGATTTCCTAACCAAAATAAAAATTAAGGTTAGAGGCTGAGTAGAAGACTATGAGAACTTGAAAGAAAAGTACAGAATTGAACTAGAGTTTTGGGTTACCTTGAAGACTTGTAAGACCAATCTACACCTCAAACCGAAATACTATAAATACCTTACTTCCCAAAGTGTTTGATAAGCTTATGATGATCAAGCTTATGATTCCCCAACCCAGGTGTTTACACTCTCACACTCACTTAGCACTTGCAGCCTCTGAACTTAGAGCAAAAGATGAATAATGGCTGGGTACTAGGTCCTATTTATAGAGTTTAGGAATGACAGGATCTTAATTTTACTTGAATAAAAATAATAGCTTTTTAGGTGAAAATAATTTGAATAATCGTTCAGCAGAGGCTGAAGACTCGTTCAAAAAGATGCTGGACTTATCAAGAGGTTGAATGGCTGAATGGAAAACGATTTCAAAATGTTTCAAAATATACTGAAGGAGGCGATATATCGCCCCCTGTAGGCGATATATCGCCTGGGCCAGTATGCCCGAGGCTGTCGTGCATCGTCTCGTGTTTTCCGTATCTACGTGCTGCGATATATCGCCCCCTATAGCTGCAATATATCGGCACACGCTGATTATTTAAACACGAAATTACACATTTTTAGCTAAATTTGAATGGGGTAAACAACCTTGACTAAGCCCTCAACGTATTCAAAGCTGCTGACTGACCTTATAGCATTCAAACTTTACCCCTTATTAAATTTAATCCTCAAAATACTTAATCCTTAATCACCCATACATAACATGTGCTTAAAATCCTATTGGTTCTTATCTAAACCTTATAGTATAATAAATATTATCCTTAATATCAGTCATATTAATCAAACCTTAGGTTAACCTCAATATTCTTAAACTATAGGTTAAACTTAGAAAATCTATAAGTACTACTATGAGTGTCCAAATAATTCCCGGTCTGAACCAAAAGTCCACAGTTTACAAAGATAATACTATAAATACTATAATACTATTATCTAACTAGCTAAGTAAAGTTCTTGGACTCTACATGGAACTTCTTGGGCAGCTGGTGTCACTTGAAACTTAGCATCACGACTACTGGAAGTACACCAAATAGCGGGATGCAGCGCTCATCAAGTCCCTTTAGCAGAACTTCACCAAACCGACTGTTGCCTTTCCGGTGTTCCCCAACTCCATTTTGGAGGCTTGGACTACCCCGGTTGTTCACGATGACCCTATTCCTTCAGATGCTGATTCCGAGGAATAGGCGCTGGGAGCTTCTTTAGCCCAACTTTTTTTTGGTAATTATTATTCTGCTTTTAATTTCTATTGGATTATCTTATTGTTTACTTTTCGTAGTTTATTGTTTAGTCTTTGTTCTGTTTTATCTTACTGGATATTATGTCATTGTCTTGTTGTTTAGTTGATCTTTTGAGGATAATCTTTGCTTTTTTCAGTGTTATATAGGGTCTTAATGATGATTTTGCAAAATTTTCAAAATATAATCAATTTAAGTTGAAGTTGAATGTCTTTCTTTCTTATGTTTTGAACTAAATTCTTTGGGTGTAATTGTTGCTAGCAATTGATTGATGAGAGTGTTTCTCTTTTTAGTATGTGCATAGCTTGATTAAACATTTTTGAGACGCTAGAAAGAGCTAGTTTCTTGAGAGAGCTTAAGTTTCTAGAATTACTTAGTGATTTTCCTTGAGGAGAAATCCTAGACAACACCACACCGATGACATGATATAGGCCATCCTTGGACCGTTTGAACCTTTGACGCCTACCTTGTATGAAATTTTATCCCTAGTCACCCCATTGAGCTTAAGTGTCACTTTTCTTTCTTAGCCACTCATTAGCCTAGCTTTACATATATATATATATATTCACCACTTTTCACAACACCCCTTTAGCACCTTGATCTTTATAGGATTTATTTATTGTGCATTTTGGGGGGTTGAGAGGAGTTGAGTGTGAGAGCGAAAATTGGGTGAGCGTATTCCTTTTCTTCTTTTACTTGTTTTCACCATTGGGAACAACGTTGATTTTAAGTTTGGGGGGAGAGTGTGTTCTCAATTTTCTTGTTCTCTTGGCATAAAAAAAAATAGAACATCCAAAAAGATTTTTTTTAAAGAGTGCACTCCCTTGCATCAAGGCATCTAAAAAAAAATTAGAGAAGAAAAAGAAAGCAAAAAGTATGTATGTTGTAAATAAGTTTGGGGGTGTAGCTCTTCAAATAAAGGAAAAGTCGTTGTAGTTTTTATCTTTGTATGTTAGAAATAAAGGCTAGTGGCAAGAATTATATTGTGTTGTGGGGTTTTCTTTGGGGAATTTCACGTGTGCGTATGTAATTAGGTCCTAGAAAGGTTGAGGTGCTTAGGGTGATTTGAACCAAAATTTATCTCTCTTATCCCACCTTCACCCCAGTTTATCATTACTAGCTTGATAAAGTCCTATTGATCTTTGGTGTGGTGTTTGTCTACATTAGTGGAGAGGAAATTACTAAGTAACTTCTGGAGACATTATTTAAGCTTTAGGACCAAGGTCTAGCTTGATTTTTGGTGATTGAAAATGTTTAGGAAAAACTATGCATGCACTAAAGGATGAAACACTTGATTCATAATTTGGCAACAACATTAATGCTTGAAGAATTTGGTTTAAAACTTGTGAAAGATTGAAATTCAGCTTCTCTTATTCAAAATAAAATTTTCTGAGAGCCTTCCCCTTTTTACCATTGGCATAGCAAAGTTTGTCCAATGTTGTTGTGTTTTGTCTTTGTTGTTTCCTTGTTATTTTGTTGTTTAGTTTGTGCCCTTTATGTCTATTTGTTATTTGAGTTTTGTTTTTAGAGTCATCTTTCGAGGACGAGTAATGTCGTAAGTTTGAGGGTGTGATAACTATTTAATAAAGAGTTATTTCATGTGCTTTTGAGCTTATAATTGTGAAAAAATCTTGGGTGATGTTAGTTTATTTTTAGCTTTTGTAGCTAACTTTGGTGTTTTTATGATCTTAGTTAAGTCTAGTTGTTTTTGTAGTTTTTAAGAGCCAATGGGTTGAAGATAATAGTTTCATGAATAAATATTTGTACAAAGAATGAACAAACATGTGAAATTATCTAAATTGAATTTTTGATGCTGAATTATCAGGTTTTGCTACAGCAAAGCAGATTTTGCTGAAGCATTTTGATCAGGCAACTCTTGGACATCTAGAACATGTGGAAAGTCAAAGGGGTGAGCTGGAATAGTGGTTGAGGTGGCAAGTACAAAAAGTATGAGTCAAAAATTAAGAGTAAATGCCAAAAAGAGGAGACCCACGTTGAGGGAAAAATGAGGAAACCAAGAAGATACTTAGAGATGCATCAGCCGAAATATTAAAGAAGCAGCCATATTTGGAAAGAAAAACCAGGAAGAAGAAGAAAGAAAAACCAGAAATCAGCAAGAAGGAAGGAGGACGAAAAAGGAGAAGCTCAAGCATCAATTGGATTTGTTCCTTCTTCTATTTCTAAACTTCATTTTTATATTTTCTAAGTTGATTTCTAAATCTGAATATTATGGGCTGTATTGATTGTGGATTAATGTTTATTAACTCATCCATGAACTAATTTTTAGGTGGCTTGAATTGTTGATGAACCCTATGTTATAGTGTAGCAATTTCTTGCAATTTATTTTAGTAAAATATCTCTTGTTCATTCAAGTTTGCTTATATTAATTTCTTATTGTTGTTTGGACAGCAATGGTAAGATATTTAATTATGTTTAATGCTAGAAATATTAAATGTAATGGGAAGAACTTGGATGACACAAGTCATAATCTAGGTTAGATTATGTTAGTAAGTAACATAGGGATGTGTTATTTGCCTTGTGTAACTTTTGAGAATTAAACTTTGAATTTGCATTCTTAAATATGATTTTGCATAGGAATATGTTTAATTAGGTATAAGAATTAATTTCATGAAATTTGGGAAAGTTTTATGAGTGTTTAATGAATTCTTGTTGAATTGGGAGTTTTGCTAGAATATTGCTGCCGCAATCTATTCAGGATAATTAAAATAGGGGTAATAAATAATTCAAGTCCATTTTGCAATCCATATATTTCTTTCAATTTTCGTGTTTAGTTTAGTTTTAATTTTAGTATTTCTATCTCTTTTAATATTTTGTTTAGCCTAAAAACAACCCATTTGATTTTTAGTACTTTTAAGTTGTGTAGTAGTTGTTTTGCTAATTTTTCTATTTTACAATCCCTGTGGAGACGATCTACTTATCATTATATTACTTGTGTGATTACGTGGACTTGTGTATTTAAAATTGAATATAAATTTATCACAACACTAGGTCTGATAAATCCTAAATCTAGTAGCTCCTGCAACTGTATTTTCAACTCCTTTAGCTTTGCTGGAGCCATTCTGTATGGTTTCCTCAACATTGGTACTGTACCCGATGCTAACTAAATGATGAACTGAATCTCTCTGTGCGGTGGCAGTCTCGGTAAGTCCTCAAGAAACACATCCAAGAACTCACATACCAGTCTAGTCTCCCTTTGTAACGCCCTGGATAGCCAAGACCGTTACACTGTGTGTTTATAAGGTGCCAGACTTGCTAATCAAGTTATTTAAGTAAAATCGTGTTACTGAAACAGTGGAGGAACTAGGGTTAAAAGTGTTTTGGTCTCAAAAGTTATATTTTCATCACTAAGCATTGTTTATCTACATGGGATCCCAAAAACGACAGTTTAAAAACCATTTACAAAAGTTGCAAAGTTTAAATACATTGACTGGCCATACTAAGGCAAAAACAAGCAGTTAGGTAGTCCCTGTCCTGGTCCACTCCTCGATCGTGGTGATCGAACAGCTAGCTATGTACATTCCACCTTGGAGCTCTCCACCTCGGGTTTGGTCCAACCTGCCCTTGCCTTAACCTGCACCACGTAGCACCCGTGAGCCAAGGCCCAGCAAGAAAGCATGATAACATAGTAAGATCAGCAACACTTAACAAATATTTCACAATGCTCAACCGAGAATTCAACATTTCATACATTTATCCAATCAGCAATAACAGTTGTCATTCAGACAGTCAATTAACTATATTCATAGCACAATATTCACGTTCATAACCAATAGATTGTCATACCCATCAAATAACATTCAGGGTTGGCGCCCTTAGTCGCACCCTCTATTTAGCACACTGTCTTCGGCTCAATAGAGCCGCCCCCAGTGTAATACTCACTGACTCTGGCCAGCTTAATCAAGCTCAGTGATAAATAAGCTGCCTCAGCTCCCAGTGGCCGAGCTGCGCCTCAATACGCAAATATTGATTCCGACACCCTTAGGCCGGTAATCGCATGTCCCATGGCGTAATAACACCATCTCACGACATGATATACAAATATTGGGAACACTTAGTCCCATCGTGACCACATGGTTAATCACACTCACATAACAATACATACCAACATAGGGAACACTTAGTCCCAACCTAACCACATACTCAGGTGCAGCTTTCTTACCTTTCAATTCACTGGTTTCCGATGCCACGAAGCCGCGAGCACGGTCCTCTACCTCGAGCCTCTCCAAAGTCCAAATCACAACACAAAAATAATATTCTTTGTCATTAACCCATCCAAGACTACCTTCCCGGAACCTAATCCACACTCTCGGAACCCCCAAAACCCTAGAACAACACCCCGGAGACATCCCCCGAACCCCCGGGGCAAAGGCCAAAAATTGCCAAATGTGACACCCTGAAATTAGCCTTGTGCCGCGGCACCACATTCCTTGTGCCGCGGCACCCACCTCCAGAGACCCCTAGGCCGCGGCAAGCAAAAGCCGTGCCGCGGCACACCATCGCAGACCCAGATTTCTGGGTTTCCCTTCGCGTTTTTCCCAAGCCTAACTCACTCCAAATCATCCCAACTTCATACCCAAGCCCCAAAACCTGTTTGAAACCCCACATAGACCAACCAACAACTTATAAACACTATAACCCAACTCATCTACACATTTATCCACATAATTCACACCTAAATTCAAACTCTAACACTTAAACTGAAAGTTAAGAAAAGCACAAACCAGTCCCCTAATTCCTTAAACCATAACAACCATGAAATTGCAAATACACTTAATACCCTTACCTTTATCAGAAATTCGACTTGAGCTTCCTCCAATCCAAGCTTGAGCTAAGTTCCACCTTAACAAACCAGCTGAATCCCACACAAGAAAAACCATGGCTATTTCTCAATTCCTTTCAAAAACCAAATTCAAAACTTAACAAAACAGGGATCAATCCCTTACCTCAGTATAAACCTTGATATAAGCTTGATTCCACACCCCTTAAGCACTTCTTTAGCCTCAAAGAATTCAGTTCAGCTCCTCTCCCACCTTGCTTCCTAGGTTCTTGATTCCCCCTTTCCTTCTTGCCCTTTCTAGCCTTCCAAAAGCTTAACTTCAGTTATACTTTGCATAAACAAATCGTACCTAACTTTTTCCTTCAGCCAAAGACTCTATAACTCTGCCAAAAGACCTTCTTAACCCTCCATTAATATTACTTACTAACTAAACCTCAAGGGCTTATTTGTCCTTTCCCTAACTTTACAATTCTACCACTTTCCTTGTAAAACTTGTTACTCTCTATAGTTAATAATAGTTACACAGGTTACCAAATTACCAGTTACCACTATCTAGCTTTCTAGGACCGTCTCGGCACGTGCATCACACTAGTATCACAGCACCCACGTGGTACGATTCACACATCATAATTATCACATAATATAATTCACATAGTCATATAACATGCTTAAAATCATAATCTTGCATCTTAATCATAATCATCACACATAATTCTCATCATGCCCTCCTGGCACACTAATCAAGGCCCTTAAGCCTTATTAGTGAATTTGGGTCGTTACACCCTTGGCCCCACTGGTAAGATCCTAGTGGTATTCACCACACTGGCTAGACAACCTATACAACCTCCTTGTAATAGGTCCCTAGCCCTCAACGCTGATATCATAGAAATGCGAGATCCATGCACAGTACCCACGAAAACAAAAGGCTCCTCACCCTCTGGCTCAAAAGTCACCATATTTTTCCTGCAATCTATAGTGGCACCATATTTGACTAACCAATCCATCCCCAAAATCATATCGAAATCATCCATACTCAACTTAATCAAGTCTAATGTTAGCTCCCTAGTATCCACCACTACTGGAAGTGCTCTAATCCATCTCCTAGAAACTACCAGTTCCCCTATAGGCAGTATTGTCCCAAACCCCTTTGTATAATACTCACTAGGCCAACACAATCTATCAATCACTTTGCTAGAAACAAATGAATGTGTAGCACCAAAGTCAATCAATACAGTATATGAAGAGCCAGCGTTAGAAAGATGATCTGTCACTGCCGAGGGACTAGCCTCAGCCCTTGTCTGTGTCAAGGCCAACACTCGAGCTGGAGTGAAGATGTCCACCTTCCTTGGTTCCACTTTCTTCATAGTCGGGCAATATTTCTTGAGGTGTCCAACCACCTTGTACAAGTAACAAGCCTTTTCCCTGCATTCGTCCAAATGGCGCTTCTTGCATCTAGCACATTCTGGGTAGCTCCTCCATGTCTCACCACCTCCTTGGCGGCCACCCTAGACACCCCAAACCCTCCTATGAGGACCCGCAGTGGTCAAGGTGTCAGGGGTCTTCCACTTCTGAACACTAGGGCCTCCGCCCCTACTAGACCATATAAGTGGAGGCACTGCCCTGCGAACATCCCATCTTGCAATGCTCTCCCTCCAAATCTTGTTATCTACCTCCTTAGCAGTGAGGGCCTTCTCAAATGCCTAGGCATAAGTTTTCTCCCCAGGCATTGATGTGATCCTCACATCTTGGGATATCATAGCATTAAGCCCTCGAACAAACCTATCCTGCCTAGCAGCATCTATAGGCACCAAATCATGTGCAAATTTTACTAGCCTGGCAACCATCAGAGCATACTCAGTAACAGTCATGCTGCCCTGTACCAACCCAATGAACTCATTCACCTTTGCCACCCTGACAGTAATACTTTAATATTTATGGTTAAACAGATCCCTGAACACATCCCAACTCATGGTAGAAGCATCTCAAATCTAGGATGCCACCTCCCACCAAATGCAGGCATCATCACGAAGCATATAGGTGGCACAGGCCACCCTGTCATTACCTTTCACCCTCATGAAGTCCAGGATGGAGGTGATCAAACTCATCCACTGTTCAACCTTAAGTGGATCTGGTCCTCCCTCAAAAGTTGAAGGGTACTACTTCCTAAATCTTTCATAAAGCGGCTTCTACCTGTTCCTAATCTCAGGCGGTTGTACAATTGGTGCCACAACATGTGGAAAGTCAGGTGCATCACTCCCTTGCGGAGCCTATTGCCTCAGAAGGAAAATCTCTTCCTCTTGATTCTGAAGTCTAGCTTGCATGTCAAAAAGCAACTGCTGCAAAATCTCAGGGACTAGCAGAGGATTCTGGCCCTGCTCATCATCTCCAGCCTCAACCTCGATGCCAGCTAGTTGAATTGATAGCCTTGGAGGCATAACTTTCCAAGTTTATTTGCAATCCACGACTTGGCTGGTCAGGCAATGATAACAGGTTTATAATCACCCCACGATATAACGTCGAAACTCAACAAAAACCACACAATTATAATGAAAGCATGCATTTAAACAATCATTCTCATATAGTAGCAATTCTAATAAGCACACCTTATCATATTCACATAGCAGTCAAGGGCCAGGCCTTATTAGTATATCGCATGCTCCCTAATAATCAAGCAGAAAAAGCATTTATATTTCATTTAATCACTCAAACATGTAATCACATATATGGTTATCGAACCTTGAGTCGTGCTTGTCTTTAGCAATGAGTGTACATGCCCAGCGAATCTTTAGGAACCCTTAAACCTAGACTGCTCTGATACCAAGTTGTAACGCTCTAGGTAACCAAGACCTCTACACTGTGTATTTAAAATAGTGCAAGACTTGCTAATCAAGTCGTTTGAACATAAACATGTTTCTAAAGTCAACTGACAGGTTAGGGTTAAAAGATTTTGATCATAAAATGGTTGACTTTCATTAAAATAAGAGTTTGATACACGGGATCCCAAAAATAATGTTTACAAGGTGGTTACAACCCTCAAAAGTAAACACAACTGCAGCTACCCTAATTGGCAAAATACAATTTTGGCTCTAGTCCCGGTAAATCCCTTGGCCGTGGTGGTCGAGCAGTTGTCGATGTACACACCGCCCCTAAAACTCTCCAACTCATGGCTAGTCCAGCTTTCCCTTGCCTTTACCTGCACCACGTAGCACCCGTGAGCCAAGGCTCAACAAGAAAACTAAACTCAACAAGCATAGGTGGCGACAGTAAATGTATAACAAACTTAGAACAATCGGTTTAATCAATAGTAGAATACAAGCATTAAGCTAGGCAACGCTAAATAGTTTAATCTAGACAAATAATTAATTCTTAATAGAATTAGTTAGGTGTCGGCACCCTTAGGACAAACTGTCTTTTTATTTAGCTGATCCCGACTCGCTTAGGCCGGGCTGTGTTCAGCAGACTTAACATTAGCCTCAGCTCCCTTAGGCCAGACTTCCACATCAAACATAACAGATATACAGATTACGAAACACGCAATCGAAAGCAGCACATACTAACATGCCTATCTCGATATCTCAAATCACAAATAAATTTGTAATCTCACATATGTTCATTTACAAGAGATCTCAACCCCATTCACAACTAGGTGCAATTTTCTTACCTCGAGTCTTGAGCGGAGGATGTGGAGCAGTCCCGATAACGATCCTCAATCCCGAGCCTTAATGGTAACCCTAGTCACAAGCAAAAATGGATAACTATTAAAATCTAATCCAATTAAATGCTTTACAAATAACGTACCAACCTTCAGGACCTCGAGTTCTACCAAAATGAGTGGTAGAATCCTTCCCGAACACTTATGTAACGCCCTAAATAAACAAGATCGTGACACTGTGTGTTTAAAATAGTGCTTAACCTGCTAAGCAAGTTGTTTGAACTTAAATGTGTAATTAAACACTAAGTGAAGGTCAAGTAATAAAATATTTGGTCAAAAAAATGATTATTTTTCATTAAATTATTAAGTTCGTACATGGGATCCCAAAAATTAGTTTACAGGTTGGTAAAAGATAAACAGATATAATTTAGTCGTCCCATGTGGCAAAAACAAGTTTTAAACCTAGTTCCTCCCAAGCTACCCCGACCGTGGCAATCGAGCAGGCTGCATATGTACACACCACCCCTGAAGCTCTCTAACTCATGGTTGGCTTAGCTATACACTCCCTTACCTGCACCACATAGCACCTGTGAGCCAAGGCCCAGCAAGAAAACTTAAAACAACATGCACGATTATGCAACAGTATAAAGACAGTAAACATAATTCACCAAATTCAACAAAAAGTAGATTATAGGCAACAATCCCAATAAAAGAGCGACATTAGCATTTAATAAGCCTTGACGCAACCAGTCCAATTATTCAACAGAGTACGAGTATTAAACTAAACAATGGCAAACATATAATCTCAATCATACATTTCAATTAGTAATACACGTGATTAGGTGTCGGCGCCCTTAGGCCGAGCCCTCTGTTTATTCAGCAGGCCCCGACTCGCTAAAGTAGAGTCCTCTGATTATTTAACTAACCCTGACTCACTTAGGCCGAGTCCTCTAATTATTTAGCTGACACCGACTCACATTGGCCGAGCTGCGTCCAATGCGCTTATCACCAGCCCTGGTACCCTTAGGCCGTACTTTCATATTAAGCATATCATAAATACAGTCACACATTACATATATTCAAATACAGGGAACCTTAGCCCAAACACAACCACATGGGTGCAGTTTTCTTACCTCAGATCCCAAGCAGCAAGTATATAAGGGCCCCAAGCATGATCCTTAATTTTTGAGCCCTTGCAGTAAAAATCTAGTCACACTGCGATAATGGATAACCATCAGATTCTAAGCCATTTAAAAACTTTGAAATTAAATACTAGCCTCATGGACCTTGATTTCTACCAAAATGGGTAGTAGAAATCATCCCGAACAATTAAGTTTGACTCGCCAAGCCTCCCCAAGCTTAAAAACCATAGTTCCCCTTATTTTCCATTTAGGGTTGCGACTTGCCCCTAAGGGTTGCGGCCCGCCCCTAAGAGAGAAGTCAGGCCCTCCCTGCTGGAGGGCACAAGCTGCGACTTGCTCCCCTAGTGTCGCGGTGCGCCCTCAAGTCAGCAGCCCTCCCATGGCATCTGGGGCATGCGGGCCGCGACGCTCATAAACTAGGTTGTGGTGTGCCCCCATGAACCCAGAATCCCCTAGGTTTCACAGCATTTTTCCCTGCCAAAAGTCAACCAAAGCTTCCAAAATAAATCCTAAAACTATAATTCAATCCCCAACATAACACCAATACGATCCCAGTAACAAAACCCCAGCTCAACTCATTCAAACTTTCATCCATATTCAAATTCACATTCTTAAACCTTAGAACTAGGAACAACTAGAAAACCAAAACAAAGCACCATTGAAAGAGCAATCAAACTCACCTTGGCTGTGAACTACTTCCCCTAGCTGCAACTAACCAAACTTCTAGGCCTCAAGTCTTCTAGCCACTAATTCCCCATAGCTTCCGCAAAGTTCCACTAAATTGCGAGAGAGAAGGAGCGGGTCAGTTGGGAGTGGTGAGGAAAACAGAGTGTTCTGGTTTGTAAAGGTTTCTAACTTATTAAGCCTATCCTCTAGCCAAAAGACCATTATACCCCTGCTTAAAAATCTCCCATGAAAGCCCCTCAAGGGCAAAATAGTCTTTGTCTCCCATTTTCCACAAATTCTCCAACAGTCCTATAAATTCCCAAGTAATTCCGACATGCCCCAACTAATCACCAAACACTTATTCGTTACTCAATAAATCCCAAATATACATTAACTTCCCAAAATACTCTCAGGCTTGCTCCCAGCCGGGTATTAATCCCCGCTCTGACTATTCTGCCAATTCACTCACTAGGATCTCCTCGAGCCATATACTGCAAATATATCCTCACAATAATGTGGTCTCAATCATTTAACACATGTAATCACATTTATGCCCGCTACGGGCCAATATTACAAATATGCCCCAACTATCAAGAATTGGCCCACATGCATATTTAATACCAATAAACATGCATGTAAATATATTCATTTCATCATGTATATCATGCATGTCACATAGTCACGCATTTATTCAGTTGATCACACATATATCCAATTATGCCCTCTCGACACGCTAATCAAGGCGCTAAACCGTATTAGCATTTTTTGGACGTTACGACTATCCCCTCCTTACTGAAATTTCGTCCTCGAAATTTATTCAAACACTTTGGGATACAAACCTAGTGAATTCGTCTGTAATCACAGAGTCCAGTCCTTTACCTCTTATCCTTATCTTCTTATCATAATTCTATTAGCTTTTCCTTGTGCAATAACTCTCGCTGAAATCCTTGGGTCTCCTTGCCTCATCAACGGTGATATCATACATTTATTTCCTTGAACTTGGAACTTATAACATTCATAAGCCACCATCCATACTAGGGTAAGGCTAATCTGTAGGCCCCTTGCCTAGTCCTCGATAAGATCTCAAAAACCTTAATAAAACGGGAGTCAATACTCCTCTTTCTTTTCCAAAATATCTTATCCTTTCTTGTCTACAATATTTGGAGAAATACAAGTCTCCCATCCTGGAACTTCATATTATCATACTTGAAACTTGCAAACTCTTATGTCCTTTCAGATAGGTAGATACTTTTTCCCTAATAATCCTAATGACTTCATTGGTTTCCCTGAACCAATATTGAACCACAATATTCTATATCTTTCATTTCATTACTTGGAACAAGTACTTCTTGCTCTCTACCTTACTACATCTTATGCCGAGTCACCCTAGCCATTGACTGGCAATCACCACTGTGACGATTCGATCAAGGGATTGTATTTATCTCAAAGCCCCAAATAGTTGCACATTCAAGGTATATTCCTTCAAAATTCGAGTCACTTTTTTATATTACCAGTCTATCTGAAGATAACCAATAATTCTAGGTTTCAATCTTATACTCTTTGTCTTCTATATCCTTTACCAGAACATGGAAAATAAAGGGTCTCAACTCGAGACTATCAATTTCGGTGTTCCATGGGGACGTAAAGCCTCCTGTTGCCCAAATGCCTTATTGTGTCACCCATTTACACGAACCAAAGTGTGTTAACTCAATCTGTTGAGTCACAACCTTTCATGTTCAACCTTCTTTCTTGCCATCTAATGTGGCCCACTCTTACGGTCCACTACTATACCTTTTTACCTTCCAATATACAGATTTTTAGATTTCAACATCCATTTAAATGTCTCGGTTACAATATTCATCTAGAATCTCCATCTCAACATCATGTTTCATCGAATCACTCATCCGATCATCATATCTTAATTTGTTCATACTGAAATAGTAGGATTCTAAACCATTCCTACAAGACCTTCTCTCTTAATTTCACTGTCCATAGAGATATATTAGTCTACTATCAACTGCAGATACTATATCAATCTTAATCGTACCTCATCTGGCTTTACTGTAATCCGTGGCGTCCTACTCAACTGGTACAGATCTTTCCAACTTAGGAGGTCAACTTCAATATTAATTTTTTCCTTTATGCAATCAAGAGTTTCCAATATGAATCGCCCACTAATTCCAACTAGGTCTTGGTCTCAAGGTTATTCCTCTACAGATGACCAAATGCTTAAATCCTTTGCACTAATATATTCATTTTTATTCCATGGATGCCAGCACTGCATCTTAACCGTGGTTACATAGTATTATCATCAACTTAATGTTCCATGCATAGCATTTGTGTTCTTATTCTTTCATCTACTGTAACGCCCTACTTCCTTAGAGCCATTACTAACTGAGTTTTTAAGACAAAACAGTGTGCAATGGACTCGCTAACCGAGGTTTTGAAACAAAAGTGTGACTAATTAAAAGTTAAGGCTGTAATCTTTGAAAATGCGTCATTTCATTAAAACTTCTATTAGTAAACATTTGGGATCCCAAAATAAGGTTTGAAAACTATTTACATCTTGAAATAAGTTTACAGTTGATAAATCATAAAATCGTAGATTATTACAGCCATTTTCAAATAAACCCCCAACCAAAGCAGTCGGGCAGGCCAAACATGTACGCGCCGCTTCACGCTCTCCGTACTCATGGTTGGTTGATTCAGTCATTGCCCTTACCTGCAACACAGAGCACCCGTGAGCCGAAGCCCAGCAAGAAAACTCATGCAGAACATAACATATGCAATGTATACAGTTTATCATAACAGATAATCCACAAATAAACAAGTCAATCATTAGACTAAGCAAACACGGCCATTCCGCCCCAGGACCCTTACCAAAGCCCTGGGGTATCGGTTCTCACCGCGAGGATAACTCATGTATCCCTTGGGTCCCACCCTGAATATAGCATCCCATGTGCTAGGTGTTACTTTCGGCCCACGGCCGCCCCGGCCTACGCCGTACTCGGCCCACGGCCGCCCCGGCCTACGCCGTACTTGGCCCTTGCCGCTCATTTCATCATAATCACACATATAATATAACACAACAACATGCAATCAAATATTAATTCATTTAAGTCTGCACCTTAACATGTGATGCAATATAGGGCCGCGCCCCCGCAATCATACTATGGGCCCACGCCCTATCCTACGGGTGTTATAGTTTTCTTACCTGACAATGCGATAGTTTAGATCACCTGACTCCTTGAGCACGATCCCACTCGAGCCTTAGCGCACACCTAGGTACAAACATAGGTCAAAGTCAACACCGAACCCCAAGTCCGAATACCTAGCCTCGGGACCAATCCCGAGCCCCCCCGGGAAGTCCTAAATCCCCAAAACAAAGTGGCGGAATCGAACCCCGAACCCTAGGTCAAAATCCCTCATCAAAACCCAAAAATTCACCTCTGTGAACAGTGCAGCGCTACAGCGCTCTAAAGAGGGCGCTGTAGCGCTACAAGCAGAACACCCCTCCAGAAACAGGGACTAGCGCTACAGCACCCACTAACTAGCGCTGTAGCGCTAGTTGCAGCCCAGAAATCCCAATATCGCATTTCTGCGATTTCTTTCACCCAATCTCAAACCAAACTTCCCCAAATCTTTACCAAACTCAAAATCAAGCTTATGAACACTCTCCATTCATCCCAAGCATCCCAAATCCTCAAATCCCAAGATCATTTATCCCAAATCTCAAAATCTACCATGAACAACCCTAAACCAGAAATTCAAGCAAACCACAAAGTTAAAGTCTTAGAAATCGTACCATTGCTGCAAATTTCGACCTTGATTCAACCCTAGGCCTCCTTAGCTTGCTCTCCCTCAAAGATTGCCCAGAAATCCCCTGAGATTCCCATCAATCCAGCTCAAAACACAGCTCAAACCATCAAAACCCTTAAAACCGAAAATCTCTAAACTTACCTCAAACATTGATGTGTTCTTGCCAAATCTTCAAGTCTAACCCAAGATCCTTGATGCTCAGCCTATCCTTGCTCTCCACTAAGCTTTTCCCCAAGAAAAACGGAGAGGAACGGTGCAAGAACGCACAAACCGTTCCTTGAGAAAACCCCCCCTGTTTTCTCTCTTTTCTTTCTTTCCTTCTTCTTTCTTTTCTTTTTCTTTCAGCATTCCCTCTCTCTATAAAGCCTTATAAAAACCTATCTCCAAAAGCCAAATGACCAAAACGCCCTCCCTATAAATTCTAAATCCTTTTGTTCAAGTAGGGCCATTTTAGTCATTCCCCCAATTCCCGCTAATCCTCAAGTGTCTCTAATATTTTCCCGTTGCTTCCCAATACCTGATAAATCACCAAATAATTATCCCCCATCATCAAAATAAATCTCAATCTATTTCTCTGAATTCCTGTTCGTACCCCCAGGCTCGCCCCGAGCCGGGTATAAATTCCTGTCATCACTTTCCGCTAGCCTGCCCACTGGGATCGCCTCGAGTCACAAAGCACAGATACATCCACATACCACTGTGGCCTCAACAATCAACACATATCAATGCAGTTATGCCCAACATGGACAAAATTACAATTATGCCCTTCTAACCCGATCCGGGCCTACATGCATACTAACATACATAGTCATGCATCTCAGATAAACAAGTAGTCATATAACATGCTTTAAATCATAACCGTGCATTTAAATCATTAAAATCACACATAAATCCCATCATGCCCTCCTGGCACGCTAATCAAGGCCCTTAAGCCTTATTAGCGAATTTGGGTCGTTACATCTACTGTGAAGCATGAACAACCATTCCTTTAGTCTATACCTGGACGCGTCTTATTCATTGACGCACCACCTTATAGTTTCATGTCTAAAGCAAAGACAATATCCACCATGTTGTCCTTCCATATCCGTCCATTGCATATGGAATCTAATACCATAGGGTGCTACCAATCCTTATTCTTTCTTCTGAAAAATATGATACAAAACTATCCATTCAGTTTAACTTTAGGTTCTTGTGTCATCCCAATCTTAGGTGTAGCTATCTTCGAAGACGCTTCAAGTAGTAGATGATGTGTTTACCGGTCTCACCATACTTCTTATCCCTCAGGAAATCTTTAGTAATTTCTTTGTGGCTTCTAACTGAATTCCTTCAACTTGATCCCATCACTTCCTATAATTTGACCTTGATTACCTTTGGAGAAATCGAAGCTTACACTTTTTGGAGCCTTACCTGAAAACCTATTTATCAGTCTTGGTATTATCAACGTAGTAGTCATTTGCGCTCTACTTCCAACTTGGAGTAGACCCACACATTCTTAACCAATCTGGATATGACTCATCCATGTTGTTTCTATACTCTTTGTTTGTCGAACTTACCTGTCTTGTAGAAGCATTGGTTAGTTAAGAACCTTCACTGATAACCCATCACATCCCACTTGGTGCAAGAAGTAATTTCAAGAATGTCTTTTTCCTTGATCCACAACTGGTAATAACCAGATCGAAGATTAATTCCTGAGAACATTATCCTATCTTGCAACTGGGCAATTGAACCCTTCATTCTCAACAGGCGATGTCAACGTGTCCCATGATATGATGCTCCATTTCATCCATCCTTAAATCAAATACTTTCTTCAACTGAACCATTAATTCTTCTTGCTAGGCTAATATCATTCTTTATGATGTCCTTGATACCGAGTTTATCCATACCCAAAGCCCATAGTGTTCCCAAAAATTCCTTGTGCACCCATCTAAAACCTTACTGGCTAATCCAGTCTCCATTCAGTATAACTGATATATTCCAGGTGTTATCTACCCCGAAGTCCATGCATCTTGTAGATGCAACCGGGTCCTTCCCTTCCAAATCTAAACATTATTACCATCTCCTGTAATCCATGGTTTTGTCCCTTATTTAATAGATTAAGTCCTACTCAAACTCATAATGAAACTCTCATATGACGAGCTCAATTACTTTTACTATAAACCTTTTACCACTTGTATTCCAATACTTCTCTTGAAAGTTACCAACTCTTCCCGCTCATTATATAATAAAGAATGAGGACTAACAAGTCAACTAGTCACCTCCGAGGGACTAGCCTCGGGCTCTGACTGTAACAGGGCATACCAGTCCTCCCTTCTCCAATCTTAGGCAATCTGCCCTAACATGCTTTACTATTCCATGTAGAAAACATGCCTTCACTTAGTGTCCTCCCAGATGGCATCTCCCGCATCTGGTGCATACTAAATAACTTTACCAGGCCTCATCGCCGCCTTGGCAGCTAACTTGTAAACTATAACCCTTCCTGTCAAAACCAAGAGTAGTAGAACTATCAGGGGTCCTTCTTCTCTGGTTACTGGGCATATGCCCTTACTTAATCCCGCAAATGGGAATACCATTGCCTATGCTTCTTGCCCTACGACTTTCACACTCCATATCTGATCTCTTATGTCTTTAATAACAAGGCCCTCCCTAGTGCCCAAACATAGATGAAAATCTCATGCACTAGAGAAACCTTGGTGCTCTGGGCCATCCCAGAGTTTAGTCCTTAAATAAATCGTTCTTTCCGGGCTACATCCGCTGGTACAAGACCCCCAAGAGGATTGACCAACCCATCAAATTCATCAACATACTCCATCATTGTCTTACCATTATGGACTGAGTTCATAAACTCATTAGTCTTTGTAGTTCAATCTGCATCACAGTAGTCTCTTTTATCAAATGACTATCTGAATTCCTCCTAACCCATCATGACAACATTCTGGGTCTGGGGTACTATTCCCCACAACATCAGGGCATCCTCTTGTCACATGCGCATGGCGCAACTACTCTATCATGGCCTACCATTCTCATATCATCAAGGACGAAGTTAATCACATCCATCTACTGATCAGCTCCTGAGCAAACCCAAACCTTCCTAAAAAACTAGAGGATAATACTTCTAATGCCTTTCATACGGTAACTCTTATCTGTTTGCATCCTCAGGTTGAACCAACACTAATGCCCTTTTGGTCAAGATATACGAAGCGGCTTTTGCCCAACCAAACACACTATCTCAACCATTTAATCTCCTTATCCTGACCTAGTAGCCTTACTCTCATACTAGCAAACTTCTGCTGCAAATTGCAGGGGCAGATGGAGGGTTCCAATCCTAACTATCATCTGCAGCCCCCACTCTAACAATATCAGGTCCAATTAACCATCTTGAGTACATACATTCTGAATCTTTTCTCGTCATTGAGAAAAAGAGTTGTTCGAGCAGCTCCAGAAAACCAAGTCCTCCTTGGGACGGTCCCTCATGGAACAAGGAAGTGGCCAAGTTGCTTGAGAAAGAGCTCCTTCAGAAGAAATATGATCTTGAGTAGAAAATCAAAGACAACCAGTCCTTCACAACAAAGAAAATGTGCTTCTTCAACTCCTTGAGGACCGAGACCAAAAGCTTAAGGAGAAGGACGAAAAATATTCTTCAGACATGTCTCGATTTAGGAGTGCACCATTCAACCAATTTTATATGTTTTTGAAGCATAACTCTTGTACCCTAAAACCCGAGCTCAAAAATCTAGCTCGGGGTACAGCTGGCATGAAATAAATAAAGGAGGCAAGGCTTCAGAGTTGTTTTGTTAACTCTGGACCAAACAGCTTCGAGGCTATGTCGTTGAGTCTAGAATAACTCAGGATCTTCCAGACTGTTAGAGATGCAAATGACAGAGATCGAGGTCCCCAACGTTTATATCGCTTGCATCAAGCCCGAGCATTATTTAAGTCAAGCCATCCTATTCCAGTAATGTCCAACTTAAGAATGGAATCTATCTCGGGGTGGTTCAATGAGGATGTGGAACAATCCCTATAAACTCAGATGTCCGATATGCGCAATAAATGTACGCAATTGTTATATACATTTATTGATTGATGTAAATTGCAACAGGCTTAATTAAAATATTTAAATGTCCATTAATTTGGGAAGTTACCTAATATTGTACGCTACCATTTATAGTACGACTACCCAATATTGTCCACCATAATTCTCTATAAATATAAGGAGAATTGAAAGTAAAAGGGATCGACATTCTATATGCAAAACATTTGTTGAAATTGTCATAAACAATTTCGTCTAGGGTTCCTAAACATATAAAAAATAGTGACTCGTGGACTAGGTGGATTTTAACCACTGAACCACGTAAATTGTGTGTGTTTATATTTCTTTACACTCGGTTTACTATAAGCTTAATATCTCTATTTCGGATTTCTGAATCCCCTATTGATGAAAAACCACGTCAACAGATTGGTGCATTCATTGAGAGTAGATTAAGCTTGAAATCTTGCACGATATTTGACCCAGCAATCATCATGGTGGTTACTCATTCCATGCACGACAATGAAACAACAGCCTGATGATCATGGAGGTTACCGTACGACCATTCCCACTGAGGAAGGTACGTCTGCATAGCACCATCCTAGAAAACAACATGTGGACCAGGACGATACTGGAAGTTCGACCTCATGCCCATCGAACCCTAATCTTAGTTATTTGACTGCCATTGAAATGGAAAAAGCCTAGCTAAGGAAACACTTGGCTCAGGCTAACAGATGAACATATGAGATCATGGCTCGACTACCTCCACCTACAACCTACGAGAATGTTGGAAGGAGGCAAAGTGAGTCCCATAGATCTTGGTTCCACTGAAATAATTGAACTAATGTAAGCCATTCCGTCAAAATAGCAACATCGAGCTCTATGCCTTCTCAACAGACTCCTACGAACAACAATCCTGGTAATAACTGTAGGAATGGGCAAGCGACTCACACTCACAGAAATCAGCTTGGCCAAGCAAGGCGAACTAAGACCACATTGAGAAGGGTGAAGATCCCTGTGAATCCACCATCGCCTGAGCCAGCTGCTTAGGTACCACGTAATAACTCTACACTGCCTCCAACTCAGGAAATCGGAGTAGACAATGGGCGAGCCAATCTGGTCCGCCCAGATGGGATGCAAGTTGCTTCACCAATAAGGCATCCTCCCTCTCCTATTCATCATCCAACACCACTATGCCCACAGAAGAATGCTTCAAGGTGCGAGAATAAAAGGAGACATTCTATACCCGCATAAGAGACATATGTCCCAAGACCTCATGGGAACAATCAAGCCTCACGACCTCAGCCACAAGCTGTAAGTTTTGTAAATGGTAGTTATTGGATGAAGAGCCATCGCGGAGATAGAGCTGGGAGTATACAAAACACGCCCACCCAAAGACATGAGAGCGACTTGAGAAATTAGTTGAGCTCCGCCCAAAGTTTGCCTTCCAACCACAGACTGACCTGCGTGATCATCTAAATGCGAAAATAAGACAGTCAGCTTTCTATGATGATATGAGCTATACTCAGACTATGGGAGATCCATCTATTGTGTGTGACAATGGGAACGTCCTACCTAACTGAGCTTAAGCTTGGAGGAACAATAGCTCACCTAACACGCGCAATAGGATGGGAGCTGGTAACCAGCTCAAAATAACATAGAGACAAAGGATCCAACTCTCGAACAATTAGCCCTAATCGAGGAGCAAATGAAGAGGATCCTTTCTAGGAAAAATATAGATGATTATGATTTTGATGAGGATTTTGAGCCTTTTTCCCCTCATATCGCAACACCTTCATATCCTGTTGGCTTTAGGATGCCAACTATGCCCATATATAACGAAACCACCAATCTGTCCAACCACATTGTGACCTTCAACACTCTGATGATTGTGTTCTATTCCTAGCTACGTTGGCTGGACTAGCCAAGCTATGGTTCAACAAATATAAGAAGCACTCAATCACCTCCAGGAAAAAGTTGTCCTTCGAGTTCAAGAGATGGTTTTGAGCTACAAAAGAGGTTCAAGTAGAGGCTGACTCACTGGCCAACATTATGAAACAATCTGGTGAGTCCCTGAAGGCCTACCTCAATCGATTTACTAATGTAGTGACCCAAGCTGGAGAAGCTGACAGTAATGCCAAGCTCGTGGCCATGAGAATATGAATTTTTGTAGGAGAAGATATATGGAAGGAGCTCCATTGGAAAGGAGTGAAAATTGTAGATGAATTCTTGGCTCGAGCTCAAGAATTGATAAATCTAGAAGAGACAGAATCTGCTATCACAGAAGCCAACCAAACCCTCATTTAGTCCGCTGGAGTGGTGGCAGATGCTACAGCTATGGCTCAGCCTGCTACCCAGAATAACCAGGCGGGGGTGTAACAAAAGTAAAGGAAATAGTGAGGGCGACCAGAACAGGTCCAAGAAAATAAGCACGGGGAGAAGTACACTACTATCTTCACCACGTGTACTAACCTAATAAATATGTGAGAACATATTTATCTGGCTAATTCTGCTCGTCTTCCATTGAAGAAGGCTGAGCCCATGAAGCCTCAAAGGGTAAAGAGAGACCAGGCTAAATTCTGTTAATACCACTATGATATCGACCACAAAATAGATGATTTCCATCATTAAAGGATGAGATTGAAACTCTCATTTGGGCTGAACCGGTAGCCCAATATGCTCGGAACAGGGTAGTTCCGAACCAACTGGTGTGGCAGAACCCTCAACCAGCTCCGGGTAACTAAGACAATCCAGCACAAGCTCAACCAACTCATGGAAATTAGATCACCCCTCCCCCTATTGAAGGGGTGGATACAGTCATAGTTGTAGGCAGATCACACTTGACAAGTACGAGCAATGGAGCTGAGAAGAGATATATCCAGGAGCTGAAAACACATGATGGCACCGAGTTCGTTATGGAGCAAAGGTTATCTAAACAAAAACGATTGGATAAACAACCAACAATTTTTACAGAAGAAGACACTAGCCATGTCCAATTCTCTCATAATGATCTGCTGGTGAAAACTATTCAACTCACAAACCAGAGGGTGCACATAATACTGATTGATAATGGGAGCTCCGTCAATGTGCTATTCAGATCCACCCTTGAAAAGATGGGGCTATCTATAGCCAATATTAAGGTGACCTCTATGACTCTCTACAGATTTTCAGGAGAGGGAATGGCAGCCATAGGAACAATCGAGCTTCTAGTAACATTAGGCGATCAGGCGCAAAGCTATCGCCAAGATGGTCAAGTTCATGGTAACTGACTGCCCAGCCTCCTCCAATGCAATTTTGGGGAGACCTGCGATGATGGCGTTTGAATCTATAACTTCAAATCGCCACTTGGCTATGAAATTTTGATCATCCTTGGGAATATGTACCGTGAGAGGAGATCAAATCGCTGCCAGGGAATACTATTACATTGCCATGAAGGGAAAATCACAACCAAGACAGCAAGCCATGGTAATAATCAAAGAAAATGAGTAACCTCAGGCAATGTTAATTGTCGGAGAGAGGGAAGAACCTTAGGAAGCTGGAAATAAGGTCGTCTAACCTGAAGAAATTGATCCAAGATTAGCCGAAGACAAATCTAAGCTCCAGGCTTTAGAGGAGCTAGAGGAAATTATTCTCAAAGTACCTTTGAGGGTAGTAAAGGTCGGAAAAAATCTCGGAACCAAAAGAAAGTAGGAATTGGTCAAGTTTCTGAGGAAAAACCTTGACGTCTTTGACTAGTCACATGAGGATATGGTGGGAATCAGTCTAAGCATAATGATGCACACATTAAACTTGGACAAAAATGTGCCTGCAAAGGTGTAGAAACGTAGGCTGATGGGGAAAGAGCGAGGAGAAGCACTAGAGGAAGAGGTAGCTCGCTTTTTAAAATATTGGTTCATTAGGGAGGCTACATATTCGACCTAGATTGCCAACCCTATTTGGGTTCCAAAGCCAAACGGAAAGTGGTGGACATGCATCGATTTCTCAAACCTCAACAAAGCCTATCCTAAAGACTATTTCCCATTACTGAGAATAGATTAGCTAGTTGATGCCATAGCTAGCCACGAGCTCATGTCCTTCATGGACAATTATTCTAGATATAACCAGATCGCGATGATCCCTAGAGATAAAGAGCACAACAGCTTCATGACCGAACATAATGTAAACTGCTACAAGGTCATGCCATTCAGGCTAAAGAATACTTGTGCAACATATCAAAGGTTGGTCAATAAGATGTTCGTCAACTAGATTGAGAAGAACATGGAGGTGTATGTCGACGACATGCTCGTCAAGTCAAAGACTGCCAATAACCATGTATCTGATTTGGAAGAATGTTTTGGTGTTATTAGAAAGTACGCCATGAAGCTGAACCCCCAGAAATGTGCCTTTGAGGTTGCATCAGGGAAGTTCTTAGGCTTCATAATCATCACAAGGGGCATTGAAGCAAACCCAGAGAAGATCAAGTCGCTATTAGAAATTCCTTTACTAAGGTCGCGAAAATAAGTACAAAGCCTAACTGGAAAGGTCGCGACCTATTAAAATGGTTTGTATCGAAGTGCACAGGCAAATGTCTTCCCTTCTACAAATTGCTCAAGGGAAATATACAGTTTGAATGGACATTAGAATGTGAACAGGCATTTCAGGATTGGAAGACTCATCTGGCTGAACCCCCGTGTTATCTAAACTAGTTGCTGGGGAATGTTTGTACTTATACCTAGCCGTAACAGAAAACGCAGTCAACACTATGTTAATTTGAGAAGAAAATAAAACACAGAAACCAGAGTATTATGTGAGTAAGAGGCTTCTGGGATCTGAATCTAGATATCCTCTAATTGAAAAACTCACGTTCTATTTGATTCTGATCTCGAGAAAGCTCTGATCGTATTTCTAGTCCCACATTGTACACATCTTAACCGATCTACCTTTAAGGCAAGTCTTGCAAAAGCCTGAGACATTGGGACATTTGTTAAAGTGGGCCAGCGAACTCAGTTAGTTTGAGATATTATATAAACAACAAACATCAATCAAAGGCTAAGCGCTCACTAACTTTGTACTTGAATGTATGAGGTTCCATGACAAACCAATGAGGGAAACGAGTACAACAATTTTGGAAACACTTCGTTGATGGATCGTCAAATGAGAATGGATCTGGAGCTGTCGTAATCCTAATCTCACCGTAAGGACATCGCTTTCATACGACTCTCAAATTTGGTTTGATACTTCCAACAATGAAGCAGGGTAAGAGGCATTATTGGCTAGAGTTCGGGTAGCGAAGGAGCTAAAAGCAAGATCAATTCAATGCTTTAGCAATTCTCAACTCATGGTTAATCAAATATTAGGAGAATACTAAGCTTGGGGTATCAAAATGGTAGCTTATCTAGTAAGGTTAAAGGTGAAATGTCAGAATTTGAGTTTTATTCCATCGAACAGGTCTCCCATGAGCAGAATACGAATGCATATGCTTTAGTCTGACTCGCCAAAACCAAAGAAGTGGAAACATGACTGAATTCTATAATAAACCAAGCATCAATGAAGAGCTAGTGGAGGTTGGAGTGATTTGTGAAGAACCGACCTAGATGCCCCCATAGTTGAATATCTCATGATCGGAAAGCTGCCAGAAGATCGAAAGAATGCACAAAGACTATTCTACCGGGTTTTGCAGTACGTTATGGTCGAGGGGACTCTTTAAAGGCGAGGTCATTCTTTGCCCCTCCTAATGTGCGTTTTGCTTGAGGAAGCGCAGGCTATCCTCCGAGAGTCCACGAAGGATTTTGTGGGGACCACACTGGGGGCAAAACTTGGCTCTAATGGTACTAAGGAAAGGTTATTTTTGGTCCACGCTGAAAAAGGACTCAGCCTCGTATGTCCTCAAGTGTGACAAATGCCAACGTTTTGCCACCATTTCTCGAGCTGCACCCATGGAGTTGTTAGGAAACTTATACAGGATCTTTATTTATTTTTATGTAGATCTAATATTAAACAAATTAATATGAGATAACCTAGAGCATGTTTCTAAAATTGAATTCAAAGAGAAATCATGATAAGAATACTTACATTATACACAGCGGAATGAATGAGTCATTCCTTCAGTTTCTCTAACCCTTGTATCCTTTCTATCGTAGGGTATTACCAAGAAACTGAACCGATCTTCAATTTTTTTCACAGTCTTCCAAAGTATCCTTAGAATCACCTAGACTAGGGTGGGAAATTCTCAACACATGAGATAGATACAGAGAGAAGAAGAGAGAAGAAGAATAAGGCATAGAAAAGGACTTATGTTTAGAGAGAATCTAAAACCTATCAGAAACTTATGTTTTAGACATCTGAACTTATTGTTTTGACTTCTCTCTTAACATTCCTTTTATAGACTCAATTAGGTCATTTATTTAATTAAAAAATCAATAAAATAATAGCCAATTAACAACAATAGGTCAAAATTATCATGGGCTTTAGGCCCGTGAAATTTCCCATTTGATTATAAGCCCATTTGATTTAAAATCAAGGAATGTATAATTTTTTATTGATTTAATTAATTAAATCCTTTATCAAATTAATTATTTATAATTTGAACATTGATTTAAACTTATTAATTAATTTAGACACCAATTTATCTTAATTGATAAATCTGCCCTAATTTATCTTTTCTTCTCAAAATTACCTAACTCTGTGAAACTATCCAAAATTGACTTGGTCAACTTTGATAATTCTGATTGATAATTAAATCAATTAATTGAGACTATCTAGATTATTTTATCCAAGGTATATTGGGGATCATGGGCCTATGAAATCAATCTCCAATAAGTTATCACAAATCTAACAAATAAATTTACTAACTTATTAATTCCTCGTGACTCCACTAAAGACTCGGAATTGCACTCTTGAATTCATAGAACATTCTATAACAAATATAGATACACTATTAATTATCCATTGTTACAACCATAATTTTTACTCAATCCTCTATAGACAGTCTACAATGAGATGGGACTAAAACACTGTTTTACCCCTCATTGTATTTTATCCTTAAAACACTTAGTTCCTTGTAAATGATATTTCAGTAAACTAATATTAATTACTGAAATGAGATCTCTATCATTTAACACCTTGAACCAAACTAAAAGGAAACCATCATTTCACTTCTTCATCAGAAGCTATAGATGTTCATATCTATTATTAACACTCCCACTCAATTATACTATTGAGTTCCCAAGATGTAAGTATGGGCTAGTTCGTAGGGTAAGCTGGTAATGAACAAGTCAAAGAACTAAAATAATACAACTAGTTAGACTACTAACCACTCAGAATTGAGATTGAATTGACCTATGGTCAACTATATGATATGACTAGAATAGATAATAATGGTATGTTTACTTATCCTATCAACTGTCAATATCGGTCTTGTCCGATGTAACAAATACATTCGATCTTATCTACTTTGCTAATGTTCTAGAAAGAACATAACACCACAATGTATAAGTAGATCATATCGTAGATTGGCAAGTCAGTGTAAATCCTATGCACTGACTAATCTTAAGACTAACTTATTTAGAACATATAATCATATTTATATTCCACTGTGATTATGTCACTATAAATACGATTAACTATATGCTCGGGATTTAATATAACTTTATATTAAACAAATAATCATGAAAATAAAACATGTGAGCAAAGTGATTGACCAAGTCAAAAAATGATTTCTATTCTTTTATTGATAATAAATGAGATTACAAAGAAATTGGGTTTTAATTAGGGGATAAAACCCTAACAAACTCCCACTTGTACTAATTGAAACTAATGCCTTAATTCTACTAATCCCATTTCCTTGATATACTTATCAAATGTTGCTTTTGATAGTGTCTTCGTAAACGGATATGCAAGATTGTCTTCAAATGCAATCTTCATAACCTTCACATCTCCCCTAGCCACATATTCTCGAATAATGTGATACTTCTTTTCTATATGCTTACTTCTCTTGTGACTACGAGGTTCTTTCGAGTAGCCTATCGCTCTTGTAATGTCACAAAACAACACAAGCAGTTTATCCATTTCTGGAATAACACCAAGATCTGAATAGAACTTCTTTAGGTAGACTATTTCCTTAGCTTCTTCTGACGCGGCTATGTACTCAACCTCCATGGTGGAATCTGAGATTGAAGACTACTTTACGCTTCTCCATATCACAGCTCCACCCCTAAGAGTAAACACCATTCAAGAAGTAGACTTCCTGTCATCGACATCATCTGAAAATCTGAATCTGTGTAGCCTATAGGGTTTAGAACACCACCCTTGTAGACTAACATATAATCCCTAGTCCGTCTTAAATACTTCAAGATATGCTTAACTGCTATCCAATGTTTCGATCTTGGGTTTGACTGATACCTTCTCACTACTCCCACTGCATAGAAGATATCTTTAACACCCTATGTAACGACCCGAATTTACTAATCGGGCTTAGGGCCTTGATTAGTGTGCCTACAGGGCAATAAATGATTTAATATGCTTACATGTGGATTTATGTGAATTTATGATAATGATGCATGTTTAGTTGAGTTAAATGTGCATGTGGACCCCGTCTGGATATTAGGGGTATGAATGTGATATATATGTGCATGTGGACCCCGTCTGTGCAGCACGATCTGAGACAGTCCTGGGGAGCGGTTAGTCAGAAAGTCACAACAGGGTTGAGATTCGGACTCGGGGTGAGTCGAGGGGTAATTTGGGTAATAGGTGTGCTATGGGATTATTGGGACATGAAAATAAATATTTGGAGATATATTTGAGGATAGAATGTCTAGGCGGGAATATTGGGGAAATTTACCATTTTGCCCTCGGGGACGTTTTGGTACCCCGAGCCTTGAGGTAACCACATAGACATAAGTTGAATAAAACAAAACTTAGAACTATGCAGAACACTTAAGGAGCCGACTCATTCTTTCTCTCTAAGCAAGTGGATATTTTCTCTTTGGAGGCTTAAGGAGAACTTGGAGGAATTGGCTAGAAACTAGAAGGATTTCAGCTGAGAAATCTTGGGAGCTTGGAGCTTGAGGATTAAGGATTAACTTCAGAGATTGAATTCAACAAGGTAAGCTCTAATTATGGGGATTATGTTGAGAATTGTTGCTGGTTTGTTAGAGTATGCATGTTAGTTAAGCTTGATATGTGTTTGGGTATTTTAGTTGGGTTTTGGAGTAGATTTTAATGGGGTTTTGGTGCTGTTAATGAGCTGAAATAATTGTGTTAATTATCTGGGATTGTTAGGTAAGTTTTGGGTGAGTTTGCTTGAGGAAAGATGTAGAAAGATGGTGAGAAAATCTAGGTTCGGAGGTGAGGGCCGCGGCTCTAGGAGGGTCGCACCGCGGCCAAGTGTGGCCGAGGAGTTCATGCGCGCCGCGGCCCGTGTGTGTTGCAGGGGTGTGCTAGCCTCTGTTTTGAGGCTAGCCGCGGCTCTTGAGGGTGGGGCCACAGCTCTTAGTGCTAGTCTGTATTTCTATGGGTGTTTAGGCTTGGGAATTCAATGGTTAAGGCTCGGGATGGATTTTATCACCCGGATTGATAGAATTCAAGGTCCCGGAGGTTAGGGTTATGGCTCAAAGTTATTTATTGGATTAGAACTTGATGGATGGCTATTGTTAATGTGTTGTGACTAGGGTTTCGGAGAGGCTCAAGTTAGAGGACTGTGCTCGGGACATCGGTGCTCGGAGAGCTTGGGACTCAGGTAAGAAAACCCTTGTTCCCATAGAGCTTGTGTTCAGGGATGAGCCCAATGTGTTTGAATAGAATTGATATGCAGGGTTGAGCCCAATATGTTAGAACTACGGGGCGTAGCCCTTTAACTGAATATGCTACAATTTTGTACTTGCTTATTATGCTATGTATGTTATCATGTGAATGATCGGTAGGAGCCAGGAACGGTGTAGGCCGAGAACGGCGAAGGGTCGGGAATGGCGTTGGGCACGTTGAGTGCAAGGCCGAGAACAGCAAGGGGCCGGGAGCAGCGTTGAGCACGTGGAGTGCGAGTTGCCAGGGCGAGTCCCTAAAAGGATACCTGGGATATCCTCACGGCGTGGTCCGCGAACCTAGGGCTTGGTAAACGCCCGGGATGGCTAGGCCATGTGTGTTTAGCCCATTGGTGGCCTGTCTATATGCTTGATATATGTGTTGCATATGTTATCTGTTTGTGGGTTTTCTTGCTGGGCTTCAGCTCACAGATGCTCTATGGTGTAGGTAAGGGTAAAGAGAAGGTCAACCAACCATGAGTATAGCAGGCGTGAGGCGGCGTGTACATGTTTGGCCAGCCTGGCTGCCACAGCCAGAGAATTTTGGGAGATGCTTGTAAATAAACTTAGATTTTGTCATTTAGTCGACTTGGTTCTATTTTTATGTTGTAAATGTTTCTAAACTGTATTTTGGGATCCCAGGTGTCAAACTTTTATGGTTTTCAATGAAATGGAATTATTTCTAAGGTTTTTCCTCTGTTTATGGCTTAATTACACTGTTTATTCTAAAACCTTGATTAGCGAGTTGATCACACGTCTTTAAACCCACTTAGTAATGGCTCTAAGGAAGTAGGGCGTTACACCCTAGGTAGCCAAGATCGTTACACTGTGTGTTTAGTTAGAAAGACTTGCTAATCAAGTCGTTTAGTTAGACTTGCTAATCAAGTCGTTTAGTTAGAAACGTGTTACTGAAACCATAATTGAACTAGGGTTAAAAGATTTTGGTTATAAAAGACGCATTTCATTTAAATACACATTTTATACATGGGATCCCAAAAGAAATAAAGTTTAAAGGATTGTTTACAAAATTCCAGGATATATGTACAACTACTGGCCACTCTAAGGGCAAAACTAACATTTAGGCTTCTCCCGTCCTATACCACTCCTCGGCTGTGGCGGCCGATCAGCTGACTATGTACATTCGACCCCAAAGCTCTCCAACTCAGGATTGGTCCACCTTTCCCTTGCCTTTACCTGCACCACGTAGCACCCGTGAGCCAAGGCCCAGCGAGAAAACTATAATACAGAGTATAAACGATAAAAAATAGTCAGATATTTCATGAATCTTCAATCAGATACAAACAATTCATATTACTCACGTAAACAGTGATATCAATTTACAAACCAACATTTAGTTTAACATCAATAAACATTTAACACAATATCTAGGGTCGGCGCCCTTAGGCCACACCCTCTATATAAGTCACTGTCTTCGGGTCACTTAAGCCGAGCCCAGTGTTCAACCCACTGACCCTGGCTTACTTAGGCCAAGCTCAGTGATTATTTGATTAATCTCAACTACTAGTGGCTGAGCCGCGTCCTGTGCGCAAATATTGAGTCCAGCACTCTTAGGTTGTTTATCACATGTCCCAATGGCATAATACCATCTATGACATCATAAAAATATTGGGAGCTCTTAGTCCCAACATATTCACATAATTGGGTGCAGTTTCTTACCTTTGATTCTGATAGCTTTGATTAGTGAAATAAACCTTCAAGCACGATCTTGTTCGAGCCCTAGTGTACACCTAGTCACAGTCATAAATTAGAACCATCACTAAAATTCAATTCCATAACCTAACCTCGGGACCAATCCCGAGCCCTCGGGAAGCCCTAATTCCACCAAACGGGGTGGTGGAACCAAACCCCGAGCCCCCAGGCAAAAACCCTAAGAAAATATCCAAAAACCCACTTCTGAAGGCATGGTAGTGCTACAGTGCCATAGAGTGGGCGCTACAGTGCCACAAGCAGAGCCAAAAGTCCCCAGAAAACCTAAGCCTAGCATTGTAGCGCCCTAAGGCTAGAGCTACAGCGCTACTTAAAACCCCTTCAGCACACTGGATTTTTTCCTTTGATTTTCCTCGAGCCAAAACTCCCTAAAACCTCTCCAAACCTCAACCACACACCAAATTGAGCCTACCATCCCCTAAATTTCATCCCACATAACCCAACAACATAAAACTTAGCCACATGAACCTATCAAACAAAGAAAACAAGACTTGACCTCAAAATTCAAGAACTCATCAGAAAAATCCAGAGATAACCCAGCAAGTCAGATGATCAAGCTCAGAATTCCTTACCTTTAGTGGAGAGTCCAATCCTAGGTTGCCCTTAGTATCCTTCCAGCCTTAAGCTCCTCAATCCTTCAAGCTTAATTCCTCTAATTTCCACCCAAAGTTCAAGTTTAGAAATCCATTCCAACAAAACTCAGAAACTCAAGAACAACCTTTAAACTTTACCTTAATTGAGTGACTGACTCCTGCTAAATCCTCCAGCTTTATCAGGGACCCTAGCCCCAAGCTCTAGCTCAAGCTTTCCCTGAGTTAAAGCTTCAAAAATCCTCAAGAGATGGTGAAGAATGGAAAACCGAGTGGAGGAGAAAGGGTAAGCTCATGTGTTCTGTTTTTCTTTCTTTCCATCTTCTTTTCTTTTCTTTCAGCTTCTACTGCTTTCTAAACATTCCACTAAGTCTATAAAGACTGAATATCACTTATCCTTTCTTTTTAAAATCAAATGACCATTTTTCCCTCCCATTAAAACCTAAGCCTTTAAACATTCTAAGGGTATTTTGGTCATTTTCTTCCAATTCCCACTAATTCCTCGAGTGTCCCTAATAATTATCGCTTACTTCCTGACACCTAACTAATCACCAATTATTTTCCTCAATGTAAAATAATCTCCAATATATTTCCCAAATTCCCTGAAATACCCCCAGGCTCCCCCAATCCGGGTATAAATCCCCACTGTGACTTTTCCGCTAAACCATTCACTAGGATCGCCTCGAGTCACAAGTAGAAAATATATCCACATAATAATGTGGTCTCAACAATTAATCACAAATATTTACATTTATGCCCTCAACGGGCCAAAATTACGAATATGCCCTTATAATCAAATCAGGGCCTACATGCATACTAATACACATAATCATGCATCTCATAAATCCAAATAATCATATAGGCATGCTTATCACATAATCATGCATTTAACTATTTAAATCACACATAATCCAGTTATGCCCTCCCGACACACTAATCAAGGCCCTTAAGCCTTATTAGTAATTTTGGGTTGTTACATATCTAGTCTAGTACACAACATGGCATACATTAGACTTCCAACTGCAGATGCGTAAGGAACTTTTCTCATTGTATCCTCCTCTTTAGAAGTCTGGGGAGATTGCTTCTTTGAAAGATGAATTCCATGGCGAGACGGTAAACATTCTTTCTTGGAATTTTTCATTGAGAAACGTTCAAGCACTTTATCTATGTAAGTTGCTTGAGATAGAGCTAAGAGTCTGTTAGTTCTACTCCTAATGATCTGGATGCCTAGAACATAACTTGCTTCTTCCAAATCCTTCATCTGGAATTTAGTGCTCAACCAATTCTTCACATCTGATAATTTCTTAACATTGTTTCCAATGAGTAAGATATCATCTACATAAAGAACCAAGAATACCACTATTTGATTTTCCTTCAGTTGGTAAACACAAGGCTCATCAATATTATGTTCAAAGCTATAGGTTTTGATTATTTCATCAAACCTAAGATTCCAGGAACAAGAAGCTTGCTTAAGTGCATAAATGGACCTATTCAACTTGCAAACTTTTCCTTCTTGTCCAGCTACTTTAAAGCCTTCTGGCTGATCCATATAAATGACTTCGTCAAGCTTCCCAATAAGAAAAGCAGTCTTGACGTCCATTTGAAAGATCTCATAGTCGGGAGCGGCTGCTATGGATAGGAAAATAACGAATGGACTTGAGCATGGCTACCGAACTAAAAGTCTCCACATGGTCCACACCTTCTCTTTGGGTATAACCCTTTGCAACTAATCGAGTTTTATAAGTCTCGATATTTCCATCAACACCTTGTTTCTTCTTGTAGATCCACTTGCACCCAATGGCCCTAAAGTCACTAGGTGCTTCCACAAGATCCCAGACAGAATTTGAGTACATGGACTCCATTTCCTATTTCATGGCTTCGAGCCATGGATCCTTTTCAGGGCTAGCCATTGCCTATTTGAAAGACAACGGAACATCATCACTAGTGTCACCAACAACCATATTGGTTTCACCATCCAAACCATAGCGAACTGGGTTCCTAGAAACCCTCCCTCTACGACGAGGCTCTGTGACTTTTTGCTCAGGAACAGTGGTATTTTCTTCATTTAAATCGACTTGCGTCGGTTGGACATGAAGAGTGGGAATTTCATCATCAACTCGCATTGATGATGACGGAACATTGGTTGGAGTCAATTCTTTAACCATCTCCTCTAAAACTACTTTGATGTGTGGTTTGAAGTTTTGGACATAGTCATTTTTTATAAAAGTAGCATTCGTAGAAGTAAACACTTTCTTTTTTGAATGAAAATAGAAAAGTCCACCCGAGTACCTTTAGGATAGCCAACAAACATGTAAACTTCAGTTCGTGGTTCTAGCTTTCCTTCATTTTTCTTCAGGACGTGGGTGGGACACCCCCTAGATTCTATAATGGCGTAAACTAGGTTCACGTCCATTCCAACGTTCTAAGGGTGTTTTGGGGATTGATTTAGACGACACAACATTGAGAATGCCATTCGCAGTTTCAATTACATGTCCCCAGAACGAAGTTAGTAGAGTTGAGTAACTAAGCATGCATCTAACCGTTTCCAATAAAGTTCTATTCCGGCATTCCGCTACACCATTTTGTTGCGGAGTACCCAGGGCAGTCAGTTGTGATAAAATCCCAAGTTCAATTAAATGATCTTGGAAGTGCATATCCAAATATTCTCCACCTCTATCAGATCACAAGATCTTTAACGTTTTATCCAATTGGTTCTGAGCCATAGCTAGGAATTCCTGAAACTTTGAAAATGTTTTTGATTTCCTATGCATTAGGTAAAGACACGAGTATCTAGAGTAATCGTCAATTAAAGTGACAAAATACTCAATACCACCCATGGCTTGTACTTTCAAAGGTCCACAAAAATCTGAATGCACAAGTCCAAGTGGTTCTTTGGCCCTATCACCCTTTCTAGAGAATGGACGCTTGGTTAGTTTGCCTTCTAGACAAGATTCACAAACAGGTAATTCACCTAAGGTAAGTTCCCTCAAAGGCCCCTCCTTTGTAAGTCTTTGAATCCTATCATAGCCAATGTGACCTAGTCTCAAGTGCCATACATACGTTATATTATCGTTATCGGTCTTTTGACGTTTATTGGTCCTAGGTTTAGCTACTTTGAATAAATCATTGTTAAGAGCGAAGGGTTCATTAGATTGCAGAATATAAAGCTCGTTTTCCAATCATGCAATACACAACTGTGATCCATTAAAAAAAATAGATATATTAGAACTTGAGAAAGTCATAACAAATCGTTCTAATTGCAACATGGAAGCTGAAATTATATTTCTACTAAAATTCAGAATAAAAAAGACATCATTTAAAATAAAAATTTATTTTTGAACTTCAGACGAGGTCTTCCTCTAGCTTGGACAACAACGAATGCTCCGTTTCCAACTTTAAGCTTTAAGCTGCCTTCGTCCACTTCCCCCACGACTCAAGAAGCTATAAAGAGTTACAAACATGGTTAGTAGATCCAGAATCAATAATCCAAACATATTTATCATTCTCTAAAACACATGTTTCTAAGATAAATGAACTATAATCATTACCTTTGTTTTTAGCTGCTAGAAACTTGGGGTAATCCTATTTCCAATGCCCATTCTCTTTGTAGTAAAAATATTTACCTTTACCTTTCTTGATTTTATTGTTCTTCCTATTAGGCGTCTGTGCATTTGTTTGTGCACTCGTCTATACTACAAATTATCAATAAAATAGAAACAAATCACATTTTCTCAATAAAACTTCTATTCACACAAATTTTCAAGAAATAACACAATAATCATATCTCCATTTCTTTAGGTTTTTAACAAATCTATGATATCCTTGTCCCTGTTAATGAGAGTAAAAAATACCACTAGTTACATAGTGTTGTAAACTCATTTAATAATGGGCACCATTATTAACAACCTAATATTCGATCAAAATAAGAAAACAAAATCTCTTATTTTATGAGCTAGACCCACGGTTTCAATAATCACAGATTTAGTCCTAGTAGTCACTGTAGGGGTGAGTCTAGTAGAATTTGACCTATAATTATCTATCTTTCGAAATCTAACCTTGTCAAAATAACTAATGAACACTTTCCGTAGGGGGATGAATCAAAGCGTCTCGAGGCCACATTAAGTTATTGACGTTGTTAAACCAACAGTGGAGAACGAATATAATTCTTAAAATACGCTCATTATAAAATTAAAAATAATATTTTTATTTTTTTTCGAAAATTAATGACTGGTTCTCAAAAAAATAGTAAGATTAGAATTTTTAAAACCAAAGTCCTATAATTTCCTATTAATTCTAAAGTGTCACATTAAAACAAATTCGATTAATTTAGAATTAATTTGTTGCTAATCAATATTTAGGTTTAACTAATATAATGAACATATACAATTAAGTCCAACTCAGGTAAATGGGCCTTAACAATTGAGCTGAGGTTAGAATGTCTAAGCGGGAATATTGGGGAATTTTACCGTTTTGGCGTCGGGGACGGTTCCAGCACCCCGAGCCGTGAGATTAACTTAACAAATAAGACAAACTTAGGAAGCCTTTAGAAAAATTAGACCGACATTACCATTTTCCATACTCAGTTGGTTACTCTCACTCTCACTCTCAAGGCAGGAAGAACAAAGGAAAGGAAGCTAAGTAAGATTCAAAGAAAAATAGAGAAATCTGAGGAAGTTATTGGGAGATTAAGCTGGATTTTGGAGGCTTAGCTCAGGACATACTCAAGAACTAAATCAGGGCTAAGGTAAGTACTTAATCTCCTTTTCTATGATTAGAACTTCTGGATTTTCTTGTTGGGTTACTAAGGAAGCTGTGGTTTCATATTTGAAGGCAGAATTGAGGGGAAAACTTGGGGATTTTGCTAGGTTTTGGTTTGGTGAAGTGGTTCAGTAGAAGAGGTAAGTTTCAACCCATGATTTAAAGGTTTTAATTTGGATTTGAATGGCTGGTTTGGGTGTTTATAGATTTTGAGTTTCAGAAATTTGAAAGAGGAGATTAGTGTATGTTAGGCTGAGTTTTCTGTGGAATTATGTGGTTTAAGTCATGCCAAAAGAGTTGGGATTAATTGGTTATGAGTTGGGGAGCTTTGGGATGGTTTAAGGTGAGGTTTTGAGCTTTGAAGTGATGTGTTTTCTGGGCACGAAGGGAAGGGCCGCGGCTCTGTTCTAGAGCGCTGCGGCCCTAGGATGAGAAAGGGCCAAGGAGGCTCGGCCATGGGAGGTCGCCGCGGCGCCCAAAGCAACGGCCGCGGTGCGTGTCTTCGCTCAGAATAGTCTTGTTTCTATTTTGAGGCTAGGGCCGCGGCTAAGCTTCAAGGGCCGCAGCCCTTGGTTGTACACATGAACTTTTGAGGGTTTTAGGCACGGGGGATGTGGTTTAGTGTGCTCGGGATTGATTTCACCACCGTGTTTGGTGAAATTCGGATTCCCAGGTGTTAGTTTTGTAACCGGAAACCTATATTCGAGTATTAATGGAATCCTATACTTTGGTTGTGACTAGGTGATAAAGGCTTAGGCTCGGGATCAGATCGTGCTTGAGGGGCGTTGCTCATAATCAATAACTGTACAGACTAAAGGTAAGAAAACTGCACCTGGCTGAATATATGTGACGGAACTAAGAGCTCCATATTGTAATTCCTTGGAATGATGGTATTATGCCATGAAAGCTATTTAGTGAACCAGCGGCCTAAGGGTGCCAAGGGTTACACTAGCGCACAGGGCGCGGCTCGGCCACTGGTAGCCGAGGACAGCTTATTATCCACTGAGCTCGGTTTAAGCGGGCCGGAGTCAGTGGGTTAAACAGAGGGTGCGGCCTAAGTCGTCGGCCCTGAATATTATGTGAAATGAGTGATATAAATGATTGAATGCATCCTGAATCTGAGTATATGTGCTGAATGTCTATTGTGAGTTATTTAATGAGAGTTCATGCTTGTTGAATTAACTGTCTGGTATCATTGATTGTGTTGTATATAATGTTTTCTTACTGGGCCTTGGCTCACAGGTGCTACGTGGTGCAGGTAACGGCAAGGGTAAGCTCAATCAGCCCTGATTGGAGAGCTCTGCAGGGTGAATGCACATGGGAGGCCGCTCAGCCGCCACGGTTGAGGAGATTACAGAGACAAGAGGACTAGAACCTTGTATTTTGCCTTAGTATGGCCAATGTTTACTTTTAACTGTTGAGTTCTGCAAACCAACTTTTAAACACTGATCTTTTGGGGATCCCTTCTGTAACTGTTTATAATTTATAAAATATATCTTTTGAGGCCAAAATGTCTTTTAACCCTAGAACATTGAAGCTAATGGCACGTTTTAAAATTAATGACTTGATTAGCAAGTCTTGCACTTTATAAGTACACAGTGTAGCGGTCTTGGATATCCAGGGCGTTACAACTTGGTATCAGAGCGTCCTAGGTTTAAGGGTTCCTAAAGACAGGCTGGACATGTACATTCGCTGCTAGAGACAAGCTCAGATCACGGTTCAGTAATGTGTATATGTGCTTATGTGCCTGAAGTGAGCTATGAATGCTGTTATTTACTGGATTATTAGGAAGCATGAGATACTAATAGGGCCTGGCCCTTGAATGCTGTGTGAAAATATTGAGGCATGTTTATTAACATTGTCGTGCATGTAAATGAATATATGGATGATTAAACTGGATATAGTGCATGGATGAATGCTTATTTTTTAGTCATTGTGTAGTGAGATTGGAGGCGTGCTTATTAGCAGCTAGTGCATGAGAATGGATGCTTATTTGATGGTTGTTTAAGAGTGGTTGTGTTTTATTGGTGGATCTTGGAAAAGTTTTTACCCTGTCATCACGGTCTAACTGCCGAGTCGTTATTTGCAGATTGACTTGGATAGCTATGCATCCAAGAAAGTCTACACGACTAGCCAGCACTAGGTCTGGGGCCGGGAATGATGACCAGGGCTAGAACCCTCCGCCAGTCCTTGAGAATTGGCAGCAGTTAATGGTATAAATGCAGGCTCAATTACAGAGTCAGGACGAGAAGATCCGTATTCTGCGACAGCAGGCTCCATCAGGGAGTGCTGCCCCTATTGTACAACCTGCAGTGGTACTAGTTGTGCAATCTGGGGAGGTTGTTAACAGGTGGGAACCGTTATATGAGCGGTTCAGGAAGCAGCAATCCCCAATCTTTGAGGGTGGACTGAATTCGTTAAAAGCCGAGCAGTGGCTAACTATGATCACTACAATTCTGGATTTTATGAGGATTGAGGGGCATGATAGGGTGGCCTATGCCACCTATATGTTGAGGGAGGATGCCCGCATTTGGTGGGAAGTGGCATCACAGACCAGGGATGTTACCACTCTGAGTTGGGAAGGTTTCAAAGATTTGTTCAGTCAGAAGTATTACAATGTTACTGTCAGAGCAGCAAATGTTAATGAGTTTGTGAGTTTGGTGCAGGGCAATATGACTGTTACTGAGTATGCCCTGAAATTTGATAGGCTTACGAAGTTTGCACCAGATCTTGTGCCTACTGATGCTGCTAGGCAAGAACGTTTTATCAAGGGGCTTAATGCCATGATAGCCCGGGATGTCAGGATCACAATGGTACCTAGAGGAACAACTTATGCCCAGGCCGTTGAGAAGGCTCTTACCGCTGAGGAAGCGGAGAACAAGATATGGAGGGAGAGCGCAATAAGGCGTGAGGGCTGCAGGGCGGTACCTCCTTATTCAGGGACAGGTAGGGGCGGAGGCCCCAGTGACTTCAAGAGGAAGACCCCTGACACTTCGACCACTCCTGGTCCTGATAGGAGGGGTCGGGGTAGATAGGGTGGCCGTCAGGGTGGCGATGAGGCATGGTGGACCAATTCAGAGTGCCCGAGGTGTAGAAGATGCCATTTGGGCAAGTGTCGGGCCAAGGCATGCTTTGTGTGTGGGGCAGTAGGGTATCTCAGGAAAGACTGCCCAACGGTGCAGAAAGGTGAAGCGGGAAAGGTGGATAGCTTGATTCCAGCTCGAGTATTCACCTTAACTCAGGCGGAGGCTGAGGCTAGTCCCTCAGTAGTGACAGGTCAGCTTTCTAGCGCTGACTTTCCTTTTACAGTATTGATTGATTCTGGTGCTACACATTCTTTTGTTTCTAGTAGGGTGATTGATAGATTGTGTAGACCTAGTGAGTATCGGACTGCAAGGTTTGGGACTTTGTTGCCTACAGGGGAACTGGTAGTCTCTAGGAGATGGATTAGGGCACTGCCAGTGATGGTTGATAGTAGGGAACTCTCGGTGGATTTGATTGAGCTAGATATGGAGGATTTTGATATGATTCTAGGGATGGATTGGTTGGCTAGATATGGGGCTACGATTGATTGCAGGAAGAAGATGGTTACTTTTGAGCCTGAGGGCGAGGACCCTTTTGTCTTTGTGGGTGCGGTGTCTGGACCTCGCGTACCCATGATTTCAGCATTGAGAGCTAGAGACTTGTTGCAGGGGGGATGCATAGGTTTTCTGGCTAGAGTAGTGGATATTGCTAGAGTTATGCCGGCAGGGCCGGGAGAGACTAGATTGGTGTGTGAGTTTTTGGTAGTATTTTCTGAGGATCTTCCAGGGTTGCCGCCGCGCAGGGAGATTCAGTTTGAGATTGAGTTGGCACCGGGGACAGAACCAGTATCAAGGACACCATACATAATGACAGCTTATTATCCACTGAGCTCGGTTTAAGCGGGCCGGAGTCAGTGGGTTAAACAGAGGGTGCGGCCTAAGTCGTCGGCCCTGAATATTATGTGAAATGAGTGATATAAATGATTGAATGCATCCTGAATCTGAGTATATGTGCTGAATGTCTATTGTGAGTTATTTAATGAGAGTTCATGCTTGTTGAATTAACTGTTTGGTATCATTGATTGTGTTGTATATAATGTTTTCTTGCTGGGCCTTGGCTCACAGGTGCTACGTGGTGCAGGTAAAGGCAAGGGTAAGCTCGATCAGCCCTGATTGGAGAGCTCTACAGGGTGAATGTACATGGCAGGCTGCTCAGCCGCCACGGTTGAGGAGATTACAGAGACAAGAGGACCAGAACCTTGTATTTTGCCTTAGTATGGCTAATGTTTACTTTTAACTGTTGAGTTATGCAAACCAACTTTTGAACACTGATCTTTTGGGGATCCCTTCTGTAAACTGTTTATAATTTATAAAATGTATCTTTTCAGGCCAAAATGTCTTTTAACCCTAGAACACTGAAGCTAATGACACATTTTTAAATTAATGACTTGATTAGCAAGTCTTGCACTTTATAAGTACACAGTGTAGCGGTCTTGGCTATCCCAGGCGTTACAAATAAGTTATCAAAAATCTAACAAATAAATTTATTAACTTATTAGTTCATCATAACTCCACTAAAGACTCAAAATTGCACTCTTGAATTCATAGAACGCTCTATAACAAATATAGATACTCTATTAATTATCCATTGTTACAACCATAGTTGTCCCTCAATCCTCTATAGACGGCCTACAATGAGATGGGACTAAAATACTGTTTTACCCCTCATTGTATTTTATCCTTAAAACACTTAGTTCCTTGTAAATGATATTTCAGTAAACTAATATTAATTACTGAAATGAGATCTCTATCATTTAACACCTTGAACCAAACTAAAAGGAAACCATCGTTTCACTTCTTCATCAGAAGTTATAGATGTTCATATATATGATTAACACTCCCACTCAATTATATTACCGAGTTCCCAAGATGTAAGTATGGGCTAGTCTGTAGGGTAAGCTGGTAACGAACAAGTCAAAGAACTCAAATAATACAATCAGTTAGAATACTAACCACTCAAAATTGAGATTGAATTGACCTATGGTCAACTATATGATATGGCTAGAATAGATAATAGTGGTATGTTTACTTATCGTATCAATTGTCAATATCGGTCATGTCCGATGTAACAAATACATCCGATCTTATCTACTGGGCTAATGTTCTGGAAAGAACATAACACCACAATGTATAAGTAGATCATATCATAGATTGGCAAGTCAGTGTAAATCCTATGCACTGACTAATCTTAAGACTAACTTATTTTGATCATATAATCATATTTATATTCCACTGTGATTACGTCACTATAAATACGATTAGCTATATGCTCGGGATTTAATAGAAGTTTATATTAAACAAATAATAATGAAAATATAACATGTGTGCAAAGTGATTGACCAAGTCAAAAAATGATTTCTATTCTTTTATTGATAATAAATGAGGCTTGATGGCCATTGTCTAATCCTCTCTGATCAACTTGCAGGCCACCATGGTGGTGTCATTCACCCCCCACTTTGAACTCCTTCTCCTTAACAGGGGCATTTGCCAGAGTATGGTATTGTCCCCCAAGGGTCTCGGAACGCTCTGTTCTCTTGCAAATAGATGCATAAGAGAACAACTCGATCAGATTAAATAAAACTTATCAAAAGAGAAAATAACTCAATCAGATGAAGAGTTTAAGAGCAAAGATACTTACGAGGTCAGTTGAAAAAATGGTAGTTGCAGTTCCAGAATCTGTTTAACATAAAGAGCTGGTCTTTTAAGTCATTCAGATGGCTGGGGAGGTTGATGATGCTGGCAAATATAGTAAGCCGGGTGAGGAAGTAGAAGCCATCACCTTGAGTTTTAGTGTCTGGATTGGCCTTGAGACAGAAAAATTAAAAAATGTCGTCTAGAGTGGGGACCTCCCACTCGTTCTTGAGAAATAAATATTTTAACCCCCCAAGGAGGCGATAGTAATTTAGCAGGAGCTAGAAAGGGGCAAGTTTAACGTAATACAGGACATCCCCGAAATACTGATCCACTAGGAGGAAGGCTCCTGCCTTCAGGTGTTCATCATTCCAAGCGTCGAAGTTGTCCTTCAACGGGGAGTAGCTTCGCTCACCTTCCAAGGGAGGCCAGACATAGAAGTTGGGATTCATCTCGATCTTGTGACTTAGCATAATTTTATTTTCTTTGGGTTGAGAAGTAATTCGAGACACTATCCATTCGACCTCAAAGTTACTATCAGATCCTACCTCGATCTCATTCTCCACCACTGGACTAAAGTGGGGAATGGGGGTCTCGAGGGCGACCTGCTTATCCTTGCATGAAGAAGAGGAGCTTGTCATAGTAATTTTTTTAGGGGCCATGAAGAATATTTTAGTTCCTAGGATTACAAAATAACCCATTAGAGGCAACATGGGAATGTAACCTAATTCTAATAATGGAAGGAAGAGCGACCTAAAAGTCTAAGGCCTTAGTACTCGACCTAAGGAATCTATGAGTTAACTATAGGCTTAATACCTCGACGTGTGGTCCCACGCACGTCTCTAGTTCATGTGCCCGAATCTCGGGAAGGTGCTGAAATTTTGGGAATCATGTGTCAGACACAGTGGTTTCAAAAAACGGTTTAATGCAAAACTAGTTCGATACCATAACCCTTAAGCTACCTAGAACTGAACCTAAAATCTGTGAGTCTTAAAACCTAGAAATTCAAACATTCATCCTTTAAACCCAGAAAATCCAGAAATAACCTATTTTTTGCACATTATTTCTAATCGTTTCTAGTAATACTGGTTTTGGCCTAGTAAAAACCTAAACTAAGATCGTACAGAACCAAAGTAAGGAAAAAGCACTGGAAAATTTCATAAAAACTTATTGAAAAATGAGAAATAGAAATTTAAACGAGGAATGAGCATACTTACAGATTGGAATTTAGATCGACGAGTGAAGGAAAATAGAAAATGCCTGAAAAATCCAAGCACGAGGGTCTGAAAATTTCTGGGAAACAAAGAATTTTAGAGAGTTTGAATATTTTGAGAAAAAAAGAGATAAAAGGAAGATTTTGAATGCAAAGGTGGCTAGGCATAGATTGTGCCCTTCTATTTTTACGTAAACATCAGGGACAAATCTGAGCCGAATGATTAAAGCAAGAAGAGATCTGAGGGTCAGAATTAAATAAACCAAACAACGACAAAAGGTTGACAAGACAACTATCACAGTACTCAAAATCCGAACATGCAACAATAACAAGTAGACACGTGCCTCATACTCGACTGAGTGGGTGGGCACGTTTTCTCATAAAAGAAGCTGAAAAGCCCCTACTGTGCGTGTCAGAAGTGACGTCATGCACGAGTAGGGGCTTGGGGAGAAAATGTTGTACCCTAATACACGAGCTCAACTATTTAGCTTAGGGTGTAGCTGGTGTGAAATAAATAAAGGAGGTAAGACTTCAGAGAAGTTTCGTTAACTCTCGACCAAAGAACTCCAAGGCTGTGTCACTGAGTCCGGAATAGCTCATGAACTTCTAGACCGTTAGAGATGCAAATGACTGAGAACGAGGTTCCCAATGTCTAGATTGCCTGCATCACGCCCAAGCATTATCTAAGTCAAGCCATCCTATTCCAGTCATGTCCAACTCGAGAATGGCATCTATCTTGGGGTGGTTCAACGACGCACATGGAACGGTCCCTATAGACTCGAATGCCTAATATGCGCAATAAATGTACGCAATCGTAATAAACATTTATTGATTGATGTAAATGTAAATAGGCTTAATTAGGATACTTAAATGTCCATTAATTTGGCCTTCAAGATTTCCTCCTCCTTAGTTAAGGCCGGAGCTCCTGAATGGGCAATCGGCAGTCAGAGACGGGCTATTGGAAGCCGGTGTTGATCCCTATAATGGGTTTACTTTGGATCATTCAGTAGGGAAGTTACCCAATATTGTACAATACCATTTATAGTACAGTTATTTAATATTGTCCATCATAATTCCCTATAAATATAAGGGTAATTAAAAGTAAAAGGGATCGACATTCTATAAGCAAAAACTCTGCTGAAATTAGTCATCAAAAATTTCATCTAGGGTTCATAAATAGATCAATAATATTGAATCGTGGAGTAGGTGTATTTTGACCACTGAACCACGTAAATTGTGCGTGTGTTTATATTTCTTTACATTCGGTTTACTGCAAGGTGAATCTCTATATGTTGAATTTCTAAATCCCTTGTTTAAAAAAAACCACGTCAACAGTAACAAAGAGGCAAACTTTTCTTATCTCACCAATGATGTCCTGAAAAAGGAGATAGAAAAGTGCCTTGCTCGAGAGGATGCAGAGGCTTCTATTCCTGAAACTCCTGTGCCAGAGGTCTTCGTGGAGGAAGTGGCTGAGGACATGGTCGACCAGCAATAATCTTTGTCTTTCTCTTTTGTTGTTTCTTTTTTTTTTCTTTTATATACCAGGACACTCGGACATAACTGTTCGTAGTGTCAAGATAATGGCTGATCGAGCAGCTTTTGTTCTCAGTAATTGTAATATTCTTTTGGGCATCTTTCGTGTTGATGATGCAAATACAATTTCGCTGCTCATGTGATTTCCCCGATAACAAGTTCATGCTATATATGTTTTCCTAGGTACAACATTTTCATGTCATACTTGTCATTTTTCCTCTTTAGTGTTTGAACAAACAAACGAAGCACCAACACTTTATCAATTTTCAAAAAAAAATTCTAAGTACTGCTTAATGCTTTTTACTCTTTTACTTACGTTATGTTGGTGTATACCCTATATTCCCCCCAAGTGATCGAGGAGGTTATCCTTTGTCACTTTCCAAATAACCATATGTGTTAGCATTACTTGTGAAAATAACAATAGTTGGCAAAATGAATGAAGTAGCATACTCGCTTGTAAATAACTTACAAAAATGGACAAAATCGTGTTTGTACGAGCAACCAATATTTGGTTTTGGACTTGTGAATAACTAATCATTTGAAAAATGGGCTAACTGTGCCTTATGATCAATTTACAATCATAAAAACAACTGGTCGATATAAAATGGACAATCGCATCTTTCGACCATTATATTAAATATAACAAAGATATGATCGTTTTGATGTGGGAAAAATCGTGCCTGACTACCAAAAAACATAGTAAGAAATATAGAAAACTAATCGTTTACAAAGTGGGCAAAATGTAACGCCCTACTTCCTTAGAGCCGTTACTAAGTGAGTTTTAAGACAAAACAGTGCAATGAACTCGCTAACTGAGGTTTTGAAACAAAAGTGTGACTAATTAAAAGTTAGGGCTGTAATCTTTGAAAATGCGACGTTTCATTAAAAAGCTTCTAGTATGAAACACTTGGGATCCCAAAATAAGGTTTGAAAACTATTTACATATTGAAATAAGTTTACAGTTGATTAATCATAAGATCATAGATTATTACAACCATTTTCGAATAAACCCCCAACCAAAGCAGTCGGGCAGGCCAAACATGTACGCGTCGCTTCACGCTCTCCGTACTCATGGTTGGTTGACTCAGTCATTGCCCTTACCTGCAACACAGAGCACCCGTGAGCCGAAGCCCAGCAAGAAAACTCATGCAGAACATAACATATGCAATGTATACAGTTTATCATAACAGATAATCCACAAATAAACAAGTCAACCATTAGACTAAGCAAACACGGCCATGCCGCCCCAGAAACCTTACCAAAGCCCTGGGGTATCGGTTCTCACCGTAAGGATAACTCACGTATCCACCGGGCCCCGCCCTGACTATAGCATCCCATGTGCTAGGTGTTACTTCCGGCTCCGCTGCCGTACCCGGCCTACGCCGCACTCGGCCCTTGCCGTTCATTTCATTACAAACATATATAACATAAATCAAGCAAAATTCAAACATATGCCAATTTATTTTAAATCTGCACCCTAACATGTGATGCAATATAGGGCCATGCCCGGCATTCATCTCATCATGCAACATGCAATATAGGGCCGTGCCCGGCAATCACACTATGGGCCCACGCCCTATCCTACGGGTGTTATAGTTTTCTTACTTGTATTCCGAGCCTCCTGATGCACTAAAGCCGCGAGCACGAGCCTCACCAACAACCTAGTCACAACACACAAGAAACATCCTTAAATGAGCTTCCAAGCCAAGTTCTAGTACTCGGAACATTGAACTTCACCAAATATGGTAAAAGACTCAACCCCGAGCACCCTAGGTTAAATTCCCAAGCCTAAAATCTCACAATCCCAAAATCCCTTAAGCGCCGCGGCATGGCCCAACCATGCCGCGGCATGGCCCCCAAACAGGGCCACAAAAATGCCCAGAAACAGGTAAGGGCCGCGGCCCTCCCAGAACCATGCCGCGGCCCGACCCTTCGAACCCAGAAAAACCCACCATTTTCAAGCTTAAAACCTCACCTTAAGCCATCCCAAAGCTCCCAATCCAAAACCAATTAATAATCACAACATTAGTATCAAGATCAAAACACAATCACACTAAAAAAATCTCATCTAGAGTTTCAAATTCCTCAAACTTTAAACCAACCATCCTATCTTTAAATTCCACACTAAAACTTTGAGAAATCAACCTTGAACCCAAGAAATAACAGAATATAAATCTTACCTTGAGTAGTCCTAGCTCAAATCTGGTTTTTGGTTCCTCAAATCCCTTTGAATCTCCTCCTAGGTCTCAGAACTTCAGCCCCATCTACACCTCTTCTCCTTTCTTCTTCTTCTCTTCCAATTTTATCAAGGCATCAAATGACCCTAAATACCCAAACTGTGACCCACTAAAACCCAGCTGAGAATTGCCTATTACCCTTGCCAAATGACCATGCTACCCCTCCAAATGATCCTTTCTCAACTAATTCCTCAAGGGTACTCTAGTCCTTTCACTAATATTTCAATTCTACCATTTTCCCACTAAACTTGTTACCCACAGCAGTAACTAATGGTTACCCAAGTTACTAAATCACCAATAACCATTAACCGCTAATTCTCTACTTAACCATAAAATTCCCGAGGTACCCCTAGGCTCCTCCCGAGCCGGGTACAAAATCCCGTTGTGACTCTTAAGTTAATTTGCTCTCTAGGACCGTCTCGGCACGTGCATCACAACAATAACACCACACTCACGTGGTACAAATCACGGAATACAATTATCACATATCAATGCAGTTATGCCCACCATGGCTAAAATTACAGTTATGCCCTTCTAACACGATCCGGGCCTACATGCATACTAATATACATAGCCATGCATCTTAGATAAACAAATAGTCATATAACATGCTTCAAATCATAACCATGCATTTAACTCATCAAATCACACATAAATCCCATCATGCCCTCCTGGCACGCTAATCAAGGCCCTTAAGCCTTATTAGCGAAATTGGGTCGTTACACAAAACATGCCTTATGATTAGTAATCTCAGTCTTATAAATATAAAAGGTTGGTTGTTAAAAATGGGCAAGTCTTGTATGAAAACTAGCTTTACAATGTCTAGATCATGGAAAATAACTAATTTTTTAAAAATGGGCAAATTGTGGCTTTCAATTAGTTAACACATACAAGATAGAAATAGTTGGTCGTGTGAAGATGGGAAAAAATTGTTCCTTACGTCCGAAACATACAAGATATTAAAAATGAGTAGTGGTTACTTAATGGGAAAAACTTGCCTTGCAACCAAAACATTCTTAAAATAGATAAACTATTGGTCATTTACAAAGTGGGCAAAATGTGCTTGATGACCAAATTTTTTACAAAGTAACAGTTGATAACTGGTTATTTACAAAATGGGCAATTTGCGCCTTACAACCAGTCAGTACAAGAAAACAAAAATAGCTAGTTGTGTAAAAATGGGCAGATCGTGCTTGACGACCAACCTTACACTAACTCATAGTAAGGGTGTAATTCAACACTTGAGTTTTTTATCTGACCCCGTGTGCTAGCACCTTATGAAGTCATGTTGGTTGTGACTGGGCCTTTCTTGGCTGTAGTAATAGAAGAGTTGTAGCATTCTTGTGCTTCTCTCTGATTTCCTTTAACACAGGCTATACCAGCATTGGTTGGAAAATTCACCGTAAGATGAAATGTCAAAACTATTGCTCGCAAGTCAATGAGAATTGGTCTGCCAAGCATGGCATTGAACAAGGATGGAAGGTCCACCCCAACAAATGTTTCCATAACTGTGCTATTCGTTGGTGCACTGCCTACTGTGACTGCAAGCTTAATTACTCCTACCGAAGACATCCCTTGTCCTGTAAAGCTGTAAAGGATTTGAGTGCAAGGCTTGAGATCTCGAATGGAGATTTTCATTCTTTCAAGGGTCGACTTGTACAATATGTTCATAGAAGAACAAGTGTTGATCATTTTTCGTGCGACTATCATGTTAGCAATCTGTGCTTCGATGACCAAAGGATCATTGTGTAGAAACAGGCAATGCATCATTACTTGGCTCATGGTGGAGTGTTCAGGCATATCTTTCTAGGGCCTTCCTACTTTCACCTGCTAGATGTGGCCCTTCACAAATTGTATCCAGCAGTCCTGCTGCTGGGGCAGGTAACCGTGGCTAAGTTAGTACCATCATCACTAAAGGTTTTCGAACTTGAAGCCTCTTGCATAAATCATTGTACAAAATCTTTAAGAGGCTTGTCAACGCCTTGTTTGATGTCCACCAAGTCATTAAGTTCAGCCCGAAGAGTTCAAGCAGCAAAACATAGTGAGTAGAAGAGTCCCCAAGAATCAATGGCTCTTGGTTCTATTTTAAAGAATCATTGTTGAGAAGCATCTGCTAGAGTAGCAGGAAAAATCCTACACTGGGTATCATCCCTAATGTGTTGCAGATTGGTTTGGATTTCAACGTTGTTGACATGTGACACTGGTCCTCTTTCCCTGTATACATCATCTAGGTAGGCATTTTGAACTTAGGAGGAATTATTAGAGCATTTATTCGATCCACAAAAAGAGATTCTTTCTTTCTTTCCAGATCAATGTCAGTAGATTTCGGGACTGTCAGTTCCCAAAATTTTGTGTTAAAGAGTCTAACTTCCCTTGAATGGCAGGTAAAGTAGTTGGTATAAGAGTAGGTATTGCTGCTGCATCATTTCTTGGTGCTCGAGGTACCACAACTGCAGTATGTCCAACAATGTTCGACCAATTGTCCTCTCTAATGTGGTCGAGGAAATTCCTCAAGTCTTCTCGCCTTCTATTCCCAAGTCTGTTGAAGATGTTATTTCCTCCTTATTGCCCCCAACATTTTGGATATCTTCTGGAGGAGCTACTGGGGGTGGTGTATTAGGATGATTATTTTGTTTGGGTTGCCTTGGTGGGACAAATAATCTTGTAGGCACGTGCTGCCTTGGTGAGACAAACAGTCCTTCAGCATGCATGTTATCCCGAGGAGGGATGTTTTGGGGCACAGGTGGCCTTAGTGGAATATCATATGATTGATTATCCCTTAGATTGTAATATCCATTATCTCCCTCATCATCGTTGTAACCATCTCTGTAAGATGACCAATATCTGCTGCTTACTTCTTGGTCTTTTCTTTGGCGATGCTGCCTTGGTTGCCATTGATAGTACCCTGCTGAATGATTGCGTTGAGGTTGTTGACCTCTATTCTGACTTACTGGTCAATTATTCCTTGGTTTTTAGAATTTTTGACCAATAAATTGATTTTGTTGAGGAGGAATTCCACCTTTTGAGACTGATCGCCTCGGTTGTCGTTCACATGTCTTCCTTCTCCAGAGACTTGTCTGCGATGACATTGCTCATAGTTACGAATAAGCATGACTTGTTCATCTTGATGCAACTGACGATGATGCGTTGATCGATATTCTCTGTTAGTGTGGTTACTCCGAGTTTGTCCAGGAGGAACAACTTGATCTCGAGATCTTGGTGGTTGATTAGGTTCAACAACTCGACCAGTGTGTTCTTGAACTTCATTAACTAGACTAGTATTTACAGGATGTGGATTTGCTACACGTTTTAGTTGAGTTTTCTTTAAGATAGCTTCTAACAATCGAGCTGCTTCAACATTCCTCTGATTATCCTTTTCTTGTCGAGCCTCTAGGGCCCTTTCACTCTTATCCATCCAAGTTTGGAAGTCCTATCTTTGCTTGTTTAAGGCTTTCCCTACTACCTCTTGTGTGGTTGCCGGAGTTTCATGTAAAGCAACAAATTGTTCTTGCATTTTCCCTACAACTTATTTCAGTTGTTCGATGTCGGGGTTAAGGTCTTCCCTCAAATATGCTTAAGGCTCATCGCTACAAGGTATTTCGTGATGAGGAAAATTCCCCGTGAGTAGGACTTACTTGAAGGGTGGTCTGGCTTCCTAGCAGTCTGATTTCCTCCTTGAGGTTCTTGACTTTGGCTTCTTGTACTTATAGCCATTTGTTCAGATTGGTGAAATGAGATGTACCTTAAGTTCAACTCTCAATGAAAGCACCAAAATATTGACTAGCAATCGACACTGAGTCAATTAAAGCGATGATGGAAAAATAAAAATAGCATAACATAAGTAAACAACACAAATAATTTTTATAGTGGTTCGACCCCAAGGGTTGGTAATGACCTACGTCCACTTGCACTTTAATTAATCACGAAAGTTTTAGTACTATAGATCAAATGAACCAGAATGAATTAAGTTTCTTACGCCCGAGAGAGAAAATACAATACAAAAAGGGTTATGTATGTAAGTGTTATTTCTAGAGAGAAAGTGAAGAGTCTAGAGATTCGAATCCCATAAAATGACAGTAAGAGGTCCTATTTATAGAGATTTTAATGGGCCTCAAGCCTTACACGTGTGAAAATGGGCCCTACACGCATAATGATGGTATTTTACAACTAAATACGAAATAAAATACATTCAAAATAAAGTAACATAAATATATCGTGAAATGTGGATGATTCTGGTCATTGAAGCTACTTCTGTGATCTTCATTCGACCAACGTTCGTTCCTTGAGCAGGTTGCATGTAGTTAACTTGTACTTCTGCGATCATCAACCTTAGACGTTCTTGGATAAACTCAAGGAGGCATCTCTTCATCTTCTGGTCATGCCCATTGGACCAGGGCTAGTGATATTAATGTTTCTTGTTGCCACGTGTCAATTTGTAATGTCAAGTCATCACTTATGGTTTTGGGATAAGAACTTACCAACCTTAGTGTTCCGGTTAAATCCGGGCCCTAAACAAGAAATTAGAGAATGCCTAAGCGTCCTGACAATATCAACTTGCTTACCCTGAATTTAACCATAACTCTAAGGCTGGTAAGTGCTTATCCCAAAACCAGACGCGATGACGTGGCATGAAAAAATTGACGCGTGGCAACAAGAAACATTAATCTCACTAGCCCTTGTTGAATGGGCATGACTAGAAGACAAAGAGATGCCTCTTGAGTTTTTCCAAGAACGTCTGAGGTTGTTGATCACACAAGTACAAGTTAACTACATGCAACTTGCTCAACGAAAGAATGCTGATCGAATGAAGACCCAGGAGCAGCTTCAACGACAAGAACCATATGCATTTCATGAGATATTTATGTAAATATATTTTGAATGTATTTTATTTCATATTCAGTTGTAAAAGACCCACATTATGTGTGTAGGGGACATTTTCACACTTGTAAGGCCCGAGGCCCATTCAAATCTCTATAAATAGGACCTCTCACTCTCATTTGAGGGGATTCGATTCACAAGTCTCTTGACTTTCTCTCTAGAAATATCACTCACATACATAACCCTTGTTGTATAGTATTTTCTCTCTCGGGCTTAAGAAAATCAGTTAACTTCGGCTCATCTGTTCTTGAGTATTGAAACTGTCGTGATTAATAAAAGTGAAAGTAGACGTAGTGTTGGGAGATTAGGCTTATAAACTTTGTTTTGTATTACAACTCAAAGAAATAATAACAAGTAATCTAACTCTAATGGAAGATAATCACGAAGTACATAAACACAAATAAGTATGTATAGAATAGACATTTCTTGAAGAACAACCTTCTAACATAAAATCATAAGTCTATGATTTTATGTGAATCACAAATGTTACATGGCTTGATACAAATGAAAATTTGTAGCCCAAAAATCTCTATTCCTATCCTTCTCCTTGGAATTGCTTGAAGCTACACAAATGGAATGAGATTGAGATTCACATACCTTGATCATTCCTACAAGTAAGGTTTTCTTGATGAAGATCTTGGAGAAAACTAGTAATCTTGAAAGCTAGAGAGAGAGAGAGAGACACACACACAGAGATAGAGCGTTCTTTTAGAGAAAGAGAGAGGTGAGTGATCAAGTCACCAATTAACTCAAATTAACCCTTTAAATAGTATAGGAACCTAATTAGACTCAACCAATGAGATAAGATCATTTTAACTTGAATTTGGAGCCAAAAAAACATCACTATATGGACTCGTATGGACGACCCAGGCGATGCATCGCCTAGCGCTAGGCGACACGTTACTTGGTCTATCATTTCGTGGTCGAACGATGCTTCGCCTCTAGAGGCAACGTATTGCAGATGTCGCTGACTTGGTGCTCCATAACTTATCTCAAAACATCCCAAAATGCTCATAAATTTTTTGGGTACTCTTATATACTCCAAAGAGACACTTTGGACCCAAAAATATTATTTACAAATGCCCATATCGAAAGTAATCTGTCACATGTTGACATTTGTGAAATCGTTATGGTTTTTGCACCTCTTTGTGCCTAACCAATTTCACCATGTATTTAACCAATCATAACATTCCACCATTTGGAGAAATACATCCCAATTCTCTAGGCCAATGATATTAGTGCATAAAATAAAGAACCTTTTGGGTTTGAACTTTATCTTTGTGAAAACACTACAAAACTTCTACTGAAATGCTAATGTATTCTTAAAAGAATGAACCCAACATTCCTAGTGATAAAAACCGATAATGTCTCACACACCTTTAAGAGATTACTCATGTGTTTCCCACTTTTTGCGCATAGCACTTTTAATGGCGTTGTGCTTGATCCATTCATGAACCATCCAGAGAGAAAACTCCTACTCTCTTCAGAGGCGGCACCACCTCTAGGTTCACATAGGTGAAATTCTTACAGCATCTTTCCTACCCTTAGAGATGTTTGTTGTTCTTCAGCTGAATTTCGTTAAAAGCCTACGGCTCAACCCTCATGTCTGTTAACAACCAACATTAACTCATGCTTGATGGGATCTTTAAGTTGTTAATATTGAAACTATTCCTTTACCAATGACTTGTTCTTACCTATTGAACTCTTCACATGATGTATACATGTTTTGAGTTGGGTGCCATCATTGGGGAATCTGTTTGTGAAGGAGTGTTAGTTCCATCCCTCTATATGTGGAACTCACCAAATTTCTCCCAACAGGTTTGGTAAATGGATTTACTAATTTCTCACAAGATTTCACATAAGAAATTGATATGATACTCTTATCAATCAATTCCACACATAGTTATGTCTTAGACTTATATATATAGACTTCACATTATATATCTTTTTGTAAGATCTAATCAAAGTGGATTTATTATCACAATGTATCAAAATCTTTGATACATCGACTGCGGTTTTTGGTATCTTCAACATGAGATCTATTAGCCACTTAACCTCTTTGTCAGTTGCCGCTAGAGCTACAAACTCAGACTCCATGGTTGAGTGACATATACATGTTTGTTTCTTATATCTCCAAGAAACTATACCTCCACCAAGGGTGAACACCCAACCGGTTGTAGAGAGATTATGTTCTACACTGGATATCCAACTTGCATCGAATATACCTCAAGTATCTTAGGAAACTTAGAATATTGGAGGCATAACTCTTTGGTCCTTTTAAGGTATCCAAATACTCTTTCCACGACCTTCCAATGTAAGATACTTGGGTTGCTAGTAAGCCTACTTAGTTTACTAACTCCAAATGCAATGTCCGCTCTTGTACAATGAGCGACATGCATCAAACTCCCAATTGCACTTGCATACTCTAGTTGAGCTACCTCTCTCCCTTCATTCTTTTCAAGCTTTAGACTTGAATCGAAGGGTGTGTTTACCTCTTTGATATTAAGATGACCAAACTTGTCTAGCATTTCCTCAACATAATGAGCTTGACCTAAGGCATACCTATCTACATTTCTTCTAACTTTTATTCCTAGTATGGTATCAACCTCTCCAAGGTATTTTATATTGAAGTTAGAAGATAGAAACCTCTTTGTTTCTATTATTCCTTTCATTTCATTACTTAATACCAACATATCATCAACATATAGACACACTAGGATGACATATTCATCACAAGTCTTAGAGTATAAGCACTTGTCTGCACTATTGTGTTTAAATCCATCCGAAAAAATGGCCTCATCAAACTTCGCATGCCATTGTTTTGGTGCTTGTTTTAAACCATATAATGATTTAACAAGCTTACACACCTTATGTTCGTTTCCCCTTACAACAAACCCTTCCAGTTGTTCCATGTACACCTCCTCATCGAGGTTACCATTTATGAATGTCTTTTTGACATCCATTTGATGAACATATAGGTTGTGTATTGATGATGAGGAAAACAACAATCTTATAGATGTTGTCCTTGCTATTGGTTCATAGGTATCAAAATAATCTATGCCCTCCTTTTGTCTAAACCCTTTATCCACAATACGTGCCTTATAGGCTTTAAACATCCCATTAGTGCTGTATTTTCTTCAAAATACCCAGTTGCATCATATTGGCTTTGATCCTCGTCGTAGATCAACAATCTCCCAAGTGTGGTTAGAGATAGTTGAATCCATCTCATCATTTACTGTCTCTTTCCAAATGTTAGAGTCCCTCGAGGGTATAACTTCTTGGAAAGTTTTAGGATCATCCTCCACTTGAAGTACCATAGGATACTTCCAAGTTACTCCTTTGTGGTTTCCCTTTACTAGGTAAAGAGTCTCCGCTTGAGACGTTTCATTTTGTGATCCACTCTCTTTAAGCCATTGGCTTCTTCTAGGCAATATCGGTTGCTCTACAACCCTTAAAGGAGTTATCCCTCAAAAATACAAGGATGATGTGGTGAATGAGAATGAGACACATGACATCACCAATCAGGGAAAAATGAAAAAGTATTGAGAAAAGACCGACGGGCAAAACAGATAGGTCCAGGACCTAGGAAAGTCGACCAAGCCTAAACCCCCTAAGGGTGGTCGGCCTGAACCCCTATCGCGGGGGGTGGTTGGCCTCAGCATGCACAAGGACCCCTAGGGGTGGTCAGCCTGACCCCAACCCCTAAGGTAGTTAGCCCCAATTTTCCCAAGGACCCCTAGGGGCGGTCGACCTGACCTCAACCCCTAGGGTGGTCAGCCTAAGTAGCCCCAAGAGTCACCTGGGTGGTCGGACCACCCTATCTTTCATCAGGTGATCGGCCTAAACCCCCAAGTACACTTCACTGAGAAATAATAACTCTTGTTCAAACTGAGATCACTAGGCCTAACACCCTGAAGATCAATAGGCCTAGCACCCAGAGGATCAACATGTCCAACACCCAGAAGCTCGCAGGTCCAACACCCAAGCTTTAGTCGTCAGGCCTAGCATCTAAGTCTCATATACCAACAAGGACTTAACATTTTCTCAGAAGTTTCAATCGTTCTTGTCTACCACGATCTCATGATCATGGGGAGGTGGACACGTATCTCCACTACCTTATAATCATGTGCTAAACCATGATCCCAATATGACTGGTCATGTAACAGCCCATGGGTACTATAAATAAAGGACCTAGGGCTTCATTTAAGGGGACTTTTTTTTTGACTCTTTTCTAGATCTGATCTCTTTCTCTAGAATTTTGGTAGAAAAATATTACTGACGAGTGAACTCACCAGTTTGTACTTGTAATTGTTGAGTGACTCAATACTAAAAGCTAAGTGTATTAGGTTATTACTGTTCATTTGAACAGGGCTGAACCACTATAAAATTCCTATGTGTTATTTAAGATAATCGTACTCTGTCATTTATTTCATTTATTTTGTTCAAAAGGTGTCATATACTGTACATACGACCGTTGGCCAATTTCATAGGTCAACGTTTTGGTGCTTTCATTTAGAGTACAAAATCTAGAAACACATTTTCATCATTTTTACGATGCCTCCAAAATCTAGATAGACAAATAAGACTGCTCCCAGGGATCCCCCCACCCAGGATCACATAGATCTCGTTAATGAACCTCAGGTGGAGGTAGGAGATCAAAATGATGCAAAAGATCCATAGAATGTTCACCAGGGGGAGATGGCGCAATTTCTGGCAAGGAAGGCGGCCTTGGCTATAGAAATTTCCCTTTAGAGGTCGACTATGGAATGACAACAATGAAAGATCGATGAGTAGGTCTAAAGGATGATCTAGAGGGAGCAGGAGGCTGACCGCAAGCACCAGGAGGCCATTGTGGCCTTGGAGGCAGCTACTTAGTTAGCTCGAGCTAACACTAAAGCTGCTGCTTAGGCGGTGAGGGAGGCTCAGGCCAAAGCAGTAGGAATGTGAGACAACAGTAATAGAGAGTCCCAAGGGAGGAGTACGACCCTAAGGACACTCTCAGAACCACTTTCCTAGAGACAGGATGAAGAGGCACAGTCCAAGACTGCCTCCTCCATGACTAAGAAGAATAACGCTCCATCTCGGAGTAGGAATATTACCAACCCGAAGGCCCCCTCCTAGGGGGACTGACGAAACAACACAGGAGATGAGGGTCAAACATCTGAAAGGTGTGATAGGAATGGACAGGCTCAAAGTCTCAAAGTCATATAGGAGGAGAGGCTCGGGGGCAGGGTCGCACCGGCAGGTGAAAGGCGGACCTACCACCCCTACACCCTTAATCTCGCAAGGGAAAAGAACCGATGAGTAACACAAGTACTGTGTTCGATAGGCTAGGGAAAGATGCGCAACCTCAGGATTTGAGGGAGGTCATCAACAGGAGGACTAATGCTCAGGAGGGGGAACCAGTGATATCCTCCCCACCTGGAGCAGCAGTCCCACCAGCAGTACAGGCTCAAATAGATGCACTCGTTATGGTTGTTCAGGGTCTAACAAAGAAACCTTCATATATCGAGCTGGCTCATAGAAGTGGGAGTCCTTTCAGTGCCAAGATCCAAGCTACCCAACCACCATCGAAATACAAGACCCTAAAATTTCCTACATACATTGGGAAAGAGGACCCGATACGACACATTGGGAAGTTTGAGGATCAGATGGAATTACTCGGTGTGGAGCATAATTATAGGTGCAGGGTATTCCCTACCACTCTCTCTAACTCAGCTCAGGAATGGTATTGGAAGTTCAAACATGGATCCATCACTTCCTGGGAGCAGTTCAGGAAGGAATTCTGCAAGGCCTTTAGTGCCGGGCGGATTCAACCGGTTTATGCCAATTAGTTAGCTGACATCAAGTAAGGGAAAGATGAATCCCTAAAATACTACATTCAAAGATTCATGAGAGAGGCAAACTAAGCGGCCACAGTAGGAGATTAAGGGAAGTTCATTTCCATCTCGGGAGGAATAATTTATCGTAGTCCCTTGTGGGATAGTATACACAGGAACCCTATCAAGACCTTGCAAGAGTTCCTAGACCGAGCCAACAAATACATGAAGCTAGATGATGCTATCATGTAGGAAGAAAAAGGCATAAACCATCCGACCACTGTCAAGGTGGATAAAAGCGGCACGAACCCTCAGGGTGGCAGTGGGGGCAATGGTAAGAAAAGGAATACCTCAAGGGCTGAGCAGGGTGGAGAAAAGAAATCTAAGTCAGGACTCGCCGACAAACAAGCTAAGCATCAACCCTACTAGCCCAGGTTCACCAATTATACCATCCTGACCACATCAAGGGCTGAGATTAACTTGTCCACATACCAGGAGGTACCATACCGAAAGCCACCACCCTTGCATTCAGAAGGAAAGAAGAACAAGAATAAGTTGTCATTTCCATATTGATTATGGGCACGACACAAACGGTGCAAACAATTGAAGGATGAGATAAAGTTTCTTCTCCGATCAGGAAAACTCTCAAGGTACCGTGGCAAGACAGAGACCCCAAGCAAGAATCCAGAATTCCAAAGGTAGAGGAGTCCACCACTGGAGCTGGCGGCTGTAGACTTCACACTGGATACCATATTTGAAGGGCCTGACATAGCAAGCAATAGTAACAATGCTCGCAAGCGATATGCAAGGACCCTCAAGCATGAGGTAGGGGAGTCTTCCCAGTGTATGGTGGTTAAGGAACGATCTCCAAAAAATCCAAAGTATGAAAGTGAAACACTCACTTTTACAGAGGATGACACCAGACACGTGAGGAACCCCTACAATGACCCTCTAGTCCTCACCATTCAAATCAGCAATGCTCGAGTGATGATATGCTTGGTGGATACAAGAAGCTTGGTAGATATCATCTCTCGAGAAGATGAAGATCATGGTTAAGGACCTGACACCGTGTTCCTAAGTGATATATGGGTTCATGGGAAAATGATTAGCACCAGCAGGAACTATCAAAATACCGGTCACAATGGGGGATGCCCCCAGGCACGAGAGTGTGATGACAGAGTTCCTGGTGGTAGATTTCTCATCAGCTTACAATGTAGTACTCGGGAGACCCCTCCTGATGGCATTACACACAACAGTATCTATCTGGCATCTACCTTTGAAGTTCCCCACCAGCAGAGGGGAAGTATGTGTACAGGGTAACGAAAGGGAAGCACGGGAATGCTATAATGCATCAGTGGTCAAGGAAAAGAAAGGACCATGCATAAACAACATGATAGTAACCTGTTGCGAAAAGAGTGAAGGAATCGATGAGATTGTCAACATGGAAGTTGACGTTGAAAGAAACATTCTACTGGAGTTGGAGGCTTCTTTAAATAAAGATTTGTTGTTATAGCAAGTTTCCCAAAGCGAGGGAAACGACATTGATCGTCACTTTGGGGATGATGTCATGGGAATAGGACCAGTCGAATATCTTGATGAAATCCTGCTAGATGAGGAGGACACGACTAGAGTAATCAAAGTCGAGAAGGAGTTAAAGGTGGAAATTAAAGCACGATTGGTGGAATTCTTGAAGAAAAACCAGGACGTCTTTGACTGGTCACATAAGGACAGGGTTGGAATTTCTCCATTCGTAATAAGTCACATCCTCAATATAGACAAGAACTACCCACTAGTGAACCAAAAAAGGAGACTGCTTCACAAAGATGGATCTCAAGTCCTGAAGGAGGAGGTCGAACGGCTGAAGGAAAACTGTTTTATAAGGGAGGCCTACTACCCTGATTGGTTATCAAACCCCGGGTTGGTCCCAAAACCAAACGGGAAGTGGAGAACATGCATGGAATTCATAGATCTGAACAAGGCCTGCCCCAAAGACTGCTTCCCACTACCTAGAATAGACCAACTGGTTGATGCAATGACAGGACATGAAATACTCTCATTCATAGATGCGTATTCTGGGTACAATCAAATAAGTATGCACCCTCTCGACGAGGAACATACCAGATTCCAGACCGACAAGGGATTGTACTTTTATAAGGTGATGCCATTCGGCTTGAAGAACGCTGGAGCACCTACCAGCAATTAGTGAATGGCATGTTCCAAGACTTGATCGACAAAAATATGGAGGTATACGTCGATGACATGTTGGTCAAGTCCAAAGAAGTTGGAGGGCATGTTCGAGACTTAGAGGATTGCTTTGCAATACTTACAAAGTATATGATGAAGCTGAACCCTCTAAAGTGCTCATTTGGAGTTGTTTCTTGTAAGTTTCTCAGATACATAGTCAATTCACGTGGAATCAAGGATAACCCCGAGAAGATCAAAGCATTGATCGACATGAAGTCACCTACCATAGTCAAAGAAGTGCAAAGCTTAACCGGGAGAGTAGCTGCCCTTAGTATGTTCATATCAAAGTCTACTGACAAGTGTATCCCTTTCTTTAACTTACTGAGGGGCAACAAGAAGATCCAATGGGCTGAGGAGTGTGAGGAGGCTTTCCAACCCATGAAGGAACACCTTTCCCAACCTCCCATCCTAGCGAAGCCAATATATGGTGAAGTACTATTCATCTATTTGGCAATCACCTAGCATGCAATCACTGCTACTTTGATAAAGAAAGAGAACTGGGTACAACACCCTGTTTACTATATCAGTAAAAGGCTAGTAGGTGCTGAGTCTAGGTATCCCCCTCTTGAAAAACTAGCCTACTCCTTAGTAATCGCCTCTCAAAAGCTGCATCCATATTTCCAAGCTCACTCGATCCGAGTCCTGACCGATCAACCGCTGAGGCAGGGTCTTCAGAAACCATAGGCCTTAGGACGATTACTCAAGTGGGCAGTGGAACTGGGACAGTTTGATATCACTTATCAATCAAGGACGGCGATAAAAGGACAAGCATTGGCGGACTTCATAGTCGAAGGAACCAACCTTCAAGACCCTTCCTACCAATCGAAGAATGGAGATACCGAGAAGGAAGGAGACACTCTTGTATGGAAGCTATATGTTGATGGAGAATCAAATGAACACAACTCAGGTGCATGAATCATACTGATCACTCCAAAAAATCATCGAATCCATTGCGCTCACAGATTTGGATTCAACACTTCAAACAACGAGGCTGAGTACGAGGCATTATTAGCTGGATTACGCTTGTCTCGAGATGTACATGCAAAGTGCCTGGAGATATTTAACGATTCCCAGCTAGTGGTGTACCAAGTACTGGGGGAGTATCAAGCCAATGGACTTAGGATGGTGCTGTACATGAACAAGGTGAAGGACTTGTTGGCACAGTTCAAGAAATACTCAATTATACAAGTCCCAAGAGAGCAAAACACCAATGCCGATGCCTTAGCCAAGCTTGCCAGTACCAAAGACGCAGACACCTTAAATGTTGTTCCCGTCGAATACTTGGCAGAAAGAAGCATAACCGAGCAGGCGACACTACCTGTTGAGGTTGGAGATATATAGATGACCCCTATTATTATCTATCTCAACAAAGGAGTAGTGCCCAGTGATAGGAACAAAGCAAGGAAGTTGGTGAGACAAGCTGTGCAATTTATGATAGTCGAAGGGGTACTGTACCGATTAGGGTACTCCCTACCACTGCTAAGGTGCGTTACACCTGACCAGTCAAAGTGGTTAATGATCGAGGTACACGAGGGTTTTTGTGGAGATCACGCTGAGGGGTAGAGCCTATCAAAGAAAATCCTAAGACAAGGGTACTTTTGGCCGATGATGAATGAAGACTCGATGGAATATGTCAGAAGATGCCAAAAGTGCCAGATGTTATGCAAGATACCCCGAGCGACACCTAACGAATTAACACAGATGCAGATTCCTTGGCCCTTTCTTGTATGGGGGATCGAGCTAATCGGAAAGCTACCCACGGGGAGGGGAGGAGTCCAGTTTGCTGTTGTAGCTGTGGACTATTTCACCAAATGGACTGAAGCAGAACCACTCGCCACCATAACCTCAAAGAATGTCTTAGACTTTGTGGTGAAGAATATCATATGTCGATTTGGCCTACCAAAGAAGATAGTCTCAGACAATGGGACTCAATTCGACAGTGATATGTTCACCGACTTTTGTCAGAGGTGTGGAATCACAAAGATCTTTTCCTCGGTAGCACACCCCCAAGCTAATGGCCAAGTACAAGCAATCAACAAGACTATCAAAGACACTCTGAAGAAACGCCTTAAACAAGCCAAAGGAGCCTTGCCAGAATTACTTCCGGAGGTCCTATGGTCACATCGAATGATGGCGCAAACGGCGACAGGACATACGTCATTCTCTTTGGCATTTGGGTATGAAGCCATGTTGCTAGTTGAACTCACTCCCCCATCGCATAGACGGGAGACATATGATTAGGGGAGGAACCATCAATTAATAGAATAGTCGCTTGATTTAATCAAAGAAAGACAAGAAAAGGAAAGCCTCAGAGTAGCAGCACATCAACAAAAGGTGGCCAGATAATTCAACTTCAGAGTGAAAGATCAAAAATTCCAGGTTGGGGACTTAGTACTCATGAGGGTATTCCTAAACACTAAGGACACTATGGTAGGGGTACTAGGACCTAACTGGGAAGGGCCATACCTTGTGAAGGAGGTGATACTACCAGGGACGTACATGATAACTCGACTGAATGGTGAACTAATCAGAAACTACTAGAATGGAGAACACCTCCACCGGTACTATCAATGAAGTTGCTCAGTAGCAATACAAGTTTTTATTTGCAAATGTATTATTTACGAATTACCTATGTAACAACCATTGTGCTTCAGTGAATGAATTTAATTTCTAAAGTTTCTCTTAGTTCTTTAAATTTTGTTCAACGAATGTCTTCTCCTGTAGACCTGTCAACCCCATCGGATCATGTTCGATTTTGGTCCTTGAGGGACCTATCGACCCATACAATCCAAAAGAGAGACTAGTTCTAGGACCTTGTTGCAAAATTTATGGATCATGTTTGATATTAGTTCTTGGGGGTTATCGACCCATACGATCCAAACAAGAGACTGGTCCAAGGACATTGTCACCAATTATTTGATCATGTTCGATCCTGGTTCTTGAGGAACCTATCAACCCACACGATCAACAAAAGAGAGGTGATAGGACCTTGTCGACAAATTTATGGATCATGTTCGATCTTGGTTCTTGAGGAGCCTATCAACCCATACGATCCAAACAAGAGACTGGTCAGAGGACCTTGTCACCACTTATTTGATCATGTTCGATCTTGGTTCTTGAGGAACCTATCGACCCACACGATCAACAAAAGAGACAAGTCCTAGGACCTTATCGCAAAATTAATGGATCATGTTCGATCTTGGTTCTTGAGGAGCCTATCGACCCATAGGATCCAAATGAGAGACTGGTTCGAGGACCTTGTCGCCAACTTATTTGATCATGTTCGATCCCGGTTCTTGAGGAACCTATCAGCACATACGATCAAAAAACAAGAGACTGGTCCAAGGACCAGTCACTATTATCGGATCATAATTGAATCTGATCCTTGTGGGATCGATCGATAATTTGATCTCAGACTCGTTACAGGCTCGATTAGCCCATCTAGACCCAGTTGGTCAAACTTAGACATTTCCGTCTACAATCATTATAACGAGTACACGAGAGATTACATAGATCGTGATTGACAATTGCTACGCAATCTGCATCTGTGAATAGGTATCATTACTACTGAGTATGAAACCATCACCCGAATACCAATGAGGGAAATGCATTTTCTGCTTACATCATTGGATGAAAAGAATAGTACTATGTGTCTAACGCTCGAAGCAAGGCATGGTCAAGTAGCAAGTGACCAAGGATTTTAAACCCATGATCACTTGGGGGGCATAGAGTACATACCGATTGGGGTATATAAGAGCAATGAGGGCGTGACCTTCAGTACTAAGAAAGCTCAAGTTTTTCTAGGACATTTGTTCAACATATGTTCCAAAAGTGCAAAAAAAAAAAAAAAAAAACAAAATAGGCATTGGTAGGGAGATTCCCAACCATGTCCCTAATGGGGTGGTTGGCTAGTCCATCAACCCTATAGGGTGGTCGGCCTATAACCCATGGGGTGGTCGACTTGACCATTTTGTTCATGGTACTTGGTGAAGTATCATTCTACTCACATTACCATGGTTGTTAGCATGAAAAATGTAAAGGAGTAAGGTTAGTATGGCACATAAAATACATGTGTTTAGAGTATACTGATACCTGAACCAATGAGGGTTGTGAGTTGATATACTTAGTAAGCATTGGAAATTAAAAAAATTTAGTCAATACACTGAGTACTCATAAGAAAAAAGCATACATGCATAAAATGGCATATGTAAAACTGTCAAGTGCAAGGTGCCCCACCAATGGCAAGAGAGGAAAGATAGAATAAAGGACCAAGAAGACTAACTAGGGTGAGGAGTATAATCTGAAAGACTACCTTGAGCCTCGATAGCCTCACAAGCCAGACACTTCCTAAGATCCTTCGCTCGCATCTTCTCGGGAAGGAAATCCAAGTTCAGATATATGTTGGACTTCCAAATCAAGAAGTAGCAAGAGAAGGCTGTCTCTGAATACTCCTCTCGAGCCTTGTCCCGACCAGCTTTGACCTCTTTCTCCTTCTCAACAAAAGAATCCTTCTGCAATTGGTCCATGTCGGCAATCAACTTCTCTTTCTCAGCTTCAGACTGTTGGAGCTGATCGGCAAGTTCCCCTTCCATCTGGGTTATCCTGAGAGTCAACTCGGACACTTCCTTCCGTTTGAGCTCCATGGTACTGCGGAGGGTGTTGATCTCTTCATCCTTTGAGGCAATATCAGTATCCCTAGAGCCAAGAATGCACCTAAGGTCTAGTACCTCTTGGTTGGAGAGCGTAGAAGTACTCTCTACAGACCTCTTGGTCTAGTATCTCTTCAAGCTCATAACAAAGGTTGGAAAGCGTAGAAGTACACTCTACAGACCTATCATAGACATGAGAGACCAACATCAATGCCTGAAAAAAAAATATACAAGTGTTAGATAAACGTCAGAACATAAGATAAATAGACAGGAAGGGAACTGTAAAGGACTCACACTCCGAATGTCTAAGAGTAACTTTGTGAGAATGGTGTTCAGATCCTCATTCTTGATCCCATAAAGGTTGTTGTTGTTTGCTCCAGATGCGATGCTCGATCCATGAGGGCACTTAAGTTCCGTATAGCAAACTAATGTGGCCCAGATAAAGGAGCAAGCGCAGAACAAGAAGCACTCAACTCATTGAAAATGGGAGGAACTGGTGTAGACAAAGATGGCTTTACCTCTGTGATAGGTCTAGACGCCAATAGAATTGGACTAGATGCCAAAGGAGTCGAAGGAGACACCTTAAGAGGAAGACCGACTCAGCCTCAACCTTGGCCCTTTTTGCCGCTCGAATAGAAGGACTGGATTCAGTGGGAGTTGACCTCTGCTGGGTATGGACAAAACCAAACATGTCTGAGCTTGCAAAAGAAGATCAAATGTTAGCAGGATATTAAGTATCGATGAACAATAAAATAAAAGTGATAAAGTTTCGAACCTTTTGAATGTGATTCGAGTTCAAACGCAGCCTCATCAAAGTCATCTGAAGCAAGTGATGAGTACGCAACAGATGCACCCGCCTCATCACCCTCATGTCCAGCTAGTACTGGCGAAGAGGGTACCTCCTCGACATGAATGGCTCCTGGGAAGTCTATGGCTATCACGGGCTTAGAACCATCATCATCCGGAACGTCTGATATGGTAGGAGGAAACAGCCCCAACTTCCTATGGTTCTCCTGGGTAACAAGGGTTTTGACATTATTCTCCTCAAGGGTCATGGCAATCAGTGCCTTGGCCCTAACTGTCATAGCCTGGGTCAGGAGTGATCTATAAAAGGGCCCAATGTGCTTAAACTTGGAGTAGTTTGCCTCTGCGTCCTTGGTAAAGAAATAGTTATCGGCATATCTAAATGCCTTGCTATTTCCAGAGATCTCTTCCAAAAAGGTGTTAGTACCCTCGCCCATAAAATGGTGGAAATGGAAATATCCTGAGTTGCGCTGAGAAGGGTTTGTCTTCAGGTCAAATAGATAGTGGATCTCATGAGGCACTGGGGCAGCCCATTTTCTATGGTGATAGATGATGTACAATGCAGATAAGGCCAAGATCACATTAGGAGCCAGTTGAAAAGGACGAATACCAAAATAGTCTGCTACACTTTGGAAGTACGGATGAAGAGGAAGTAGGGCCCCAGACCTAATGGCAGAACGTGTCCAAGAACACATACCTAGAGGGGGGTCCTCAGCTCTATCATCTGGACTAGGGATAGTGATGGACACACCGGAGAGGTCAAAGGTATTCCTCAAGTTCTTTACCTCACTACAACAATTTTTCTCAAATATTACATTAAAATATAGCATAATTTTAGAAGTGCTATTGATAGGGAGACTTGGAGAAAAAAAGACCCGGGGAAAAAAAAATTAGGCGGCAAACACTTTTTGCCGCCTGAAATTGACAAAAGAGAACAGAAAAAAAAATTTATCCCTACTCTTTCAGTGCCTCTCTCTCTCTCAAATCCCTAATCTCTACCAGCGTGCCTCTCTCTCGCTCTCTCTCTACCAGTGTGCCTCTCTCTCGCTCAAATCCCTAATCTCTACCAGTCTTTCTCTCATTGCATTCAGTCTCAAATCCCTAATCTCTCAGTGCATTCAGTCTTTCTCTCGTTCGCTCTCCCTTGCTCTTTCTCTCATTCGCTCTCTCACATTCTCTCAGCTTTCTAACCCTCGCGCCATTGAACCACACCACAACCACACCTTGCTGAAGCCTCCCTCACGCCGGTACTCATGCAACTGAAGCATTTGTGAGAAATGGGCTTCTTTCTTTCTATCTCTAATTATTATTAACTCTAACTGTTTTTTTTTTCTTCTTGGCAGTTTCCAAAATAGGAGGCAAATTTTGGTTGGCATGACCATGAGTTTTGCTGGGTTTTCATGTAATCCAATTTTGTCCAATGCATTTGCAGAGACCGGTATCATTGCCTTCCCTTCTTCAAAGTTACCATTTTTAGTTCTTATTCTAAAGTGGGTATTGGGTTATTCTTACAGAAGTGGCAGAGGGTTTTCGTATCTACACTGATGATGTAAACAAGTTCAAGATATCTGTACCAAAAGGTGAGCTGAAAATGGCTGCCTTTTCAGTTCAGCTTGTGTTGTGTATAATTTCAATTATTTGCTTTTTGTAGGGTGGTCATTGGCTGCAAGTGAGCCTGATGGGTTCAAATCCGTCACTGCTTTCTACCCAGAAGGGAACACTAGCCCCAACGGTATGAATTGTAGTTTTCTTCCTTCACCAACTGATTGATCTCTATGTGTTTGATAAAATGCCTCAATGGGGTTTGGTTTGGTTTCATTTTTCACCACTACCAGTGAGCGTTGTGATTACGGGGCTTGGTCCGGATTTCACCAAGATAGAATCATTCGGCAAAGTTGATGAGTTGCTGAGACTCTGGTGGGCTTCCTCAAATTCTGCCAAGTAGTTACATTTTTTTATTATTATTATTATTTATTTTCCTTTCTTAAACTCAATTCGTAATCTTTACGAACAGGTGAGTGGATTGGACAGGAGCTGGCAAAGACCACCAGGTGTGGAAGCCAAACTTATCAACAGTAAATCTTCCAATGGTAAGACTTTATATAATCCAGCATTCTAGTCCTGGTTTTAGCAAACTCTGGTATGGACTATGTGGTATAATTTGAACTGAATCATGCCAGGTTTCTACTACATCGAGTACACCCTGCAAAGACCAGGGGAGACTCACAGATACTTATTCTCAGCGTTTGGAATGGCATCCAATGGTTGGATCAACAGGCTATACACCATCACTGGACAGGTATTTATAAATGCTCAAGATTTTGTGTTAATTAGGTGGGGTTCGGGTGGGGAAAGGGTGCGTGTATGTACGTGTGTGATTTAGATAACTGCTTGGTGCATATGTGTTTTTCTGTTTAACTAAGCGTTCAGCTGTAAATTTTGTATAGTCAACTTTCAAATGTGAAGAGCGTAGAAAGAAGTTCTAGGCCATTTGTAATGCGTGTTCTCGATGATGAGGTGGATGACATTAACAATGCATATGAGGAAGCTCAAGATAGAAGCTCCCTTTCCGCTAATAGGTTTAATTTTAACGACCTTTATGTTAGGTATGCATTTAACTGGCCTTGATTGTTTTCCTTTACTTATATTCCATTTATCAATTCAAGTTTTGCATCCCTATTCTGTCATCAAAAGCTTTATTCAGCTGTTGTGTATTAATGTATAAAAATGTATAAAAATGTGGGACATGCCCCTCAAGTGGTTGTTCTTTTGGTTCACCAATCTTGAATTAGATCTTTAGTTCTTTTTTTCGAATAGAAAAGGAAATAGCACTGCAGAAGTATGCCTTATTATTTTTTGAGCAAAGTATATCCTAAGAGAACAGTATTTCGACTCTTTCCTATTTTGTTTATAACATTAGCTTTTTGTATGTTAACTGTTCATGCCTACTTGTCACTTAAAAAAAAATTACTTTGCTGCCAACAAATAAGTTCTCTTCAGTTGTAACTATCCTACTTTATAAGATATTTCTGCTTTTGTTTTGCTCAAGCAATATTCATCTTCAATATATAAACTGTGTGTTATTCCTGTGATTGGAGGGAGGCAGATTTTTTTTTGTTTTCCTGTTCTACATTTACTTGGCTGAGACTGTTCCTATTGTTACTTATCTAAGTTTTACAATTTATTCAATTTTTAGCTTGAGAAGCTGAGTGACATACAGTGCCAATTTTTAGCTTGATATTATTTACCAGACCATGAACATGCCAAGAGACAGTTCTTTGAGTACTTGCAAGGTTAGTAGTATTATTGAGCTTGATTCTAAACTTATCATTGTTTTGCTCTCTTTTAAGTTTTAACTTTGGCTTTTTGTGCAGGTGAGGCAGAGTCTAGGTTGGAAAGACTTCATCAATGTGCAGAAAAGGAGCTACATGTTTACCTTAATGCAGAGGGCCAATCAAAAGACTTCAATGAGTTTCGCACAAAACTTGCTGGATTGACCAGGTAGTTGCCAAACCAAAAATTTACTTGGCTTTTTTCTTTGAATCAGAAGGTCCTGTGCAACATGCATATTAATATTAATTTGTCTATGTGTGTGAATAAATATCTATCTATATATATAGGGAGCTAGTTCAGTAGGGATGTTTTCCCTATTGGCAGGGGTCAATTTTTTGTATGAAAAATGGTATTTGTTATTTATTTGACATTGATGCTTTATCGATAAAGTGATTTATTATGACTGTTAGATTTAAATAAAATGGTCAAAATTGGTTTTCCTATTAATAGTGATAAAATAAAATTTCAATATGTAATGATTCCATATGTTTGTCTTTATTCATTGAAGAAGGCTTCTTTTGAGAAACTTGGTTGGAAGTGAATAATTATTGTACATTTTAGTTCAAGTAAAAATGTTATTTGGAGTTCTTCTTTACAAGTATATATTCTGAATTGAATACTTGTTCAACCATCTTCGACAGTACATAGCAGAGATTTCTTCATCAAAATGACTGGTTTATGGTTTTCGGTTTTCATTTCTTGTTGTTCCTCTAGTGTCTTTACTCGTTCTTCCAGATGCTTTACATAATTGATGGCATCTCCCAGAACAGAAGTCCTGTCCATATGTTAAGAGTTTACCATCATTTACAAATTTGAGAAATATTAATGGTTTTACATATATACAATGTAGTATTGAGATCCCATAAAAAGAAACTTATAGGATTATATAGTCATATCATGCTGAATTAATTGGCATAAGACTAGCAGTAAGTACCTTCTTTAGACCTGGAACCACAGCGGAAAGAGCCACTACAAGAATTTTACCATTTAATTACATTAAATAATAACATGTTTTAAAAAACGTAACTAACTCATATTAATATACATTTATTATTTAGTAATAACCTTGATATATTTGTCAAAAAAATATAATACTAACATTCCATTTTGTCTCTCTCTCCATCTCTGTCTCTCTCATCCATTTCTCCTGTCACTCTCTTCGATTTCTGGCGATCACTCTCTCAATCTCAAGCTCTCATCGGCATGGGTATGTACTTCGAATCTTCACTTTTGCGATCTCCACTCATATTTTTTCCCAATTATAACCCTAATTCTCACTCTACTTATCATCTTTCCTTCAATTTCTCTTTCTGTTTTGTTTATCATTAGTTTTATCATTGCAAATATGATAATAATAATATGTAATAAGAAAATTCTTGGGGAAATTGGTTTTTTTGCAAGTTTGTACATTATTTTTTAATTATTTACAGGGTGTTGCAATGCTTCAGTAGTCTAATGCAAATTCTACATCCCAAAATCAGATGCAATTTGTGACTTAATATGATTTTCATTTACATATAATCCAACTTAAACGTTTTTTATCCAATTTTTCGTTACCTTAACAATCTAAAGATGAAAGTTTATGTTTTTGGCTCTTATGATTATGGTTTTTCCCTAAACACCAACTATGTGAATTTTTATTTATTGATTGAATCAGTCTTTCTATTTTTTTTCAGTGTATTTTGTGATGTTTGTCTAAGTATACCCTGCCATTGCTATATTTTTGGGGCAGTTCCTTATGTTTGTTTTTCCCAGAGTTGTTTGATTATGAGATAAAGGGTTTTAATCAATTTCCTGAGCAAGGAGGTGTTTTAAGCAGTTTTAAGCGATACAATTAGTCCCATATTGATTGTTATGAGACAAACAAATGTATTTTGAATCTAACAAGGAAAGAAAAACCATTTCGTATGGATGTTGATGTTGAAACCAATTATATTATATTGTATCCTTTGAAATAAACTATGAATTATATTGCTGCCATGACTCCTCTGATATGTTTCTCAGTGTTTATGGACAGCATACATATATATGAGTTCTATTTTTGAGTATTGGACAGTCCATAATTTTGTCTATTACTTGCTTTGTTTTTGGGTATGTTTCTTGAGAAGTATCAGAGTTTAACCTGTCTGAAAATTAGAGTAAGAGATATCATTTAACTGTAGTTTTGAAGCTATGCCCACCCTTTTCCAGTTTTACTGTATAATCTTGCTGTGACTCACAAGTCGGGCATACAATTTATTAAGAACTAGAGCTATGAAAGTGGTTAATTGACCAAGACGTTTGAATTTTGTTAATAGAAGTAAAAAAATGTATAAAGGATGCTTCTAAAATCATATTATATCTTGTATCCAATAGGGATAGTTTAAACAGTCATGTATGCAGTTTCTTCCTATAAAATCAGAAGTTCGAGTCATTTAAAATTTAGTTTTAAATAGTAAATATTGTAGGTTAAGCGGAAAGTTTTCATTTTCAACAACAACAAAAAAATCATAGATATTTTTTTTTATTAAGACGTAAATGATGCCTTTAAAATCATGATATGTTGGATAGTTTAAATGATAAGCCATATGGTTTGAACTCACAAAATTTAAGATTTAAGGGGAGTCTAGTTCTTATACATATATTCAGAGTTATTTGGTTGAACATTTTCAGGTAATTTATGATAGAGGTAGTGACATAATAATAGTGGGGCGTGGAATTATAAAGGCGGCAAACCCTGCTGAGGCAGCTCGTGAGTATCGTCTCCAAGGATGGGATGCATACTTGAATAAATGTGATACATGATGCAGCAATGTGATACATTGGTGGCTGATGCTTTATGGGAAACAATACATGCAAAGGTCCAGGATTTTGTCCAGAATACATTGGCTACTATGTTGAGGACTACCTTTAAGAAGAAGAAGGATCTCTCTAGGTGGGATTTTACTTTGTTTTTAGTTATTTAAATGGTTAACATATTTGTTATTTACTCTGATTGACTCAATTGGACATTCCATCTAAAAAGTTGATGCTACCCTGATATACACTATGCCTAGAATCATTACACTAGTAAGACACAACAAATTTCCAAATGAAAATATTTCCTTTCCTGAATTTCAAGGCTAATTCATTTAATATCCTATTATGTATATTAGTTGTATTACGAGTAGGATGTTCCAAAAAACTTATATGTTGATTTGATTGCTAATTTTCAGGATTCTTTCTGATATGCGGACCCTTTCAGCAGATTGGATGGCAAACACAAGCAAGTCTGAATCTGAGATGCATTCTCTGCAGCATGGAGGGGAAGAAAGCAAAGGAAATGTATTTTTCCCTAGGCCTGTTGCACCAAATGCTTCTCAGGTTTCTTTTCTCTCACTTTTAATTAATGTTTCTATTTTTGTGTGTTTTAATTCTTTGATGTTAGCTCAGTTTCTATTATCAAAATAATTGTAAAAACTTATGTTTGAGATGAATTGGACTAAAGGAAACACTTTATGATGAATTGGTTCAAATTTTTTCACTTAACTATTAGGGCAATATCTTTGTACACCTTCTTCTGTTTGTATTATTCTTGTCAGTAGAAATGATTGGACAGGAATATTTTTAGTCTTATATAGTGTCTGGTGCACTTTGATAAATTTTAGTATATAGATTAGTATGTTTTCTTTAAAAAATTAGTAATAGTTATGAAGTTAATTTGAAACTTACAAGTAGTCAAAATCATATAGTCAAAAGAAGAATAAAATGATAAAACAAACAATAAGATGAAAGGAAGATTACATAACGAGTAAAGCTGGTTAAGGAAGGAAACACTAAAACATTGTTAAATCCACTTCACTAAGAAACAAAAGAATTACTTCAACCGCTTAGCTGAGTCCTACAAAGTAGGAATTCATAAAAAGAGGTAGAACTAAACAACCTGATCCTTAAACTAAAATTGGATAAGCTCTTAATCAAAATCATATTTAGGCTTCTTTGTTTGATGCTTTTGATAATTATTGAGAATTAGTTGGCACTAATTACTTGAATATGTTTTCTTCAGCTTCTAAGTAAAGAGGTGTTTGATTTCTCAAGAGGAGAGATGACTCAAAGTAAGATAAAGGAGCTTAAACAATCATTGAACAGGTAGATAATTTATGTTTTTTTTATTTTTATTTCATTTTGGGATGCATTTCATGTTTTATATTGTATTGTTTCATGAGTGCTTTTTTTTTTTTCCTTCTGTAGACTTATCATTTGCTTATAATTATATATATATTACGGACAGTTCCTTTAGATATCCTTTGATGAGAAGTCATTATGCACTTTTTAAGTTATTTTTATTCACTATTATACACATATTTTGATACAATGTCTTCCGGGTGAACTGCCACCACAAAGTCAAGTGATCTGATCACTTATCTTGGACTACTGATAGTCACGTACTGCCAGTTCATAGTCATCATATATTTGGCTTTTATTTTCTAATTGGCATGTCACATGTTACCGTAATGATATGTTTATGCATTTTTCCAATCTCTCACACATAATGTGATTGGTTGTTGCAGTGAATTTCAACTCATTCATGAGCTATGCTTATATGTACTATCAGCCTCTCAAAGAACTGAGCTTATACGTGCAACACTCTTCACATTGCACGCATTTCCCTCATGGATTCCCCTGGGATATATATTTGAGTCTCCATTGGTATGTGCTTTGCTTGATAGATGGTTGTTGTATTGCCTTTGAATTTAATACTTAATAACTTCCTTAAAAGAGTAAGTACATTTGAGCAAAATTCTGATTGCGTTTGTTTATGTAACAGCTTGAAACGCTGCTGAATTTTTTCCCCATGCCATCGTATCGGAATCTCACTCTTCAGTGTTTGACAGAGGTGTGTTTGTATGCTGATTTAGTTTAAGAGTTGCTTCAAAACTGTGCCTGGTTCTCATAGTTCACTGCACTGGTGTTTAGGTTGCAGCACTTAATTTTGGAGATTTCTACAATGCCCAGCACGTTAAGATGTACACCATATTCATGAAACTGTTACAGGTAGGTCCGAAATGAAATGCTTATTGTAGTACTATCTTTGGTTGGCTTACTCATCACATCATTGTCCAGTTTTTTCTTTTATTTAATTGTATGTCTTGTTCCTGTGTTGCTATTAATATTTTTTTTTCTTCCTTTTGGTCAGACCATGATTCCTCTTAATACAAACATTCCTGAGGCTTATGCAATTGGTTCCTGCGAAGAGCAGGTAAAGTTATTTTTGGAGCAAGTTATTCTACAACATTTATGGGTTTGATAATTGTTTTGAGTTTCCAAACTCATGTTATGCTTAGGCACAGTATGATGCCTCCTTTCTCACATTTTAGTTTTCATAAAGTACAATTACTAAGTACCTGTGATAGTTTATTTATAATGTCTCATTGATACATGATTTGAATTTTTACTTGTGCACCGAAGATTCTTTTTGTTGCACTTGTAAGTTATTGTTTTGATGAGCCACATTGTGCTGAGTGTTAGCTGGGATATTTCATTTGTCTATTATCACATTTATGATTAAACTTGTACCATTATTCTTAGGCATCATCTTTGGGTATTCTGTTTTTTATATTGGTTTTAGATTTAGAGTTTTTGGGTTTTATGTTTCTGTATATAGTTTGTTTGTTTATCCTAGTTGTGTTTATTGTTTACAACATGCTATATATGCTGCTAGTTTTGGGAATTTTGTTTCTGATAGTGGTGTGCTATACAGCCTAGTTTTGTTTTCTGGTTTGTCTTCTCCTGTATCATTGGCTTAGTAATATAATCCATTTTGTATTCTTTGGTTTGAGACACTATAAGCATAAAAAATAAAGTATAGTGGTTTTTTTGTTCTTCAGAATGAGTGGTTTGCTTGATTGGAGAGTAATAGATGGCACGTGAGGTGGAAAGCACAACAACCTGGGGTTCATAGTCAAGCACAACAATCTGAAGAACAGCTACAACAACAGCAACAATAGCATTAGCAGCAACAACATCATCCAAACTATAGTTTGAAGTAAAAAATGTTCAAGATTATAAAACTTTATTATGTTATGCTTTCAAACTTAAGTTAGAACTAATATCTTATGAAGTAGACACATTCATGGTTTGAATTAATTAGTTTTTAATGTAATACTTATGGTTTATCAATTTATTGAGAATTACATTTTATGATTTATTTTGTTTTTTTTTATCAAAATACAATAATGAAGATCTTTTAATTAAAAAAAACCATATAAGTATACTTATTAAAATAAAATTTAAAATATATTATCCACACTAAAGTAACAAAATTTTATTACTATATGTTACGATTTAGAAACATATTATAAACGTAAAAAATTGTTATGGTTTATATAATATAACAAACTAAAATGTTATCAAAATTATCAAATGTAACAGTTGAAAAGTGTTATGAAAAAAGTACAAGATTAAACTTTAAATTTATAATTAAAAACTCTATCTAAATGTTATTATTTCAATATTATAGCACCTAAAAATGTGTTATTGAACAGTTTAAGATAACACCGAACATAACATTCAAAAACTGTTATAGAAAAGACTGGACTTTTAATAACAGGGGTTATGTTAGCATTTTTAGAAGTGCTATCAATAATCCCGGATAGCAGTTTTTAAGTGTTATGAATACTGTTTTTTCTTGTAGTGCCTTCTCTTCAGTCATGTCAGAGGCCGCCCCTTTGAACCAAATAACCTCATAATCAGCAGGGCGAGGCTTCTCAACCGGTTTCCATATGATCTCACTGGCGAAGGTGGCCCCAGAATCTGATAAATGGAACTCCTTTTGTCATCTCTTATTCTACTGCTCAGTTGGCGAGACTGTCTTGCTGAGTAGGGCGAGGCTTCTCAACCGGTTTCCATATTATCTCACTGGCGAAGGTGGCCCCAGAATATGATAAATGGAACTCCTTTTGTCATCTCTTCTTCTGCTGCTCAGCTGGCGAGACTGTCTTGCTCTTGGAAGGAGGGAAAACTACCTTAGGATGGAATCTATTAATGGGACGCTCCTGAGGATGAGCAGTATGGCAATGTGAGCCCTCGATATAATCTTGTCGAGAAGAAGATTGATGGGTAACCCAACTAGTATCTCGGTGCGAAGGGCGTTGTAATTATTCTCGCTGACCTGACCTATCCCACTGAGAAGAATGACTTCGCTGAGGTGTGCCTTGGGTGCCTTGGGAATCGCAGGGCGTACTGTTCTGAGAAGTAATCTGAGAAGAGCCCGGCAAGGAACCCTGAGTGATATGCCTGGCAATCTGAGGATCATCTTCACAGGGTTTCCGAGTTGTCTGTTTCACTCTTGCCATTGGACAGTACCTCTTTAAGAAATCTTCCTCACTAAATAAGTATAGAACAAAACGAGGGAGAATCCTTTTCAACCTTTCCAAAAGCTCGTGGGGAGTATGCTCACTTAATGACTTGTCTGATGAAGAGGAGCTGGACATCTGCAACAGAAGAAAAATAAAGATTAAAGTTACTAAATGAGCATAATGGAGGATGCACGTTCATGAACTAAAAAGTAAAAATGAAGAAATCAGGAGCAAAATTCTATATAGGGGGTATATGGGGGTTGGCCCAGTGAGCCTAAGCATAGGCCAACTACCCCACGGAAGTAAGCTTCAGAAAAGTGCCAGAGGACCGTTCAAGTCTCCAGAATATTTTTAGGATTCCAGGTGGTCGGCTTATGCTTGGGTCGACCACTCTGAATCCCTGAATATCGCCTAAAGGAAGAAAAGGGAGTGCTCAACCTATGAAGCTCTAAGGAGGTACTCGGCCCATGCCAAGGAGGTGATCGGCCCAAACCTGGGCCTATCCCTAGAAATTGCCTAAGGAAGAAAAGGGGGTGCTCGACCTATGAAGCTCTAAGGGAGTGCTCGACCCATGCCAAGGAGGTACTCGGTCCATGCCAAGGAGGTACTCGACCCTTGCCAAGGAGGTGCTCGGCCCAAACTGGGCCTATCCCTAGAAATCGCAGGCACCAAGTTTGGAGTCCCAAAAATCACCTGGACTATTGAGTGTTCGGCCTAGGGTCTTGTATCCCTGGAAATCGCCCAGGCTAAGGACTTTTATAGAGAAATCTTGATTCAAGAAAGTCAATTATTTTGTATCAAGATACAATATAGCAAGAAGATTCAGACAAAAATTCCTCAAAAATACAAAGTGTTTCTTATGAATCTAAGCACATTTAAATTAAATGATGTGAGGATTAGAAGAAAGTACTTACCAAAGATCTAAGTTTGATGAGGAACTGGAGAAATCAGACTTGGATCTGTTTGAAAGTGGCACAAAGGAGCAGGAATGGGGAAGGGGATCTACTTATAACCTCCCAGGCAGACAATATATTTTTAGGAATTCAAATTTCCTTGAAAAATATATAATATGGTTAAAATTTAAATTCCTTGAAAAATATTTATATTTTTAAGATTTAAAATTCCTTGAATTTTTATTTTTATTTTTAGGAATTAATATCCTTGAAAAATATATTATATTTTTTGGACTTTAAAACTCCTTGAAAAATATGCAATATTTTTAGGATTTCAAATGTCCTTGAAAAATAAATTAGATTTTTAGGAAATTTATTTTCCTTCAAAAACCTAATTATTTTTAGGAATTACTAATTGTCCCTGAAAAATTCGTACCGAGAAAAGTATCAATAGTTAAAAAAGTACTATGTAATGTCCCGAGGGACTTGACTATTTGAGTACTGCTACGGTATGTTTCTCGGGTCAGGATCAAGTTTATCGTAATGTTGAAAACATTGCAATAAACTTGGGGGGAAAATGTTATCCCTAAAAAATACAAGGATGACGTGGCGAATGAGAATGAGATACGTGACATCACCAATCAGGGAAAAATGACAAAGTATTGAGAAAAGACCGACAGGAAAAATAGATAGGTCCAGGACCTAGGAAAGTCGACCAAGCCTAAACCGCCTAGGGGTGGTCGGCCTAACCCCTACCCTTAAGGGTGGTTGGCCTAGGCAGGCCTAAGGGCCTAGAAGTGGTCGGCCTGACCCCCTACCCCGGGGGTGGTCGACCCCAGCTTGTACAAGGACCCCTAGGGGTGGTCGGCCTGACCCTAACCCCTAGGGTAGTCGGCCTGAATCTGCCCAAGGACCCCTAGGGGCGATCGACCTGACCTCAACCCCTAGGGTGGTTGGCCCAAGCAGGCCCAAGAGCCACCTGGGTGGTCAACCCACCCTATCTTTCATGGGGTGGTTGGCCTAAACCCCCAAGTACATTTCACTGAGAAATAATCACTCTCTTTCAAACTGAGATCAGTAGGCCTAGCACCCTGAAGATCAACAGGCCTAGCACCCAGAGGATCAACATGTTCATCACCCAAAAGCTCGCAGGTCCAGCACCCAAGCTTCAGTCGTCAGGCCTAGCACCTAAGTCTCATATACCGACAGAGACTTAACATTTTCCCAGAAGTTTCAATCGTGCAAGACCATGATCTAAAGAAACAACGAGAAGACCCATGATTTCATGATCATGGGGAGGTGGACACGTATCTCCACTACCTGATAATCGTGTGCCAAACCACGATCCCAGTATGACTAGTCACGTAACAGCCCCTGGGTACTATAAATAAAGGACACAGGGCTTCATTTAAAGGGACTTTTTTTTTTGGACTTTCTTTTCTGGATCTAATCTCTTTCTCTGGAATTTTGGGAGAAAAATCTTACTAATGAGTGAACTCACCAGTTTGTACTTGTAATTGTCGAGTGACTCAATACTAAAAGCTAAGTTGATTAGGTTATTACTATTCATCTGAACAGGGCTGAACCACTATAAAATTCCTGTGTGTCTATTTAAGATAATTGTACTCTGTCATTTATTTCAGTTATTTTGTTCAAAAGGTGTCGTATACTATGCATACGACCGTTGGCCAATTTCACAGGTCAACAGAAGGTAACTCCTCTTGAGTTCCTTCTAATGAGATTGATTCTTGAGGCTTATTGTCACTATACAACAAACTTTCAAAGAACTCAACTTCTCTTGATTCAATTATCACATTAGACTCCAAGTCTAATAGCCTATAGGACTTGCTATTTGAGGCATAGCCTTAAAATACACATTTGATGTCCCTTGGGCCCAACTTGGTCCTTTTAGGCTCCGTGCTCTTGCAATAAGTAAGGCACCTGCACACTTTAAGATACTCTAGGTTGAGCCTCTTTCCTTTCCATATCTCATATGGTAAACTTTAATTCTTCTTGAGAGGAATCTGGTTTAGAATATTACAAGCAGTAAGCAAGAATTCTCCCCATGACACAAAACTCAAATTTGCATGTAATAGCATAACATTCATCATTTCAACATATGTTCTATTCTTTCTTTCTGCTATGCCATTTTTTTGGGGAGCGTAAGGGGCTGTACATTCATGTATTATACCATGCATCTCACACAAAAAACATTGAATTCATTGGAAATGTATTCACCACCCCTATCACTTCTAATTACTTTCATTTTCTTTTCCAAATTCTTTCAACTTCGGCTTTATAGATTTTAAACATGCTAAATGCCTCATTCTTATTCTTTAGCAAGTGCACATATGTGAATCTAGAACAATAATCAATAAAGGTAAAAAAATATCTATGTACACCTCTAGTAATTATTTCATTCAATTCACATAAATCACTATGTCTCAAATCTAACAAATTAGTTTTCCTTTCAACACTTGGAAATGTTTCTTTAACATCTTAGATTTAAAACATAATTCACATTTATCATGCTGAACATCATTGCATACAATTAAACCACAGTTGATAACTCTTTTAATTGTACTATATCCTATATGAGCAAATCTATTATGCCACAAAATAATAGAATCAAAACCAAGCACATAAGAGGAAGATGAGCATGCATTATTATTATTAATATTATCAAAACAATTGTCTTTGGTACACAATTTAATCATCCAATCACACACACCCTTTCATCACAAAGTAGTTGTCCTTGGATAGAATTAGCTTCTCGGACTCAAACACCAATTTGATGCCCGATCTGTTCAGCATATGCCAACTCACAAGATTCCTACTCGTATCCAGAACTTACAACACATTGGTCAATAAAACCTTCTTTTCAGATGTGAAGTAAAGATCAACATTCCCCTTGCTCAACATCTTGGACCAATGCTCATTGTCCAATTTGATCTCATGACCATCTCTTTATTATTCAAAGGTTTTGAAGACCTCTCAATCATAAATCACATGAATGGTTGCACAAGTGTCATACCACCAGCCTTGCACTTTCCCTTGGATGATATTCACCTCTCTCAAGGTATCAACAAACTCTTTTTTAGTTGTATTGACCTTGGATCCATGGTTATGGGGCTATCGATACTTATATTCCCTAGACATGTGGCCATTCTTGCAACAAACAACGCAAGGGCCTATCACTCCCTTTAATTGCCCTTCATTCTTCTTAGTTGATGGGTAAGTATTTTTCTTTTATTGGGGCTTCTTGTTAGTCTTCCCTTTTGATAGAGAGGATTTCTCTATGGCGTTAGCCTTGGATGTCCCAACATTGGACTCTTCCATGCATTTGTCTCTAGAACGATACTCCTCTTCCATAACTTTGGTTAGTAGAAAAACCTTAGAGATAGACAAACTTTGATACAAAACAAAGGCTTAGAGATATATATATTTTATTGTTGGGGGAATACGGTAATAACCTTGGTTATGTATTTACCTCAAAGCAATAATAACAAGTAATCTAACTCTAACGGAAGATAATCACAAAGTACATAGACACAAATAAGTAAGTATAGAATGGACCTTTCTTGAAGAACATGCTTCTAACATAAAATCATAAGTAAATGATTTTATGTGAATCACAAATGTTACAAGACTTGACACAAATGAAGATTTGTTGTCCAAAAATCTATATTCCTTGCCTTCTCCTTGGAATTGCTTGTAGCTACAAAAGTGGAATGAGATTTGGATTCACAAGCCTTGATCCTTCATACAAGTAAAGCTTTCTTGATGAAGATCTTATACAAAACTAGTAATCTTGGAAGCTAGAGAGAGAGAGGTGAGTGATCAAGTCACGAATTAACTTAAATGAACCCTTTAAATAGTATAGGAACCTCATTAGACTCAACAAATGATATTACAACATTTTAATTTGAATTTTGGAGCCAAAAACACATCACTGTACGGACATGTATGGAAGGCCCAGGCGATGCATCACCTGCCCTTGAAATAGGTGACACGTCATCTGGTCTATCATTTCATGCCCGAGCGACGCGTTGCCTCCTATAGGCAATGCATCGCAGATGCCACTGACTTGGCACTCCAAAACTTGTCTCAAAATATCCCCAAATGCTCCCAAGTTTTTGGGTACTCTTATATACTCCAAAGAAATATTTTGGACCCAAAAAGATGATTTATACATGTATATACCGAAAGTGTACTCTCATATGTTGACCTTTGTGAAATCATTATGGTTTTTGCCCCTCTTAGTGCCTATCAAATTTCACCATGGATTTAACAAATCACAACACGTATGTCATTATCAACCATTGGGGTCGAACCACTATAAAAATTCTTTGTGTCATTTACAAGTTCAAATATTTTTATTATTCAATTGTTGTTTTAATTAAGTTAGTGTCGGTTGACCAAAACTCTAGTCAACACAACTATTTCACATAAGAGAAAAAACATTAAACATAACCTTGCAAAAAATCAATCCAGAGAGCAGATATAGAATAACAATAATATTAACAATAGAAACCAACATGGGAGTTGCAAAAGATATCCCATAGCATACATCTCAATCAATGGTGGAGACCCGAGTCTCATCAGTACTATCCCAGCCATAAATCCATTTTGAGGGTAACCATTGGGTTAACAAGGCCATTAATACTAACACAAGGGTAAGTTCAATCACACTGGATCATCGAGACTCCTAGGTTTTACCAACATACTTAACTCCTGGCCAAATGTCATGGTAGCTAATTGGACAAATAATAAACAGTGTCACGGATTTGAACCAGAGTATAAAATATCACAATGGAGAATATGCCCCCCCTAGGATCATCAATAGCGAACTGGACCATAAAATCTCTCACCTGGAGCATAAGCACCCCCTAGTCATTGTCCCTAAATGACTCCTCTAATACTAGTGCAAAAGTCATAATTCTAGCAAATAATACACTAGTTTATTTCATGTTGTAGTCACCTAAATCAAAGATTGACTTACAAGTCATCCTTAGCTATGTGCGAGCAACTCCTTCCATGGAATGCTCCAGCTCTTTAGCCAATACTGTAGTTGTCATACAATATACTTAGGTTAATTATGGCATTTATAGTAGATTAAAATACTTTGGGCATTAAGGTCATTGTAGAATACATAGTAAGGGTATTAACGTCCTTACTCGATTTAAACTGTAAAACGGTATTCTAAGTTCCTGAAAAATTTCCAAAACGAGGCGTAGTTATTAAAATTTGCCTTTAAGTGTATTTTCTCGACCCGTTCCTACTATCGGACCTAGCCAGATTAAATAATTTCAAAATGTGTTAGCTTTACAAAATTTTCCTTTCTTTTGATAATTTATAAAGATCTTTTTATTTTTGTAGAATTTATTAATTTGTAACCCTTTAAGAAAATAAGTTAATTTTATTTGACCGAGAAAATAAGTACAAAGATTATTATAATTAAATTTGCTTTTAAAAGTCTAAGAAAAGGTTAATTTGATTAAAAAGGTAATTGTCCATAATTTCCTAAAAATTAAGGCTTTGGACCCTTTTTATTTTATTTTCAATAAAATTCATTAATTTGTAAAAATATTATTTCTAATATCCAAATTAGCCCTAATAATTATTTAGTGTACAAAATCTAAGTCCATAATTATTAAGATTAAAATAAACCAAAAATCTAATATTTTTCGACATTTTAAAACACTATGAGCATCCACTCTTCATAAACAACACATTAGAAACAAGTACATAAGAAATTCGTTTGACCCTTTGGAAGTCAAGACTAAAAATTTTGGTACATAAAATCATAGGAACGTGTTACCCCAAAAAGTTGTGGGTTGTGGCCTCGTAAATGGGCCCACTTTGATACGCTTGGGCCCACCAACTCCTTAACTAAGAGAATGTATATTTATTATTCATTAATACCCCATTAAGGGAGAATTTTTGTAATAAATCCCCATTTAGGAAATTAATTGTCTTCAGCAATCTATAAATAAGGCTAGTGCACAAATTGTAAAGGATCCCTACTTTTTGTATTCAGAGCATTGCTAAAACGTTGCCTGAACTCCATAGAAGATTGAGACCCCAAGTTTCTCAAATCCTAATATAATTAACTCATGTACTAATGTTAATTAATAACATGAACCATGTAAAAATCTGTGTTCTCTACTGCATTTATTTAAGCCTCTGTTTAATTAGTTGATTGCGAAAAAGACAGTCATCATTTTGGTGCTTTCATTGAGAGTTTGAAGAAAGCTTTGGAGATACAACCACAATGATTACCAGATACAACGTTACTGATGAAATCCCTCCTCCCATCGTCGCTGAGGGAGGAAACCCAGTTGGGGTGCCTCCTACTCAACCAGCGGGCATGCCCCTCGAGCACCCCGCTGATATGGCGCAAGATTCGCCAGCTGACATTCCACCTGTGCACCCAGTTGGAGCCCCCCTGCACCTTAAGCTCGTGGGAAAAGGAAGGTTGAGCCCTCCTAGAAGAGAAAGAGGACTCCTTGGGCCTCCTAGCCCATTCACATCACGAGAAGGGCTAATGAACCTGAGTTTCATGGGGTTAGAGGACACTGCCAAGTCGCCAGCGTTTGTGGGGCCTAGGGCCTTTCGCCCAGGTGCGTTGCGACAGATCGTGCTAGGCCTGGAGGAGGATTTCCACTCATGCCTCGACAATCCCAGAGAAACCCTAGACAATGGGCCAACAAGAGAAATATTTTCGCTAACCGAGGACAAGGAATAAGCATCTTGATTAACAATGAATATGGTGACCCTTGGAGACAACCATAATCATACCTTTGAGAAAATCTCAACGCTCAGAGGAGAGAAGTTATGCCTGACCAAAGCGCCTACCCGACACAGAGTTCAACCATGACCATGACCCTCTCCACGCGGAGTTTGAAAGTTTAAATAAAATAATGCTTAAGATGGCTAGGAGATAGGGCCATGACTCCAACTCAAAGGATGAAGATCGGGGGCCATGTGGCCCACACATTGTCGTATTTCTATTACCTCTAGGCTTCAAGATGTCAGACATCACTCCCTACAACCATCTATCTCAGTTCAACAGATTGATGTCGATCCACTGCGTCTCCGAGGATGCAAGATGCCACGTCTTCTTGTTAACCTTGATGAGCCAGGCAGACGAGTGGTTCAGGAAGCACCAATCAGCATCAATCCATTCTTAGTACAAACTCTCCACCTTTCGAAGGAAATTTATAGCTCCTCAGACGGTTCATTTCGAGGTCAATTCTTTAGCTAACATTAAGTTAGGACCTTTTGAGACCCTTAAGGCGTACATCAAACTCATGAAGGAGGAAGTAGCCAGGACCAAGGAGGTCAATGATGGTCAAAAGTTGATGGCCTTACAAGCTGACATCTGACCAAGTCTCCACTATGGGTCGACTTGCAAAGGTGAGGGTGCCATTGGCTTGACCACTTCATACATCGGGACCAAGAATATATTCATGGGGAAGATGCTGAGATTAAAGCAATAGAATGACCAATTTCCTTCTTGGCTCCAACAATCCTAGTTTCCATAGCTCTGCGCCGGAAGTTCTCGCCATACACTCCAACACAAACGAGTGTTATGAGTACCCCTCATTACAGTGCAACTATTCCCCAAGATGGTTTTAGTGCCACTCCTTCTGGGTATGGAGCAAATCCAACTAAATACAAGCTTTTCAGCCTGCTTTCAATGATGGAACATTGGCTCCAGCACCCATCGATGGCCCTAGCGAGAGCAAGCATGGGGGAATAGGCAAGGGCAAGAAGCCTAAGAGAATTTTTGCTCCCTAGGATAGGTACACTCCTCAGTATTCCGAGTACACTGACTTGGTGGATTCTTGGGAAAACATCTTCCTGGCCAAATAGCATCAAGTCCACTACTGAAGACCTCAATTCATCTAGAGAGACAGGGAGCGAAGGGAAACCATGAAGTTCTGCAAGTTCCACAATGACGTTGGACACCACATAAACAAGTGAAAACAAATTTGAGATGAGATTTAGGATATCCTCACCAGTACGCCAGGTCTGGAACATGCCCTGCTCAGGCTTCAGCCATGACTTTGCCTCCTTCACAGCAGGTGGCACCTCCTCATCCCCTAGGCCAAGTACCTACAACACTGTAGTAGGCAGCCCATGGAACTCCTCCGGTGAATGAAAGACTAGGGACGATATCTGGAGGACCCCACCCGGGGGCATGTCATAGGGCTCGTAGAATCGTTAATTGTGGGCCATAAATCATGATGATGTAGTGTTGGCACTGGCCTAGTTTCCGGCATAAATGCCTTGGATGATGGACCAAATCATCACCTTCTCTATGGATGATGTTTGGAGAGTTACGCCACCATAATCTGTTGGTGGTCGAGAGCCAGTTTTCCAACATGGTGATAACTTGGATTCTGCTGGATAACAAGAGTTTCGTGAACATCATGTTCAAGTTAGCCTTCGAAAAGATCGGGTTGACGATAAGTGACCTTTCCTGTGCGCCTTAACACTTTATGGGTTCTCGGGTGAATGTTTAATTCTGATGGGGCATATCAAGCTACCAGTGACACTTGGAAAATTGCCTCGCTAGGCCTTCAAATATTGCACCTTTGTGGTAGTAGACTGCTCCTTCGCCTATAACACCATCCTGGGACGTTTAGCCCTGGTGGAGTTTGGGGTAGTCACTTCTATCTGCCATTTGTGCATGAAGTTCCCCATAGGGGTGGGAATTGGCATTGTCCAGAAAGAGGCCTGCCAATGCTACAATGTGTCATTGAAACATTTAGTGATGGTGGTTGAAGCAGTAGTCCCCCGAGCAGCCTCCTCCGGCAGAGATGTACATCCAAGCTGTTCTAGAAGAAAGAGAGATCAACGAGTTGGACCCCAAGGTTGGAGATGATAGGGCTATTGAGCCCATGGAGGAAACTGAAGAAGTCATCCTTAACAGCTCCAGCCCCGAAAGAAAAACAAAGGTCGAAAAGAATCTTAAGGCGGAAATTCAAGAAGCTTTGGTGAGCTTTCTCCGGGAGAACAAGGATGTCTTCGCCTGGTCTCATGCAGACATGACCAGTATTGACCCCAACATTATCTGACACACCTTGAACAGAGACCAAAATGTGCCCCAGTGCAACTAAAGAGGAGGACAATGGACCCGACCAGGGTGAAGGGGTTGAAGGCAGAAGTCCATAAAGTTCTTGTGAATGGCTTCATTCGAGAAGCGCAATATCCAAAGTGGTTGTCAAACTCGGTACTATTCCCAAAGCCTAATGGCACCTGAAGAACATGTATCGACTTCTCCGACCTCAACAAGGCCTATCCAAAGGACTACTTTCCTTTGCCAAAGATCGATCAGAACGTCGATGCCACCTCCGGGTATGGACTCTTCTTGTTTGTGGATGCCTACTCGGGGTATAATTAGATCTCCATGCATGTTGCTGATCAGGAGAACACCAACTTCTGAGCAGAGAAAGGCATCTACTGCTACAAAGTGATGCCTTTTGGCTTGAAAAATGCTGGTGCCACACACCAAAGGTTGGACAATAAAATGTTCAAAAACCAGCTTGGTCGGAAAATGGAGGTGTACGTGGACAACATGCTAGTGAAGTCTAGAACGACCCCTGACCATGTGAAAGATTTGGCGGAAGCATTCTCAGTCCTCCACAGATTTGGGATGAAGTTGAATCCCCAGAAATGCACATTTGGGGTAGCCTCCGGGAACTTCCAAGGATTCATTGTTAGTGCTTGAGGAATTGAAGCAAATCTCAAGAATATAAGAGCGATGATCGAGATGCCATCCCCCAAAAAGCATAAGGATGTGCAAAGCTTGACTGTTCGGATAACAACTCTCAAACGTGTCATCTCTAAGGCTACCAGCAAGTGCATTCCCTTTTACAACAACTTTAGAGTAGATACGCGATTCCAGCAGTTGAAGGCACATATGGAGAATCCTCCGATTCCGTCAAAGCTCGTGGATGGAGAACCCGTCCTCCTCTATATGAAAATCTCTGAGAACACTATTAGTGTTGCCTTGGTTCGCGAGGAAAACCATCTGCTATGTAAGCAAGAGACTCCTCCGAGCGGAGTTCAGGTATCCACTCATGGAGAAGCTGACCTTTTGCTTGATGATGGCTTCTCCATAGCTCGAGCCTTACTTCCAGGTTCATCCCATCAGGGTCTCACCAACCAATCTTTAAGGAATGTCCTCCAGAAGCCAGAGTCCTTCGGGAGACTCCTGAAGTGGGCAGTCAAACTCTGCCATTTTAACATCACCAATCACTTGAGGACTTCCATAAAAGGGAAAGCATTGGCGAACTTCATTGCTGAGTGCCCAGGAACACATGAGAGACCTCTTGAGGTCCTGGTTGTCGGGCCCACATGGAATCTGTTTGTACATGGGTCCTCCAATGAGAATGGATCTGGAGTAGGCCTTATATTGGTGTCCCTTGAGCGACATAAAGTTCACAACGCTTTGAGATTTGGCTTCGACGCCTCAAACAATGAAGCTGGGTATGAAACCATGAATTTCAGATTGCGAGTTGCCCTGGAACTCAGAGCTGGGGCCTTGAGATATTTAATGATTCTCAACTTATCATGAACCTCTTCGGAGAGTACGAAGCTCGAGGAACCAAGATGGCCAAGACCCAAGAAATGTTGCACAACTATAAAAGATTCAGCATCCGACAATTGCCACAGGAACATAATTCTAATGTTGACTCCTTGGCCAAGCTTGCTACCACCAAGGACGTAAAGTTTCTCAACATGCTCCTAATTGACTACTTGGCTTCCCCGAGCATTGCAGCTCCTGAGGAGGTAGAAGTGGTCCAACCCCAGGATGGTTGGATGGGACCCATTGTGAAGTATCTTGTCTCCAGAGACTTACGGTACGAGAAAAAGGTGGCTCAAAAGCTACTTTATCAGATGCCTCGATATGTAATTGTGGACAACTACTCTGATGTGTGTCAGAGCATGAAACCAAACTCATCCTCCGAGAAGTGCATAGGGGCTTTTGTGGCGACCACGCTGGGGGCAAAACTTCACTATGAAATTTTTGAGACAAGGGTACTTCTGGCCTACGATGAATGATGATTTGAGGGATTATGTCAAGAAATGCAAAAAATGCCAATGTTACACCAACATCCCCTGGGATCCTCCAAATAAGCTCACTTAGATGACAAGTTCGCGATCCTTTGTAGTCTGGGGCATTTACATAATTGGATCCTTGCCCACGAGAAAGGGAGGAGTAAAGTATGCTATTATGGTAGTTGACTACTTCACGAAGTGGCTCAATGTTGAACCTATCTCATCGATCACCTCCAAGAAGGCCCTGGACTTTGTCATCAAGAATATTGTTTGTTGTTACGGGCTCCCGAGGAAGATAGTCTTCGACAATGGCCTGCATTTTGATAATGAGTTATTTACCAACTTTTGTGAAAGGTATGGAGCCATGAAGAGTTTCTCCTCCATAGCTCACCCATAGGCAAATAGACAAGTGGAAGCGGTCAATAAGATGCTTAAGGCCACTTTGAAGATAAGGCTGGAATAGGCGAAAGACGCCTGACCCGAGGAGTTGCCTAAGGTATTGTTGCGCAATCGAAATAATGCTAGGACCTCCATTGGCCATTCGCCATTCTCCATGGACTATTGGTATGATGACATGCTACCAGTTGAGGTAGCAATCACCACACTCCGAAGAGATACTTACGACCCAACCACAAACCATGCTTTACTTAAGGAATCTCTGGACCTTGTTGAGGAGTTCTGAGAAGCTTCACAGGTACGTGTAGCATCCTACCAATAGAAGGTGACCAGATACTTTAATTCCAAAGTGAAAGATAGAAAATTCAAATTTGGGGCTTGGTGTTGCGAAGAGTTTTCCTGGCATCCCGAGATCCAGGGCCTGGATTGTTGGGCCCTTATTTTGATGACCCATACCATGTCAAGAGCAACGTGTGTCCCAGGACATACAAACTGGCCCGACTGAACGGGGAGTTGGTGTCGTATGCCTGGAATGCCGAGCACCTTCCCTCGTATTCCTAGTAATATGAGCAATTGTATTTTCTAAATTTTGTAATCATTTGAAGCCTCTGGGCATCTTAATGGAAATTATGTCTACAAAACATGATAGATGAAATTCAGAGAATTTGCGTGTATTTTTAATTTTTAATTTATTTATGTTTTACTACTCGAGGAGTACCTGCTTGTTGGCCTGGACAAGTGAACGTAGACTAGTCTCCGAGCTCTTGGGGGGCATAGCTAGGTCACCTCGAAAGGTAATCGCTCATGGAGCATAACCTAGGGAACTAAGCTTATTATGAGTAGAGTAAACCTAGTGGCAAGGCTTGTGAGAATGAATGAAATGGCCTAAGGATGTCAAAGTAAGGAGCCTAAACAAGCGTCCAAGAGTAAACCTAGTGTCATAAAAACCTAAGTAGCGTAAAGGAGAAGAACTCAAAGTACCTCTCGAGGAATTGGTGCCCACGAAGCAGTGCTGAGTTGCCGACTTCAAAAATGAAAAAAGGTATAAAACCCGAGAATCTTGTACTCGGGTCCAAACATTAAGTTGCCAAAACTTAAGAAAGCAGCCCCGAGTAGCCTATACTCGGAGGCAAGTATAAAGTTTCCATAACTTGAGCAAAAAGATCCAAGTCCCCTAGACTGGGCACGTAAACTATTCAACTCAATGTGACTTCTCGTGGACCATGTTCATGCGAAACAACACTAAGTTCCCGAAAACATAAGTTGTTTTGGTCTTCCAAGTCCCGAGTTGCCTAGACTCGAGTACATGCATCGAGTTTCCCAAACTTGGTGACAACCTCAAGTTACTTCCTAAGAATCGAGTGCCCTCAAAGCAACACTAAGTGTTGAGAAGACAAAAAGCCTGCGGGACATGCAAGACCCGAGTTGCCAAGACTTAGGCACAAGTCCTAAGTTTCAACAACTAGGGCATTCAAGACCTAAGTCTAGTAAGACTGAGGCCCATGTATGGTGGATAAAACATGGTTAAATAAATATATTTTGGGATTTCGCATTATGTTAAAATGTTGAAGAAAAACCTTGTAAATTTCAAGTCCAATTCACATTATTACTAAAAGCTGTGTTAAAAATGAGTTAAGTGAAAAAACAAAGAAGGCAAGTAAATAGAGCAAGCAAAATGCATTCTTAAAAAAATCATATATTTGAAATTGTTCTCGGGGGCTTGAGCATTCACTTGTCTATACCTAAGTGAAGTGAAGAGATGGCACATATGCCTACAAAAGTAAAACCAAAAAACGAAAAACTATAGGCGGCCTAGATCTTGCTAGGGGAACCTTTTCAACAATTTCTATAATTGGGTCAGCCTCAAGAATTTGGCCTGCCTCCATGGAAGCCTAAGCAGCAGCAGCGGCGGCCTCCTTTGCATGAAGGCGCTTTTTGAAGCCTTATGTTGGGATCATTGGTGAAGGCTTGTTGCTCAGCCAAGGAACATAGAGTGTGTCCTCAGCGAGTACATTTTCCTCTTTATTCAGATCATCGACGTTACCTCAAAGGTCCTCCACCTCAGACACAACCACTTGGGCTCTCTCCACCAGTTTGGAGGATTCTTCTCACGCTCTGGTGGCCTCATCCACAGATTAGGAAGCTTCTCCGAAGGCTTTGGTGGCTTCCTCCTGAGCGGCCTTGATCTCCTCCCGAGCAACTTTGGCCTCCTCCACCACCTTAGCCGTGACCGCCTTAGCATCCTTGGTACAACTTGTTGCCTCCTCGACCAATTAAAATGAGGTCTCCTCCACTGCTTGGACTAAAGACTGCTCCTCAACCACTAACTTCTCCAACTCTTGGGAGCGGGCCTTCTCATCCTCCAAGGCATTCTGGAGTTATGCAAGCTCCTTGTGGGAGACTGTTCGCTTGGCCAGCTCCACATGTGCTTACCTTAGCTCGAAGAACCTCATGGTCACGATGTTCCCCAAACGTTGACACAATAAAACACAATTTAGTATAAAATCATAAATGTGCTAACAAACAAGTTTATAGTTCAAAGGCCTACCCGGGTGGTAGCGTAGCGGCAGGAAGCATGATAGGGAATTTAAGAGTCACCCCCAAGTGTGCATAGCTGCAAGAAGTCATCTCGCATAAGGATTCAATCACTATTTTCAAACGCTCCACCCAACCAATGGGAGGTTGGGGAGCTGTGCAGCAGCTGAGCTTCCCCATGAAGAAGGACTCTCGTTCTGCTCGACCTATGGAAGGTTGGGGAGACTTCCTTTGGGAGGATTATTGTAACACCCTGGATAACCAAGGTCGTTACACTGTGTGATTATAAAGGTGCAAAACTTGCTAATCAAGTCATATAGTTGAAAATGTGACCCTAAAGTCGTAATTAGGTTAGGGTTAAAAGATTTTGGTCATAAACAGGAAATTTCTCATTAAAATAAATGTTTAATACATGGGATCCCAAAATAGGTTTTAAATGAAAATTTACAAAATTTCAAAGTTTATGTACAACCACAAGCCACTCTAATGGCAAAATAGGCACTTTAGGTTCTCCTATCCCTGTACCATCCCTCGGTCATGGCGGCTGATCAGTTGACTATGTACATTATGCCCTAGAGCTGTCCATCTCAGGACTGGTCCACCTTTCCCTTACCCTTACCTGCACCACGTAGCACCCATGAGCCAAGGCCCAGCAAGAAAACCATAATGCAGAGCATAAATAATGCAACCCGAACATGCAAAATTATGGGTTTTTCCATCGAACTTTCCCAAGCCAAAGCTCCAAAAACTCACTCCAATCATTATCCAAACTCAAAATTGAGTTCACAACCCACGATATCTCATCCATCATAAGCTAACAACATCATAAAATTAGCTAATAGCATCATAAAACATAGAAAACCAAAATTGAGCTTGAAGCTCGAGAACTTCATCTGAAAACTAGAAAACCCAGATAATCAAAATCAGGAATTGTTACCTCAGCTGAGTGAATCCAACCCTAGGTTGCCTTCAATGCTCCTCCAAACTATAGTTCCTCCAATCCCCAAGCTTAGGTCCTTAAATTCCCATCCAAAATCCAAATTCAGAGATCAACCTGAACAAAACTCTGAAAATTCAGATAAAACCTTTAAACCTTACCTTAATTTGGAAGCTAATTCCAGTTGAACTCCTTAGCCACTCCAAATATCAAAGTCCCAAGACCTAGCCTAGACTTTCTCTGAATTCTCAGCTTCAAAATCCATAAGAGAGGGTGAAAGAGAGAGAGCAAATCATGTGGGAGAGAGAGAGGTAAGTTGAGTGCCCTGTTTCCCTTCTTTTTCCTTTAGTTTCTAACACCTTCTACTATTGTCTAAGGAAAACTAAGTATCAGTTATCCCCCTTAATAATCAAAAGACTATTTTACCCTCCCAACTAAAACTAAACCTTTTAATCAATCTAAGGGTATTTTGGTCATCTGCTCCCAATTCCCGCTAATTCCTCGAGTGTCCCTATTATTTACCACTTAAATCCCGTCATCCAAATTAATCACCTATTATTTTCCCCAAAGTCTAAAAATCTCCAACATATCTCCCAAATTCCCAGAAATACCCCAGGGTCCCTCGAGCCAGGTATAAATCCCCGCCGTGACTATTTCGCTAAACCGCCCACTAAGATCGCCTCGAGCCATATGCTGCAAATACATCCACATAATAATGTGGTCTTAACAATTTACCACCAATAATCACATTAATGCCCTCAACGGGCCAAAATTATAAATATGCCCTTATAAGCTAAACAGGGTCCACATGCTTATTAATACTCATAAATATGCATTTCATACATCCACATAATCATATAAGCATGCTTATCACATAATCATGCATTTAATCATTTAAATCACACATAAACTAATTATGCCCTCCCGACACACTAATCAAGGCCCTTAAGCCTTATTAGTGATTTTAGGTCGTTACAATTATCTTGCCGAAGGTATTCCACCAACGTTTTGACCTCGTGCTCTCCCTCCTCCAGATGCTCATTAAAGTGCTCCACCATGACCTTGCATTTCTCCAGCTATTCTCCCTCGTAGTCTTTGGGGAAGGTCACCAACCAAGGATTCTCATCTAGAGGGCTATCTGACATTTCTAGGGACATTTGGTTAGCCTCCTCTTTAGACACCCCTTCCCCTCGGGTGGGGGACCCACGAAAGTGGTCAATAACTGGTGGATCATCCACCATTGGGACCTCCTTTGAGAGCAGTGGCTGGAGCTGTGGTTCCAGCTGTTGGAGTTACGGGCACTACTACTAGTGCTGCAGGGACTTGTATTTTGGCTGGTCCCTCTAGCCTCTTCCTTTTGGCGCGAATAGAGTTCGCCAACCACATTTGATCTGCAAGTGAGAAAATAGACAAAACCATATGAAGACAAGTACAAAATGTGCATAAAATTAAAAGAAATTAGTCGAGAGAACGTGGGCTTCTAAGAAGCCCCACCACTAGGTGACTCCTCTGGGTAAAGATCTATGTGTGCAAACTCCCTCACAAGCCTACCCATCTCCTGGGTGGTGTTGGTCTCATATTGACAAAATTGGTCCACTTAGAAAGACGTCACATCGTCTAGTGGCACGAATACTCACGGAGGTAGTCTTCTCCTATGAGTATGAAGGTAGACATCGATCAGGTGCTGGTAATCTTGGAATTCCTTCATAGTGTAGCGACTGTAACAATTATGATCCTATACTTTATCAAGCCCACGTAGCTAATGTGTTGTCCTGCTCGAAGAAGACCGGCAACAATTATGTTCTCCTCTTTGACTAGGTAGCTTAATTCTAGCTCCACGTCTAAGAGACCCTTCATCTTCTATAAGAAATCGTCATACGCTTGGACAGATGGGGTTTGTCGAAAGGGACCTACAAAGCGGAAACTACCAAGTATTAGGAAACTTCCAGACAGAAAATACCCAACTCAAGAGACGCAAGCACACTTACCAACCCAGGAGAACTCGAGGATGAGAGTAGGTTTGGTCCATGATGGGAAACCATTCGTGAAAAAGAATTGGTCTTTTCAGTACCACGCATGGCTCTCATTGTGATGAGGAGCCTTGTACACCATGTTGGGTTAGCAAACTTCATCAAGGTGTAGTACCTCTAGAGGTCACTCTGTTTCTTCCTTGGGGGTGGTATGAAAGGTTTAAAGGTACAGGACTTCAATTGGAGAAGGCTTTGGCTAATTCCTTTTCCAGTACAGGATATACAAGCCCTCGAGGACTCGATATTCATTCGGGGACAAATGAAAGGGAGCGATCTCCATATACTTCAAAAATTTGACGAAGTATTGGTGTAATGGCAGGGCAACTCCGGCCATCAGGTGTGATTGGCTCCATGCTCCGAGCCCATTCACACTACGGTGCGCTCTCTTCGTCTCTCGAAAAAGACATACCAGAAACTCCTCCTTGATCACATAATATCTCATGATGTGCTCTAGGGCCATGAGACTCTTTAACTTGCTAGGGACCTGTTTCAATCTCAAACCCGTAGCCTCACACTATTGGGTGGGGTGAGGAATGGGAGGCTCATTCACTTCCTTTACTGTCATGCCCCTATGGCAGGCATCTCAGCAGCAGGAGCAACCTCTGTTACCACCAGCTCCCGTCCTAGTGCTCGGGCCTCCTCCCATATTTCCTCCTACTGCTATCCTCCTTCTCGAGCCATGGCATGAAGTTTGTGGTCAAACTCGTAAAAGCCTTGTTGGTGTAGCTCTCGGAGCTCTTCGGACATCTGAAAACAATAACAAAGTATTTATCACCTTGACAGAAAGGAAATGGGCCAAAACACGAGAACTCCTAAGACAACTACTCAAGGAATGGAGGAGAATAGAAATTTATAAGGGAAAGGACTGTCGCCAGAACCCTAAATCGGCCCCCGAAGAACACCACCAGAAACTACCGAACTTCACCAGAATCTGGAAATTTTTCCAAAATTCGGTAAGATGCCCAATATGCGAAATTTTTTCCAAACGACCCAAACGGTCCATTTTGGCTAGTTTTAATGCTAGCCTAAACCTAGAATGACACTAGAGGAGGCTAAAATCACCCGTGAATCCTAAAATATTAAAAGTCTAGGCCTAAACCCAAAAAGCATCAAGAACACTCAAATAGAAAAGGGATAGTAGAAATGTACTCGAGATTAACCGCCTGTAAATGTTGTAGTGTGTGCGAACACAAAATTACTTTATGCTATTTAGCAGAAGTAGTTCGAATCCCTCCAACCTTCTGTTGGGATTTATGCCCTTAAAGCATATTTCTGTATGAAAGATTAGTGTTAATTAAATAAAGTTAATATTTTGCACTTGCATTTGTATTTAATTATACATGCCATTTATCATGAAGATCAATAATTATTAATGTTGTATTGAATTAAGTATATGTATAATGACATATATACAAGAGGATTTAACTCAAGATAATAATTTAAAAAATGTCTGTAATCACTAAATAAAGTGGGAGCTTTCTTTAATAAGGATTATGAGTACAATCCATCTTTTTTTAAGACATAGTAGTTTATCCGGACTACAAAGTGTAGCGACGCAAAAGGATAGAGCTATCGTATACAATATAAATTGTATTGGGCTGACACACGATGAAAGAAACAACTTCCGATAATCTCCGTTAAAATATAGATGTTCAACATTCATCAATCAATGGTCGTTTAAGAATTGACCTCGATCCTGCAGTGAGTAAGGTTCATTATTCTTATGACCAAATTCCTGATATATTGGAGTCATAGAATTGTAAGTGGCTGTGAACTTACTTCACAGATATGGAATCTGCTCTTTACTTAAAAAAAGAGCATCATATTTGTTCCTTTCAATGTTGATTTGGGGCTTGAACATAGAACGCTCAATTTCTGTTAGAGAACATAAATTTCATTATGTAATTAAATTTATTGAATAATGTTCATTAGAGGATCAATGGAACTATTTGATGAAGAAATAATTAGAGAGATTAACGGACATTAAGACCTAGCTCTAATTATGAACAACTAGCAGAGGGTCATAACTCATGCAACGACTCAATCAATGGACAACTTCATAGTTATAGCTTCTAATAATATAAGACTGTAGTTGTGAGAGTTCAACTATGAATTTCTAGTGGAATAGTTCATAGTTAATAAATTAATTAATAGAACTAAGAGTTAGTGAAATTAATTAAATTATTGAAGCTTAGAACTACAGGTCCATATTGTCCCTGTACTAGCTCGATAATAGAGAGGTAGGATTTTGGTATTAAAAGGAAATAATTAAAAATAATAAAGTATTAATTTTATTCTCACAAATTAATATTGTTTGTGAAATAATATTTAATGACAAATAAAATTATGTGAATAATTTTATGAAATTTATTTTTATTGAAAATTAATTTAATAATATTTAATTTTGTGGTATAATTGTATACTACCTAATAAAATATAATAAAGGCCCAACAAATATCATTTTATGGAGATCAAATACCACAGGGCCAAAAGTTGTGTAGTTGGTGCCAACCATAATCCAAATGGACTATGGCCCACCCATAGGCCGAATGAGATTAGGGCTAGGTCTTCTCTCTATTGTTATATAAATAAAACATACTATAATGCCCTACTTCCTTAGAGTCATTACTAAGTGCATTTAAATCATGCCATTAGCTCGCTAATCGAGGTTTTAGGTTAAAAGTGTAGCTAAAATTGTGACGAAAGTCGTTTAAAGGCATATAATATAAAAATGTGGTCATTCATTGGAAACATAAATAGTTAAACATTTGGGATCCCAAAATACTGTTTAGAAAATACTTTACATCTCAAATACATTTAAGGTTAACTTAGGCGACAAATCAACTATTACAGTACATTTTCCAAAAAATAACCCTAGCCATGGCGGCCATCGTTCCACGCATACCATACTCATGGTTGGTCTACTTTTCCCTAGCCCTTACCTGCACCATAGAGCACCCGTGAGTTGAAGCCCAGCAAGAAAACTCAACACAACACAAATAACATATGCATATCTATCAACATCATATAACAAAGCAGCCTACAGGCTAAACACATATTGACCATGCCGTCCCAGGCGCTTTACCAGGCCCTAGGTTCGCAGTCTTTACTAAGAGGATGTCTCCAGCATCCTAGGAGGGTCTCGCCCTAACGGCCTGCACTCTGCATGCTCAATACCGATCTCGGCCCCTTGCTATACACGGCTCCCTGCCATTCTCGGCCTTCTCCGTTCTCGGCCGTCACCGTTCTTGGCCTTCACCGTTCACTCACAAATATGCATCACATAATGTAATAATAGATAATTAAACATACACTAGGGCTACGCCCCTGCAATTCAATCAATAGGGCCACGCCCAACAATATAAACAATAGGGCCACTCCTTGCTCTATGGGTACAACAATTTTCTTACCTGTGTCCCAAGCTATCTGAGCACCGCAATCCCGAGCACAGTCCTCTTACACAAGCCTCATTGAAAACCTAGTCACCACATATTCTTAATAGCCATCCATCAAGTTCTAATCCAATAAATAACTTCGAGATAAAATTCTAGCCTGTAGAAACCTAAATTTCTACTAAACTGGGTAGTAGAAATTGTCCCAAGCGCCTAGGTTCGAGCGCCCGAGCCTTACCAAACCTAGAAACCAACCTAAGGCAAAAATCTCCAGGCGGGCAGCGACTTGGCCCTAAGAATCACAGCTTGCCCCTAAGTCAATGACCACGAACCTAAGCCATAGGAGAGGCACGTTGCGACTTGCCCCCTAGGGTCGTAGTGCGCCCCTAAACTGAGCACATCCAGGGCCTACAGGGCACACGCGCCACGACACCCCAAAACTAGGTCGCGGCACTCCCCCTTCAAACCCAGAAATTCTGGGTTTCTCCTCCTCTTTCTAGCAAAAGACTACTAAGCTTCAAACTAAGTTCTAACCAAAATTCAAAACCAAGCCCAGAGTTTTTATTCCCATAGTCTAAACATCACAACTAAACTTCTAAGCAATTCAAACTCTCACAAGACAACCAATTTCAAATAAAATACATCTCACAAAACCAGATCTCATGCAAGCTTAAGTTCTAACAACAAAACTAGCAGAAAAAACATGATGATCAAGTTTAAGAGCTTATCTTTGAACTTAAATAAGCCTCTGAACTAATTCCCTGAGTTCCAAGATTTTGACCTCCCAAGTTCCAGCCTTGAACCCTTGAATTTCTAGCCTAAAATCCTTCAAAAATTCTTCAAACACCAAGCACCATAGAGAGAGGAGGTGAGAACCGAAGGAGAGAGAGACTTGAGAGTTTCTACCTTATTCTTTTCTTAGTTCCAGTGTTTTCTCAAGCCACTAAGTGTATACCCAATCTTAACAAAAAGACTAAAATTCCCCTTAAGTCTACCCAAATCTTCAAGTGCCACCAAGGGCAATTTCGTCAATTGCCAAGTCTCGCTAATTCCTCGAGTGTTCCTATAAATCCCCGTTTAATCCCGACATGTCTAAATAATTATTAAATTACTACCCATTACTCAATAGTTCCCGAACACATATAACATTGTAAAAGTACCCCTAGGCTCCTCCCAAGCCGAGTATTTGACCCTGTTGTGACTTTCTAGATAAAATTCTCCCTATGACCGTCTCGGATCGTGCATCACAAATATATCACCACTCACTTGTGGTATCACTCACAATATACACAAATATTGCATTTATGCCTTCAACGAGCTAAACTTACAAATATGTCCCTAATAACCAAATGCGGACCATATGCATATTTTTTATTCACCTAAACATTCATTTCTAATCACATAATCACGAAAATCATATAATAACGTAATTAAATCAAGTATTTCCCTCCCAACATGCTAATCAAGGCCCTAAGCCTTATTAGAAAATTTGGAACGCTACAACTATCCCCTCCTTACAAAAATTTCATCCTCAAAATTACCTGAATAACTCGGGATACCGATCCCGCATATCTGTGTCAAGTTCCCAAGTCGCCTCTTCCACTTTGCAGTTACTCCACAACATTTTTACTAAGGCAATGGTCTTGCTGCGCAAGACTTTATCCTTTCGGTCGAGAATCTAATACGGCTTCTCCTCATACAACAAATCTTTCTCGAGCTCCAAGTTCTCTTAACTCAGCACGTGCATGGAATCTGATACATACTTCCGAAGCATGGATGCGTGAAACACATCATGAACCCCTGATAGAGCTAGAGGTATCGCCAATCTGTAAGCTACCTCTCCAACCCGTTCTAGAATCTCAAAAGGGCCAAAAAACCTAGGGCTCAGCTTGCCCCATACACCAAACTATTTCACTCCTCTCAATGGAGAAATTTTGAGAAATACATGGTCATTGACTTGAAACTCTACGCTCTTGCATCTCAAGTCTAAGTAACTCTTCTGGCGACTCTGGGAGGCAACCATTCGAGCTCTAATCTTTTCAATCGCTTCATGGTCCTCTGTATAATCTCAGGACCAAGATACCTTCTCTCACCCGTCTCATCCCATTGGATAGGTGATCACACTTCTTCCCATATAACATTTCATACGGAACCACTCCGATAGTCACTTGATAGTTGTTATTGTATGAAAACTCAATCAAAGGGAGATACTTACTCCAAGATCCCCCAAAGTCCAGCACACAAGCTCGTAACATATCGAGCAGTATCTGAATCGTCCTCTCAGACTGTCCGTCCATCTAAGGATGACAAGCGGTACTAAACTGCAATTGCGTGCCCATAGCCTTTTCCAGGCTCTCCAAAAACTTGGAGGTGAAGGTGGGGTCCCTGTTGAATACTATCGACCTTAGAGCCCCATGTAGTCGCACAATTTCCTTCACATACAATTTAGCATACTGCTCCATAGTATAAGTTGTCCTAACAGGTAAAAAGTGGGTGGATTTGGTATACCAATCCACAATCACCCACATGGATCATATTGTCCCACAGTCTTTGGTAATCCAACCACGAAATCCATGGTGATATCCTCCAATTTCCACTCTAGAATCCCTAGAGGCTACAACAATCCTGCTGGCCTCTGATGTTCAGCCTTTACTTGCTGACAAGTTAAACACTTTGCCACATAATCTACCACATCCCTCTTCATTCCTGGCCACAAATATAGAGCTATCAAATCTTGGTACATCTTCATTGTACCCGGATGTAAAGAGTAGGGAGTGGTATGATATTCATCCAAGATTTCTGGTCGAATACCAAAATCCATCGGAACGCAAATCCGGGCTTTATACTTCCATAGTCCCTTCTCCGAAATAGAGAAGTCCTTAGCTGCTCTGGCTAAAACGCTCTCTTTGTGCTCTCTCAACTGGGGATCCTCCCCTTATGCCTCCTTGATCCTCTCAAGGAGCGTAGAATGGAGAGTGATGTTGGCTAACTGACTAACCTCCACCTCTATACCCGCTCTAGTCATCTGTTCAGCTAACTTATTTGATATCTGCCTCGAACTAAACAACTGTCCTGGGCCCTTCCGACTCAGCGCACCGGCCACTACATTGGCCTTCCCAGGGTTATATAGAATATTACAATCGTAATCCTTTACTTATTCTAGCCAATGCCTCTGGCGCATATTCAGATCCTTTTGAGTAAAGAAGCACTTCAAACTCTTATGGTCGGTGTATATTTTGCACTTCTCACTATACAAGTAATGTCTCCAAACCTTAAGTGCAGATACCACCACCGCCAATTCCAAATCATGTGTGGGATACCTCTGTTCATATTCCTTCAACTGTCTCGACGTATAGGCTATTACCTTTCCAGCTTGCATCAGAACACATCCCAAACCCTGCCTGGAAGCATCACAATAGACTACAAACTTCTCACTGTCTAACGACAAACTTAATACTAGAGTGATGATCAGTCGCTGCTTCAATTCCTTGAAACTGTTCTCACACCTGTTTGTCCATACATACTTAGTCTTTTTACACGTCAATTTGGTCAATGGTGTGGCTATTCTGGAGAATCCCTCGACCAACCACCGATAGTACCTTGCCAATCCAGAAAAGCTCATAATCTCTGGTACACTACTCGGCCTAGGCCATTCTCTCACTGCTTCAATCTTTCTTGGGTTAACTAGAATCCCCTCCTTATTGAAAATATGACCCATAAATGTTACTTGCGGTAGCCAAAACTCACATTTGCTGAACTTAGCATATAACCTATGCTCTCTCAACCGCTGCTCGTTCTTTGTCTCTGACTGAGAGTACACCAGTATGTCATCAATGAATATGATCACAAATTTTTCAAGATAATCCTTGAAGACCCTATTCATCAAGTCCATAAAGGTAGCTGGGGCATTGGTTAATCCAAAGAACATAACCAGGAATTCATAGTGTCCATACCTCGTGCGAAAAACAGTTTTTGGTATGTCCTCTTTATTCCTTAATTGATGGTAGTCCGACCGAAGATCGATCTTAGAGAACATTGTCTTCCCCTGTAGTTGATCAAACAAGTTGTCGATCATGGGTAGTGGGTACTTGTTCTTAATGGTCTACTTGTTCAGCTCCCTATAGTCAATACACATCCTTAAGGATCCATCCTTCTTCTTAACGAACAACACTGGAGCACCCTATGGCAAAAATCTCGGTCTAATGAATCCCAAATCCACTAACTCTTGCAACTGAATCTTTAGTTCCTTCAACTCTGCTGGAACCATTCTATAAGGTGTCCTGGGTACTGGCTCCGCCTTTTGCGCCAACTCTATAGCAAACTCGATCTCACGGCGTGGCGGAAATCCTGGAAAATCTGCAAGGAACAAATCTGGAAACTCACATACTAGTCTGGTCTCACTCAACCCAACTAACACAACTCTAGAGGTATCTGCAATGTTTGCTAGGAATCCTATGAAACCCTCTTGCATTAGGTCTCTAGTCTTCAATGCTGAAATCATAGGAACTTGCGGTCCACTCACTATCCTCATGAATACAAATGGTACCTCCCCTTCCAGTTCAAAAGTCACCATCTTGCGCTTGCAGTCTATTGTCACCCCGTACTTCGATAACCAATCCATCCTTAGGATCATATCAAAGTCATCCATTGCTAACTCAATCAGATCAACGGACAGCTCGCTACTGTCTTTCTCTACCAGCAATGATCTATCCCATTTCCTAGAGACTATCAGTTCCCCAGTTGGCAACAAAGTCTGAAACCCCCTATCATACAAATCACTAGGTCTACACAACTAATATATCACTCTAGCATAAACAAATGAATGGGTAGCCCCTGAATCAATCAATGTTGTAAAAAAAGAACCAACACTAGAAATCTAACCTGTCATGATCGAGGGGCTAGCCTAAGCCTCAGTCTGGGTCAAGGTAAATACTCTGGTAGGAGCAAGACTGTCGCTCTATTTTGACTCTTCCTTTATGGCTTGTGGGCAATCCTTCCTCAGATGACTGATGCTCCCACAAGTAAAGCAGGTTCTGATCCCATTCTCCCTAATGTTGTTGTCTGCATCGAGGATACACTGGGAAATTCCTCCAGTTGCCTCCTTTGCCCTGACGGCCATTGAAAGCTCCCGGTGCCCTCCTATCCGAGCCAAGAGGAACAAAAGAGTCTGGCGCCTTTCTCTTCTGCTCACTGGGGCCGTTACCTCGACTAGATCTAGTAAAAGGAGGCACCATCCTCCGAACATCGTGCCTAGCAGTGCCTTCTCTCCATATTTGACCCTCGACCCCCTCAGCTGTAAAGGCCTTGTACACTTCCTGTGCATAGGTGGCAGTCCCCAGATCCAAAGTTATCTTGACATCCCAAGTGATCATGACATTCAATCCCCGCACAAACCGATCTCTTCATGTCATGTTAGTCGGCACTAGATCCAACATGACCTTTGCTAACCGGTCAAACTTCAGAGCATACTTAGTAACCGTCATTCGATTATGAGTCAGGTTGGTAAACTCATCAACCTTCGAAGATCGGACTATGACACTATAATACTTCTCATTAAAAATGTTTATGAACTCTTCCCAGGTCATAACTGCAACATTCCTTCTCTGTGACACAACATCCCACCAAATGCGGATGTCTTCTCTCAACGTGTAGCTGGCACAAGCTACCCTCTCATTCCTTTCCACCCTCATGAAATCAAGGATTGAAGAAATCGTGTTCATCCACTGCTCTGCCTGCAGTGGGTCTGGTCCACCCTCTAAGGTGGGAGGATGCTACTTCCTAAATCTCTCATACAAAGGTTCCCATCTATTTTCCATAGTAGGCTGGGCTGGCACTGGTGCCACAGCCTATGGGACCTGCAACCCAATGCCCTAAGGAGGGGTCTGTTGCCTTAACTGTCGAAGCTCTTCTTCTGTTTGGTGAAGTCTAGCTTCCATCTCAGCGAATAACTGTTGCCAATTTAGTGGGGCAGGAGGAGGGTCCTGACCCTCGTTGTCATCCTCGGCCCTATTTCTGCAGAGTCTGATTGATCGTCGTGGCATCACAACAATATGTCTGCAATCAATGATGCTGATCACCAGGTACGATAACAACATCCAAAACCACCTCCCAATTCACATCAACCAATCACAACCAACAAATCCACATATCACAAATAACATACAACAATAAAGGGGGCCATGCCCTAGCATCATACATATGTCAACTCATTCATCATGCTCTACATAAGTACTCAGGATAATAGGGCACATTAACAAGCAATTAAACATATAATTAAATAACTACCAACCAACCCTGAGTCCAGCTTGTCACTGGCAGCGAGCGTACATGTTCGGTCAATCTCCAGGAACCATAAACCTTGGCTCGCTCTGATATCAAGTTGTAACGCCCTACTTCCTTAGAGTCGTTACTAAGTGAGTTTAAATCATGCCATTAGCTTGCTAATCGAGGTTTTAGGTTAAAAGTGTAGCTAAAATTGTGACGAAAGCCGTTTAAAGACATATAATATAAAAATGTGGTCATCATTGGAAACATAAATAGTTAAACATTTGGGATCCCTAAATACTGTTTAGAAAATACTTTACATCTCAAAATAAATTTAAGGTTGACTTAGGCGACAAATCAACTATTACAGTACATTTCCCCAAAAATAACCCTACCTGTGGCGGCCGGGCAAGCCAAACATGTACCCGTCACCCCACACTCTCATACTCATGGGTGGTTGACTTTTCCCTTGCCCTTACCTGCACCATAGAGCACCCATGAGCCAAAACCCAACAAGAAAACTCAACACAAAACAAATAACATATGCATTTCTATCAACAACATATAACAAAGTAGCCAATAGGTTAAACACAAAGCAGCCATGCCGTCCCAGGCTCTTTACCTGGCCCTGGGTTCATGGTCTTCACTGAGAGGATGTCTCCAGCATCCTAGGAGGGTCTCGCCCTAATGGCCTGCAATTTGTGTTCTCAATACTGATCCTGGCCCCTTGCTGTACAAAGCTCCTTACCGTTCCCGGCCTTTGCCATTCCTGGCCTTCGACGTTCACTCACTATTATACATCACATAATGTAATAACAGATAAATAACCATACACTAAACTTAAACACTAGGGCTACGCCCTGCAATACAAACAATAGGGCCACGCCCTGCTCTACAGGTACAATAGTTTTCTTACCTGTGTCCCAAGCTATCTGAGCACCGCAATCCCGAGCACAGTCCTCTAACACGAGCCTCGTTGAAAACCAAGTCACAACATATTCATAATAGCCATCCATCAAATTCTAATCCAATAAATAACTTCGAGATATAATTATAGCCTCCGAGACCTTAATTTCTACTAAACTGGGTAGTAGAAATTGTCCCGAGCGCCTATGTTCGAGTCCCCGAGCCTTACCAAACCTAGAAACCAACCTAAGGCAAAACCCCCAGGCGGGCCACGACTTGGCCCCAAGAGTCACGACTTGCCCCTATGTCAGAGACCAAGAACCCAAGCCATAGGGGAGGCGGGGTGCGACTTGCCCCTTGGGTCGCGGTGCACCCACAAACCCAAGATCACACCCAGGGCCTACAATGCACACGCGATGCGGCACCCCAGAACTGGGTCGCGGTGCGCCCCTTCGAACCCATAAATTCTAGGTTTCTCCTTCTCTTTCCAGCCAAAAATCACAAATCTTCATACTAAGTCCTAGCCAAAATTCAAAACCAAGGCCAGAGTTTTTGTTCCCATAGTATAAACATAACAACTAAACTTCTAAGCAATTCATACTCTCAAAAGACACCCAAATTCAAACCAAATACAACTAACGAAACCAGACCTCATGCAACCTTATGTTCTACCAACAAAACTAGCAGAATACAACTTGATGATCAGGTTTAAGAGCTTACCTTTGAACTTAACTAAGCCTCTGAACTAATTCCCTGAGTTCCAAGCTTCTAGCCTCTCAAGTTCCAGCCTTGAACCCTTGAATTTCTGGCCTAAAATCCTTAAGAAACTCTTCAAACACCAAGCACCGTAGAGAGAGGAGGTGAGAACCAAAGGAGAGAGAGACTTGAGAGTTTCTACCTTGTTCTTTTCTTAGTTCCAGTGTTTTCTCAAGCCACTAAGTGTATACCCAATCTTAACAAAAAGACTAAAATTCCCCTTAAGTCTACCCAAATCTTCAAGTGCCACCAAGGGCAATTTCGTCAATTGCCAAGTCTCGCTAATTCCTCGAGTGTTCCTATAAATCCCCGTTTAATCCCAACATGTCTAAATAATTATTAAATTACTACTCGTTACTCAATAGTTCCCGAACACATATAACATTGTCAAAATACCGCTAGGCTCCTCCCGAGCCGGGTATTTGACCTCGTTGTGACTGTATAGATAAACTGCTCCCTAGGATCGTCTCGGATCATGCATCACAAATATATTACCACTCACTTGTGGTATCACTCACAATATACACAAATATTGCATTTTTGCCCTCAACAGGCTAAACTTTCAAATATGCCCCTAATAACCAAATGGGGCCCACATGCATATTTAATTCACCTAAACATGCAATTCTAATCACATAATCACGAAAGTGATATATTAACGTAATTAAATCAATTATTTCCCTCTCGACATGCTTGTCAAGGTCCTGAGCCTTATTAGCAAATTTGGGACGCTACACATACCATCAAGAGAGAAGATGAGACATCACATGCATTTCACGTTATTTTCCACGAGAGAAAAATAGAGAACTTTGTTCCCTCTAAATTGTGAGAAGAACACTCTCTTATTTGTTTAGATTCAAAAGTGTGTTCTTGTGTATCCTACCAAATAACATAGGCATCCACCTATCTCCACTTTGTGCGAGCGATAGTATGGAAGATGGTGGATTAGGAGTCTAAGACGTTATTTGATCTACACTTGTTCTACATCTATAATAAGGTATTTCTTTTTTTCTTTTATTTAGATTCATGACGCATGAGAAAGATTCCATTCTGTTTGTGGTTTCTAGAGTGATTCTTTCTTATGCTTTAATAATTGTTATTATCGCATTGAAATATTATATCATTCTTCCGCCAGATTGTCAATCACATGATCGAAAACCAACACCTTCTAGGATCATGAACGTAGAACTTATGGCACGATGATGGTGTTCTTGGTGAATAGGAGGTTTTCAAAGCTCTAGAATGGAAAAAATTTCGAATGCAAGGGTAAAATGAATGGGAGGCAAAATTTCAAGATTTATACTCGAGAACTTAGTGGAGAAGCAATTCGTTCCCAACCATTGATCACCTAGGAAATAGGCACTGATCATTATCACAATATGGGAAAAAGATGCCTCGGGTGTAGGGCGAAAGGACGCCTCATGTACAGATTAGACGTGTTGGGATGTGGAAAAGACTCCTCATTAAATGTCACCGATTGATGGGCCCAGCAATAGGGAGTCGACATGTGGCGTCACCCTTTTATAGGTGTCAAGCCTCGAAGAGCCCAAATGTGTCCCTTTGAATATGTCCCTTAAAATTACTCCTCAGTCTATATAACACCCTACTAATACATGACAATTACACAGTGCGTTTAAAATGGTGCTTAACTCATTAAGCGAGTCATTTGGACTTAAACGTGTTATTAAAGTTAGTTAAAGGGTTAGGTATTAACAATTTTAGCCAAAAGAATATTACTTTTCATTAAAAAGCTTCAGTATGTACATGGGATCCCATAAAAGAGTTTATAGACAAATACAAATGTAAATAAGGTACAAAATTGTCGACCTATGCGAAAAATAAACTGAAACCCTAGATCTGCAAAAGAAGTCTTGACCGTGGCAGTGGAGCAGGCCGCATATGTACATGTCACCCTAAAGCTCTCCAACTCATGGATGTTCCAGCTTTTCTTTGCCCTTACATGCACCACGTTGCTCCCGTGAGCCAAGGTCCAACAAGAAAACTGAATTCAACAGAACAGATAATCAACAAGATATAAATCATGAGTAGCATGCTTAGCAGTTATAATAAAACTCAAGCAGACACATAATATATTTGCAAGGCTATAGTGTTGCACGAGCACTTACCGCACTCTCGAATTGGCCCAGCCAGAACGACCTGCATTCCACAGGTTAAGGCCGACCACGAATTATAAGCCAAACTTTCAAGACAAATACAAACAGAAAAGCATCTCACATACAATACAATTTTACACAGTTCAATACATTCACATGTAACCAGGTATTCAAAGTGTGGTTATAACCATGTTCAATAACTGGGGCCAATGCCCTAATCTTAGTGCAGGTGCAATTTTCTTACCTCGAGTCCTCAGTGATTTAATAAGGCGACCCTAGTGCGATCCTTTCCTCTCGAGCCTAGCGGTAATCCCTAGTCACAACATTTGAGAAATTCCATCACGAACTAAAACTAATAAAGAGCTTCAAGACCAAGCCCTAGCCCTCGGGACGTCAGATTCCACTAAACCGAGTAGCAGAATCGTTCTCGAGCCCTCTGATTTAGTTCCCTAAAACCCAAACTAAACATATTCTAAAATTATATTTAGTGCCGCGGCGCCCCCTAATTGCACCACGGCCCCAAAATAGGCCAAGAAGCCTCTAAGAAATCATAAGCATTTTGAGCTGCGGCACCCCACTTGCAGAGTGTTTGACCCAAAAATTATTCCCATTTTGTGCTGCGGTGCTCCCTACTGAGGGTTGCAACGCCATGGCGGTCTGAGGGAAACCCACCCTCGAAGACATTCAAGCGAGTCGCGACGCTCCTACCAAGCCCCGTGATGCTACCGTGAGAAACCCAGAAACTACAATTTCAAAAATCACAAACCGAACCAATTCACCCCCAAAACAGGGTTCTCACCAATTTTGAGCCTAATCCCAACCATAGTTTAGTAGGACAACCCATAAACACTACAAATTAACACTAACATGTGCCCAATATCCATCAAAATCCCAATTCTCAAGAATTTTCCCAAAACCGAAATAACTCAAAGAAAGACAGCAAACTAACCTCAATCCCTCTGTAAATAGGAATCCTCTAGCTTAATGATGTCCCTGGCAGCCCTAATCCTCAACAACAAGCTTCAACTCTCCTTAAGGACCCCTACTTCCCATGCTTCAAACCTTTTTTTGTGTGTTCTTACCAAATGGTGAATAAACTAGAAGGAAGGGAGTGAGGAAGACTAAACGTGAGTGTGAACTGCTCAAAACTTAGCTTAGTTCACTTCATCTAATGGTAAAAAAGAACACTATACCCTCTTCCTCCAAAGAACCTCTAAATTAACCCCCAAGGGAATTTTGGTCCTTTTGCTTAAATCTCTACTAAACCTCAAATTTCACCACTAATTCCCAATTAATCCACTAATCCTCCAAATACTAATATCTTTCTCAAATATATTGCATAACCCAAAAATTCTCGGTAATTCACCAAATTATCAAAATACCCCTTGGCTCACTCCAAGCAAGGTATTTATCCACGTTGTGAATTTTCTAATAACTTGTTCAAATGGACCGACTCGTGTTGAATATCTTAAATATATCCACATAATAATGTTGTCTCAAACATATAGCACATAAAATTACAAATATACCCTAAATAGGTCAAAATTACAAAAATACCATTTTTAACCAGAAAGGGCCTATAAGAACATTTAATACTCATAAACATGCATAAAAAATCATATCATAAAATAAATCATATAATTCACATATAAAAATTCAATAAAATCACAAATATCATAGATAAATCCAATTATGTCCCTTCCGGCATGCAAATCAAGGAACTAAGCCTTATGATGAATTTTGGGACGTTCCAGTCCAAGTCTCCATTGTCCGAGGATGAGTGAAGACTTGGGGGGCATATGTTGTCCATATTCTCTCCATGTGACATGTGGCAATCATTAAGGATTAATTAAGCTTCCCAGAAGTTAATGAATCCCTTGTGAGATCGCCTAGAGCTCCTCAAGAGGAAAGCCTCTTCCCGTGTTGACCGTGTACCGCCTCCAGAGAAGTATGTCCTCGAGGAGGACTACGTCTTGAGAACTAAAACAAGGTCGTCCTCCATTTCCTCTCCATTCAAGTTCTACTAGCCTGTGAGAACTGTCCTCCAGACATGGAGTAGAGTGCCTGGTGCCAGACGCAGTGACCCTGGACCACAAGCAGCTGTCTGATATTTCATTGTTACCCAAGCCATGGTGTTGAATCCGTAAATGCGACTAGCAAGATGTCTCCCGATGCCGTCTGACTTTGGAAAAAGTGCAGCCACCCCTTGTGATATGCCTGGGCCCACCCTCTCCTTAACTAAGGGAATGTATATTTATTATTTATTAATACCCATTAAGGGAGATTGTAATAAATCCCCTTTAATGAAATTAATTATCGTAAGCCATCTATAAATAGGGCTAGGACACAAATGAAGATTTGTTGTCCAAAAATATCTTTTTCTAGCCTTCTCCTTGGAACTTCTTGAAGCTACAATAATTGAATGAGATTGGGATTCACAAGCCTTGATCCTTCATACAAGTCAAGTTTTCTTGATGAAGATCTTGGAGAAAACTAGTAATCTTTAAAGCTAGAAAGAGAGAGAGAGATGACAGATCCAGTCACCAATTAACTCAAATGAACCCTTTAAATAGTATTGAAACCTCATTAAACTCAACCAAATGGCACGGTAGCTAATTGGAAAAATAATAAACAGTATCACAGATTTGAACCAGACTATAAAATATCACAATGGAGCATAAGGGTAAAGCCCTATTTCCCCAGAGTCGTTACTAAGTGAGTTTGAAACATGCGAATCACTCGCTAATCAAGATTTTAAGTTAAAATGTGTAGTTAAATAAATTGTAAACTTATTTAAATAAGATTTCGGTGTAAAAAGTCGGTCGTTCTTTTAGATCATGAAAATGGATACATTGGGATCCCAAAAATATCGTTTAAAAACATATTTACAACTCAAAAAGTTACTTTACAGTCGACCTAGGCAACAAAATCAATGTTCATGACCAGCTCCTCAAAATACCCCAGCGGTGGCGACCAAATAGGCCAAACATGTACGCACCGCTCCATGCCCTCTAACTCATGGTTGTTTGGTCTTTTCCTTGCCCTTACCTACACTATAGAGCACCCGTGAGACGAGGCCCAGCAAGAGAACCTTAAAGCACAACATACTATAATTTATCCCAACCAATAAACACTTAATTCAAGACAATAAACAACCTATAAACTGTTATTAGAATACGCACTGGCAAAGTAGCACAACAACATCACATCATAGCAATATCGTAGCACATAGGTATATCAACATAGCATCATACCAACATATCAACACATAAACACAATAGCATATCAACTTAGCAGTATAATATCGCAGCAGTTTAGTGTTACAACAGCATATAACAAAAAAGCCAAACACATAGCGGCCATGCCGTCCCAAGTGCTTTTCCGAGCCCTCGGTTTGCAGTCTGCACCGAGAAGATGACTCCAGCATCCTAGGAGGGTCTCGCCCTAATGGCTTGCACTCCACATGCTCAACACCATTTTCAACCCCTTGCCGCTTCCGGCTCTTACCGATCCCGGCTCTTGCCTCTCCCGACTTCTTCCGCTCCCGGATTTTGCCCTTCCTAACTCTTGCCGATCCCTGCTCTTGCCTCTCCCGGCTTTTCCCGCTCTTGGATCTTGTTGCTTCTGGCTCTTGCCGATCCCGACTCTTGCCATTCCCAGCTTTTGCCGCACCTGGCTCTTGCCGCTTCCGACTCTTGTCGATCCTGACTCTTGCCTCTCCCAGCTTTTGCTGTTCTCGGCTCTTGTAGCTCCTGACTCTTGCCGATCAGTCACATTCACATATAGGATCGATAATTTATTTGACCAGTTACAGGGAAGAACGTGGTTTTCCAAGATAGATCTCCGATCAGGTTATCATCAGTTAAGGATTAAAGAGGAGGACATACCAAAGACTGCTTTCCGAACGAGGTATAGACATTATGAATTCCTGGTTATGTCCTTTGGATTAACCAATGCCCCAGCAGCCTTCATGGACATGATGAATAGGGTTTTCAAGGATTATCTGGACAAGTTTGTGATTGTATTTATTGACCACATCCTGGTGTATTCTTAGTCAGAGACAAAGCACGAGCAGCATCTGCAGTTGGTTCTACAGCGATTGAGGGAGCACAAGTTATATGCAAAGTTCAGTAAGTGTGAGTTCTGGTTACCACAAGTTACATTTTTGGGCCACATTGTCAGTAAGGAGGGGATTCTGGTTGACCCAAGTAAGATTGAGGCGGTCAGAGATTGGCCTAGACGAAGCAATGTTTCTGAAGTGAGAAGCTTTTTGGGATTAGCAGGGTATTATCGGCGGTTTGTTGAAGGGTTCTCCAGAATAGCTACGCCATTGACAGAACTGACAAAGAAGAAGACAAAGTATGTCTGGACGGACAGATGTGAGAAAAGTTTTAAGGAGTTGAAGCGACGACTGATCACTGCGCCAGTGTTAAGCCTGCCGACAGAGAATGAAAAGTTTGTGGTTTATTGTGATGCATCCAAACAAGGTTTGGGGTGTGTGTTGATGCAAGCTGGTATGGTGATAGCCTATGCATCGAGATAGTTAAAGGAATATGAGCAGAGATATCCTACGCATGATTTGGAGTTGGCAGCAGTGGTGTTCGCACTTAAGATTTGGAGATATTATGCTTATGGTGAGAAGTGCGAGATATACACCGACCATAAGAGCCTAAAGTATTTCTTTACTCAAAAGGACATGAATATACGCCAGAGACGGTGGCTGGAGTTGGTTAAGGATTATGATTGTGATATCCTATACCATCCTGGGAAGGCTAATGTAGTGGCTGATGCATTGAGTCAGAAAGGCCCAGGACAGTTGTTTAATTCGAGGTAGATATCTGATAAGTTAGCTGAGGAGATGACCAGAGCGGTTATAGAGTTGGTGGTTGGTCAGTTGGCCAACATTACTCTTTAGTCTACACTCCTTGAGAGGATCAAGGAAGCGCAGGGGAAATATTCCCAGTTGAGAGGTCACAAGGAGAGTGTCTTAGTCGAAGCGACTAAGGAATTTTCCATTTCAGAGATGGGGTTACTGAGGTACAAGGGCCGGGTTTGTGTTCCGATGGATTCCGATATCCGGTGAGAGATCTTAGATGAATCACATACCACTCCCTATTATTTGCACCCGGGTACGACGAAGATTTACCAGGACTTGAGAGCTCTGTATTGGTGGTCAGGCATGAAGAGGGATGTGGTGGATTATGTGGCCAAGTGCTTAACTTGCCAGCAGGTTAAGGCTGAGCATCAGAGGCCAGCAGGGTTGCTGCAGCCTCTAGGGATCCCAGAATGGAAGTGGGAGGATATCACTATGGACTTTGTGGTTGGTTTGCCGAGGACTGTGGGACAGCATGACTCAGTGTGGGTGATTGTGGATAGGTATACCAAGTCCGCCCACTTTTTGCCTATTAGGACAACTTATACCGTGGACCAGTACGTTTAGTTGTATGTGAAGGAGATTGTTCGACTTCATGGGGCTCCGAGGTCGATAGTATCCGACAGAGACCCCACCTTCACTTCTAAGTTTTGTGAGAGTCTACAGAAGGCTATGGGCACGCAGTTATGGTTTAGTACCGCTTATCATCCTCAGAAGGATGGGCAGTCCGAGAGGATGATTCAGATATTGGAGGACATGTTGCGAGCCTGTGTGCTATATTTTGGGGGATCTTGGAGTAAGTATCTTCCTTTGATTGAGTTCTCATATAATAATAGTTATCAGGCAACTGTTGGAGTGGCTCCGTATGAGATGTTGTATGGGAGGAAGTGTAGATCACCTATCCATTGGGACGAGACAGGTGAGAAAAGTTATTTGGGTCCTGAAATGGTTTAGAAGACCAATGAGGTGATTGAGAAGATTATAGCGTGTATGCTAGCCTCTCGGTGTCGACAGAAAAGTTATTCAGACCTGAAACGCAGGAGCATGGAATTTCAGGTTGGTGACCATGTGTTCCTTAGGGTTTCACCCATGAGGGGTGTGAAACAGTTTGGTGTTCGGGGCAAGTTGACCCCTAGGTTTGTTGGCCCCTTCGAGATTCTGGAATGGGTTGGTGAAGTAGCTTACAGATTAGCGATGCCTCCAGCTTTAACAGGGGTTCATGATGTTTTCCATGTATCCATGCTCCGGAAGTATATGTCAAATTCGATGCATGTTCTAAGTTTTGAGAATCTGGAGCTTGATCAGGATTTTTCCTATGAGGAGAAGCCGATTCAGGTTCTTGACTGGAAAGATAAAGTCTTGCGGAGCAAGACCATCGCCTTGGTGAAAACGCTGTGGAGAAACAGCAAGGTTGAGGAGGCGACATGGGAACTTGAGTCAGAGATGAAGGAGCGGTATCCTGAGCTGTTCAGGTAATTTTGAGGATGACATTTCTGTAAGGAGGGGATAGTTGTAACAACCTGAATGTGTTAATAAGGCTTAGGGCCTTGATTAGTGTGCCTGGAGGGCAATAAGTGAATTACTGCTTTAATATATGAATTTATGTGAATATGTGATAGAGATGCATGTTTAGTTTAATTAAATATGCATGTGGGCTCCATTTGGATATTAGAGGTATGTTTGACATTTTAGGCCGTTGGGGGTATAAATGTGATAAACATGATATGTATCTGATATATCTGTGTAGCACGATTCGAGACAGTCCTAGGGAGCAGTTAGCCAGAAAGTCACAATGGGGTTGAGAATTCGACCCGGAGCTGGTCGAGGGTTATTCCGCGTATGGGATATTTTATGGGGTTATTGGGTTATAGAAATAAATATTTGGAGATATATTTGAGGTTAAAATGTGTAGGAGGGAATATTGGGGAAATTTACCATTTTGCCCTCGGGGACGTTTTGGTACCCCGAGCATTGAAGTAACCATATAAGCTTAAGTTGAATAAAACAAAACAAAGAAAATATTGGGAAACTTGAAGAAACCGACTTTAGCTTCTACCATTCACCCTCTTTATTCTCAAAACCATACTAAGGGGGAAAACTTGAGGAAATGAGCTAGGAAAATTCAGAGTTTCAAGCTGGGACTTTGGGGAATTAAAGCTTGGAGCTTAGAGAATCTACACAGAAATATAACTCATCAAGGTAAGCTCCTAATATGTGGAACTGTGTTAATTTGCAGCTGGTTTTAAGGTTGAATATTAGAGTTTGGCATGTTGGAGGGATGAGGATTCAACTTTGATTTTTATAAGGTTTTGGCTTGAGTTCTTTGTTGGGTTTTGTTGTTGAATCTATGGTATAACCATTGTGATAATTAGTTAGGATTGTTGGTTTGATTTTGGGGATAATTGGACTGATTTCTGAGGTGAAAATGGTGTTATTTTCTGGGCTCGAAGGGTTGGGCCGCGACTCTGTTCTTGAGTGTTGCGGTCCTATGAAGCTGATGAGCCAGGGAGGCTCTGCCTCTGAGGAGCGCAGCAGCGCCATAGGGCAGGGCCTTGGCTCAAATGGGCATCAGAGAGGTTTTAGCCTCTGTTTTGGGAGCGGGCCGAGGCTCAAAAGGGAAATTTTGGCTGAATGGAGGTTTTAAGCGCGGGAATCTAACCTAGGGTGCTCGGGATTGACTCCACCACCGTGTTTGGTGGAATTCGATGTCCCGGAAGCTAGAATTATATCTGAAAACCGTTGCTCGAATATTAATGGAATCTTTTATCATGCGTTGTGACTAGGTTTCTTCTAGGCTCGGGTTAGAGGACTGTGCTCGCGATCGCAGTACTTGGGAAGTTCGGGTTACAGGTAAGAAAACCCTTGTTTCCATAGAGCTTGTATGCATGGCTGAGCCCAATGTGTAGGAATTGCAGGGCGTAGCCCTTTGATTGAATTTTCTACTATTCCGTACTTGTTTATTATGCTATGAATGCAATTATGCGAATGATTGGCAAGAGCTGGGAACGGTGTAGGCCGAGGTCGGTAGGGGCCAGGCACGGCAAAGGGCCAGAAACTGCGTTAGGCACGTTGAGTGCAAGGCGAGTATGGCAAGGGGCCGGGAGCAGCGTTGAGCACGTGGAGTGCGAGATGCCAAGGCGAGTCCCTAAAGGATACCTGGGATATCCTCACGGTGTAGACCGCGAACCTAGGGCCTAGTAAAGCGCCTGGGACGGCTAGGCCGTATGTGTTTAGCCTATTGATGGACAGTTTATGTACTTGGTGTATGCTTTGCATATGTTATCTGTTTGTGGGTTTTCTTGCTGGGCTTCGGCTCACAGATGCTCTGTGGTGCAGGTAAAGGCAAGGAGAAAGCCAACCAACCATGAGTGTAGCCGGCATGAAGCGGCGTGTAAATGTTTGGCCTACCTGGCTGCCACAGCCAGTGGATTTTTGGGAGATGATTGTAAATAAACTTAGATTTTGTCGTTTAGTCGACTTGGTTCAATTTATATGTTGTAAATATTTCTAAACTGTATTTTGGGATCCCAAGTGTTAAACTTTTATGAATTTCAATGAAATGGAGTTATTTCTAAAGTTTTTCCCTCTGTTATGGCTTAATTACACTATTTGACTTAAAACCTCGATTAGCGAGTTGAATGCACGTTTTTAAACTCACTTAGTAACGACTCTAAGGAGGTAGGGCGTTACAAATGCCCTATAGGGGCCGCGGCGCCCAGCAGGGCTCCCCTGTCCAGATTCAACCTAGCGTCGCGGCACGAAATAACAGGGCCGCGGTGCTCGTACGCAAACCCATAAAACTGGGTTTTCCCCAACATTTTTCCTGAACCAAAACTCATCCAAATCACTACCAAAGTATACCCAAGTCCCAATTTGGCCTAAAACCTCAAATAAATAGTATAGCAACTCAGAAATACCAGCAACAAAATCAAACACTCAATCAAACTGAAAATCACAAAGTGGTTTAAAACTCACAAAAACTTAAACCACACCAGAATATAAACTTCAGAAAGGCATGGAATTCTTACCTCAAGCTAGAATTCGACCCTAAAATTCTTTCAAACCCAACTCCAAGCCTAAATCCACATATTCCTCTGTTTAACTTTGCCAAAACTTCATTCTAATAATCCACAAGCAAAAACATAATTCAGCTTACTAATCTAACATTTCCAGTAGAAATTCGTTAGAGAATTGACTAGGAAACTTACCCTTGATCTTAACTAAACTTATGAATACTTGAATCTCTGGCCTAGGATCCTTCACAATGAAGCCCTATGGTGAGAGAGAGAAAACCGAGTGGGAGAGAGCTGAGGGAGATTTCTATTATTTTTCCTCTATTTTGCCTAGATGTCACTAGAATTCCTAGCTCCCACTGAGTATATCCATTTTCCAAAATCACTTAATTTCCCTTAAGTTAACCTAAGTCCTCAAATATCACCAAGGGTAGTTTAGTCATTTAACACATCCCGCTAAGTCCTCGAGTATACTAAAAAATCCCCGTTAATCCTGTGTACTCAAATCATTACTAAATTACTACCGGATATTTAATAAATCCAAAGCTCATATTATATACCAAAAATACCTCTAGGCTCCTCTCGAGCTGGGTATTTGAACCCATTGTGACTTTCTAACAAACTGCTCCCTAGGACTGTCTCGGATCGCGCATCACAGATTTATCACCATTCGCACATGGTAAAGATCACAATATTCACAAGTATTACGTTTATGCCTCAACGGGCTAAAATTACAATTATGTCCCTAGAAGCCATATAGGGCCCACATTCATAATTAATTCACATAAACATGTATTCCTGATCACATCATCATCAAATTCACATATTAACGTAATTAAATCAATTATTGCCCTCCCGGCACGCTAATCAAGGCCCTAATCCTTATTAGCAAATTTGGGACGCTACAATAAGCACCCCCTGGGATCATCAAGACTCCTATGTCTTACAAGATTCATGCCATTGAATTGGTTATTGACACTTGATTGAATCATGATAGTTGATGTTGTCAGCGAACTCTTTCAGCGGGAACTTCTCATTCTATGACCCTTGAAAATCAAGAACGATGGAAATGGGTACCCCGTGTAGTCTTACCACCTATGCTAGGTATATATCTGCAAACTTATGTGCAGCATAAGTTATCTTGATTAGCAAGAAGTGGGCGGACTTTGTCATTCTATCTAAAATAACCCATATTGTATCCTCTCCCTTAGGGATAGTCGGTAGACCTTTGACGAAGTCCATAGTAATCATTTCCCATTTAAATTCTGGGATTTCCAATGATTGTAATGTTAGGGTTTGTGCGCTAAAAACATGGGAAAAGTCATTTTTAATGATTTAAATAAAAGTAGAAATTTATTATATTTGAATGTTATAATTATTGTTTGAATAATTTATATAAATATCAGACAATTCACATTCATTATTGCGAATATCATCTTGTATGCGTACGAGAGAATTAAGATCATATATAAAGAATAAAATAGTCAGCAACATATTGATGTATGGAATCTTCAATAAATGGTTGCTAGTACGGTTTTGCTAAGCATATGGGATGCAAGTAATCTAGATTTAGATTACTAATGTGGATAGACATCTTAGTAAAGGTACTTTATACAATAGTGATTATATTTGACAAAACAGATATGAATTAATTATCTTTATAAACTTACCATTTGCCATAAGGGTTTAATTCATATCTTAATAGATGATCATTTGTAGATCAGTCCAAATCTTGAGTTTTCATAAAATTATGTTTGTGTTTATTTTATCTTTTGACTTATTCGTTAAGGTCTCTTAATATAATGAGGCTAGTAACTTTTGTTTTGAAGATTCAATATTTTGAATCGCTAGGATCATGATTTTCATATAATGGAATCCATGCTTTTCTAACTGATCGAATATTTTTCCCCTTAAGGGTTAATTGTCGAACTGAATAATTATTGAGCTCAAATCTATAATATGATTATAGATTAACTATTCACTAGTGGATTAATGGTACTTAAGGAACAAGAGGTAATTAGAAACGTAAAAAGGTAATTCTTGAGCAGCTCTAATTAGCTAACCAATAAATGGAGGACAAAACTTCATTTATTAATTATATCAATGGACTACAAGAGAAAAATTTGTAAATATAACTCCATAATTACTTAGAGTACAATTCCATATTTATAGTGGTGTAATAATGGAAATAATAAATAAGATTATTTAATTAAAGAGTTTAATTAATAATCTGGTTCGCTAAAGCTTCGTATTATAGGTCCACGGTCCTCGAGTCGCCACTGTACAACACTGTCAAAGGTAAAGATGTTACAGTCAAGATTAATGGACAAAATGATTAAATTGCAAAGGAATTAATTTTCTAGAGCTAAGTAATAATTATGTGCAATTAATTAATTATTTAACTAATTAGTTTTTATTTAAAAAACATTATATTAGATGAAACTAATATTACTCAGTGTTTGTATTAATAATAAATGGAGTATATTATTCAAACTGATAGTTTTTAAGATAAGATTAATTTTGAATTAACTAATATTTATCTTTTAGGAATAAATATTTATCTTAAAATTAATTAAACAAACAAATGAGAAAAATCAATGAGGCAATTAAAGTGCTGCCACATGTCCCTCCGATTTGAACTTTGAATTTGAAAACATTATTTGTTTATTTAATTATTATTTAAAATTTAATTTAAGTAATTAATTAAAATAAAAGATAACTGATCAGTCTTAATTAATAAAATAAAAATAAATTATTTTATTTTATTTTATCATTAAACGTTTAAAAGAAGCGATTGTTTTGTGATCAATTGTTATTTTGTTATCAAACTCTCTCAGAAAAGTATTGATAGAATTTTCTAGTCCTGAAAATTCTAGAACTTTCTACAAGAATTCTCTCTTCTCCAAACTCTCTAGATTCATGTGTTGAGAACATCTAGAGAGCCTAAATAATCAACATGTGAATCCTACATGCCCACACACGTCCTTGTGTGTTTGAGGAATCACTTGGAAGACTAAGGTGTGACTCTTTGCTGGATAGGAAGATTAATTGATTATACTAAAAGACTCATGGAATCTTGATAGACAGTAAGATGTAATCTCATTTTCCTTGTATGTGTTGATTTAATGTATAGATATATGTATTGATCCCGACTCGGTATTAATGATTTTTTAAAAACCCCCCACCCTACCTTTCGTTGCGTCCCTGATTTTATTCATATTAATACCAACAATTGGTATCAGAGCGGTCTACATATATGTATACATTAAATGTTGTGTAGGTTTCTTGCATTTTTTATATGTATATTGAAAGGATGGTTTTGTGTTTTGAATGTATGATTTAATGATGAATCGTTAATTTTATGGTACTATTCTGTTATGAATTATTTTTTAATTTTTCTTAGATCTTGTGTAAACCATATGAGACATAGGAATTGTTGTAATTTTATTTGTGAAATTTTATTGTAAAACTTTTGGTCCCAAGAGAAGGAGAAAAAAAGGAGGGACCTGAGCCATGCACCAAAGAGGTACACGACCAGAGCCCATGGCACACTCCGTGCACCCCATGCGCCTGGGGCTTGCGCACCCACACCCCAAGCCTTGCGCCCTCACGACCCCCTGCCAGCAAGCCCCTCGCTCCTATGCGCGCCAACCCCTGCACACCTATGCACATCAGTTGAGCCCAGTTTGTGTGCACCAACAGCAACCACCCGAGCCCCTTAAGGCTCATCTCATCGTGCTGGCCCTAGAGTTGTGCACCAAACAATGGTGCACAACAAATACCTATTTTTTTGTACTTATCTTTTATTTAATTAATTCTTTAAATTATTTGAATTTAAAAACTAATTATCTTATTATCTTTTTATTGGAGAAATAAAATATCTTTTAGTTGATTAAGATCTTGTTGACCCTTGTTTTGGTCAACTGACACGGGGTCAAATGCTTGATGTGATAGGAAGTATTGAAATAGATATAATGGAAAGAACAGTAAACGACACAGCAATTTATAGTGGTTCGGCCCCACGAATTGGTAATGACCTACGTCCACTTAAGCTATTATTGATATTAATTCTCAAAGGAGTGATCAAAGAACTAGGGTTCTTTGAGTTTCACAAGCCTTAGAGGGATAAACAATACAATAAGAAGATAATAGCTATAATTCTCTTGTAAAGCATAAACTCAAATCAGCCAAAAGGTAAAAGTCCCTCCCTTGAGCTATTTCTTCTCTATTTATAGGCTCAAGGAGGATTACATGAATTAGTTACAGATATTCTTTCCTAAATAATCGGATACTCAGGAATTATGGGAGAAAATCTCGGATATGATTACAATTACACAAGATCTTCTCAAAATATACGAAGTATACGACCAAGCTGGTCGTATAGAAAATCCAAATGTTATGCCAGGGGAATCTCCCTGGTCGATGGTCGAACAGGACCTCTGCCAAGTGTCAACCACGTGTTAAAAATGTCTGGCACGTCATCCACGCCTATTTTTTGGATAACAAATCTTATGTTATGTTTAAATAGTTATTTGAATTTGATTCTTTTAATTATTTAAATTAACTACATTAAAAAGATAATATAAAGGGTTATTTAATTAAAAATTAGTTTTAATTAATAAATTAATTAGAAAATTAGTTTCTAATTAGTTATTGGGTCTAATGGAATCCTAATGATTATGAAGATGGGCCTAAGAGAATGAGAAGCAATGTTACAATGTCTCGATATCCATAAATGTTACAATGTCTCCCCTTAAGCCTTTCGTGAACCTCCAAATTTTGTTCGCTTCGGAACTGATCAAGTCTAGCACGAATCTCGACAATTGGTCAAACTTGCGAACATAATCTTTCACATTCATCATTCCCTGCTTTAGGTTGGAGAATTCAACCACCTTGTGGTTCATCATAGTTTGATGATAGTACTTGGAGTTAAACATCACCAAAAACTTCAGCCACTCAATTTTTGCGACATTGTGCTCTTTTTTCATTGCAACACACTAGATCCAGTTATCCTTCCTCAACATATAAACAACGGAGACCACCTTCTTTTGTATATTAATTTTGATGAACTCGAAGATTCACTCCAATATACTAATCCACTCTTCGACCACTGTAGGATTAGTAGTTCCCTCAAAGATCGATGGGTTCTATTTACCGTATCTTTCTTAGATAGCTTTTGGTCGGGCTGCTACTGGTACTGCTTTTGGCATATTAACTTGTTCGGCATCGGCCTGTGGCTCAGGGTTTTGTACCTCAACTGCGAGTAGTACTTGATTTTTCAGAGCATTGTTAGTTGCTGCAGGAAGTTGTTGCCATAATGTCTGAAACAATTCAGCTTGGCGTGCCTTGACACTTTCCTGTCGTTTCTTGTCTATCTCTCATAGAGTTCTCTGCTCTTCCAGAGCCCTTTGTAATTCTTGTACTTGCTCAGCAAGCGTGGGTTGACCTCGGTTCGACCTAGTTCTAGGCACTATGAGTTGTTTCTACGTAGAGGCTACTTTAGTGAGACGTCGATGAAAGTTTAGTACATGAATAAAAAGTTACTTAATATATTAATTAAGTACACAAAACATATCACACACGACCATAAATCAACAATATAGAATATAAAATAGCATTTTACAACATAATATAATAAACTTTATACAATTTTTATGTTGGGCTCGGTCATCCTATGAGAATTACAAAATTAGCCCTAAGGTATAGGTTAGTTTGAGCTTAATTATCCTAATGGATTTACAAAACATAACTCTAGTAGATAGGTACTATAAACCACTAATCCAAAACATACACATAAATATGGTTACTATCCAAAAGTACATCATTCTAACTATCTAATTAGACTATGATATTTAAATCAGAGTCAGTCTTATCGTCTGAGTCCTCCTCTGGGTCCTCTTCCTCGGGATCCTCATTCATCATTTCCCTTACAAGGGCTGCTCTTTCTCAGGCTGCCTCCTATGCTACATGGCGGTTTCATGCTACCAACTCCCTCTGATAGTCTAGATACCACCTCGATCAGTCGTGAATCGGCTCGTAAGCCAGTTCGATAGAAATCCGCAACTCAATCCATGAGACGGTGAACAATACCATATGTTGAAGGCTGACTAATGTCATTCGAAACTCAGTAGGGGTGTGGGCCAAACTAAGATATGATCTATTTCGTACGTCCAAGGCCATACATTAGACTAGTAAGGATGTGCTCTATCAAACTGTTGTGGTCCCATCTTATGAAAGGACTCGTAAATAGTAATCATCTGCTCTATGGAATATTGTATGGGTAGATTGACTGTGATAGGGTGTATTACTTAAGCTACAATTTAGCTGAGTAAAAGAAATATAAACCAATATAATAAGTTTAAAAACAATGCTTACAGTGAGTTTCGGTCTATCTTAAGGAATATACATGCGCGTTTTTCTACAGAATCGACTCAACTCGAGCTCTGATACCATTTGTAACGACCTAAAAATACCAACAAAATATCTTGCTAACTGGCCTTCGAATGTCTGGGTGAGCAACAGTGTTGGTATTTTCCTTACCATATTGGGAACCTATGGATAGTGTGAGTATCTTGGATAGAGAGCCTTGATGCACGAATGCACTCATATATGCTTGAGGGCATGACTTGGCGGAAGTGGTTCTAGAGTCGGATGTTTGCATGAGGCACGCGACACGTAAAAAAATGAGCTAATTGTTACATGAATTGTAATGACCCAAATTTCTTAATAAGGTTTAGGACCTTGATTAGGAGGCCGGGAGGGCCATAATTGATTTACTATATTATTATATGATTATATGCATGATTGTGTGGGTCATATTATTATATGATGATAAAGGCATGCATGGGACTATATACTCTGCTTTGAGGGTATTATGGTAATTTGGCTCATTGCGAGCGTAATTGTGTACTTTTGTGTATATTGGTAGGCTAATGTTGAGACCGCATTATTATGTGGATATATCTGTGATCTGTGACTCGAGACGATCTTAGTGAGCAAAGTAGCGAGAAGTCATGGCAGGGATTTATACCTGGCTCGGGGTGAGCTTAGGGGTATAAATGGGAATTTAGCGAATATACTGGAGTCTATCTGACATTGAGGAATAATATTGATAACTAATTAGGTATCGGGAATTAAGCGGGAAATATTAGAGACACTCGAGGAATTAGCGGGAATTTGGTAAAATGACTAAAATGCCCTTAAGTGGATTAAAGGGTTTAGACTTAATGGGGAGGGCATACTAGTCATTTGGCTTACAGAAGTTAAGTAATACTAGGGCTTTATGTTAGTGGGATTTGTAGAATATTGGAGAAGTCTGAAAAAGAAAGAAAAGGAAGGGAAAAGAAAGAAGGGAAAACAGAGAGAGTTCTCTAAGTCGGTTTATGTTTTCTTCACCAATTTCTTGAGGATTTCTAGAGTAAAACTCAGAGGAAAGTTAGTCCAATTAAGCCACAAGGTTACTGAGCAAAGATTGAGGATTTGGCAAGGGTTTAGCAAGATTAGGCCATCACTTGAGGTAAGGTTCTGTAATCTCTTCAGTTGCTGGTTTGGTTTTGTTTCTGGTTTTTAAGCTATGGTGCTTAAGTTGAATTGGATGGAACTTTAGGGAATTCAGGCTTAAGACTGAGGAGTGGCAAGCCAAGAAGGTTTAGAGACAGCTTGTGGTCGAAATTCTATCAAAGGTATAAAGCCTAAACTCTAACTTTGTTGTTCAGCTGGTTTTGACTGAGTTTTAGAGCTTAGGAGTGGCTATGGTGAATTCTGAGGTTGTGGATGCATGTGCTTAGGTTCTAGATGTTTGGGGTGCTTGGAATGAGTGGAGTATGGTCATGAGGTTGTTTTTGAGTTTGGGAAAGAGTTGGAAGAGTTTTGGTTCGAGTTTGTTTGAGAAAAATGGTGCTGGGCTGTCTGTGACTAGCACTACAGCGCTCGCCTTTGGGCGCTGTAGCGCTAGGCCATAATGCTGAGGGGACTTTGGCTTCTGTCTGTAGCGCTGTAGCGCCCTCCCAAGAGAGCTCTAGCGCTACCCTGCTTTCTGAAGGGGATTTTTGGGTTGTTTGCAAGGGTTTTTGACCTAAGGTTTGGGGTTTGGTTCCACCACCTTGTTTGGTGGAACTAGGACTACCCGGGGGCTCGAGATTGACCCCGGGGCTAGGATTTGAACTTGGGGATTTATAATGACTTTGGCCATGATTGTCATTAGGTAAGCGCTAGGGCTCGAGGGGGATCGTGCTCAAGGAGTCGAGGGATGAAAGCTAATGAATTGAAAGGTAAGAAAGTTGCACCTGATTATGTGGTTAGGTTGGGACTAAGTGTTCCCTATGCTTGTATGCATTGTTATGTGAATGTGATTAACCATGTGAACATGATGGGACTAAGAGCTCTCGACATTTGTATATCATGTCATGGGATGGTATTATTATACCATGGGACATGCGATAACCGACCTAAGATTGTCGGAATCAATATTTGCGCACAGGGCGCGGCTCAGCCACTGGTAGTTGAAGCAGCTTATCTATCACTGAGCTCGGTTTAGCTGGCCGGAGTCAGTGAGTATTACACTGGGGGCGGCCCAAGAGAGCCGAAGACAGTGTGTTAAATAGAGGGTGCGACTAAGGGCGCTGACCCTGAATATTATTTGATGGATTATGAATGTGAATATTATGTTAAGAACATGATTTGTTGGTTGTTTGGATGACGAACTGATAATCTGTTGTGTGTTATCACTGATTGGATAAATGTTATGAAACGTTGAGTTCTTGGTTGTGCATTATGGGATATTTGAATGATGATGTTGATCTTGTTATGTTATCGTGCTTTCTTGCTGGGCCTTGGCTCACGGGTGCTACGTGGTGCAGGTAAAAGCAAGGGTAGGATGAATCAACCATGAGTTGGAGAGCTCTGGAGGCGAGGTGTACATTGTCAGCTGCTCGGCCGCCACGGTCGAGGAATTGTACAGGGACGGAAACCTAAAATGCATATTTTGCCATTAGAGTGGCTTGAGTTATTTGTAACTCTCGGAATTTATTGTAACTAAGACGTCTAAACCCTGTCTTGAGTTTCCATGAGTTAAACTGTCATTTTTAATGAAAATAGCCTGTTTGTGACCAAAATCTTTTATTCCTAATCCGTTGATGGCATTGAATTCACACTTTATTTAAATGACTTGATTAGCAAGTCTTGCACTATTTTAAACACACAGTGTAACGGTCTTGGTTATCCAGGGCGTTACATGAATAGTAGGAAGGATGACCTTGACATTATTGCACGGGTATTCCACTATCCAAATGGGTGAGCCCGTGACATGGTACTATCTCTTGGTTCTCACAAGCATACCACTCCCTACTTCTATTCTTGCTTGGCTTCTTCATGAAAGGACCTTATAAGAGATTCTCATGTTAGGTCTTCTTAGGAATTTAGGGGTTGCGAAACTCGTGGTTTCCCTTCTCAGAGGACCTTATCATTTCCTACTCGTCTACCTCCTAGTTTTGAGCAACATAAGTCAGCTAGACCTTGTAGGATGAAGTATCCTGATTCTTGTAAGCACTACACCAAAAAAACCTACGACCTCACTTGTGAGCATCGTTTCATAAGGTGAACCGATGCAATTGATATGAAAATGGCATTGGCATTGGTTATAAATCAACTCCATCAACTAACAACGTCGACTACTAAGCCGACACTGGTAAATGAGATCCAATAATGTAGGTTTACAACCAACAATTAAATTCAAATGACACACAATGTTTCATTATATTTATGCAAGAGGATGTTCTAAACCCATCAAAACGACAAAATTTATGATGGCAGTAGCATTATTTTATAATTGATGCTTTGCTTAATATAGGGAAAAAAATTTAATCTTCTTCCTCATTTTTTCCTTGAGCACCTTAAAAATATTTAAGAGGCAATGTTGTTCAAACCTAATCCAAGCGACTGAAACCCCTAACCCAGGCCCTCCCCACCCCTTCTTCCTTCCGCACCTCCCTCACCACCAAAAGCATTTCCCCCATGCCTCTTCACCCCTCCCAACCTCTGAGAGCTCCCCCTCACTTCTCTACTTCTATCGACCTCTTCTCCAACTCCAATGACGATGAAGAGAAACCCAAGGACCTCTAACAGCTCCCGGAAACCTCTAGCTATAGATGTATTGAATTTTTTTCTCTTACTATTTGTTTTTTTTGGAATATAGTTAGGTAATTAATTTTAAACTCTTAAGAATTTAAAATCAATTTGAGAGCATTAATTATTTTAATTTTAATTTATTAGAATAATATGTTAATATGAGAATTGGAAAATTTATAGGTGTACGAAAAGTTTTTAAAATAAGTATTTAATCAGTTATGATTGTTAATGTTTAATTGTGGTTAGGTTTGGCGCTTTATTTGTGTTGATTGGATTTGGTGGTGATCTAATTGAAGGCTACAATATTCTAAATTGTGCCCCCCGATTTTTTTGCATGGTAAAAAATTCCCCTCGTATTACCACTACCAAATTGTGCCCCCTTGTCAAAATGAGCTGACTTGGCATACTGAGGAACTAACACGTAACCTTTTCACACCCTCTAAAGTATTGCCACTGTAGAGTTATGCCCTTCAATTATTATTGAATTGTAGAGTTCTGCCCTTGAACTATTACAACTACCGAAATGCTCCCCCCGAATTTTGGACAGAGGGGCACAATTTAGTAGTAGTAATAGTTTGGAGGGATTTTTATAACATGAAAAATTTTGGAGGCACAATTTGAAAGTGGTAATAATTCGGGGGGCAAAAATCCTACCAATTCTTAACTTTAATAGAATTTATTTAAAAATAATGATTGATATTCAATTTAGTGGAATTTAGGATTGAAAATTAGTGAAGATAGGTTTTTGGACTGTTTTATGTGGTAATACAAGGTTGGAATTATGCATGTTGATTGATTTTTTGATATTTGTGTATTATATGTTGTGTATAGGTAATTTTTTAAATCAGAAAATATTGAAGAAATAGGAGAAATGCTGCCTAAATGTTTTTAAGATAAAATTATTGACAGTTATGCATGTTTGATATTGATTGATAATTATGCATATAGATTGGTTCTTTGATTTTTGTGTATTATGTGATGTCTATAGTTACTATTTGAATTGGGAATATGCAATAAAAAGTATGGGAAATTCTGCCCAATATTTTTTTACATATTAAAACTCTTGTAAAATTTGAATTTTGTTTGTTTGTTTTGTTTCTTAGCAATTTCACAATGGATAGAGATTGGTTGTCATCAGATAGGTTATCAGTGAAATAAAGGGAAGGAGTTGAGTATTTCTTGCAGTTTTGTGAAAGAAATGTCGAAAATCTCAGTTTTGTTCCTTGTCCATGTCTTAAGTGTGGTAACTTGTTAAGATTAAAACTTATTACAGTAAAGGAACATTTATTTTGGGACGAGATAGACAAGAGATAAGGTTTCATTTTTTCATGGAGAAATAATTACACTTAAGGATAAGGGACCATCTAAGAAGGATAACGATGTTGATTTGGATTATTAAGTGGATTACATTGCATAAATGAATGATGATGCCCGATATAAATCCTATATGGATCCAAAAGGCCAAACATAGTATTTTTTTTATAAGGGTTTCTTAGAGTTAGCTTATTTCTATGGAGGTTTATTACCAGAAGATAATGAGATGCCTTTGTCTTTTTATGAGGCAAATAATACATTGTGTTCGTTAGGGATGAAATATTAAAAAATGCATGTTTCTTCGAACGATAGCATCCTACATCGAAATAGATTTAAGAATGCAATTGCATGTCCGACACGAGGTGAGTCTAGATAGAAAAAGAAGAAGAAATCTAGTGTGGTTAAGGATGGTGTTCCTGCAAAGGTGTTATGGTGGTTACCCCCTAATACTCGTTTGGTTCGGTTTTACCGAAATGTCGAATATGCTAAAAAATTTGACTTGGCATGCCAGTGAGAGGGTAAAAAATGGTAAGATGAGACATCCTACTGACTCATCCGCTTGGAAAATAATTGATGAGAAATGGTGTAATGCCTTACTAATCTAGGACTGTTACAATGTGTGTTTAAAATAATGCTTAACTCGATAAGCAAGACATTTGGACTTAAATGAGTAATTAATGTTAATTAAAGGGTTAGGTAATAAAAATTTTGGCCAAGAAAATATTACTTTTCATTAAAATGTTTCAGTATGTATACGGGATCTCGAAAAGTGTTTATAAACTGATACAAAAGTAAACAAGGTACAAAATGGCCAACCTACGCGAAAAAATAAACTGAAATCTAGATCCTCAAAAGATATCTTGACCGTGGCATTAAAGTAGGCCGCATATGTCAACGTCGACCTTACAACTCTCCAAGTCATGGCTAGTCTGACTTCTCTTTGCCTTTACTTGCACCACGTAGCACCCGTGAGCCAAGGCCCGACAAGAAAACCCAATTAAACAAAACATAAATTCAACAGGATATAGATCATAAATAGCATGCTTAGAAGTTATAACCAAACCCAAGAAAGCATACAATTATTTTGCGAGGCCATAGAGCCGCGTGACTACATACCGCACTCGCAGATTGGCCCAGCCATAACGGCCTGCATTCCACATGCTGATGTAGACTACAACTTATAAGTCAAGCTTTCCAGACAAATACAAACAGATATGCATCTCATGTACAACACAATTATGCATAATTCCATTATTCACATTTAAACAAACATTCAAAGCGTGGTTATAACCACATTCGATAACCTGGGCCAAAGCTCTAATCTCAGTGCAAGTGCTAGTTTGTCTTACCTTAAGTCTTGAGTAAATAAACGAGGCGACCCTAAGCACGATCCTTTTTCACCAGAGTCTTGCGGAAAATCCTAGTCACAACACATTGAGGAAATTTCAATCAAGAAATAAATTCGATAAAGAGCTTCAAGACCAAGCCCTAGCCCTCGGGACTCCAGACTCCATTAAACAGGGTAGCAGAATCATCCCCGAGCCCTCTAATTTAGGTTCCCAATACTCAAAACTGACATACTTTAAAATCACATTTAGCGCAGTGGTGCCCCATAGTTGTGCCGCAGCCCCACAATAGGTCGAGAAGCCTCCCTTAAAAGTAAGCATTTTGAGCTGCGACCCTCTACAAAGGGCCACGATGACCCATTGGTCGATAGTTTTACCCAGAAATTCTTCCTATTTTGAGCGACGGTGCTCCTTACTAAGAGTCGCGGTGCCACAGCGGTTCGAAGGAAACCCAATCTCAAAGACACTCAAGCGGTCTGCGACGTCCCTCCCAAGCACTGCAACGCTACTGCGAGAACCCAAAATTTTCAATTTTTAGAAATCGCAAACTGACCCCCAAAAACCATCCCAACAATTTTCCAACAGTTTTTTGACCACACAACGCCTTTCGCAAATTAGACACTCAACAATCAAAAACCAAAAACCTCAAAATATCCCTAAAACATAAAACTCAAATATTCACCAAGAACACCAAAGAAAACACCAAAGAGGAGAACCCATACCTCTGAATTCCAAACCCTAGTGTTACTAGAGACCATGGCAACTCCAATGTTCTCCTTAAACACTCAATTGCCCCTAAGATTTCTCAAAACTCAAAGTTTTAAAAATTATTTTCCATGAGTGAGTCATTAAAGATAGTTAGAGTAGAGTAGAGAGAGTATACAAGACAAAGTAGAGTGTCCAATACTTAGCCTATTTCCTCAAGTTAATGGTCCAAAAAGACCATATTACCCTTTTCCCATCACCTTGACCTTAAAGCCCCACAAGGGAAAAATGATTATTTAGCACCAATTCCCACTAAACCTCAAATTTAACTTAAAATTCCTAATTAAATCCACTAATCCTCCAAACACCAATATCTTTCTCAAATATATCCCATATTCAAATAATTCCCGACAATTCACCAAATTACCAAAATACCCGTAGGCTCACCACGAGCTAGGTTTTTATCCCCGTTGTGAATTTTCTGCTAACTTGCTCAAAAGGAACAACTCATGCCGAATATCTCAAATATACCCCCATAATAATGTGGTCTCAAACATATAGCACATAAAATTACAACTACACCCTGAATGGGTCAAAATTACGAAAATGTCTTTTTCTTTAACGAAAAACGACCTTTAAGCACATTTAATACACATGCATAGGCAGTCATATTATAATATAACTCATATAAATCCAATTAAGCCCTCCAAGCACACTAATCAAGGCTCTAAGCCTTATTAGGAATTTTGAGACGTTACAAATGGCTTGACTTTGGCAATGAAGTTTGGAATATCCGTCTTGCTCTTTCTACAGATTAAATAAATACACATACTTCACTTAGCAGTAAGTATAGGTGATGACCTATTATGCTTGTTATGTACAATTTACCGCCCTAGTTGTGTATGAAGAGGAAGTTCACAATGTTGACATTGTTGACATAAGGTGCTTCACAGCCTGGTAATGATAACGATGTATACCTAGCTCATATTATTGACAATTTAAGTAGATATTGGTATGAAGGTGTTATTGCTTACGATGCCTACAAGAAAGAAACGTTTAATCTTAGAGCAATACTTATGTGGACCATTAATGATTTTCCTATATTTGGAAATCGTCATGTATTTAGTGTGAAAGGGTATAAGACACGTCTTATCTATGAAGAGAATACTTGTTCTCAATATTTAAAACACTTGAGAAAATTTTATTATATGGGACACCGAAGGTTTTTTCCTCCCAAATATGTCTTTCGAACACATAAAAAGGCATTTAACATTGAACAAAAATTTGAAATGGCTATGCCACCTTTACTTGGAAAACAATTGGTAGAAAAGTTGAATAAAGTCCAATTCAAGTTAGGAAACCGAATAAAGACTAGTAAGAAAACAAAAGGAAGATATGGAAAAGATGACGAGGTTCCAAATCATCATAAGGGTTGTTGGATGAAGAAGACAATCTCTTTTGAGCTTGAGTACTGGGAGCTTTTTGTTTTACGTCATAGTTTAGATGTGATGAACATTGTAAAAAATGTGTATGACAACCTCATTAGTACCTTGTTGAATATTCTTGGATGAAGTAAAGATTTAATTAAAGTTCGGCTAAATTTTAAAAAGTTAGGGATGCGAACAAATTTACAGCAAGAAATTGTTGGCAAACGAAACTTTTTACCTACTGTGTGCTATGCCCTAACAAAAGAGGAAAAACAAATTTTTTGTTATTCCTTGTCTAATATAAAAATTCCGGAAGGTTATTCCTCAAATATTTTAGCACTTGTAGATATGAAAAAAATTAACTTAGTTGGGTTAAAGTCTCACAATCATCATACACTAATTCAACTTATTCAGCTAGTGAGTATTCATTCTATTTTGCCTAGGAAAGTTTGACTTGTTATCACCAAGTTATGCTTATTCTTCAAATTTATTTGTTGTAAAGTGGTAGATGTGACCAAATTGGACAATCTCTGAATAGAATCGCATAAATTTTGTGTTACTTAGAGGAGTATTTGTAATATCCCAATTTTCCTACTTGTTGACTCACTAGTGATACTACTACATATCATAATGGTCAATGACTTCTGAAAGTCAACTTGTAACGACCCAGATTTTCAAGACTCGATAATGCGAAAATATAAACGTTTTCATTTAACAAAATGTCTTAAAAACCCGTATAAAAAAAAACTTTTTAAAAGTCATATGGCCATACTTAAAATTTAATACAAACACATTTTATGAATAGTAAAATGAGCCTAGTTTATGAAAATAACACAACATTTCCAAAACAAAAAGGCTTCCCAAAAAGGTCGGTCCATATGTACATTAGCAAGGTAGACTCCAACGCTCACTGCTCTGCCTTGCCGTTGTTCTTACTTACAACAGGAAACAACTAGGTAAGCGAAAACGTTTAGTAAGTTCAACTTTAAAAACAAAAGCATATAGAGAAGACAGGTGGTCACTGACCAAGTTACTGTCCACAAATAACAATAGCTCACAAAAATTAGGGTTCTGGATCCATCCGCACCCTACACAATCAATTTCAAGAATGCAAAAGTGTCCTGACCAACTTATGGTCATGCTTGATAACCAATGGCAAACTATTTCCTATAAACAGATAAATCCATGCAATCAAAAAATTCCAGAGCAAGTAGATATAATATATCACAATGATTTCATACAAACAAATAATTCCCTACACTTAGAAAATCACAAAGCAAGCAGATATAATATATCACAACTATTTCATATAAACAAATAAATCCTTGCACTCAGAAAATCCTAGAGCAAGCATATATAATATATCACAACTATTATTTGAGACCAACGCTCGGCAATTCCAATAATTCGGGCATATCATGCCCTCCAGCATAAATGCTAATCTATAAGAGAGAACTGAGTCTCAACACTAAGATCTAGCCAATGAATATCCTCATCAAGGGTAACTATCGAGTTACCTAGGGCATCGCTACTTATCTAAGAGTAAATCCCTCACAAGAGTAACCATCAAGTTACCTAGGGCATCACTACTTATCCAAGAGTGTAATCGAAGTTACACAGGTTTACAGAGACTTCTATGTTAATCAGTTGTGCTAGTGAGTAGTTGACCTAGGATGTTCAGCCTCACTCAAACTTGGCAACCCCTAGTATCTCGAGACACTCTCACGGAATGGCCAATATTCACGGCTACTATCTGGGAATAACTTATCAGAGCACTTGCTCGGGTTCGAACCGTTCACTGATTAAGTAAGCATAAGGGGCCCTAGGTCCCATTCATTTTGGCGCCCCTAGGTTTAAACCAGCAATCTTCACCTCTTTGCCACTCATTGCGGTAATGAACCGAACATATATAAAATCAAGCAGTATGACAAGGATCAGCCGTCTAGAATATGACGAATATCTACCAGTCATATTTTTCTTAATCAGCACCAACTAGACTAACGTCTCTATGCAAACTTTCTACAAAAGTGTATATATGTGCATGTGTCTTTATACTAACATACAATACAATAGTTGTTTCATGTTGCAGCCACACAATAGAAGTTGACTTACTTGGAGTCCTTTGCCCTCAGAAAGATTTCACCCTCCAATGTATAATCCAGTTATGCTTTGCCAATACGGTAATTATCCATACAGTATACTCAGATTAATTATGGCACTTCTTAATTCATTATTTATAATTTTGGGCAGTTTGGTCATTTTCAAAATCATTAGTAAGCATTAAAGATCATTAATTGGTTTTAAACCCATTAAGGAAATTCATACAAATATATTTGAGAATAAACCCTAAGTCTCGGGGAGACCTATCTTATGCTCTCGACACCTAGACTCAGGTATCACAATAGTATTTTCCCACAATCCGCTAAAAATCTTATTGTTTAAAGGTATCGCTATTAACCCGTACTTTCGACAAGTAGGTTAAATATATAGAAGATTTTAGCCGGTTTTATATCTCAAAAATACTAATTAAATTCCATAATTATTTTTCAAGAAAATAAACTCTTAATTTTCCTTTTATTTTTCTTAAGTTATTAATCTATAAAAATAATAGCCTAATTTTATCTTAATTAGGAAAACTGTTAAAACTTTCTCATCTTGACTAGTGAATTTTTTTGAAGTCAATTAATCATGCTTACTTACTATAAAAATAATTCACTTAATTATTTTCTCAAAATATAGGGTTTTAAACCCTCTTTTAATTTATTAACTTATTAATTAATTAATTCTTTTATTTTTAGAAAGAATAAAAAATGTTTAATAAAAATAATTCTCACTAAAATCAAAGTGGTATTTTAGGTCAAAATATGTTTTCAAGACTTACTATGTTTTTATCTTGCAATAAGCAAAATTTTACTTTTTACCTTAAGTTCCAAAATCTCATTTTTACACTAAGTGTGAAAACCCTATTTTTTCACATTTTTAACTACTTACTTAGTTAGGTCATAACTTGAAATTTACTTACCCAATTGCTACCAAACTTTTCAAATTCCATTTTTGGCATGTCATTTAGGTCTTTGTAAAATCTTAGGTTAAGAGGAGCATTTTTTATTGGTAAAATTATTTTCCAACAATGATGTAAAAATGACCTTATTTTCAAGTCCTTAATTTTTCCAAACTTTGGCACTTAATAACTTTCAAACCGTTCAGTATTTTGTTAGCACATTTTACAGTGGAATACTAGGTTATGCCAAGAATATGTCCACAAAAGTTTAGAAAAAACTGGGTTTAGTTGCCCTATACAGTGGCTGTCCAAACTTGGTCTCGAAATTAAGAATACGAAAAAATAGTTTTTTACCTAAACTTCTAAATAGCATAACTCACTCATTTTTAAACATTTTTGAGTGTTTCAAAAGCTCAATTTTATGTACTCAATCTCACAAACATCACAGAATAATTAAATTTTACAAAATCAATATTCAGTGGATGCTTGACCCCTTGGAAGTCACAGCTCAAAACTTGTATTTTGTTTTAGGGTTTTCAACAAAACCCTTGGAGATTTTGGTTCCTATTTTCAAAAATCAACACACAAGCATCATAAAAATTATAAAGCAACTATCATAGCCTTATTACATCACTGATAAGAAAATTTAAGCAATAAATATACAAATTAATGCTTAAAAATAAAGACCATACAATAACAACTATAAAAAGTAAACTTTTTACCTCTTGTTGTTTTTGCTTTAGGTTTGGATCTTTCTGCTAGTTTTGGATCCTTTAAAACCCTTTCAAAACCTTAACCAACTCCCTCAACAACATATATAATTAGCTATTGAAAAATCTATGGTCAAAACTTTACAAAAGTCTAGTTTTTTTTTTAAACTTTACCTTAGGGAAACCCTTCCTAGACCAAAGCTTAAGCTTCCAAGTCTTCTTAACGTTCTTGAGGTTGAAAATGGAGAGAAAACATGAGAGATAGTTTTCAAAAAAGATGAGAGTGATTTAGAGAGATAGTGTTTTACTATCCACTTGATGCCTTAACCCTTATTTTTAAAATGGAATTAAACTTAAAACCATTTGGTCCACTCAAATAAATTCCCCACATGGCCGGCCACCCCTTAATTATATATGTAATTATATATATATATATTTTAAAAGTTTAATAAATATTTCCTAAGAAGAAAAATCCAATTTGACTTAACACATAATAATTAAATTAAATGTCTGTCATATTTAATTTAATTAATCACAAAATAAAATTTAACCTAATCTCCATTCATTGAATAAAATTCCCCAATTCGGTAAAATTAAGCATTTAACACCAAATGCCCTTAAATTTCCATTTTCTCTTAGGTTTATTATTTTTTTTTACCAAACTTTAATTTTTATTAATGTATTTTATGCCCAAAATATATTTTCAATAGTTTTTCATTTTATTTTTCGAGATTTTCACCCGATCATGATTTTTATGTTGGTCCAAGACCGAAAGTCTTATCTTGACTTTTAAATCAAAAAATTCATAATTTGGCTAGCAATAACTCATGGAATAAATTCCAAACAAATATAATATTATTTAAAATAATATTCTTAACTCGGGAAAAAAAAAATCCCGATCTGAGTCGTTTATAGGTACCCGAAAACACAGGACGTTACACAACTCTTTTGAAAATAGGTCGTTAGGTTGTTAAAAATGAACTAATTGGGATAAAATAGCCTTAGAGAATATAAATAGTCTTTAATGCATAATGTTGGGATCCCATATAGTTAAAAACGTAAAATACGGTAGATGGTAAGTGCATAAAACTAATGTACTTGAGAAATAAGTCATTTGAAACTGAAAGAAATACTGAAAGGAAAACATTCTCAAAAACATGACACTGAAGCAGAAGTATTGAATCCTTTCCAACCCTACAGATCGGGTTTATCATAGTATGCATATTTAAGAAGGAAGCCTCACCAGTTGCCAGCACTAATATCATGCTTTTCCCTTTCCTATACATAGAGTAGCTGATGAGCTATAAAACTCATTAAGAAAGCTAAAAAAAATAAACAAGATTAATAAAATCTCAAACTGGTATTCAGCTAATCACATAGAACTACAATTTTAAATAGCAATACACCACAGAAAAATAACATTGTCACAAGTATTGCAAACATATGGCATCAAACCATCTTCTGTGTCATCGAGCTTTACTGTGAGGTGATCAGCCTCGAGACCTCCATGGTTAATAGAATACCATTTACTGTACCCAAGTAACAAACTTCGCTTCCCACTATGTATAATGGTTGTTCCAAAGTACAACTATAATGGATCCCACATCTATAGAATTCCTTAAAAATGATAATACAAACACAAATTTCACTCATATTCTTATCTTGGCTATTGCATTCTACCCCGACTGATGGGTACTATTATGCGTTCTCTTGACCATATAATCCCATATATTGTCCTAATAACTTTCTATCAACACACAAAGCATACAATTCAAAATAACTAAGTTACTCTTGGTGCATACTTGCACACCTCAAATCCTTAGCTTTACTTCAAACTACTTTTGTCAGTGTTTCTGATCGCTTCTAAGTCCTATCAACAAATTAGGACATATAACTCAGTTTATAACCTTACTTTGTTTCTAGATTTATAATTTAAGAAAACTTATCTCAAACCCGAGCCCTCGAGGAAATATTACCAAAATTCCCCTCTCGGAAATGTGAACCAGACTTAGAAAATCATTATTCCCAATATTAAGTTATTATTAGCCTATGACTGAAATTTTATTGCCAAACTCCAATAATATCTCAAGTTATGAATTTTCGAGCCTGAAGCCCAAATTTTGAGCCTCGTCATAAAATCGAGACTCAAACATGAATATCATTATAACTTAATCCTTAAGGTATTTTTTATCCTTGAAAATACTTTCTATATCCTCAAACTCAAAACTAATCCTAAAATATCAATTTGATGAGCCCCAAGCTTAAAATCCCGAGTTTTGCCTCTAGTTTCGAGCCCCATTCACTACTAGGATGTCAGTGATGGCCTTAAATATTTTCTTTCTCTTGAAAATATTATCCTAAACTCTTAACAACTCAAACCCAAGCCTTACATGATATTCCCGAGCCTAAACTTAGTTGTACCAATCTCATGGCTCACGTGGGCCTTATGCATGGCCCATGCATGGCGCATGCAAACCTTGGACCAATGGAACCATTCAGAACTACCCAAGCCTTTCGCTTGTTCCCATCATCTTCTTCATCACATTAACCATCACCATCATCATCATCACCACCATCTTGGCCTTCCGTGGTCGACGCTACCACCACCATCATCACACCATAACCACCATGTGGGTGGTGGTTACCCTCCAAACCTGATCAACAAAGCTCCCTAGTGGGCTGGTGTTCAATCAAGGCCAAACCTAGACCACGCACACCCTTCATGGGTGGTCACAACTCAAGACCCAAAACCACACCACACCACTGCAGGCCACACTCGATTAACGTCGACGGGTGATTACTTCCCTCCTCTATTTTGATAACCACCACTCACAAGTGGTAACCACCTTCAAATATCTCTAGATATACTCCCATGTACCATAGATCATCAATTTCCAAAACTTATAAAAGACAGAAACTCAATTATAGTATCCAAAGCATCAACTATTTCATCAAATTCAAAAGAAAATCCAAAGAAGTCATTCTTACTTCTATGGCCGAGATCTCCTCCCTTTTATTCTCCGTTGTGGATTTTAACTCTAAAATTCACAACATTGTCCACTAAGAACCATAGAAAACTTTAAAATAAAAAAGAGAAAGGATTGGAAACTTACCCTTATAAAAATCTACTCCTGGGCCGAATTTTTTGAGCCTTTCTCTCTAAAGATGATCTCCAAGTTCTTATATCACCAATGTATCTATTAAGGACACCACTAAGACTTGTAAGCCATAGAAAAATCAAGAGAAACTCACCCTTAAAAGTGTTCACCTACTGGCCGAAGTCCTTAGAGATCCAAGTTCTCCTTTCTTTTATTTCCTTTTCTCTCAACCTTCTATCCTTCTTTTCTCTATATATTTCAAATTTGGCTGAGAATAAATGAGGGTGATAACCACTCAAATTAGCCTTTATTCATTAAGTAACTACCTTCTCTTTCAAATAAGATCACTCCCTCCAAAAATGCCAACTACCCGAATTCCTTGATGTCAATTTTGACATTTTTATGTGTTTAATGCACTTTTAAGCCATTTGCACACCTTTATACTTCGAAAAATTCACAAATAACCCTTAATAGTTACCCATTGTCTTCTAATATGAGTCATTATACCATATAGTAAAATCCAACTAAAACTATAATCTAATCTCTAAAATATGCCCCATATTCAAGCACATACTATGCATCATGATCCAAGATATTTTATGTAACATCCCAAAAATGCTAGTAGGGTTTAGCGCCTTGATTAGTGTGCTAGGAGGGCATAGTTAGATATATGTGTGATTAATTGATTAAATGAGTGACTATGTTGCATGCATGATATATATGAAGATATGAATATATTTAGATGCATGTTTATGAGTATTAAATATGCATGTGGGCCCTTTCTTAATAACAAGGGCATACTTGTAATATTTTCCCGTTGCGGGCATAAATGTGATTATATGTGAGTAAATGATTGAGACAACATTATCATGTGCATATATTTGTAGTATACGACTCGAGGAGATCATGGTGAGTGTATTGGCGAAATAGTCACAACGAGGTTTAATACCCGGTTCGGGGCAAGCCTAGAAGTATTTTGGGAAGTTTAATGTATATTTGGGGTTTATTGAGTAATGGGAAAGTAATTGGAAATTAAATGGGCATGTCGGTATTAATTGGGAATTTATAGGACTACTCGAGAAATTATCGGGAAATGTGGCAAATGACGGTTTTTCCCTTGGGACCATTTAAGGTTAAGAGTATACATAGGGGGCAATTTGGTCTTTTACTGACTATTGGATGGGTTTTTGCTGGGGCTAGAAACTTTGAGAAACAGTCCAAAAATGTCTAAGTGACTCTCTCTCTCTCTCTCTCCATTACGATTCTCTCTGTTTCCCTTGAGGTAATTAAACATCTTTGAGTCTTTTGGAAAAAGATGGCTGAGAATTGAAAGCTTGGGAAGCAAAGCTGGGAATTGAGGCTAGGAATGGACAAGTAGCAGCCGAGGGATCAAGCAAGGAGTACTTAAGGATTAACTCAAGGATCAAAACATCTTTGAGGTAAATTCTATAATCTGGTTTCTCTTTCTGTGAATTATTTGGTGAGTTTGGATTGTTGGCTGGGTTTAATGATGGATTTAATTATTGAATTAAAGCTTGTGGTTGGGATTTGGTTTTGGTGCAGCTCAGGGGTCATGATTATCAGATGAGGTGAGCTTGAATCTGGTTTTAATTGGGTTTTGATTAGGCTTAAGGGTGCTCTTCAGTTTTGCACTCAAAGATTGGAATTTTGAGGTTATGCTGAGGTTTTAGCTTAGCTATTAATGGTTATGTGTTGGTTATGTTGTGTTGTTATTGAATTGGAATTTAACTCTGAGCTTGGTTATAGTTTAGGATCTGATTTTAAGGGTGTTAGTTTGGAGAAAATGTAGAAAAAGAACTGGATTTTCTGGGTTCGCAGGGCACGCCATGACCCTATTCATGGGCGTCGCGGCCCGCATGGCCCCAGGAGCCTGGAGAGGCCTCTGTCTTACAGGCATACCGCGAACCTCTGGGTCAGGTCGCGACCCGCATGCTTGTTAGGTTGGGGGCTGGCGCCTCTGTCTTGGAGGTGGGTCGTGACCCTCAAGGCCAGGTCGCGGCCCGTCTAGGCCGCCCTAACTAGAATTTGTCTTAGGGCTCAGGGACGATTTCTACTACCCGGTTTAGTAGAAATTGAGGTCCCAGAGGATAGTATTTGAATCCAAAGTTTTAAATGGTTTTGGATCTTATTGTTATCCATTATCGCATTGTGACTAGGTTATGCCGCAAGGGCTCAGGACTAGGGATCGTACTTGGAATTGGTTTGTGTTCTGTGAGTTATATATATATATTATCTGGGATATGAAAGTATGACCTAAGGGTGTCGGGGCTGATGATAAGCGTACTGGACACAACTCGGCCTAAGTGAGCCGGGGTCAATTAAATAATCAGGGAACTCGGCCTAAGCGAGCTGAGTCATCTAAATAAACAGAGGGCTCGGCCTAACGGCACCGACGATACTTTTATTCTAATCGTTATATGATAGTTTGAGTTATATGTGAAAGTATATGCTAATCGTTGCCTAGCTTGATACTTGTATTCTATTTATTAATTGAATTAATGGGTAGGAAGTTTATTAATCACTCTTGTGTTATATATGTTTGCTGAGGACTGTGAGCTCGAAAAGGATGATCTCGATAACATTATTTGTGGAGAACATAGGCGAATTGAGATATCGAGCTCGTGATGGGTGAACGGTCTCGATGGCATATGAGTCTAGTCTTCAATCTCGTAAGTCATGTGTAAACATGTTTATTGTTATAAAATCCCTATGTTTAATGGATCAGATGTAATATATTATTAAATCCCAAATATAATGGGATTTATACGCGTAGATAATAACCATACGCGTTTATTTGCATTGATTTAATTGATTTGTATTATAACTCCCTGAAATCAGTGGGGAGATATTCAGTAAACCATGCTATAAATAGAGTGGGACAATTCATTTGTAAGGGATGAGAAATTTTTATTGGGAAGACTCTGCATAATTGCTTCCAGGATGCTTTGAGAGAATTCCAAAAAGTGAATAACATAGACTCATGGACTAGGCAGGTTTTAGCTACTGAACCATGTAAAAAATCGTGTCTATATTGTTTGTTTCCTCTGGTATTTTAGTTTAATTTATCTTCATTTCTAAGTTGACGAAAATTGACATCAAAAGTTTGGTGCTTTCATTGAGAGCCATTAAAAAAGACGTGAGCCTGTTTAATCAAAAGGCCTCCTGAATCATCAATGGTCGTTGCAAGTAACCCCAGTTCTGGTGAGCGACCATTGCCCCAAATACCTGAGGAGTATACTCCTCATGCTAAGGACTACCCCCGATGGCCTGGAAAGCAACCCATGGTGGATCCGAATACTTGAGAAAGGAGTGATTCATCCAACTCTCGGGGGCCACCTGCCCCCAAGCGTGACGAGGATTTGTATTATAATCTTGAAAGATATGTCCTATTGTGGAACTTCAAAATCACCAACTGCGCAAACAGTTGGCAGAGGCAACAAAATGCAACGAAGAATTAGCCAGACAGACTGCTAATGGCCAGGCACCTCCCTAGAGGCCTAGGGGACATCCTCGTGGGATCACGACTGCCAAGAATGCGGAGCAAGTGCTGCAGCCGACATCTGAGCCAAGTCAGCCAAGGCCCCAGAGGAGTAACCAGGCTGAGGCTACTGCCAACCCGACTACAGAAGTACCAACAGGAATGGGTAATAACTGAGCCCCCCCCCCCCCCCCCCCCAGCGGCTCGAAACCCGAATTCTGGTGTTGTGCGAAACAACCCGAAGCCTCAGCCTTAACGAATCTCTAACAACAACAAAATGAGTCACTAAATAGTTACCTCAAGAGGTTTAACCTAGAAGTGGCCTTAGCTCGAGATGTCCATGATAGTAGTTACCTAATGGCTATTAGAGCGGGTATACTGCCAGAAAGTCCCCTCTGGGAAGACTTACAAAGAAAATATATCAGGTTGATAACCGAGTTCAATTGGAGTGCCCAAAGGTTTGTCAATGTAGAAGAGGCGAGGTTAGCACTGAACATGACCTCTCAGCCCATAACTACAACGACAAACGTGAACTCTGCCTCGACCTCGGCGGCCCCATCAACTTCGAAACCCTCTGTGGATAACCCTTCTAAAAGGAAGAAGAACGAAGAGAATAACCCCGAGACTGATGGAGGAAAGAAGAAGAAATGGTACAAATATTTCTTCGTTTACAAAGTGTATATCGAGCTCAACGATTCTCGGAGAATATTTACCTAGCTAATGAAAACCAGGGCCCGTTCAGACGACCTGACCCCATGAGGAACCAAAAAGAAAAGAAGGATTCAAATAAATACTATAGATTCCATAGAGATATCAGACACACAACTGATGGATGTCGACAATTGAAAGACGAGATCGAAGGTTTGATCTCGAGGGGTTATTTCAGACAGTATGTCAGGAACTGAAATCCCAATCAAGCTTTGACAAGCCAAAGGGCAGCAGCTACACAACTTGCCTAGAACAATAACTCCCGAGCTCGGGAGGATGACCGACCCCCTCCAGTTGATGGGGAGGATGTAATAACCATCTCGGGGGACCTCATATCGCAGGTTCGGGAAGGAACGCCCAAAAGAGATACGAGAATGAGCTCAAGATTGGAGGCGGTTCTCCCTACAAACCTGAACCACGAGCTCCGAAACAACAGAGGGTTGAGACTCAACCCATAACGTTTACTAAAGAGGACACATCACACATCCAATTTCCCCATAACGACCCCCTGGTCATAACACTCCAACTCACGAACAAGAGGGTACACCGAGTCCTGATTGATAACGGGAGCTCGATGCATATCCTTTATAAGGCCACTATAGAAAAGATGGAACTCGCGCTTTGCGATTTGAAAGCATGTGCAACAACATTGTACAGTTTTTTAGGAGAAGGGATTGCCTGTTTGAGATCCATTGAACTCTCCGTAACCTTGGGAGACTATCTAGTCTCAGTGACCAAGATGATGGAATTTGTAGTGGTGGACCTCCCATCGGCCTACAATGTATTGCTCGGAAGACCCTCCCTAGTTGGGCTAGGGGCAGTATCGTCCGTTAGGCATTTGGCCATCAAGTTCCTGACTTCTAGTGGCATCGTGACGTTGAAGGGGGACCAACTCACGGGAAGAGAATGCTATAGCATCTCCATAAAGGGAAAGAAGCAAACAAGTGCACAGGTACTTGTAGTTATTCAAAACAAGGATGGGATGGTCTTCGAGATAGATGAAGAAATCGACCCCAGAATAGTAGAGAGGGCTGACCTCGAACCTCTAGAATAGCTCGAGGAGGTCAAGCTCGAAGAAGTATATCCAACAAAGATGGTAAAGGTGGGTAAGAATATTTCTAAAGAAGCAAGATAGCAATTAATGTGCTTCTTAAAAGAAAACTAGCATGTGTTCGCATGGTCACACTTGGACATGGTGGGAACTAGTCCGAATGTTATGAGCCATGCACTTAACATTGATAAAAGCTTCCCCCCCGAAGTAGCAAAAGCAAAGACTCTTGGACAATGATAGAAAAAAGGCCCTCAAGGAAGAAGTCGACAGGTTAAAGGCAAATCGGTTTATATGAGATGCCTTTTATCCTGATTGGGTCGCCAATCCAGTGTTGTTTCCAAAACCCAACAGCAAATGGTGACCCTGTATCGACTACTCAGACCTTAATAAGGCATGCCCTAAAGACTGTTTCCCCTTACCTTGGATAGACCAGCTTGTAGACGCCACTGCAAGTGACAGCATCATGTCATTCATGGGTGCTTAATCTGGATATAACAAGATTTCCATGCACACGCCAGACTAAGAATGTAACGCCCTACTTCCTTAGAGCCGTTACTAAGTGAGTTTTTAAGACAAAACAGTGTGCAATGAACTCGCTAACCGAGGTTTTTAAACAAAAGTGTGACTAATTAAAAGTTAAGGCTGTAATCTTTGAAAAGGCGTCGTTTCATTAAAACTTCTATTATTAAACATTTGGGATCCCAAAATAAGGTTTGAAAACTAATTACATTTTTGAAATAAGGTTACAGTTAAGAAATCATAAAATCATAGATTATTACAGCCACTTTCGAATAAACCCCCAACCAAAGCAGTCGGGCAGGCCGAACATGTACGCGTCGCTTCACGCTCTCCGTACTCATGGTTGGTTGACTTAGCCATTGCCCTTACCTGCAACACAGAGCACCCGTGAGCCGAAGCCCAGCAAGAAAACTCATGCAAAACATAACATATGCAATGTATACAGTTTATCATAACAGATAATCCACAAATAAACAAGTCAATCATTAGACTAAGCAAACACGGCCATGCCGCCCCAGGACCCTTACCAAAGCCCTGGGGTATCGGTTCTCACCGTGAGGATAACTCATGTATCCCTTGGGTCCCACCCTGAATATAGCCTAACACATGAATCCACCGGGCCCCGCCCTGACTATAGCATCCCATGTGCTAGGTGTTACTTTCGGCCCACGGCCGCCCCGGCCTACGCCGTACTCGGCCCTTGCCGCTCATTTCATCATAATCACACATATAATATAACACAACAACATGCAATCAAATATTAATTCATTTAAGTCTGCACCCTAACATGTGATGCAATATAGGGCCGCGCCCCCGCAATCATACTATGGGCCCACGCCCTATCCTACGGGTGTTATAGTTTTCTTACCTGACAATGCGATAGTTTAGATCACCTGACTCCTTGAGCACGATCCCACTCGAGCCTTAGCGCACACCTAGGCACAAACATAGGTCAAAGTCAACACCGAACCCCAAGTCCGAATACCTAGCCTCGGGACCAATCCCGAGCCCCCCGGGAAGTCCTAAATCCCCAAAACAAAGTGGCGGAATCGAACCCCAAACCCTAGGTCAAAATCCCTCATCAAAACCCAAAAATTCACCTCTGTGAACAGTGCAGTGCTACAGCGCTCTAAAGAGGGCGCTGTAGCGCTACAAGCAGAACACCCCTCCAGAAACAGGGACTAGCGCTACAACGCCCACTGACTAGCGCTGTAGCGCTAGTTGCAGCCCAGAAATCCCAATATCGCATTTCTGCGATTTCTTTCACCCAATCTCAAACCAAACTTCCCCAAATCTTTACCAAACTCAAAAATCAAGCTTATGAACACTCTCCATTCATCCCACGCATCCCAAATCCTCAAATCCCAAGATCATTTATCCCAAATCTCAAAATCTACCATGAACAACCCTAAACCAGAAATTCAAGCAAACCACAAAGTTAAAGTCTTAGAAATCATACCATTGCTGCAAATTTCGACCTTGATTCAACCCTAGGCCTCCTTAGCTTGCTCTCCCTCAAAGCTTGCCCAGAAATCCCCTGAGATTCCCATCAATCCAGCTCAAAACACAGCTCAAACCATCAAAACCCTTAAAACCAAAAATCTCTAAAACTTACCTCAAACATTGATGTGTTCTTGCCAAATCTTCAAGTCTAACCCAAGATCCTTGATGCTCAGCCTATCCTTGCTCTCCACTAAGCTTTTCCCCAAGAAAAACGGAGAGGAACGGTGCAAGAACGCACAAACCGTTCCTTGAGAAAACCCCCCCTGTTTTCTCTCTTTTCTTTCTTTCCTTCTTCTTTCTTTTCTTCTTCTTTCAGCATTCCCTCTCTCTATAAAGCCTTATAAAAAAAACCTATCTCCAAAAGCCAAATGACCAAAACGCCCTCCCTATAAATTCTAAATCCTTTTGTTCAAGTAGGGCCATTTTAGTCCTTCACCCAATTCCCGCTAATCCTCAAGTGTCTCTAATATTTTCCTGTTGCTTCCCAATACCTGATAAATCACCGAATAATTATCCCCCATCATCAAAATAAATCTCAATCTATTTCTCTGAATTCTTGTTCGTACCCCTAGGCTCGCCCCGAGCCGAGTATAAATTCCTGTCATCACTTTCCACTAGCCTGCCCACTGGGATCGCCTCGAGTCACAAAGCACAGATACATCCACATACCACTGTGGCCTCAACAATCAACACATATCAACGCAGTTATGCCCAACATGGCCAAAATTACAATTATGCCCTTCTAACACGATCCGGGCCTACATGCATACTAACATACATAGTCATGCATCACAGATAAACAAATAGTCATATAACATGCTTTAAATCATAACCATGCATTTAAATCATTAAAATCACACATAAATCCCATCATGCCCTCCTGGCATGCTAATCAAGGCCCTTAAGCCTTATTAGCGAATTTGGGTCGTTACAAAGAACATACGAGCTTTGTAACTGATAAAGGGTTGTATTGCTCCAATGTCATGCCTTTCGGGCTCAAAAATACTGGAGCCACATACCATAGACTAGTGAACATGATGTTTTTCGAGCAGATAGGAAATAACATGGAAGTTTAGGTTGATGACATGCTAGTCAAGTCTAAACATAACAATAACCATTTGGACAATCTTGCAGAATGCTTTACTGTACTATGAAAGTATGACATGAAACTTAACCCACAAAAGTGCTCTTTCGGAGTGTCTTCGGGAACGTTTCCGGGATATATGGTAGATGCACGAGGAATAGAGGTTAATCCAGACAAGATCAAGGCATTGATTGATATGCCCTCACCTCGAAAGCATAAGGATGTCCAGAGTTTAACTGGACGGATGGCGACACTAAGTAGGTTTATTTTGAAATCTATAGACCATTGTATCCTTTTTTCAACCTTTTAAGTGGAGGCAAGAAGTTCCAGTGGTCAGAGGAGTGCGAGCTTGCATTCCAAAACCTAAAGAAGTACCTCGCCGAACCACCAATCCTGTCGAAATCTATCATGGGAGAAGTCTTGTATTTATGCCTCGCTACAACCGAGCACGCTATTAGTGTCGTGCTCGTCCGAGAAGAGAAGAAGGTACAAAAATTAGTATACTATGTCAGCAAAAGGTTACTAGGGGCATAATCGAGATACCCACTAATGGAAAAACTAGCTCTCAACCTGATACACTCATCTCGAAAGCTCCGACCTTATTTCCAAGCGCACCCTATTCATGTGCTAACTGACCAACCACTATGAAAAGTTTTATCTAAACCAGAAGCTTCTGGAAGATTGTTAAAGTGGGCGGTCGAACAATGACAATTCGAGATCCCATACCACCCGAGAAAGACCATCAAGGGACAGACCCTGGCGAATTTCATCGTCAAGTCTACTTGAGTGTCTGATGATGAAGTTATAACCCCTGCCCGCGAGCTGTGGAAACTTTATGTCGACGGATCCTCCAACGAAAAATGGATCGGGGGCAGGCATTATAGTAATTACCTCGGCAGGAAATCGATTCTCCGCTTTAAGATTCAACTTCGAAGCATCAAATAACAAGGCTGAATATGATGCATTAATGGAAAGACTTCGAATAGCCAAGGAACTCAAATCAAAGGATATACACTGCTATAGTGACTCATAGCTGGTGGTCAACGAAGTTTTAGGAGAATATCAAGCTCGTGGTGTAAAAGTGGCTGCGTACCTAGAGAAAGCCAAGGCTGCGCTCGGACAGTTTGAATTCTATGCTATAGAGCAAGTTCCCTGAGAACAAAACTCAAACGCAAGCGCGTTGGCCAGGCTCGCTAAAACCAGCAAGGCCGATACATTGAACGTGGTCCCAATAGTGTTACTATCTACCTCGAGTATCAATGAGCCTGATGAAGAGGACATATGCATGATCGATTCTCAACCTACCTGGATGACCGCAATAGTCGATTACCTCGAAACTAGAATTCTCCCAGAAAAACGAAACGAGGCTCAGAAACTGATGTATCAGATCTCGAGGTACACTGTTGTATCGAAGAGGGTATTTTATGCCATTACTCTGATGTGTAACTCCACCCGAGGTGAAGAAAATTTTGGAAGAAATTCATGAAGGATTTTGTGGAGATCACACCGAGGAGCATAGTCTATCCAAAAAGGTGATAAGACAGGGTATTTTTGGCCCACATTCAAGGTAGGCGCATTCGAATATGTCAAAAGATGTGATAAATGCCAACGATTTGCTTCAATTCCACGAGCTCCACCTACTGAGCTTACCATGTTGACCTCCCCATCGCCATTTGCGGTGTGGGGAATCGACCTTATAGGCTCGCTACCAACAGGCAAAGGTGGAGTCAAGTACGATGTGGTCGCAGTCGATTATTTCACGAAATGGACCGAGGCCGAACCCCTAGCCACAATTACATCAAAAAGAGTTTTAGACTTTGTGGTAAAAAATATCATCTGCCGATATGGGATGCCCAGAAAGATAGTGTCAGACAATGGTACTCAGTTCGACAGTGACTTGTTTACCCATTTCTGCGAAAAAAAATGTGATAATAAAAAGCTTCTTCTCCATCGCCCATCCCCAATCAAATGGCCAGGTACCCTAAAAAGCCCCATAAAGAAAAGGTTAGAAGAGGCTAAAGGAAGGTGGCCCGAGGAGTTGCCTCAGTTTTTGTGGGCTTATTGAACCACAACTCGAACTTTAACAGGGCATACTCCCTTCTCCCTAGCATATGGATGCGAGACCATGTTGCCTATTGAAGTCGAAATACCTACAATACGGAGCAATGCCTACAATCAGGCCTCGAACCAATCCCACCTCGAAGAAAGTCTAGACCTCATTGAAGAAAGATGAGGTGAAGCTCAATTGAAAAATGTTGCATACCAGCAACGAGCTACTAGGTATTTCAATAAGAGGGTCCGAAACAGAAAGTTCGTATTAGGAGACCTGGTTTTAAGACGTGTATTTCTAGCTACACGAGACCCATCTGCTGGTGTACTCGGACCTAACTGGGAAGGACCTTACTAGATCGAGTCTATCATCTAGCCTGGAGTATATAAATTGGTGAGACTAAACAGAGAGTGGGTTCCGTGAGCTTGGAATGGTGCACATCTACGACCGTATTATCAGTAATGTAGGAGGGATGTGTTTTTGTAACCAAGCTTGTTTATTTTCAAACTTTTGCTAATAAAATGTTAAATTTTTGCCAAAAGTTGCTTTCTTTATTAAATGTTGTATTTTTTTCAAACTCTCTTAATTCAATAACCTATGGTCACACTCATAGGATATTAAGGGGGCATCAGTGGTATACAATCGTGACATAAGTTTGAAAAAATAAATAACATAGAATAAAAATGTCAGGATCGTTAACCCGACATGAAAGTTTTTTGTATACAAGTAAAAAATTCTGGATTATTAACCCGACATAGAAGTTATAAGTGTATACGCGAGCTAAAGCTGTCTGGATTTAACCAGATTGAAAAGAAAGCAAAGATAGTCTGGACATAATCAGATTATCAAAATTATAAGTGTATGGATTAATAACCAAACATGCGAGCTAAGATGGTCTGGACATAACCAGGCTAAAAATTACAAGTGTATGGATTACAAACCAGACACGAGCTAGATTAGTTTGGAACAAACCAGCTAAAACTAATCAACAGAAAGTTGGAGTGTAAATAAACCTACTTCGAACTAAGTTGAGTCTGAGGCTGGAAAATTTTGCAAAAATTAGTTTCGACCTCACAACCTTGAAGAAAAAGTAACTAGAAAAGCAAAATATAACTAAACTACTAAAACTACATGCCATATAAGTACTTTCGAATGCATGGTAAAAGTAAGGTCTGACCTTGACATTAACGAGGTCGAACATGGATATATCAAGTAAACTGTGCATGAATGCATTGAAACTCGAACTTAAATCCAACAAATGCGTTTGTACGAATAAACAAACATAAAAGCAAGCCTTTAGTATAACATGCTTGAAATATTTCGACTCAGAAATGTAAAGCAAAAGCTAAATGTAAAATCAAATACATAAAGGTTTTCGAGAAAGAAAATCAAATGCATAAAAATTAAAATTACTGTCTAAATAAATATAAAATAGCCCATATGTGATACATGGCATCGAGATCAATGTTGTTGGCCCAGATGCGATATATGGCCCTGTCAACAGCGTGATCCTTCTTCTGCTTAAACTCCTCAAGAAGGCAAGCCTTCTCATCCTCGATTATATCAAAGGTGGCCTTCTTATCCTCCTCAAGCTTGGCATTCAGCTACTGAAGTTCCTTGATTTCAGAATCCTTGGCCTCCAGTTTTGACTCGAGTTCAGACATTTTCAACTTCGCAGCCTTGAGCTCGTCTACGAGCTTTATTTGGAGGTTCTTCGCCTCCTGAGTGTAGGACTGGCTCGCGTAGACCTGGTTGTTCAGTTTGTAATTAAGCTGAGCAAACGTGGTGAAAGCCTGTACACATAAACAAAAGTAGGTTAGTAAACATACATGATACGTCCATATAAGCAACATTACAGAGTAAAAGGACTTACTGAGGTGAAGAGTTCACTACCCTTGTCAAAGATTGTGCTGGTGTTGTGGTAGGAGGTGAGAAACTACCATTGAGGAGCACCAAGGTTGCTGAGACTTTGGCCAACTCGGGATAGTACATCCGAGCCCAGACTGACTTCGTGTGTCCCTACAGCATTATCAATCACATACTCGGGGGCGTGGGTCGAGACCGACAACAAATGTTACCGTGTAAGAACCTGCTTCTTTGGGGCCAGAACAGTCTGTTGGGAAACTTGGACTACAAGAGGAGGCAGGGGAAGTGAGACCTCGATAGATACTCTGACCTCGGGGTTCAGATCGACAGGTAGGCTCAGGTTATGAGGTTCCGAGGTGGGAGGTGTCGCCTCAAATTTGTTCAAGACTTTGGAGGGGCACCCCCCTCTCTGCGACGACCTTAGGCATTTAATCTACTTGGCTCTAGAGTGACGGTTGAGCATGTTGTCTAAGTCGGAGTCCATGTCGCCTGCACATACACAATTTGCACATTAGTGATCGAGCTTAAACTACAAAAAGAAGGAAGACTAAAGTCAAAAGAAACCTAACTGGTACTCTCCCCCAAGCTTGTGCTCGTGACCAAGAAATTCCCTTATCTTTAGAGAACGTTGGGGGAGTCCCTTCCCTATATGTAGGAGACAGTCTCGAAAGGTCTCTATAGATGTTGGTCCCATATTGAACGGTGACCCCATCCCAAACCTCGTTCAGACTATACATGGTTTGGTACTGACCTAATTAGCTATCAAACCTATGTACCCTCTCATCTACCCAGGACCAAGCATGAAAGTTATCCCTAGGATCCGGAAAGAGGATAAGTGTGTTGAGCTTGTGTTTAAGCAATGAAGGGGACCACATGGCAGAGCTAAGTATTACTTTACCTCTACCACCCGAGCTCGAGGCCTCATCTTCGGCTTCATTTCCCGAGCCAGATCGATCATGACAGCGAGCCACAGGTGGATGGGCCCGTGAGCTTGAAGACCTCTGTCTCGGGGGAAGTCTCTCAGTGGGAAGTGGCACATACTCCCACTTGAAGTACTTATGATAGGCAACATCGTCTGTCAACTGGTCTTGCTCCAAGAGGCCACAGGCTCGGAGCCATTCTTCATGGAGAAGAGAGGATAGAGAACGTCGACCGTATGGCAGTTGGAGCAGAATTGTTTTGTGCTCCACCATCTACTCTGAGGGGGTGGGACGGTGATAATTGGCTGAAGAAAAGGTTACATATTATTATTTCGAGTCTAGATGTTAAACGAAAAGGAAAACGATAAGTGTGAGTACTTACGGTTGCATTGTCATGAATAGAATTTGGAAGGAGTGAGGCCATCCGTCCAGAAGAATGCCAGCTTGAAGTTTGGGGATGGTTTGGCATATCCTCAAAAATCTTCTTCTCTTTTGAATAGCTCGACAAATAATAAAATCCATCCCCTCCCCGAGCTCGAGAGGGGATGCGTTTCAGACATAAGAGATACAGAATCTCTTGTGGTGAGGGTCCTTCCCACTTCAGTTTGTGGTATAGGGACTTGAGGGCGGAGAGAATTGTATATGAATTAGTCTGGAGTTGGAATGGGGCAAGCCCAAAAAAATCCAGAAAATCCTTAAAAAAGGATTTCAGGGGAAGTAGGGCCCCTGCCTTCATATGCTCGCGACTCCAGGCCGCGAGCTTAATCTTGTCGTCTGGGTTGCCATCACCTAGGGCGTAGCAGCTCCACTCGTTTAAAGTCGCAGGTCTACACATCAGTGCACCAGAAATTTTTAGGCCATGGCGAGCTAGAATCTCATAAATTTGGCCTGTTATGGTGATTGGGCTCCAATAATGCTCTGCCTCGAAAAAACCCTCTTGCAAGGTCGAAATAGATGCATCTTGAGAAGTAGAGGGGCAGTCCAAAGGGTCCTCTATTAGCAAGAAGGAAAGTGCACTAGGCTCGTAAGCAACTGTGACTTTGAGTTTGGGATTGAGCGGGATAGGTCTGATCTCGGGGTCCGAATCTGGATAAATCGCGACGTAGCGTATCTTCCTTTTTCTTTCCTCGACCTTTTCAATCTGACATCGGAAACGGTCTCAGATGTCCTCTTATTCATACCTCACGTGGTGCTCACGTATCAATCGCTGGTTCCGAGTGAAGGGAGACTACAGACTAGGAGTTGATGGAGAGTAAAGAATTGCGAGCACTGACCCCCACCGATTCTCAGAGTTCTGCGACATCTAACAAGAAAAAAGAGGGTGAGGTCTGGGTATACAAGGAATCACAGGATACAATTTTGGTGGTTCGAGCTCGAAAGCTCGAAATCACAAATTAAACACAATCGAGACCGAGGTCTCGAAAGGATGTATCGAATTCTAAGTGGAGTCCCGAACTATTGTAAAGTTTGAGCTTCGAGCATGTACTTGAGATGAGAGTGGGAAGTTTCGATTCATTTTGAGAATCCCAAATTTTCAGGGATAAAGTTGACGGTTACCCAAAAGGGTGATAATTTTGGGATTTGTGCAATTAAAAACCCTAATTCAGAACCCCCATTTATTGGCTTACACGATACAATACCCTTAATCTGAAAAAACCCTATGTTTGCATTTTTTCTACACTAAGAAATTTGGGTCTAGAACCATGATTATGATTGCATTACAATACTTTAGATTATGGGTTTGCCTAATATTGGTCAAACATCCTTACAAACTAGTAAAAAAACCAGCAAATATGGTCACGGTGCAGGAGAAGCATGTAAAAAAATGCATATATCAAAGGAAAACGAGTGAATGAAGATCAAAGCACTTACACATAGTGGTTCGTGGGAACAAGAGCATCTTCGACTGAAAGATGGGAAGTAGGAATGATTCCACTTAGTCAAAAGATTTAAAGTTGCTTTGCTTCGTCAGTTTAGAGAACATGCAAGTGAAACTCTGGTTTTTCTTTTCTTTCTCTGGTTTGAGTTTTCTAAGAAGTAAAAATGGTGAAGATGATGAAGGAGAAGATAAAGCTTATATATATGACCCCATGGGATGTCAAGGGTCGAGTATATGTGGGCCCTTGGTTTCATTTTGATTCTGATCCGATAGTTGGGGTGTAAATATGGCATTGGCGAAAAAAAGCTGGGATATGAAAGGACGTGGGCAGATGAAAAGAGTACTCGAGTACTCTGACTGCGCAATCCATGACTGATGCGTGTCCACATTCAAGTGTGGCGGGTGGCTTGATTTTCGAAAGTGGCTGTTCAAAATTTTCCTTCTCATAGGATTTGAACTGATACTTTTGAGGGGGCAAAATGTTACACCCAAATTTCAAGAATGGAAATTTTGATCTCGAAGTCAGGCTCGTAAAGTGTAAGCTCAGAATAAGCATGTTCATCATAATCATCTTTAATGAATATATCAAGAACAGTCTCACTGAGCAATAAGTGCAACAACATTGGAATTGACGTGCTTAGAAACTATATGGTCTCAGAGGTGTTCTGATATTATAAGTCAATCTCGAAGCTACAATGACAAATGGTTCAGCACTTGTATAAATCTCCCGATTTATTTCCTACCATCAGACTAGACAGTTCGAGCTCGAGGATTGTAAGCTCAAAAATGATGATCTCGACAACATTATTTGTGGAGAACATAGGCGAACCGAGATACCGAGCTCGTGATGGGTGAACAGTCTCGATGGCATATGAGTCTAGTGTTCAACCTCATAAGCCGCGTGTGAACATGTTTATTGTTATAAAATCCCTATGTTTAAGGGATCAGATGTAATCTATTATTAAATCCCAAATATCATGGGATTTATACGCCTACATAATAACCATACATGCTTATTTGCATTGATTTAATTGATTTTTATTATAACTCCCTGAAATCTGTGGGGAGATATTCAGTAAACCACTCTATAAATAGAGTGGGACAATTCATTTGTAAGCGGTGAGAAATTTTCATTGGGAAGACTATGCATAATTTCTTCCAGAAAGCTTTGAGAGAATTCCAAAAAGTGAATAACACAAATTCGTGGACTGGCAGATTTTAACTGCTGAACCACATAAAAAATCGTGTCTATATTGTTTGTTTCCTCTGGTATTTTAGTTTCATTTCTCTTCGTTTTTAAGTTGACGAAAAACCGCGTCAACAATATGGACTCGTGTAATTGGGATGGATGTACCCATCTGAACGTTATATGAAGATTTTGATAGGGTATGTTAGAAATAGAAGTAGGTCTAAGGGTTGTATTGTTGAATCCTACATCGTTGAAGAAGAGGCTGAATTCTTTTTAGTGCTTGGTTGCATAATCAGGCAGTATGTTTATTTTTATTGTATGTTGCCTTTGGTGATTTCCTTACATGAATTCATTTATTATTAGTTTTTTGTTTTAGGTCCTGCTCGAGTTGAGTATATGAGCACCAACAAAATTTCTGAATCACTTAAATTGATATCACAAGTTCCTTCATTGAGTATAATCAGGTATCAATCGTACTACATAAATAATAATCACATTAAAACGATTGATCGTGATAATTGTAGACAGACAGAAAATAGTGGGGTTATATGCTTGTTTCTAGGAGTTTTCATGTAACCCCTGCTTTTGGGGCACCTACTAAAAACGATATTGGGGTAGTGAAATGTGTATGGAATATTGATTAATAATATATGCTTTAGAAGAAAATTTCATGATGTTAGTGTTAGCCAATGTGTTAAATGTGCAGTTTTGTTCAAACTGAGAATTTTAGTCTTTGACCGAAATGAAAACCCTAATTGAGTAAATTCTCGGATAAAATATTATTGGAAGTGAAAAATTATGGTGTTGACATGGTTTTTCGCCAATAGGGAATTAAGAACTCTGATTAGAGATATTAAGCTTGTTAATAAACCGTAAATGTAAACTCACAAAATTTTAACGTTGTTCGGTGGTTAAAATCTGCCTACTCTACGAATCACTCTTATTCTAGCTTAGGAACTCTTGAAAAGATTGTTCATGAAAATTTCAGCAAAGTTTTGGCATACAATATGTCAGTCCCTTTTCTGCCAATTTCTCTTATATTTATAGGTAATTGTGATGGACAATATTGGGTAACCGTGCAATAAATGGTAATATACATAATTGGGTAACTTCCCAAATAAATAGATATGTAAATACCCTAATTAATCTTATTGTCATTTACATCAATCAATAAATGTATATAGCGATCATATACATTTACTACACATATTGGGCATCTAAGTCTGTAGGGATTCTTCCATATGCCGATCTTTGAACCACCTCGGGCTAGATTCCACACTCGAATTGGATATGCTCGGGCCTGATGCGGGAAATCTGGACACTGGACACTTCGATCTATGTCATTAGTATTTCAAATGATATGTAGGATCCTCGACTGTCCCAAACTCAATGATGCAACCTTGAGCTGTTTGGTCTGGAGTTAACGAAACATCTCTGAAGGGTTGCAACATTTATTTATTACGTGCCAGCTGTACCCCAAGCAAGATAATTGAGCTCTATTTTTAGGGTACAACATTTTCCCCCAAGTCCCTACTCATGCATGACATCATTTCTAACATGCATAGTAGGGGATTTTTTGTTTCTGCTGTGGGAAAATGTGCCCACCCACTCACTCGAGCATGGGACACATGTCCGCTTGTTATAGCCGTTTGTTCGGGTTTCGAGTATTGTGATAGTTGTCTTGTCAACCTTTTGCCGCCATTTATTTTATTTAATTCTCACCCTCAAATTATGAACTGTTTAAATCATGTGGCCAAGATTTCCCCCCAAAATTGACGTATAAATAGGATAACCAAATCTGGCATTCACCACTTTGCATTCGATTTTTCCCTATCCTTTTTATCTCTAAAAATTCTCAGAAACCCTCTAACTTTCGTTCTTCTCAGAAATCCCTTCAACCCCTTCAATGGTTTTATCCCTGATTTTCTGCAATCTTCGTCGTTCTTCATCCTTTTACTACCCCGATCAAGAACCAATCCGTAAGTACACCTTTACTCCATTGTAAATTTCTTTTAACTCGTTTTTTTTTTACAAGTTTATGAAATTTTCCAGAGTGTTTTTACCATATTTTGGTTTTGTACAAGTTAAGTTTGGGATATACTAGGCCAAAACAAATAGGACTAGAAACGTTTAAGTTAAATGCATAAAAATAGGTAATTTATAAGGATTTTTCTAGGTTTAGAGGTTAAATGTACGAGTCTTTCGCCTGGAAGGTGAAGGGTTTAGGCTCAAATCCAGGTAGCTTAAGAGACATGATACTAGGGTGGTTTTGCAATAAATTGCTTTTCGAAACCACCATGTCTGACACACGAATCCCAAAGTTTTAGTACCTTCCTGAGATTCAAGAGCATGAATTAGGGGCGTACGTGAGGCCACGCATCATGGTATTAAGCCTGGACTTAGCTCATAGATACTTTAGGTTGAGTAGTAAAGCCTTAGAATCTTAAGTTGTCATTTCTTTCGTTATTATAACTTGGTTACATCCATAGGTCCCTTCTAATGAGTCATTTTGTAATCGGGAAAACTAAAAACAATCGTCATATCTTTTCAAAAGAGAAAGACCGTGGGAGGCTCCTTTTCTCAAATTAAGGATAAGCAGGTCACCCTCGAGATCCCCATCCCCCTCTTTGGTCCTGTGGTGGAGAAAGAGATCGAGATATGACCTAAAAATTTCTTCGAGGCCGAGAGGATCGTATCTCGAATTCATTCTTATTCTAGGGTGAATAAAATAATGCTAAGTCATGTCATCAAGATGAACCCCAACTTCTACGCTCGACCTCCATTGGAGGATGAGTGGAGCTATGCCCTGTTGGAGGACGATTTCGGGGCCGGGAGTGATGAACGCCTGAAGGTAGGTGCCTTCCTCCCATTGGTTCATTACTTTGGGGGGTTCTTGAACTATGTGAAGCTTGCCCTATTCCAGATCCTACCACATTCTTATCGCCTCCTCGCATAGTTAAAGTATTTATTCCTTAATAATGAGTGGGAGGTCCCCACCTAGAGGATATTTTATACTTTTCTGTCTAAAGGCAAATCCAGACGTTAAAACTCGAGGGGATGGTTTTTATTACCTCGCCCGATTTCCCAAATTCTCCAGCATCATCGACCTCCCCAGCCATCTGAGTGACTTCAAAGACCAGTTCTTTATATCAAATGGATTCTAGTACTGCGAACACCATTACTTCAACTGACCTCGTAAGTATATTAGCTTTTAAGCTCTTCATCTAAATTCCTTACTTTTGCTAAGGTTTACTTATTCTAACGGAGTTGTTTATCTTGTGTAGCTATTTATAAGAGAATGGTGCGTTCTGAGACCCTTGGGGGTCAATACAAAACTCTGGCCAGCGCTCCTGTCGAGGAGAAAGAGTTCAAGGAGGTGGTGAATAATGCCACCATGGTGGCTTGGAAGCTGATCATGGAAGATCAAACCCTGGCCATCATGCCTCGAGGTCCTCCCAAGAGGTTACCTCCAGTTATTATGCAGGTTGAGGAAGAGGAGGAGGTATCACCAATGATTCATAAAAGAATGATAGATGAAGGCAGGCAGAGAACTGACCAAGCTCGTGTCGAACCAAGGGCAACAGTCAGCATCTCTAGCCAAGGTAATAAAGACAGAAAAATTAACTGAGTTGCTTCCAGTTTTGCACTAACTTGATTTAATATAAGGCAAATCGTGAGCGGACATCTTGAAGAACCAGTCCTTGATTTAACCTTGTATTAGCTCGTCAACCAATTGGTTGTTCACCGTGACTTTGCCTACCCTAAGTGCACCATAGTAGTTGATAACACTTTACACTTCAGGTCCACCATTTTTGAACAATATGGTACATTCCTTGTATCCTGGTTCCTTTAGTGCAGGTATCAGGCAGGTCGAATATGAGCCTAGTCCGGATGAGGAACCCGAACCTAGTAGGTCCTGCAAAGTAGTAATGTTAAAATCTCCCCCTCCCCCAATAATCCAAGAGTTAGAGATTGTGTCTTGCCCGATCCATTATCCAGATTTGATCATAGTAGTTTCCTCCTCTAGTTCAAAGTGTAGGGTTTTTGTTCTGTTACTTCTTATTGTTTACACAGATAGAATAATAAGTCTTTGTTCTAACTTTTCTTTTCATTCTTGCAAAAGAAGATATGATCCTCCAAAACATCTTCAACACCGACCCTACCATCAAGAAGTCGATGATTTTGAAGAAGGCTACATCCGGAATTGGAGCTACTACTGGATCTCCAGCTAAAACCAAGAGAACCAGCTCCAACCAAAAGAAACCTTAGTCCTCCATGGTTACGACCAAAGATGCTCCTCCTCCAGCTCCTCGTGATCCTACGAATATCCCTCAGTTTGTCCAAGCTGCAGCCCAACTATCACGATCCTGGGTCCACACATCGAGGTGGGGAAACATCCAAAACCCTTGAACGATTAACTCCATGAGATTGTGAACCACGTGATGGGGCATGCAAACATGGTAGCACCAGAGAGATACAAGCCATAGCAAGGAAACCCTCGGCGACTGTCCTTGACTCTGCTCTGGGGATGTCTCTGACTGTAAGTCCTGTCCTTAACATCCTTCTTTAGTTCCATGTTTTCATGAAGTAACCCCTCATTAATTGTTGGTTACAGTCCAGCATGGGTCAGATCTGGGGCACTGCTCAAATCCTTGATGAGGTGGAAGAGGCTAAGGAAGCACCAGAAATCTCTCAGAATAACAAAAAAATTGCTAAGGCGCAAGCTTTGGGGGTGATCCAGGGTCGCTATCGAATTTTGAAGGAGATTGAGGATCTTAAGCTAAAGGTTTTAGAGGTCGAGGAAAGGTCCTTGTCCAAGGCCAAGGAGGATGATGCCCGCATCTAGGAGCTTGATCTTCAGGTGAAGGGTCACGGGGCCCGAATAGAGAACTTCTTAGAGGAGATGTTCTATCTGTTTTGGGCGTACAATCAGGAAGGGGATTTCTCATTCCTTGATGCCAAAATTTGGGGCGCTATCTTGCCAAGTTTTCAGGACCAGTTGGAAAAGGAGCCCAGGGAGACAATGGAGATGGCTTCTAAGGTCGAGCTGATGGAGGAGAGGAAAAGGTGTCATCTCAGGAGCAAAATGCCAGAGCTCGGGGATTAGAGGGCTCTTCCATACATCTGTTTATTTATTATTTTTTTGTAAGAGGTCGTTTAGGCCGAGACAATTACCTTAGGGCAGTATTTCGGGGTTAATTATCCTCATTCAATTTATACATACATTCCTTATATATGTTGGTTTTTTATGTTCGATCTTTCTTGTCCCCTTTTCCGTTGATTATTATCCTGTTTATAAACCTTTGAAGCTTTTATAAACTTGCATAGTTTTAGGGAGTGCTTTTTAGGTCGAGACATGTTCTTGATGGCTTGACCAGTTAATTTCTAGTCATTGACCTGATTATATCCAGGAGTTTTGATCTCCTATTTTTTCATACCTGTTAGGATTCAGGCCTTGAACCTGGTTTGGCTCCAAGATTTTTGTACCTAGTTAAATTCTAGGATTTTTATTTTCGCATTTGAAATTTCTTTGGAAACTCGAGCTTTAAAAAGCCGCATATTTTCCAAATTTCCAATTTCTAAGTTGCAAAAATTTACCTTGTTTACCGAATATTCTAAAGACTATCAAGGGTTATATGCCTCCCAAGCGATCAGGATTAAAAAGTATTGTAGATCGCTTTTACATAATCAAATCGTGCTAAATAACAATAAAAATTGAAAAATTCTGGCACCGTGTTTAAATTACACAGTAACCTTATACTATTCACATTCAAAAAATGGTAAATATGGATTTTATACTTGACCCTTACAAAAGATGAAATAAATAAAGTCTAACAAATATTTCTTATCATTGGTAATACATCTTGAGATGCAAGGCATTCCAAGGTCATGGAACCATCTCCCCATTTAACTGATCTAGTCTGAAGGTTCCTTCCCATAAGATCTCCATGATCTGATAGGGTCTTTCGCAATTTGGTCACAGTACACCATCTTTAGGGTCTTTGTTAGCAAGGAACACCCGTTGAAGCACTAAATCTCCTAGCTCGAGTCTCTGCTCTTTGAAATTTGAGTTGAAATAACACGTCACCCTTTGTTGATAATGTGTGAGCTGCAACTGAGATTCTTCTCACCCTTTGTTGATCCAAAGATGCATTAACCAGGTTGTGGTTCCATTCCTTGTTAAAGGTTCTCAGCATGTGTGACGTCACCGTAACCTCAACTAGGAGCATAACTTCGCGTCCAAAAGTTAGAGAGAAGGAAGTATGCCTAATGGAGGTGCGATGTGAGGTCCTGTAGGCCCAGAGCACATGTGGGTGCTGTTCAGGCCATAGCCCCTTAGCGTCCTCTAATTGTTTTAGACTCGTCTTAAAAGTTTTATTTACGGCTTCGACCTGTCCATTGGCTTGTGTGTTGGTAACTGGTTTACTATATGTGTAGTGGAAAGTACAAGGTGTTGGCCTTAGAGATTTCAAAAAAAAATTATTTAAATAATCAGATCCATTAACATGCAAAATATTAATCATACAAAAATAAGAAGATGAGGATTTACCAGTTGAAGAACTATCAAGAATCATCGCTATCTTTTAGTATCTCCAATGAACATCCAATCCAAATTCGTTCTTGAAAAAACTCAGACCAAGATCTTTCAAGATGTATCGCTACACCTAAGACATGTGTGGGCACGTAGAGTAATGGTAGAAAAATATTTATGATTGACAAGATATTCTCAACACATGAGATCTTTGAATATTAGGTCTGGGACGGAGTTCTGAGACAGATTTCAGGGATGGGTAAATATTACGATATATATTTTTCTCTCTTGAATATTCTGAGATGTTATGTGTCTTTCGAAAACTATATTATCTGATAGATTTATAAAATAATTACACAAATTCAAAATTTAAAATCCCAACTATAAATCTATTATTATTAAATAAATAAAAGAAAAAAATCATGATCCAATATTGATCAGTTACTATAGCTACACGCCAACCACAGTCCTTGGACTGTGGTTGGCATGTAGCATCCCTATTTCTAGGGATGTATTCCAACCAATATTTTTTAATTATATTTAATAATTTTTTTATTCTACAATATCTAAACATGATAACTTATCTTATCAGAATAATTAATGAATAAAAATTTGTTGACCCTAGTTTTGGTCAACAACACGGAGTCTAGAAAATGACAGAAAATAATATAGAGCTTGAGAAAATGATCTAATGGAAAATAAAGGACACAGAGAATTATTGTGGTTCGGCCCCAGTGATTGGTAAAAACCTACGCCCACTTGATATTATTATTAGTATTGAGCTCCAAAGGTGTGATCAAAGAACTAGGGTTCCTGAGTTTCACAGACCTTAGAAGAAGAAAACAATACAAACGATGGATAATAGTGATACAATTCTGAAAAAGAGAAAAAAGATCGAACCCCTTCCTTGAACTATTTCTTGTGTATTTATAGGCTCAAGAAGGGTTACATGAATTAAGAAATAATATTTATCCTTAATAAACGGATCTGCAGGTCATAATGAAGAGATATTCTAGGATATCATTTCAACTATACAGATCTTTACATAAATGAACGGAGTATACGACCAGTCTGGTCGTATATAAAACGTGATCTTTTCATGTGGAAATAATGCTGGTCGATAGGCGAGCAATATCTCTGCCATGTGTCGGCCAGCTGTCGAAAATCCATGCCACGTCATCAACAGCTATTTTATGGATTTGCCCCCAAGTTTATTTATTGCGACTAGCAATAAGTAAACTTAGGAAACCAACTTTTCGCATGCCCCACGAAATGTGTTAGAGCGTCTCGTGCGTTCTTGAAAATTGTGACCTAATCACGTCCAATCATGCCTTTTCAGTTTCCAAGTAACCTTTCCGACGGCTGTTACACTTCCCCATGCCTTGAAAAAGGAAACTCATGATTACCCCTTTTCAACACATCTCAGCTTCTATAAATAATCCTCACATTTTTCTTCTAACTCTTTACACGCCATCTCTTTGCCAAGAACTCTCAAGAACTCCATTTCAGAGCCCAGAACTTCAAAGGTCTTCAGTTGCTTTGCTAAGGTTCCTTCTCTTGCAAACCCAAAGTCATTCCTTTTCAGAATCTCCAATCTTTATCCAGGTAAATTTCTTCGACGTTTAAACCCTTTGAGATGCCATGCATACTGTTTTTGTGTTTAGAAATTTTTTTGTGTTCTTGGGTAGAAATTTGTGAGGATTTTGTATACACCGTTTGATGCTTGATAGGGTAGTGTATTTTTTCTCTGTAGAAGTTAGGAATCAGTTTGATAGTAAGGATCATGGGTTTAGGGCGTAAAATCGAAGTAAACATTCAATTTTTAGGCTAGCTGAAAACTGGGTTTTTCCCGCCCCTTTGGAGTTGAAAAAGCTTTTTCCAGAAAAAACTTTTTACTTTCACTTTTTGATATGTTTTTCAAACTGTTCGCATAAAACTTAGTGTTTTGGTTAGAATGCTGCTGGTCGTAGACGCGAGCAACGTTATTCCAACTTTCAACATAAGCTCCCAGGATGTGCGTCTTATCTCCTCCTTTGTTTGTTTGCAGTTTACATGCAAGACCCGTGGGGAGGAGAAAGACCCATCGACGACGATCTGCTAGCTCAACTTCTCAAGGACGAAGAACAACCCTCGTCACTAATACCTGAAATTCCATTTTCTCGTACCAATCCAAACACATCCCCAGTCTTGACCCGAAACATGGCTCGTACCAAAACCAAGGCCCAGAAAAAGAAAACCTCCAACCCTTCTCATCAGCTTGCTGCTTCGGCTGATGCTCCCTCGACCAGTGGTTGAGATGAAAATGCTCTTGACCCAAACATCCAAAGACATGCCCGCCCTAGACATGCCATTCAGCCAGATGTTGAGTGGTACGTAGTCTCTGAAAGTAGGGTGACGATCAGAATGATCGCCAACTACTTAAGGAAATACGATCTCCCAGGGGTGACCTTAGTAGGACCCAAACCAGACCAAAGGGCGAATCTGCCTGGAGGCGCCTTCAGCGCCTGGTCGCGGTTTCATATCGAGGCAGGGGCTACCTTGCCTCTTCACTCATTTTTTCAGGGGGTGGCCAACTATTTTGGAGTTGCCCCCTTTCAAATAACCCCAAACGGATATAGGATGCTTGCTGCACTCTATATCCTGTACAACCAAAAGAAATGGCCCGTGCCATCTCCTCATGAGGTCAACTACCTGTTCGACCTCAAATCTAACCCCAACCAAGAAGGCACGGGGTTCTTCCACTTCTGTCATCAGGAAACCGGGTGCACCTTTCTGACTGGTACAACTCATATCTTAAACGTGGGGAGGTACTACCAAGAGTACTTCCTTATTGCTGACATGGCCGCAGATAACCTGGCTTTTGCACGAGGAGGTAAAAATTTTGTATCACTGGTTGACTTCTTCACTTAGTGTTCTCCTCCACAATGTCTTAAACTATTAATGTCTTCCAGGCCCAAGGCTGCGACCAAACCCAACTTCGGACATGGAGTTGTGATCGGCGCTCTTAGCCAGCATGACTGATGCTGAAAAGAGTGTCAAGAATCTGGTTACAGAGGCTAACCTTAGGTTGGTTGGCCTCTGGGCCCCTCAACCGGACACGAGGGGGCCCTCAACAGAGAGTGCCTGTGCTGAGGAGGAACCCGAGCAGCAACCTCTAGCATCACCTCCACGGAGGAGACCGACTGGGGTCACGATCAGGGAACCTGCTGGCACTCCTCCAGCAGAGAGGCCCTCAGCCCCCTTGGGGAAATGAAGGAAGAAGGCCACCGAGCCTGCCAACCTCTCTGACGATTCGTCGGACGACAATGGTATAGTTATTTCACTTTTAGACAACTTTCCAATTCCCTGTCATTTTTTTGACGGGGACGGCAAATTTAAATATGCTCCAAATTTAGGGCTAGACTTCTTCATGTCAAAGAATGAGTATAAGACTAGTAGAGTCTGTAGTGTAGCAACCAGTAATAATAGCTCGAGTATTTGACTTTGCAATCCTTTTTTGCTTCTTTTTTTGATGTAATGTACTTAGTCATTCATGCTATCTCATTGTTCGACTTTGCTCTTGCTTTTCAGACATGGACTCCACCAATGTATTCGACCTCTACAGTGCTCCAGAGGCTACCGCGGCTCCTCCAAGCAAGAAGAAAACCAGTAAGAGACATCCCAGGGAGAGGAGCAAAGCTCCTCAGGCGAGGAAGGCCCGAAATGCAGGCCCTTCGGAGGATATGCCCTCTGCCACCATGACTCAACCTTCTCCCCACGAGCATCATACTCCATCTGCTGCAGCTGGGTCGACTCCTTCTCCCGCGGCTCCGACTGACCAACCTCAGCAGGTTGATCCTGCCTCAACTGGGAACGAGATGGTTGGTCGCGCCTTCAAGCTGATCAAGGAGAGGATCACCAAGATCACGAAGCATGAACTCTACCGAGAGGCAATGGCTGCTACAAAGACGATGGGAGTTGACCCAATCCTGAATCGTTCCTTGAACGAGTTCACCAGTGTAAGTCATCTTATTTTGTGGAAACAAGTCTTCTTTAGTTTATTGTTTGTCTAACTTTTGTTCTGACTGCAGGCCATGCTAACCCTTACTGCCAGCCGCATCCGCCCGGGTGCCGTCACCGAGCAGGCCAGGACCTCGGAGCAACGGCACAAGGATGAAATCAAAGCTGCTGAGGCTAGACATGCTGATCAGCTGGCGGCGGTGGCTGAGGAAAAGGCCCAACTGGCTAAGGAGTTGGAGGAGAAGTTGAAGTCTCTAGAGAAAGCCCGCGAGCAGAGGGAACAATACAAGGAGTCCAACCGCTTTAACTACAAAAAGGTCAAACAGCTTGAGCTGGACCTGATCGTGAGCAGGCAGGAGACCACAACTCTGGAGGGCCGGATTGAGGAGTTGGAGAAGACCAACGCCAACAACTTGGAAAGGTACAAGAATGCCACTCTAAGATGCTTCTATGATTTCTGGAAGCACAATCAGGGTGCTAACTTTGACTACCTTCCCAAGAATGCGAGGGATGCCGAGCTTGCTCGCTGTGCGGCTCAGTTGGCTGAGGAAGAAAGATCAAGGGTCCGTACTTCCCCTGAAATCTCACTGGCCGCTGGGATGGATGGTGCAGACAATGAAGCTGCGGGTGCTGTCGACCAGAATCTTCCCCAGGATCCTCCAGCTCCTCAAGCTCCTTAGTCTTTTCTCTTTATGTTTTTTTTTTCTTTTTTTAACTACATGACCTACGGGTCGTGATGTAAAAACAATATAATTTTTTAGTTTACTGCATGGCCAACTTTTACTTTTACTTGAACAATTACATCCAAGCAGTTACTGCTTATGGTGTAAAAGGATTCGTTTTGATATTATAATATATTTGCATAGTATTATAACATCTATTTGTTCGCATGACCGAACTCAGCATAGCACTTTGGTTTGATTTAACAAAATATCAAAATTTTGAAAAATACTCTAAGTGCTCTAGCATGCTTTCACTTATTTTGCTCACGTGTTTACATACCTTTTAATGATATGCTTTGCTTACTTGTACCTTGTATGCCCCCCAAGTTATCGGGGAGCTTTAGGTCCGTGGTCACTTGCCTTGACCAGAACCTGTTTGAACATTACTGCTCCTAGCAATATGATTAGAATTATAATACAGCAAAACAACACACGTAATGAGCAAATACTTGTAATAAATACAATAGTTGGCAAGAAATGACTGGCTGAGAACAGTCCCTTTTATCTCTCGTAATAAATGGACTAAACATGTCTTTACAAGCGATCAATAAGATCTTACATTTTTCCATACTTGTAAAACGTAAAATTTATACAAGCCAATTCGTTAAGAAGAATTGTTCATGTATAATACTTGCGCAAGTGTTCTCCATTCCAATAGCGAGGAATGAGATCTACGTTTAAGTGTGCAAGTTTATAAGTACCTGGGTGAAGTACTTCATCAATTTGGTAAGGCCTTTCCCAATTTGGCCCGAGTACTCCAGCAGCTTGGTCGTGGGTGTTAAGGAAAACTCTTCAGAATACAAGATCTCCAACATTGAATTTCCTTTCTCGTACTTTAGAGTTGAAATACCGGGCGACCTTCTGCTGGTACGCAGCTACTCGGAGCTGGGCTTGTTCACGCCTTTCATCAATCGAGTCCAAGGATTCCGTCAGTAGCTGGCTATTAGAGTCCTGGTTGTATGCTAATCTACAGTGCGAGGGTGGATCCAACTCAACAAGCAACATGGCTTTATACCCGTATGCTAAGGAAAATGGGGTATGACCCGTTGCTGTTCGGTGGGAATTTCTGTACGACCAGAGGACTTCGAGCAACTGTTCTGGCCATGCTCCCTTAGCTTCTTCGAGTCTTTTCTTTAGGGTATCCTTCAGCGTTTTGTTAACTACTTCGACTTGCACATTTTCCTGAGGATGAGCGACTGAAAAAAAGCTTTTGATAATATCATGACGCTTACAGAAGTCCGTGGATAGATCGCTGTCAAACTGGATGTCGTTATCTGAGACTATCTTCTTTGATAATCCATAGTGACAAATGATGTTTTTGACTACAAAATCAAGAACTTTCTTAGTCGTTATGGTCGCGAGTGGCTCAGCTTCGGCCCATTTGGTGATGTAGTCGATGGCAACCACTGCATACTTTACCCCGCCCTTTCCTGTAGGCAAAGATCCGATTAAATTTATTCCCCAAGCTGCGAAGGGCCATGGACTCTGCATCTGCTTTAATTCTTTGGGAGCTGCTCGTGGGATTTTAGAGAATCTCTGAGACTTGTCACATTTTCGCACGAACTCCATTGAGTCTTCATTCGTGGTTGGCCAGAAATATCCCTGCCTTAAGATCTTTTTTGACAGGCTTTGCCCCCCAGCGTGGTCCCCACAGAAACCTTCGTGTACCTCTTTCATTAACTCTTTGGCTTTCTCCTTTGTAATGCATCTAAGAAGTGGCAGTGAGTATCCCCTTCGGTACAGGATTCCATCGACTAGGATATACCTAGCAGCTTGCCTCTGAAGGTTCTTAGCTTTGTTTTTTTCCTTTGGTAGCACGCTGCTTGACAGATACTCTACAAATGGTGCAATCCATGTATCTGCCATCTGGATGACCAGAGTGGTTTCTGCTTCTTGGCAGCTTGGCTCTGATAGTTGCTCGACTGGCACTATGTTCAGAGTATCAGCATCTTTTGCACTTGCCAACTTCACCAAAACGTTCGCGTTGGAATTCTGATCGTGAGGTACTTGCTGGAGACTATATATGTCGAATTGGGCTAACAGATCCTTTGCTTTGTTCAGATAGGCGACCATCTTCAAACCTCACGCCTGATACTCTCCCAAGACTTGGTTCACCACCTGCTGAGAATCACTATAGACGTCAAGCGCTTTTATGTTCATATCCTTGGCCAATCATAGTCCAGCGAGCAATGCTTCATATTCAGCCTCATTGTTAGAAACAGTGAAATCAAATCTTATTACACAGTGAAATCAATGCCCTTCTAGTGTTATCAATATCACTCCTGCTCCTGCGTGGGATTAGTTAGATGATCTGTCTGTGAACAATTTTCACGAGGGTGTTTGGATTTGACATTCAGGTTCACTGGGCTTCTCAATTTGCTCGTCACCCGCGGGCTCTGTGAACTCGGCGATGAAGTCCGCTAAGGCTTGTCCTTTTATCATTGCTCGTGGCATGTAAGATATGTCGAACTGCCCGAGTTCGATTGCCCACTTTAGTAATCTTCCGGCAACCTCTGGCTTCTGCAGAACTTGCCGAAGAGGCTGGTCGGTAAATACCATAATCGGATGAGCTTGGAAGTAAGGTCACAACTTCCTTGAGGCCAAAACTAAGCAATAGGCTAACCTTTCGATGGGGGGATACCTCAATTCTACTCTGATTAGCCTTTTGCTTACGTAATAGACAGCCTTCTGCACACCCTCTTCTTTTCTTACGAGAACAACACTAGCAGCGTAATCTGTGATTGCCAGGTAGATGAACAAAGTCTTTTTATCGACCGGCTTTGACAGGATGGGTGGTTGCGCCATATGTGTTTTTAGTGCTTGAAAGGCCTGTTCGCACTCATCTATCCATTCAAATTTCTTATTGCCTCTGAGTAGATTGAAAAATGGGACGCACTTGTCTATTGATTTTGAAATAAATCTACTTAGAGCAGCAATTCTTCCGGTCAGGCTTTCGACATACTTAATCTTTACTGGCGACTTCATCTCGATCACGGCTTTTATTTTCTCGGGATTAGCTTCAATTCCTCTTGAGTTAACAATAAATCCCAAGAACTTCCCTGATCCTACTCCGAAGGAGCATTTAAGGGGATTTAGCTTCATCCTATTTTTATTCAGGACGTTGAAGCATTCCTGCAAATCCCTTACATGCCTTTCTTCTTTCTTCGACTTAACCAGCATATCGTCGACGTAAACCTCCATGTTTGCACTGATTAGCTCCTTAAACATGTGGTTGACGAGTCTCTGGTAAGTCGCACCAGCATTTTTCAAACCAAAGGGCATCACTTTGTAATAGTAGAGCCCTGTATCGGTTCGAAAGCTAGTGTGATCCTCATCAGGGGGATGCATACTGATTTGATTATACCCAGAGTATGTTATATTATTTCATATAATATAATATTAGATTAAATAATGTGACAAAATGTGATTTGTCACACAAATGTGATTTGTCACACCTTGTAACATATTATTGAGAGTCACAAAAATTAGACACATGTGTGTGCCCAAATGTGACATATCTTGGAGTTACAAAATCAGTTACAAATTTGTAACTCCCAAATATTACCCAATAATGTGTATATTATATGTTACACATTTGAGATTGGATTTCACAAAGTCATGATGATATATGACTGTTGGAGACATGTTTTTAACTCCCAATAGGTGTTTGGAGGTTACAAAATCATGTGGGAAAGGATTTGGGACGTTTTGGAACGTTTTGGAAAAATGACATTTTGTGCTGAAAATGGCCTGTGGCCGGGGCCACTGAAAAGTCGTGGCCGCGGCCAGTGAGGCTGACAGCCTATGTGAATTTTCAGTTTTTTCCAAATTGAACAGTTCTAACATCCCAAATAACTCCCAAATCTCCATTTTAATTCCATAAACATCCAATTAAACATTGGTAACAGCCATGGGGGTTGGTGGAATTTGAAATTCAAAGGGGTATCTCAAACTCTATAAATAGAAGCCTAATGCTCACTTGTATGACACACCATTTTTCATCCACAAAGCACTTGGCTGAAAAATACACCAAAAGGCTTGATAATTCCAGAGAGCTATTTCCTTGAGAGATCCCTTAGTTCTTAGAGAATAGGGGGAAATAAGCTTTTGGACAAAGGTCTTGAACCTTGTTCAAGTTGGTGATCCCCACTACTCTACACTTTGGTTGAGTGTGAGAGTTTGTTTGTGTTTTCATTCTTTTGTTCTTCTTATTTACTTGTATTATTATAGTATTGAGTTTGTAATCTTCTTCTTCTACATCTTTCTATTTACTTGTATTTTGAGCAATTGAGTTGTAATATTTATTTAATCAATTATCTTGTCCATTGTATTTTTGCATAGAGTTGTATTTTTGGTTTTTCCATATTTCCATTGAGCAATTATAATATATATTCTCTATCGTACTCGATATGCGATGTCCGCCCCCCGACCAGCTGAATGTCCATCTGTATCTCAAACTTATTAACGTGAGATACCGGGTCTCCATACCCGTCAAAATTTGGTAGAGTCGGCATCTTGAACTTGCTGGGGGTTTCTGCCACAGCAATCCTTTGTACGAAAGGGGTGCCTCTCCTCCAATCGTACTCGATATGCGATGTCCGCCCCCCGACTAGCTGCTGCACAGCCTGGTTCAGGGCATTGATTTGAGCCTGAACGGCTTCCGGAATTGTTGGGGCCTTTGGTGCGAGGGTAATGTACTCATCATGCCTTTCTCGGTGGTCATTGAGTACATCCCTCAAGTCGTCGTCTCTTCGCCTCTGCTCGCTGGCTCTGAGCCAGCTAAAGATGTTATTTTGGTTTGGGCTGCCCCCACCGTTATGTCCTGCTTTTCGGTCTTCTCTAGGTGGGGGGCTCCTGCCTCCACCTCTTTCTTCGTTCCTCTGACACGCATTTCCTCTGCCTGAGTCGGATTCATTGTAGCTATGGCCTTCTCTGAATCGTGACTGGCTATGATGCGACTGACTATTTCCTCTGTTGCCTCCTTGGGCTGGCATTTCCCGAGCGTTAGAGGGAGGCCTGCATTGGTCGGTGGGTCCCCGTGCATTGTCATGCCGTGGGGGGCCCCTGACCGCAGAGCCTGCCTCTAAGTTCCTTCTGTTGGCAGAAGGATGATGCCCCCTGCTCAGTGGATTTGGCTCTTCACCCCCTGGGCGTCTAGGGCTGTGGGGCTGTTGCCCGGCCTTATTCTGCCACGGGCGCGATGGATTGCCTCGACTAGCCTAAGACGGAGGTTGCGTCTCAAGATCCCTAGGCGGGATATCATCCTGAGGCATAGGTGGCTGCTCCGGCCTCTGAGGGCTTGTTGGCTGGAGCAGAGGGCTAGGATTTGGACCCTTTTGAGGAGGCCCGCTTGGGGGTTGATCAGGCTGTGAGGCTGGCGCAGCCTGATTCCTAGCCAACTGGAGGGCTGCTTCAAGGGCTGCCATGGCATCCCTCTGCCGACGGTCCATCTCCACCTATCGATCACTCAGCCCTTGGCGCTGGCGCTCTATCTCCCTCTGCTGCGATGCTATTATCTCGGCAGCATTCTCCTAGTTGGCCCTCAGATTGGCCAACTCATCTTGCAACACCCCAAGTGTTGTCTTCAAAGTCTCAGAGTCCAACTCCTCCTCATCAAACTCCAAATGAGGTTTGTCTTCAGCCACATTTGGGGGAGGACGTTGGGATGGTGTAGCGGCAGCCTGTCCAGTCTTCTTGGTAGCTTTTGCCATTAGATCTTCTTGAGTTCAACTCTCAATGAAAGCACCAGAATGTTGACCCTAGTTTTGGTCAACGACATAGAGTCTAGAAAATGACAGAAAATAATATAGAGCTTGAGAAAATTATCTAATGGAAAATAAAGGACACAGAGAATTATAGTGGTTCGACCCCAGTGATTGGTAATAACCTACGTCCACTTGATACTATTATTAGTATTGAGCTCCAAAGGTGTGATCAAAGAACTAGGGTTCCTGAGTTTCACAGACCTTAGAAAAATAAAACAATACAAACGATGGATAATAGTGATACAATTATGAAAAAGAAGAAAAAAGATCGATCCCCTTTCTTGAGCTATTTCTTGTGTATTTATAGGCTCAAGAAGGGTTACATGAATTAAGAAATAATATATATCCTTAATAAATGGATCTGCAGGTCATAATGAAGAGATATTCTCGGATATCATCACAACTGTACAGATCTTTACATAAATGAACGGAGTATGCGACCAGTCTGGTCGTCTATAAAACTTGATCTTTTCATGTGGAAATAATGTTGGTCGATAGGCGAGCAATATCTCTGCCACGTGTCGGCCAGCTATCGAAAATCCTTGCCACGTCATCAACAACTGTTTTACGGATAAACATTTTTTATTCAAATTCACAACTAATTTGAATTATCAGAAATATCTTTTCTCATTTATTTAAATAAAATCAAGCAATTCAAAATTAACTATTCCAATTATTTAAATGTCAATTTCGATCCCCATTTTATTTACAAAATTAATTTCAAAAATTCCTTTAATTAAAATGTCAATTTTGAAAATTTCCACATTAATTAAATATTTTTTCTCAATTACTTATTTGACTCTGAAGAACAGATTTCTTCCAAATATGCCATTATCTTGATTTTTCACAATTTCTACTCTTACCTTGAATAGTGTTGATAGAGCCATCTCGTAGACCTATAATTTCAAACACCAATAAATTTAAATTATTAATTAAAACTCTTTAATATAATAACCTTAATTTATTAATCTCAATATTATTCAACTAAAATTATGAGAGTGTACTCTTGTAATTATAGACATTTATTTATTAAGTACTTTTAAATATATAAAAAGTGTCCATTGATTTATTCACTACCTACAATTCAATCATCTATTAATGGTTCATAATTAAAGTAGGAATTCATTATCATTTAACCTCTTTAATTATATCTTGTTTCCTTAAGTACCATTAACTTTACTAGTGAATGTTAATTCATAAACTGATTTATGGACTTGAGCTCAATAACCTTTTAGTTCCAAAAGCTAGCCCTTAATAGAACCATTATTCAATTTCTCTCAGAATGGTATAGATGTCATATTTGTATATTATGTCCCTAGCCAACTACATCAATGAGTTCCCAAAACCAATGTTTTTCAGGCTGATCATTTTGACAAACCATAACGAGTGAATCAAAGAACTCATATGACATAAACAGGAGTTCATAATAACTTCAGGATTAAGATCAATTTGTATATGATCATCTTATTGATATGTTAAATTAATACTTATAAAGTAAATGGTATTATTAAGTATTAATAACATATCCGGTCCAATTCATGTATAACCACTTTATACAAAGTACCTCCACTAAGATGTCGTGCTACATATATTCTGGATCTAGATTATATGCATTCATAATACTAGTGAACCGTACTTACAGTATTTAATCCAAACATTCCATATAACTTTGTTTTACTGCGAACTATTTAAATTCGTTCCCTACAATCTTAATCCTCCCGTACCAATTCAAGATTGTAGTTACAGTAAATAATTTTGGAATTTTTTGATGTTCATATAATATTATTCTAATAATAATAAACAATAAATATGAGCTAAAATTCATTTAAATTATTTATTTCATAAAATATTTTTCAATACATATGCTTTAAAGGGCACTAATCCCAACAATCTCCCACTTGTCCTAAAGAAAATGGGACATCACCCTCAAACCCATATTGCTAACGTGATCTTTAAAAGACTTGGTACACAAAGTCTTAGTGGAAGGATCAATAAGGTTTTCTTTCTTCATAACTGCTACATCTCCTATGTGAACAATATCCCTGATCAAGTGGTATTTCCTCTCGATATGCTTTCCCCCCTTGTGACTCCTTGGTTCCTTCGAGTTAGCTACCGCCCTATTCTTGTCACAGTATGGGACAAGCGGCTTATCCATATCTGGAACAATTTCCAGATCGGAATAGAACTTTTTGAGCCACAAGACATCTTTAGCTGCTTCACAAGTCGCTATGTATTCTGCTTCCATGGTAGAATCTGCCATACTAGTTTGTTTAATACTATGCCAAACTACAGATCATCCACAAAGTGTGAACATTGATCTAGAAGTTGATTTCAAACTATATTTGTCTGATTGAAAATCAAAATTAGTGTATCTAGTGCAGTTCAGGTCACCACCTGAATATAAAAGCATTCATTCTCTAGTTTTCTAAAGATACTTGAGAATATTCTTTATTGCAATCCAATGACTCAATCCAGGATTGGATAGATAACGACTAAATATCCCCACTACATAACAAATGTCAGGTCTTGTACAGAACATGGCATACATCAGGCTGCCTATTTCTGAGGCATCTCCCAAACATTTCATTTGGAATTGCACAGCTAGCCATTTCTTTACTTTTGTCAATGTTCCTACGTCATTTCCAATCAGTAGGCTATCATCAATGTAAAGAACCAGGAATACCACGGTATCGTTTTTGATTTTTTGTAGACACGAGTTTCATCAACGTTTTGTTTAAAATTGTACATTTTGATTATGTCATGAAATCTCTGATTCCAAGATCTTGAAGAATGTTTGAGTCCGTAAATGGACCTAAGAAGCTTGGAAACTTTTTTCTCCTGACCTTTTACTATGTACCCTTCTGGTTGAGACATATAAATGGTCTCATCAAGATAGCTATTCAGGAAAGTTGTCTTAACATCCATTTTCCATATCTCATAATCCATGCAAGCAGCTATGGACAAGAGTATGCAGATGGATTTAAGCATGGCTACAGAAGAAATTTTTTCTTCATAATCCACCCCTTCTCTGTGGGTGTAACTCCTGGCTACAAGCCTAGCTTTGAAAGTTTCCACTTTCCCACCCCACCCACTCCTCTTTTCTTCTTGAATATCCATTTGCAACCAATAGGTATAACATTTTCAGAATGATTTTCAAGAGTGCAGACAGAATTGAAATACATCGATTCCATTTCCAAGTTCATGGCATCTTGGCATTTTTATTTGTCAAAATCCTCCAGTGCATCCTTGTATGTCAATGGATCATCTTTGTTTGTGTCAGACACAAGCACCTGAACTTCATGTTTATAGTGAGTTGGCTGCCTAACATCCCTCCCACTACAATGAAGCTCTCTATTGTTCTAACTAGAACTTGTGGTTTCCTCTTGTCCTTGTTCATTGGAAACGTTTTGTGATCTTATTACTTGATCTGAGACCATCTCCTCTGGTACAACCTTACTACGAGGTTTGTGGTTGTTAATATATTCATATTCAAGAGAAGTAGCATTTTTCAATACAAATGTTTTGTTTTCTTTAGGACTATAAAATATACCACCTCTAGTCTCCTTGGAACATCCCACAAGCATGCAAAATTCAGTTCGAGATTCCAACTTTCCAGTCTTTCTCTTCAGCACGTGTGCTGGACACCCCCAAATACGAAAAATGGTGTAAGCTAGGTTTAGTACCATTCCACAATTCCAACTGTGTCTTCTTGATAGACTTGGATGGAATGACATTCAATATGTACATTGCTCATCGAATGGCATAGCCCCAGAATGACAATGGCAATGATGAGTAACTAATCATTGATCTAACCATGTCTAATAACGTCTTGTTTCTTCTTTCAGAAACCCCATTCTCTTGTGGCGTTCCTGGTGCAGTGAGTTGGGATTGAATTCCATGCTCACACAGGTGGTCCTCGAATTCATAATCTAGGTATTCTCCTCCTCGATGAGATCAAAGAACTTTCAGTGATTCACCTTATTGCTTTTCAGCTTCAGGTTGGAATTCTTTAAACATTCTCAAAGTCTCAAATTTCTTTTGAATCAAATATAGGTAACCATATCTTGAATAATCGTCAATGAAGGTGACAAAATATTCAAATCCTCCTCTCGCTTGCACATTAAGTGGTCCACACACATCAGTGCGTATGAGTTGGAGTGGTTCTATGGCTCTTGAACCTTTTGCAGAGAAAGGTATTTTGGTCATCTTGCCTTCCAAACAGGATTCATAGACCGGAAGAGAACCAAAAATTAATTCTCTTAAAGGTCCCTCCTTTACTAGTCTGTTAATTCTATCCAAAGCAATACGCCCCAATCTTAAATGTCATAGATTTGTCTCACTGTCGGAATTTGTCTTTTGACGTTTAATAGACCTTGAGTTTGCAACTTTAAACATTTCAGAGTTGTTTACAGATCACTCTTTTGCTTTAAGTTTATAACGCCCATCATCGGATTCTGCATGACATATTTCAATACCAGATATTGAGATAACAATCAAATTATTATTGAAAGAAATATCAAAACCTTGTTCATGCAACATAGAAATAATAAAGTTGCCAATTAATAATCACATTACTAATCATAAACTAAAAATTTCTAAATCATTAGTTTTCTTGTTCTGAATAGAAATCTAAAATTTCTAAAACAAAATTAAGGAAATAATATTGTTCGAAACAACAATAAATTTCAAAAATGATGATGGGTCTTCCACTTTTTCTTTGATGCTAATGCCTCCCCTTTAGAAGTCAACTCTTTTGGAGGAAGAGCAATATTTTCTGCATGGAACAGAAAAATAATTTTAGAATCATGCATTATAACATTCATAATGTTAATAAAACATCAGTCACATAAGTGTAAAATAATGTAAAGGAAAATCTAAATTTATCTTCAGTGTCCTTTTTACTAACTCCATTATATCTAGAGATCCAACATCTTTATGAATCATATGCCACTACTCATACGATGTCTTGATGTGTTCGTACTTGTCTTTGTAATCTTTTGCCAGGATGTTGAGTATACAAAACCGCCCTATGTGATTATCCTTTAACCATTTGGTATATTTTTCATGCATGTTATAGATATGATCTATAGGTGGTTCTTCAAGCGGTGGTTGACATACAATATAAGAAATCCCAATTTCGCTTAGAATTTACAACAGACGCTCCCATATCATGATTTGTCGCTTGATTCTGAAGACCAAATTTCCTGGTGATTTGTTGATTCACATCAATAGAACCAGTTGTGTGCCACATACATGGCGCAAATCCCGAGCTTCCTGTTATCGATAGGCAGAAATCCATGTTGATGAGGGAATTAATTAAGAGTTCCCCTCTGGACCTGAGAAAAGAGAAGGTCGATCCCATGGTGAAAGTAAAAAACTAAGACGTGCCAAATATGAATTCTTTTGGGATCAAAATCAGCATTTTCTAGAGTATTTTCAATTTTTCGAGAGAGATAATTAGACATGATTGCTGAAATAATTAATATCAAAAATGAATTTAGCACATATTATGAATATCAGTAAGTTTTTGGAATAGTAAATATGATGCATGAATGCAACCAAATTCAAACAACACATAAAACACAATTATTACTAATTGCGCGATAAATTAATTTGAAAATTAATGGACCAGCCTTAGGGTAGGTCAGAATATTCTCAAATTAATTTTGAGACAATTCTCAAATCCATAAGTGAAAACTTAAAATCTGCTATTTTCTCTTTTGACTTACGAACCACCGCCAGTTTGGTCAATATTAACTAGTCCTTTCGAAAGACTAGTTAAGCTTTGTGTAACTCATTATTTTAGATTAATGACTTAACTCAAGAGTGTTCCTTAGGGTCAGTCAAACATGAAATACATCATTCAATCCTATTCTTATAAAGAAGTTAACTGAATGATATTATAATAATTACTAATCTCATTAAGTATTTAATCATTAAATAAGATTTAGTCAAACTACAATATAGGCCCTTAAACTATCTAGTCAATAAATGCTCTAATTATTAAGAATATCATTTGCCTATCTAATAAAATTAATTATTAAATAGGTCTTTGAAATTAACACTTAAAATCAATTTACTGCTTTGTTCTAGATTATTCTATATCAATTATAGGGAATTTACTCATTTGGTACCATGTGTTTCTGTTGTTTTGATATCCTCTTTTTCCAATAATGCTCATACGATACTCTATATTTTAAAATCATACATATTTGGTACCCTAGAATCATATTTGATAAATGAAATTTTATCAATATGACCAAAACTATCATCATTTATATGTAATTAATTAATTTAATATGAATTCAGAACTCATAATTGAGAACAGTTTGATTAAATTGACAAAATTTTATCAAATAAGTTTGAGTTAAGGGTACCAACTATGTATGATTTCAAAATACAAGGTACTAAATATATATGATTTTAAATCTGTATAAGTTTCAAACGAGGATGACAAATACCTTCTTGGTCATATAGGTTTAGATAGGATAAACCAGTTAACAAAAGATGGACACGTATCTTTAGCTCCACTTTGCTTTTGCACTTTCCTACAACATGAAACAACTTGGTAAGCGAAAATTCTTAGTAAGAATAGTCTTACACACAAATATACTAAACTCAGTAATAGGTTGCCCAAAGGTAGTTATCACTATCGATCATTAGGGTATTAAATAAATCCCAACCCTATCATACAATTCTCAAATAATAGCCAAATCATAATCAAATACCTTGATTGTACCTAGCAAAAAACGTTACACATATCATGATAAACTGCACTCAGAAAATGCCAGAACATTTCACATATATAACACATATCATAACTAATCAATGAATCAACAGCAAGGGATCTGAGCCTATACCCGGTTCCAACATTTATGTCCTAGCTCCGGACTATATTGCCATTGTCTTGGCTCCAACCAAGACTATATTTTTACCATGTCCTGGCTCCAACCCGGACCATATTACCATTGCCCTGGCTCCAACCCCTACTATATCACCATTGTCCTGGCTTCAACCCGAATTATATACTTACCATGTTCTGGCTCCAACCCGGACTATATATGTACCATGTCCTTGCTCCAACCCAGAATATTTTACGTTAGGGATCTGACTCCAACCAAAACCACCTTATCATATAGCCACAGAATGTCAAAGCATTGCAAGAGTAGGCATTAAGCATACCCTGGTCTTAATGACCCAACGAAAACTAGTGTAATCTACTACTACAAGCACACACAAGTATATTCATGTTGTGGCCAAGAAAGAGAATGCTAACTTACTTGGAGTCCTTAGCTCCCAGCTAGATCTTTAACACCACTATTTGTTTTCCCTTTTTACGATTACTATAATTAATACAGTGTACTCATATTAAACTACGACATACTCTTCTAGCTAATATTCTACGATAGTTGCATGCAATAACGTTCTCTTAGAGACTCTATACAATAGACTCTATAGTGTATAAGGCCAAATTTCATTTCAGTCTTTATAGTATCATGAGAAATCGGTCTCATCGCAACACGCTCTTCGTGCCGTGCATCTTAATATTCTTTAACTAGAGAACTCTCTTATCAGAAAACTCATGTTTTAGTTTTTAGAAAATGGAGTTCTACTCAACTCCTATCTTTAGAAAAATATCAAATTGTCGTCCTCTCACCAAAGTTCACCGTTTTCTATCATTTACCAAAATACCACTTTTCGACCCTTTATATGACAATGTTGTCACATTCTCTTAAAGATTCTACAAAACCCAATTCCCATTCTTACCATTTTTTATCCATAACCTAGGATCTCTTTTTAAGTTATTTTTTAAAAGAAGGTCAATTGGACCTTTAACTTAAAAATGGTCAAAATCAACTTTTAAATTAACTCAAGCTTATTTGGGATTGGTTAAGTCTCCAAATCCTTCGCTATCTTTACAAAGGATTATTTTTACTCATTTCCAAAACTTTACTTCCACTATTTAATTTAAGGAGTAAAATCTCTTTTTAAACTTTTGCCCTAAGTTGAGTTTTGGGAAAAAACCCTTAAAATATCGTTCACATGTTCTGTGTCATCAGGATGGGAACTAGGCAAAAGCCTCACGTCATAACTTGTTTTAGGTTAAGAGAACTAACCTCCTGAAAAACATTTTTCGTTAAGGTTTGAAATTACTACCTTTCAGTTTTTAGGACAAATTTAGAAAAATTATTTCTCTTAAACCGCGACACATTTTTCTCTAAAAATTTACAGAAGTCCTTATCCACATCTTAACTAATCCTTATCAATATTTCATAATTTTTGGGATGGAAAAATTCATTCAAATTTGTAAAGCAATATGGGCAGTGCTTGCGTCCCAAAAGTTTTTCCCAGATTTTAGGGTAACTTTGAAAATTCACTTCTCTTAAACCATAGACCATTTATTTTTAAAATTTTATAAGGATCTTTATACATGTCGAAATTATTTTTCTTAAAAATTTCATAATTTTTGGAATAATAAAAATCATAAAAACTTTTAAAGCAATCTGGGCAGTCACAAGTTTTGTTTCCAGATTCTAGGGAAAATTTTGAAAAATCACATCTCTTACACCTTAACACATTTTCCTCTAAAATTTTACAGTTACCCTTATAAATGTGTAAGATAACACCCTACCAAATTTCATAGCTTTTTTATTAGTAAAATGCATTCAAAAGTTAAAATAATCTGGGAAGTGCATGCTGCCCAGAAATTTTCCAGATTTACATTGAAATGCCAAAACGTTCATAACTTGGGTTTAAAAATACCTTTTTAAGATTTTACAAAGCCTATCATCAATTAATCACAAAGAAATATGCAACTAGATAAATACTTTTCACAGACAGAGGCAGTAGAGTACGATCTGACTCGTTGGAAGCCAGACCACGAAATTTTTGGCAGCATGCATTTTTACACATCCTAACATCAATAAGCACTTCTAGCATAATCCTAGCCACATGAATGCAAAAAAAAAATCATCATACCACACATAAATCTCAACCATAAGCATAAAATAAGCTTAAAAAAATATTGAAACACCATATACAACCAAATCTACAAGAATCACCACAAAACATAAAGAACTCAACCATAGATTCTACCTTTCGAAGCCCTAACTTGGAGATGTGTTCCTAAGCTCTTCAAAACCTTCCTTTGGTGCTCTAAACACTAAAAACCGAGCCCAAGTGCCACATGAAAATTTTAAGAAAAGGATTAGGGTAGAAAGAAACTTAGATGAGGGACAAGAACATTCAACCGCACAAAAAACTATTTCCTTGCTTTATTTGATCTTAATGGTGCTCAATTTCGAGATCCAACTAGTGGGGCTTCTCTTGAACCCTAGAACACAAAAACAAGGCCATGTATGGATTTTAGAACACATGCATGCACAAATAACCCTAGGGTTTTTGGTTTCAATAAGAATGAATCACAAGAGAGGATTTCACTTACCTTGAACTCGGTTTGCTTAGGGTTGAAACTAGCTTCACTGGAGTCTCTCCTTGCGAGAGAAAGAGAGAGGAGTGAAATGAGAGGGAGTGAGAGAGCCTCTGATTTTTTTTTTCAGAGTTAGAAAAAAAAATGAAAAGGGAACGGGAAGAGGGTGGCTTTGTATTGGGGGAAAATGGTAGGGAAAATTGTTTTGAGAAAAAAACAAAACATTGATTACACCCTTAGCTTGTGAATGGGTAAGACTCTTCCTATTCTCTTTGGGGTATGTGTTCTAGCTCTTGAGAGCCCTAGGACCTAGCCTTGCTGCCCACTCCACTCTCTCTCTACCCGTGGGAATTATTTTTATGCCCTTGCTTATTTTACCTCACATTTAAGGGATCCAATGGCCCTTTGGCAATTTTGTGCTCTAAATTTCCCTTAACTTTTAACCTATGGTTTTTAAATATCTCCAAGCTTAATTAATTAAATTAAATGTGACCAAAAAATAAATTTGTAACATATCACATAATTTTGGTAATTTTATCAAATCGACCAAAATGCCCTTAGAGGCCCCAGCAAGAAATTCTCATTCTTAAGCCCGGTTGATTGGAATTCAAACCTCAATCAATTTTTCTTAAACTTATTGGGTCGACTATAAAGTCCCAGTTGTCATACCATAATTAATATTTTTATGCCATAGTATTTCCTATTTTATTTAATCCAAGATTTTTCTCCCATTAGGGTTTATTCCTTGGTCTAAGGCCAATCTCTCTTTACATAAGGCTACAACCTTTACTGGATCATTGCAGTGGCTATAATATTCACTAAACATTGTAAATTCATATAATATAATTTATCAAAATACTATTTCACATAGTTCTTCACCGGCTCCAACCAGCTACTAACGGGTGTTCAAAACACGGGATGTTACAATACCTACAATTTATACAAGATTCGTCCCAGAAATTCAAAAGAGATGGGGATACCACTCCATCATCTCATCTTCTGTCTCCCAAGTCGCCTCTTCTATGCCGTGGTTACACCACTACACCTTTACCAAAGGTATTGTTTTGTTTCTTAACACGTTGTCTTTCGGATCTAGAATTGCGATCAATTTTTCCTCATAGCTTAGCTGAGGATCTATGCTAAGTTCATCATAACTTAGCACATGATTGGGGTCGTTCACGTACTTCCTTAAGGTTGACAAATGGAATATGTCGTGAATTCTAGAGAATGCGGGTGGAAGGGCTAGTCGGTAATTTTCCTTCCCAATGCGTTCCAGAACCTCGAACGTCCCTATGTACCTAGGGCTCAACTTGCCCTTTTTTCCCAAACCTCGTAGCTCCTCTCAGTGGAGCTATCTTTAACAGTACCTTGTCCCCAATTTCAAATCCTAAAGGCCTACGCCGACGATCGACATACTTGTGTTGGCGATCTATAGAGGTCGACATACGAATCAACCTAATGTCCTCCGGAGCTTGGTCTATCTCTTCTGATCCCAAGAATTTCCTCTCACTGTTCTCATGCCAGTGGATTGGGGATCGACACTTTATTTCATATTGTGCCTAATACAGAGCTATTTTTATCGAGTCATGATAACTATTGTTATTGGCAAACTCAATTAACGGAAGTTTTATACTCCACGAACCTTGAAAATCTAGCACACAAGCACTCAACATATCTTCCAAGGTCTTAATTGTTCGTTCGCTCTGGCCATCTGTCTGTGGGTGGAAAGCAGTACTAAAATTGAGTTTCATTCCCAATCCCATTTTCATTCTCTTCCAGAACGCTGAGGAAAATCGTCCATCACAATCAGACACTATAGATATCAGAACCCCATGTAATCGGACTATCTCAACAATGTATAAGTCTACCAACTTATCCGCACTATCTATTGTCTTAATGGCTATGAAATGAGCGAATTTTGTCAGTATATCCATGATAACTAATCATGCCCCTTCAGAGTGTGTGGTAACTTGGTAACAAAGTCCATGGTGATCATTTCCCATTTCCACTTAGGGATTTCTAGCGGCTCCAATAACCATGCGGGTTGTTGATGCTCCACCTTGGTTTGTTGACACGTCAAACAATGTGTCACGTACTCCGCTACATCTCTCTTCATTACTTCCCACCAAAATTATCTTTTGAGATCCTGATACATCTTTGTGGTTCCCGGGTGCATAGTGTAAGGAGTATTATGAGCCTCATAAAAGATTTGTTTCTTGATCTCCTTATTATCAGGCACACATAACCTACCCTTGAAACCCAACATTCCATACTCCAAGATGTGAAACCCTTGTCGCATGTCTTTCATATTCTCATGCACCAATCGTTGGATCCATAGATCTGAGAGTTGTTCCCCTTGGATTGCTTCCATGATCGTGGGTTGCACAGATAACTTTGCTAATCTTCCCACTACTATCTCCAAATCCAATTTGGATATATCAGTTTGTAGTTCTTGGGTATTTCTTTCACTGGAATTACATAAACCATTGGCTGCCGACTCAGTGCGTCAACTACTTTATTAGCCTTGCCTTGGTGGTACAGTGTATCGCAATCGTAATCGTTGAACAATTCTAACCACCTCCGTTGTCTCATGTTTGACTCTTTATGGGTGAAGAAATATTTCAAACTCTTGTGATCTGTGTATATGTCCTAGTTGATCCCATAGAGATAGTTTCTCCAAATCTTCAATACGAACACTGCCGCTACTAGCTCCAAGTCGTGTGTTGGATAGTTTCTCTCATAGTTTTTCAGTTGTTGGGAGATGTACGCGATCACTTTCCCTTATTGCACTTGACCTGATGCATCACTATAAATATCATTTCCCTCGGTACCCTTTGGAATAGTGAGTAAGGGAGCAATCGTTAATCTGGTGTTTAACTCTTAAAAACTTTGTTCATACTTGTATGTCCACTCAAATTTGACTTTCTTTCAGATTAGTGCAGTCATAGGCGTCGCTATTTTGACAAAACCTTCCACAAAGCGCCTATAATACCCTGTCGGGCCCAAGAAACTGCGATCTTCTTGTGCGTTCTTCGGGGCGTTCCATTGCTTTACCATTTCGATTTTGGCTAGATCGACTGCAATTTCGTCTCCTGACACCACGTGCCCTAGGAAACTTACTTGAGTTAGCCAAAATTCGCACTTGGAGAATTTGGCGTACAACTTTTTCTCGTGTAATTGTTGTAAGATTAGCTCCAAGTGCCTGGCGTGCTCTTCCTAGTTTCGCGAGTATACGAATCTTCTACAAATACAATCACTCACCAGTACCTTATGCATAAGAACCATGAATGATGTGGGCGCATTGGTGAGTCCAAAAAACATTACCACAAACTTGTAGGGGCCATACCGAGTTCAAAATGTGGTCTTGGGAATATCTGATTCCTTGACCTTCAGTTGGTGGTGCCCGGATCTCAAGTAGATCTTCGAGAATATCGATGCTCCCTGCAGTTGATCGAAGAGATCATCAATTCTGGGCAATGGGTATCGGTTCTTGATTGTCACTTTGTTGAGTTCGTAGTAGTTTATACACATTCTCATGGAGTCGTCTTTCTTTTTCACGAACAATACCAAGGCCCCTTATGGAGAATGACTTGGTGGTATAAATCTTTTATCCAGGTAGTCTTGTAATTGCACTTGCAGTTCTTTAAGCTCCGTCGATGCCAGCGGTTATGGTGCCTTTGAAATAGGTGTGGTGCCTGGAATCAACTAGATCTCAAACTCAACTTCTCGATCCGGTGGTATCCTTGGAGGATCCTTTGGAAACACTTGAAGAAATTTTCACACCACTTCTACCTCAGTTGGTTGTAGCTTGGACTCCCTATCCTTGTCTATTACATTCGCCAGGTAGCCGATACATCCATCGTCTAGTAATTTCCTAGCCTTCAAGGTGGAGATTATAGCGAAATTCTTCTCGCGGGTTGTGCCTTGGAACACGAACGATTCTTCCCCAGGTTGGTTAAAAGTCACCTTTCTTCATCTGCAATTCACCACCGCCCCTTATTTGGTTAGCCAATCCATACAAAAAATAACATCATACTTGTGTAAATCTAAAACTAGCAAATCCACGGTCAACTCCCGACCTTCTACCCAGACTGGTATGGCTCTAACCCAAGAGCGTACCATCATATCCTCCCCCGAAGGTAAGGATACACCACATACATTTGCGATAGGCTCAAGGTTCCTATCTATCTTATCAGCATAAGATGCAACAATAAAAAAAAATGGGATGCACCAGTGTCCATCAATGCATATGCTAAGTTATAAGCCATAGGAAGCTGACCTGACACCATGTCAGAAGTCCCAGCTACTTTATCACCCTGGATGAGTGCATAGACTCATGGTGTAGTTCCTACTTGCGTTGGTTGGTCGTTTCCTTCCTTCTGACTATGAGTCGAGCAGTGCCTAGAGAAATGACCCGGCTTTCCATAGGTGAAGCGGTTGTCGTTGTTGCACTTGCCTGGATGGCCTCGATTGCATTTGCTGCATTGCACCCAATAGTTTTTTTTCTCTCCTTGGCTACTTGTTGAAGTTCGAACTTCAGCTTGGTGGTTCCACTCTTCATTTATTATTTGCATCACTGGAAAACCGAGAGTTTCCTTGAGTATTGGTCTTCCCCACATTTTTATTGCCTCTGCATGCAAACCTTCCATAAGGGTCGCTATTGTTACTGGAGTACCTTCCTCGGTCATTGGGGACATGTGCTTGCTCTTCAGCCCTGTAGGGCTCTTTCTTCTCTTGTACTAGCCATGACTCTTGGTGAATTGCTCGCTCCACGACTTCATCATAAGTATCCCGGCTAGTCTTCCCAATATCCACGAACTGAGTTATCTCTCTTTTCAGCCCCTTTGTGAATTTGCGTACCCTCTTGGCTTTCGTGTGTAACAGATTAGGAGCAAATCTAGAGAGTTTGTCAAACATGTGCACGTGCTCCTGTACGCTAGATGACCCTTGTACTAAGTTGGCGAACTCAACCACTTTCCAATCTATCACTATCTGGTTGTAGTACTTTGCATTCAACAGGGTCAAGAATTGTGCCCATTCCATATGTGTAACATCACACCCCTTCCTAGTGATTTCCCACTAGAAGTGGGCGTCCTTCCTCAACATATACACCGCACATGTTACCTTTTCCCTTTCAGTGGCCGCCACAAAGTCAAAGATTCTCTCCAGCTCCCTGACTCATTCTTCTGCCATCAGGGGGACTGAAGTCCCTTCGAACACAGGTGGGTTTTTCCTGCTAAAATGTTCTGAGATCAGTTTCAGTTGTTTGGTTCATGGTGCATCCGCTGGCAGATTTGCTCCCACCAGTGGGTCTTCTTGCGCTGGGAATTCCTATTGTTCAGAAACGTCTTCCGGGATGTTTGGGGTGCGGGGTTGTATGGCGCTACCAGGAATCTCAGCATCAATGCCTCAAACATCTGAGCATTTTCCGTATTCTGCTCATGCACAGTCCTTCTCAAATCCTCTATCTGAGTTGCCAGATTGGGTTCTAGTTGTACCCTTTGTCCTCAGCCTCTCCCTCGGCCTCGACTCCTTCCTCTTCCTCGGCCATGAACTACCTCTTGGTCAATGGCTTCTCTCTCGGCTGGGTGTGGTGGGTTAACAACTTGACCTCCCGTCGCTCGGGTGTTAGGCACCATCGCGAAATTCTATACAACAATGTATAGTAGGGAAGAATACTAACCTAGCATCAACTAAGCATACAAGTTTTGCTCATACAAAAGAAAGAAGAACCATAATGATTCAACTCAAAGGGGGTATTCATACATATTCAGGGATATAACCTTGCAATACAAATTGATCACGACTGATCATGCCACAAAGTTTTAGTTAGCAGAACTATAAATACAAAAGAGAACCCTAACTACGCGTGGGGTTGCTACATATGCTTGCTACAACTATTAAAATGTTCTATAACTTAGTAGGTCTGCAAAGTAACAAAACTTTCACAGCAAAACCTAATCTATCCTACCATCAGCATATCCAACTCTATGTCGGTATACTCGTCAGTCTGCTAGGGATCCTCCTCGGAATCTATCGCCTTTCCTTGAGGTATGCTATCAACCATGGATATAGATCAATCCATGGCCCAAACGCTAGCTCGGTCTTCATACGGAAGTCATCCCACATCTCGCGAACCAGCAACCGACGTCTATGATGGAACCATATCTAAGTCGAGCCTCTCAGACATGTGCTTGCATATTGCACTCTACGTCACTCGGGTTGGCCCTATCAAAGACTTCTGTTATGCAACGTGTCCATTGCCAAATGACACGCCGACGTCATTGATCGTACTCAAAGCATCGAGAATTCTCATCATTAAAGAGTCTATAATAATCGATCCTAGGCATAGGGATCAGGGGTAGGTTCTCTATCATAGGGTCAAGTATTTTAGGTATATCATCCATAACCTACAATTTATAGAATTGAGGTAAATAATAGAAAACATAGGAAACAGATATGAAAAGACAATACTTACGGTGAGTGCCGGTATATCTTGCAGAATGTACATGTGGGTTTGTTTACAGAATCGGCTCAACTCGAGCTCTGATACTACTTGTAACGACCCTCGAAATATACAAGACAAAATCATGTGAAAATTTATAACTTTTTACTTTTAACTCATTGTACTGAAAATCCATACAAAAATAAACTTTTAAAAGATCGTGTGCGTACACTTTTAGTTTAACAAACGTAATTTCAACTACTCTTTTATAGTGTTAAAGAAAAACAAATGTCATAAAAGAAATAACAAGCTCCCATTGTTTATTTTCAAAATGTCGTTACATCAGAATCCTCCCCAGGTTGGGCCACATGTACATATCCACAAGCAGACTCCGACGCTCACTGCTTTACTTTGCTTTTGCACTTACCTAAAACATGAAAAAATCTAGGTAAGCGAAAACGCTTAGTAAGAATAGCCTTGCACAAAAATATACTAAACCCAGTAACGGGTTACCCTAAGGTATTGGATAAATACGAACCCTATCATACAATCTCAAACAATAGCCAAATCAGAATCAAATACATTAATTGTACCTAGCAAACAAAGTTATACATATCATGATAACCTGCACTTAGAAAATCCTAGAACATTCGAGATATATAACACATATAATAACTAATCAATGATTCAACAGTAAGGGATCCAAGACTAAACCTGGTTCCAACATTTATGTCCAGGCTCCAACCCGGACTATATTACCATTGTCCAAGCTCCAACCCGAACTATATTTTTACCATGTCCTGGCTCCAACCCGGACCATATTACCATTGCCCTGGCTCCAACCCGAACTATATTACCATTATCGTGGCTTCAACTTGAACTATACACTTCCTTTGTTCTGGCTCCAACTTGGACTATATACGTACCATGTCCTGGTTTCGACCCAGAAAATTTTTCGTTAGGGTTCTGACTCTGACCCTTACCTGCTTACCATTTAGCTGCAGAATGCCAAAGCATTGCAAGAGTAGGCATTAAGCATACCCTAGTCTTAATGACCCAAACAAAACTAGTGTAATCCACTACTACAAGCACACACTAGAATGTTCATATTGTAGCCAAGAAAGAGAAAGGCTAACATACTTGGAGTCCTTAGCTCCTAGCTGCATCTTTAACATCACTATTAGTTTTATCTTTTTTTTAGTTTAATTAATACAGTGTACTCAGATTAAACTATGGCATACTCTTCTAGCTAATATTCTATGATAGCTACATGCAATAACGTTCTCTTAGAGACTCTATATCATAGCCTCTTATACACCTTACAGTGTATAAGGCCAAATTTTGTTTCAGTTTACATTATCATGAGAAAATCAGCCACACCACAACACGCTCTTCGTGCCGTCCATCTTAATATTCTTTAGCTAGAGAACTCTCTTATCGGATAACTCGTATTTTGGTTTTTGGAAAAAGGACTTCTACTCAACTCTTATCTTTAGAAAAATAGCAACTTGTCGTCCTCTCACGAAAGTTTACCGTTTTCTATCATTTACCAAAATAAACCTTTTTGACTCTTTATAAGACAATGTTATCTCGTTCTCTTAAAGATTCTAAAAAACCCAACTCCCATTCTTACCATTTTATCCATAACCTAGGATCTCTTTTTGCATTATTTTTTAAAAGAAGGGAAATTGGACCCTTAACTTAAAAATGGTAAGAAACAACTTTTAAATTAACTCAAGCTGATTTGGGATTAGTTAATTCTCCAAATCCTTAGTTATCTTTACAAAGAATTATTTCTTCTCGTTTCCAAAACTTTACTTACACTATTTAATTTAAGGGGTAAAATCTCATTTTTAAACTTTTTCCATAAGTTGAGTTTTGAGAAAAAAAACCCTTAAACTATCGTTCACATGTTCTGTGCCATAAAGGCGAGAACTAGGTGAAAGCCTCGCATCAAAACTTGTTTTATGTTAAGAGAACTAACCTCCCAAAAATTATTTCTCTTAAACCATGACACATTTTTGTCTAAAAATTTACAGAAGTTTTTATACATATCATAACTAATGCCCTTCAAAATTTCCTAATTCTTGGGAAAGAAAAAATTATTCAAATTTGTAAAGCAATCTAGGCAGTGTCTGCTGCCTAGATGTTTTTCTTAGATTTTAAATTAACTTTGATAATTCACATCTCTTACACCGTAGTAAAAAAAAATTTCAAATTTTACACGGATCTTTATACATGTCCAAATTAGTTTGCTTCAAAATTTCACAATTTTAGGAATAATAAAAACACATAAAAATGTTTAAAGCAATCTGGGCAGTGCTTACTGCCCAGAAGTTTTGTTTCCAGATTATAAGGAAAATTTTGAAAAATCACATCTCTGACACCTTAACACATTATCCACTAAACTTTTACATTGACCCTTAGACATATTTTAAATAAAACCCTGCCAAATTTCATAGCTTTTTTATTAGAAAAGCTCATTCAAAAGTAAAAACAATCTGGGTATTGCATGCTGCCCAGAAATTATCCAGATTTACATCGAAATTCCAAAACGTTCATAACTTGGGTTTAAAAATACATTTTTACAATTTTCCAAAGCCTATCACCAAGTACCCACAAATAAATATGTAACTACACAAATATTTTTCACAGACAGAGGCAGTAAAGTGTGATCTGACCTGTTGGAAGCCAGACCATGAAATATTTGGCAGGATGCATTTTTACATCAATAAGCACTTCTAGCATAACCCTAGTCACATGCATGCATGAAAATCATCATACCACACATAAATCTAAACCTTAAGCATAAAATAAGATCAAAAGCTATTGAAACACCCTATACAACCAGATCTACAAGAATGATCACAAAATATAAATAACTCAACCATAGATTCTACCTTTCGAAGCCCTAGTTTGGAGACGTGTTTCTTTGCTCTTCAAAACATTCATTTGGTGCTCTAAACTTTCCAAACCGAGCCCCAAGTCCCACATTCATATTTGAAGAAAAGGATTAGGGTTGAAAGAAACTTAGATGAGGGACAAGAACATGCAAGCTCACAAACTAGGCGACAGCCCAGAAAGTGGCAGCTGAGCATGCAGCCACAATAGTGGCATAGGATGGGGAGGTGGTGGACGATTACCCAACGAAAATGTCAAGGAAGATCCAGAAGAGCATCCAGAGGAGGACATGGAGGGCAATATGGATGAGGAGACTGATTCCAACATAGAGATCATAGTTTGAGTAGATAGATAGACTATGTTTGTATATTTCTATTTCAACTTTATTTATATTTGTATATTTTGATTAGCGGTTTATAGAACCCATATGTTAGGGTGAATTTTTAAATCTCGTAGGGTAACCGAGCCCAATTTTGAAAATTGTACAAAGTAGTGATTATATTCTATATAGTATTATATCAACTTTATTTGTTGATTTGTATAAGATGATTATATTTTCACCCCAAAATTTAATTAAGACACCCCATTTTTATTAATAAAATTAATATATAATTTTTATTTTTATCAACTTATGCTCACATTTTTCTAATTTTTTTGCTTTTCATATTCTAAAAAAATATATAAATAATATATATTTTAAATATTTAAATAAAATAAAATTTTAAACATTAAAACATATAAAAATTTATCAAAAAAGTAAAGTTTTTCCTAAAAGATTATGAAAACAAGATAAAATAAAATTATTGAAATTAACAAAAAAAAAGATTTTAATGAATGTCAAAATAAAATATTGAAAAAAATGTTGAAAATAATTTTAAAAATTAATTTTTTTAAAATTAATGGGGTGCCTATATATATTTTGGGGTGCAAATATAATGCCCATTTTTGTGTTATGTGGATATGTTTGGTGTACTTAATTTTTATATTAAGTAACTATTATGTTGTTACTAATGCCTTGTCATTAGCTCACTAAATGGAATTTTATGGCAAACGAATATGGAGCCTACAACTAGGGCACAACGAACTCAACCTACATTGGCTGAACAAGTACAAGACCTACTGAAAGATCTAGAAAAGTAGAGAACTCTACCGGAACAAGATAGAAAACGACAGGCTGATGCTGAAGCCCGCTAGGCTGAAATGTTTTAGACTCTTCTGCAGCGACATCCGAAAGCACCAGTTAATGTTCAAAACAACCAAGTACGTACCACCTACTGTCAGGTACAAAACCGTGAACGATAGGTTGAGGCCGAACAGGGTAACTGGCGAGCCGCGGTATCAGTGGCAGTTCAGCTAAAACTTCTAAAGCCTATCTCGGAATGGTTCAAGAAACATAACCCACCAGTTTTTAAAGGGACTAACCCCATGGTGGCAGAAGAATGGATAAGTATTCTAGAATGAATCTTTGAGTTCATAGAGGTTACCTAATGGGAGAAGGTATTGTGTGAAGTATATAGGTTGAGGATAGATGCCCGCATTTGGTGGGATGTAGCCAAGAAGAATCATAATGCAACAGAAATGGAGTGGCTAGAATTTTTGCTGATATTTGACTCAAAATATTACAACAGAGTTGTGGTAGACTACAAAGTAGTTGATTTTTCTACTCTGAAATAGGGAGCAATGAATGTGCAAGAATGCGTTCGAAAATTTGACCAAATTTTGAGGTTCGCGTTGGATTGTATTAGTATCGAGGCTAATCAAGTGAGAAAATTTGTGAAGGGTTTAAGAGGGAACATTGTGTAATTATTTGATACCGAGAGAATGGGCTCAGAAACATAGGAAGAGGAGGTGGAGCAATCAATCCACCTAGAGTCGTGGGTAGCATAGGAGAAAAAGGAGCCCCAAAGGGTTGAGGAGAAAAGATACATTCCAACTAATGAAGGTCAATTTCAGGCAAATAGAAATTGACCGATGGGAAGATTGACTCCCAAGTTCTACTAAAATTTCGGAAGTGGGAATGAACAAGGTGGTTCAAGAGCTAACAACAAAAGGGAGGCAGGACCTCCCAATCAGGGTTCAAACTCTAACAAGCAACCCAGGTGCGAATTTGAGATTTTTTATATTTGTACTAAATGCAACCAAGGCCTGTTTTACATGTAGAAGGCTTAGACATTTTTTTCTAAAGATTGCCCAAGTTCAGTTTCGAAGAGCGGAAAATGTCAACAGAAGAAAATTGGAGTTGCGCCTTGGGTCTTTGCTCTCGATCAAGTCGATAAGGGAGCTAGATCATCGGAAATGGTGACAAGTTAAATTCCTATTGCCCAAACTTCAGCTTATGCATTGATAGACACTGGCGCATCACATTCTTTCATATATTTTTCTTTTGTGAAGAAAATACGTAGAAGGCCTAAGCCTATGTCTAATATGTGTGAAGAATTCTTACCTTCTGGAGAGGATATGTTGGTGCGGCCATGGGTTAGAGTCATACTAGTCTGGGTAGAAGGACAAGAATTGACAGTTGACCTATTAGTTTTGGATTTACATGAATCCGAAGTCATATTCTGAATGGATTGGTTGACCAAATATGGATTCGTTATCAACTACAAGTGCAAAAAGGTGGTATTCACTCAAGTAGGCGAGCAATTGTTCGAATTCAAGGGTACATACCAAGAAAAGAATGGCCTATGATATCAGTATTGAAGGAGAGAAGGATGCTTGATAATGCATGGATTGGATACCTTTAAAATATTGTGGATAAAGAGATGGAGACAAAGTTGCAACAGACCAACGTACCATTGGTATGCAAATTCCCTGAAGTATTTCCCGAGAATCTTCTAGGGATACCGCCAGATCGAGAAGTTGTGTTCAAGATAGAGCTAATTTCGAGAACAACACTAATGTCAAAAGTTCCATATCGGATGGCACTAGCTGAACTCAAAGAGCTACAGGCGCAATTACAAGAGTTGTCAGACAAGAAGTTCATTAAACCAAGTTATTCTTTGTGGGGAGATCTAGTTCTATTCGTGAAGAAGAAAGATAATTACATTTGAATGTGTATTCCTTACCAGGAGCAGAACAAGGTGACAATCAAGAATCGATATCTTTTACCCTAAATCAATGATTTATTCGATCAAATACAAGGAGCATCGGTATTCTCTAAAAATGATCTACGAACAGGTTATCACCAGCTGAAGGTGAAAGAGTCAGACATTTTGAAGACGACTTTCCGAATATATTATGGCCACTATGAGTTCATATGATGTCCTTTCGACTCACCAATGCATATGCCACATTTATTGACTTAATGAATAGGGTGCCCAACAACGGGTCATCCTACTCAACTGCCATTCAATACAAAGTGCACTGGATATTACATATTCCAATAAAGTACTTGTCTGCCATAACATAGGTTGATCCACTAAACCTTAATGTCACCTCGTAGAAAGTCTCCAAAAACTTCACAAAGTGGGTTGCATTCTTCCAATCAATTTCAGTAGGCGACCCCTCCTTTTTTTTCCATCTTTGTCAACCTCATCAAAATACTTCAAGAAATTTGCATCTGATTCCATACTTTCAAATGCCTTTTGGAATTGTAATGCACAATTAAGAATGAGATATTTAGAGTTCCACCTTGTCTAGACATTTAAACATAGAAGTTATTTGCATTCAATTTCTTCTTCTATGAAAACTTCTTTAAACTTTTTGAGCCTAGCAGAAGAAGACCTAACATATCTCACAACATGTCTAATGCTAGCAAATGAATCATGCTTCTCTTTCAATCCTTCACTGACAATCAAGTTTACAATATGAGTACAACACCTCATATATAAAAACTTCCCATCTAAAATGAGGCCCTTTTCCTTTTCTCTAAACCGTCTCTTCAAATACTGAATCGCGAAATCATTTGAAAAGCATTGTCCATCGTAGTGGCAAACAATTTTGAAATGTTCCAATCATTTAAACAATTCTCAATCTCTTTGCCAATAGTTTCCCCCTTATATGATCTAACACTCGACAAAAATTTATTATTATTTTTCTAATAGAGGAAATCAAAGTCAACCCAATGCGTCGTGATGACCATATAGTTCAAATTCTAAACAGAAGTCCATGTATCAGTGGTGACGAAGACCCTCTCATGCTTCAAAATATTTTTCAAAGTATTTTTCTCTTCATCATACAATTTCAACACATCCTGAGCAACAATCATCTTGGAAGGGATATCAAAACTAGGTTGTATGGTTCTAACAAATTGTCGAAAACCCTCCCCGTCAACATGTCTAAAAGGTAATTCATCCAAGACAATGTACTTTGATAGGACAAGCCTACATGCCTCATTGATATAAGCCATCAGAACTAAAGTTGTTTCCCCCTCCTTCCTTCCTTTCAACGACTCAAAACTTAAAACATTTTTCTTTTTCTCATCAACCTTATACATACTAAACTCACAAACATATTCTTTCTATGATTTCTACTATGACAAAAGAACTCACTACCACAATAACTACAAATACTGTAGCATATGAACTATCAACTCCATCTATGTAAAATCATTTATATTTATCAAGATTTATTGATTAGGACATGCATGCATGATCGGGTCATATATATATACATATATACACGACTCGATTAGAAAGTACATTTTTGAAGAATATTTGCTCTTATATGATGACTCTAAACGGCTAGCTCAGACTTTGATTAATATATAGTAATGAACTTGCACAAAGTATAATCCATGTGAGTGCAACATACTACTTGCTAAATTAGGTGTATCAAATATTTATGACGTGTGTAATTCAAAAGACATGTAACTTGAGAAATATGAAATATGTGACAATAAAAATTACCCTAAAAAAAGTTAGAAGTAAATTAAGCTCAATCTCTCGTAATTATAACACAGTCCGTGGACTGAAAAACTTACACAAATGCCTATAGACTACATGGCATGGTATTGGGATATTGATGTAATTAATTAATTGCCGTAGTGTCGGAAGAATTAGTGATCATGGGTTTCCTTTGCCAACTATACCTCATAATTGTATGCCTTAGTTTCTTCTAACAGAGCTAGACTTAGATACATATTAGCCATTATATTGGCCCGTTATATATAGACAATTTATATGTGCATGAGTGAAGCGAAGCATCTTTATCTTTTTTCTTTTTCCTTTTTTTCCTAATTTTGGTACCAATTTTGCAAGGTAAGCGGGATAAGAAAGAATATTTTATACCCATTTGAGTCCCCCACATAGCACTATAACTACAAATAAAGTTGATGAGAAAAGAACTCACTGCCACAATAATTACAAATACAGTTGGCTATCTCTTCTTTATCATTAAGATCAATTGGCGACAATTTTTTAAAATGTTCCCAAATATTTTACCCTTTTGTTTTTTTGGAGTCAAAAGAAGTTTTTCTTGTTTTTAACCCCTTATTTTAGGTTTGCCCTACCCCTGGGCCTGATCTGTAGGAGTTTCATCATTGGTAGATGGAGGTGGTGGACTTTCATTTACTTGATCTTGATCTATATTCATAATCCATAGAGCACAAAAACATATATAATATAATGATTAACAACGAAGTAGACCTAAAATCCACTAATCTAGTCCAGTCCAATAAAACAGATCAGATAGAGAAGCGCAACACCAAACCAATTACAACTTATAACAAAGCAATCCAAGATCCATTAAACACCAAACCACATATGCAATCAAGCAAAGCAATCAAAATTTCTAAATATCAAATATACATTAAACAAATAACAATTTTAATTTTACATATACAACTAATCTAAAAACAATCTTATATCCATTAAACACCAAACTACATATACAATAAAGCAAAGCAATACAAAATTCTAAATATCCAAATTCAATATCTATTAATCTAATTGATAGAAAATTAGGAATTTCAATTTTACCTCAAATGCTCAAAGTCAAACCAATTTTATGTTTATAAAATCAAAATCTTATATTAAAATTAAAAAAAACAAAATCCAACAAATGCAATCCAAACATTATATTCATCATAATCATTATTTATAATATTAATATATAATGTAATATGGATATATATACATCAAGAGTTAGAAAAAAATAAAAACTAACCTTGTATTTGTGTCTCTACTTGCCCCTATTGATTTCGAAGCCAACTGAGCTCTTGTCATTATTTACTGCCGCTTGTTGCTGCCTTCGACGCTGAGCCGCCGACGGAAGAGTGAGGAGCCGAGGACGACACCCAAAAGGAGAGAGACAGTTGTGGTGGCAGTGGTGTGGGTGTGCCTTGGTCTCGAAGAAGAGAAGAACTGGTGGTGTGGCTGGGTGGGTGGGGATCGTGGGGTGGGTAGCGCCGATAAGGGAGATGATCGCCGACAAAACAGAGAGAGGGAAAGAAGAAGAAGGAAGGGCCAAAAGGAGTTGAGGGGTTAGGCCTTCGAGAGGGGGAAGGGGGGGGGGGGGGGGGTGTTGATTCTGGTTTGGGGATTCTAATTTATAATTTTAGAATTAGGGTTTTGATTTTTGATTTTTGATTATTTTTAATCTAAAATTAAAAATTAAAAAAACTGGAAAAATTATTGGTCGAGTTTAGGTTTGGGTGTAATCCGAACCCGTGAAGCATGTAAATTAGGACCCGAACACAGCCCGACTCGAGCATGCGGGTTCCAACCTTTTTTCGGGCGCGGGTCGGGCAGGTCCTTCGGGTTTTCGGGTCCAAAGTGCACCCCTACTTTCTACAAGTTGTTAATTAATTTTGTTTCTAATTTTTGGACATGTGAAGACCATTTATATTGTTTAATTTTGCATAAAATTGGATTTTTTTATTTCTCTTTTTAATTTTTTGGAAGTTACATGTTCGTTTGATGAACTCGGTAGGTATAAAGACTTCCCAAGTTATGTCATACGTTGCCCTGCAGTTGGAAGGATACAAGAGGATATTGTGTCAGGTTAGAGATGTATACAACTGAGTGGCGGGGGCAATGAGAGAAGAAAAAATGGAAACAAATTCTGAATGTGCATTAGGATTTTTGGATTGTTTGTCTACTCGAGATCCTAATCTTTTTGTATACCACCAGGCAGACGAGGAAAATAAACTCTGTGGGGAGATTGCATTTGACACAACAAACATGACAAATTCTTACAACAAGCCATTATGAATTCTAATGGGTGTGAACCACCACTTCTCCACTTGCATTTTCGAGTTCGCTTTGTTAGTAGATGAGACAATGACATCTTACTCGTGGATGCTAAGAGTATTCCTACTGTGTCATAACATCAAAAAACCTTTAGTCGTGCTCACAGACAGAGATGATGCAATGCGGGATGCGATAATAGAGAATCTTCCAGAATCCACACACCGATTATGTGCTTGGCATCTTACAACAAATGCATCTAGAGTTGGAAATGATCGAGGGTTCACAAAAGGTTTCATTGACCTAATGTATACATACTACTCAGAAAATGTGTTTTCAGAACAAATGAATGACTTGGTTGAGACTTATCAAATGAAGGACAATGAGTGGTGCCAATTACAATATAGCAAGAGGCGTATGTAGGTTGAAACCTACCTCCACGGTTAGATTGTTGCTGGAATGAGAACATGACAATGGTTTGAATCAATCGACCTAGCAGTTACAATGATGAGACACATCAAGAGGCAACATGACTACATGACCAAGCACACGCTCCGCCAACTCCAAGACCAAACAGATGCACTAAGGATCTATTATGAACATTGTTCAAAATTTTACACTCTGGAAATGTACCGCAAGGTAAAATTAGAAATAGAAAGAGAAAATGGATATTTCATCAGCAGCCATGAATTTAATACAAACAACACCATCTTTGGTGTCAGAAATTTTAGAGACAGACAGACTAGGTACAAAGTCACACGTACCCTAAGCACAAACCACTTCGAATGCAGTTGCTTATTTTACGAGACCAATGGATACCCATGTAGGAATATTTGAACAATCATGAAGTCTATTGTGTGAGGAGAATTTAAAATTCACTACTCATGAAAAGGTGGGGTATGGTAAATCCTAACAAAATTAGATGGAGATAAGTTAGGCATTAGAAGAACAAACCATGCAGTGTGAAATGTCAAGATTTGGTTCTCTAAATTCAAATGCCACAATGATGAACTTCTACTCCTCCAAGTCACCGGTGTACTTTAACACAGTAAATGAATAATTAGTGCGCCTATCAGCCATTTTCAAGGGAGGTTTTGAGATCCAAGGACAACCACAAGGAAAAAACGCTACACGTTCGTACCGAGACAATCCCAACATAATGCAAGATGCAATTACAGTTAGAACGAAAAGGCAGGGTAATCCAAGCCAGTGCAGGGATGGCAAATAGGGGAATTCGACTGATGGATCGGGCTTTAGACAAAGGGCGTGTGGAGTTTGCGGTGAACTACGTCATAATAGTCAAACTTGCCCCAATTGTTGCACGTCAACTCCTAGGGGAAGAGGAGCAGGCACAAGTACAATTATTGTTGACCGATCATTGCAATCAGGGAATGAATACTTGGGAGGCGATAGTGAGATACATTACTCAACAGAAGCTTTTCGAAATGATTATGATCATCGCATGTAGTAGTTAGAAAACCTATGTCAAACATGTAATGAACTATTATATACTTATTACTCATAATGTATTCGGTCTTACTTGACTAATTGTGGTCTTCATTTGTGCTACCTATTATTTTTGTTATTTATCTAATTCTTAAGTTTATATATATATCTAACCAATAACATAATACAATATTCCCTTTATTAGTTTTTTTTTTGAATAACCGTTATTTACATATAAATAAAAATTATATTGTCTCGATTACTATGGATCCTTTAATACTAATGATATCACATATACGAGATATGGAAACATACAAGTTCAAGAAGTGGCATATAACGAGGGGTTCTTCCATCCTTGTGGTCTTCAGCCACCAACCAACATGCATGAAAGATTTTACTACAATCAGGTTTATTTCGACAGTACCTTAGCCCCTTTCGCAACAATTATGAAATCAAGACCTCACAAGGAAATACTAACATGTAAAGATGGAACATGCAAAATGGTTTCCTATGAACAAAACAAGGTATTTCATCATCATAAAATTTCAAGTTAAAAGAACAATTCAAAGTATCTAATGGTTATATTTTGGTAACAGGTGCAAAAATTATTCTACCCATCCGGCCAATATAAATCATGTTCCTGGACCAAGTGTTGGGAGGTAGAGGCGGTAGAAAGCGAAAACAGACCTAACATTTATTTAGTGGCAGCTTCAAGCGATTTTTTAGAGACTGCAACATTCTGCTCATGGGAAGTAGATACTACCAAGTTCAAGGCCAGAATAATCCACCAACGGGACATTCCAATTCTACCATGTCTAGCATCCACTAACCACTACCATGCCCCAGTGCAAAATAGACTGTTGTACAGGGTTGGTGGTGGCTCAACCATAAGGCTATACGATATCAGGATTGGAGAGATGTGTTTGTAATGGCATCTAGCTCAACCTTTGTAGAATAGTCGCCTCTCAAATTATATACACTAGTGCAACAATCATCTGGTCGTCTTCATAGGAAGGAGGGATGTAATAGTCTGGGATTTGACTGCTTCCACCCCAAAGCGTGTACTCACAACAGGAGTTGAAGTTAGAGATATCATGGCCACTCATGTTGGACACAAAGAAGGCGGTATCAAATTGAGTGATTATTATAAGTAAGTTAATATAATCTGATTAAATTACATTCATATTACCTAATATACCATGTGCATATCTAAAATTAATCAAACACTCACTTCATGAAAATTTGTGATAAAATATAAGCAGCCAAATGCAAGTGGGATTGATGGGGTATACTGCACAAACCATGTCTTATATTTTTTTGATCTTCGATCATGCACCAATCGACAAATACGCATTTCGCATTATATTTATGTCGTGAAGTGTGTTCACTTCAATGAGGACGTTGTTGTTATAGGATATGAAATCAAGGTGAGTGCCACCTCTGGTAATAGAGTTCAAATGAAGAAGGATCATGTAGTGATTGTCCCAATTAGAACACTAACTCCAATGAAATATTATAAATTGCTCGTTCAAAGAAATAGTATCTACAACACGGGGATCTCAAGTGTTTGTTACATCAACGGTAAAGTCTTCACTGTTAATGAGGTAGGACTCTATGTTCTCTGTGAGGATATGAGATACACTCAACATGATAATGAAAATTGGATACACTACAAGGAAAAGAGTCCACAACGATGCCTTTTGTTGTCGTTGTAGATCAAGAAGTCGTCGTTGTAGTTGTAAAGGGACGACCTGTCGTTGCCAAAACAACGTCATTGTAGGTCTGTATGTGTAACAACCTACAACGACGATAAAACACAATCATCGCAGTAGTGTTTTACTACAGCGACGACATATTGTCGCTAAAGAGTGTGTGGGTTTATATGACTACAGCGACGCCATGCCGTCGCCGTAGTGTCAAGAAAACTCAGATTTTCGTGTTCAGCAACCACCCTACGGCGTCGACATGTCGTCACAGTAGGTATACAATTTTTTTTAAAAAAATATTAATTAATTATATCGATTAAAATTTATTTAATAAAATATTAAATATTAATTAAATAAATAAAACCAACTTATTTAATTAAATAATAAAACCAATTTAACAAGATCCATAGTCTCCAAAATGAAAGATAAAAAAACATAAGTAGTATTGTCTCCAAAATAAAATAAAAACAACACAAAATATTAATAAGTTCAAAATAATAATATAATAAAACTAAATGTCAGCAAAATCAATTCCAAAGTCATTATCGTCGGGTTGTTGTGGTGGCTATGGTGGTTATTATTGTGGTGGCTGTGGTGGTTGTGGTTGTTGTGGTTGAAAGTGTGACAGTCAGTATCCCGTGATTCGTAGGGGGGAAAACCGGGTAAAGTTGTGCAATCCCACATCGCCTGGGGAAGGTCAAGTGTGATGATTCTTAGACTGTGTAGGTATGGGACTACACAGTTGAAGAGGGCTTAAATGGATTGATGGGTACTATCTATATCAACAAGATGCATCTTCTTTTCGGTAGCCCATCACTTGAGAACTCCAAAGTTAAGCGTGCTTGACTTGGAGTAATCTCAAGATGGGTGACCTCCTGGGAAGTTTTCCCAGGAAGCGTGCGAGTGAGGACAAAGCATGCTGGAAAGACTCGTGTTGGTTTGTAGGGCCTGTCGTCATTCTAGAAAGCAGCCATAGTGACGTGGGGCGTTACAAATGGTATCAGAGCCTTGACCCAGCCAGAAGTGTGGCTGACGGGGACGTCAGACTCCTAAGGGGGGATGATTGTTACAGTTAGTATCTCGTGATCTATAGGGGGAAAGACCGGGTAAAGCTGTGCAACCCCACATCGCCTGGGGAAGGTCAAGTGTGATGATTCTAAGACTATGTAGGTATGGGACTACACAGTTGAAGAGGGCTTAAATGGATTGATGGGTACTACCTATATCAACAAGATGCATCTTATTTTCGGTAGCCCATCACTTGAGAACTCCAAAGTTAAGCGTGCTTAACATGGAGTAATCTCAAGATGGGTGACCTCCTGGGAAGTTTTCCCAGGAAGCGTGCGATTGAGGACAAAGCACGCTGGAAAGACTCGTGTTGGTTTGTAGGGCCAGTCGTCATTCTAGAAAGCATCCATAGTGACGTGGGGCGTTACAGAAAGCTTGCCATCATGGAATGTATCATATTCATGTCCAAGTTGACAGGCTGAAATTGTGGAGCTTGGATGTTCAGATTTGTTGCTTGAAAAAATTGTTGCATTTATTGGAAGTTTTTGTTCTTGGTCATAAAGGCTTGAGTAAAGTGTTGAATCATGGACTAGAAAGCCTCAGGTGGTACCATTGGAGGGCAAACTATGGTGGACATAAACGGTGATGCCTCTGATGGTGAAGAGGATCTAGCGGCGCTTGAGGCAAAGGTATTAGTACCCTTCAACTTGCTTGCAATACCTCGGTTGTGGCCACGACGTTGACCAAGTACCTTTGAGATGACTTGTGTCTCATTGACAGTGGCACTTCCTGCTTCACATTAAGATTGAGATTGGGATTGGAATTGTGTCTGGACTTCTTGCTGCAAGGCATCCTGCAGTTTAGAAACAAGACAATTAATACATAATTTAATTGAATAATATACATATATACAAAAGTTAGAAAGTTACTTACATATGCATCCTTAACATTCGTGCTCACCCATCTACGTGTCGGATGATTGTGCATATCAAGGAACGTATCGATCATGTTGGGCGGTTCCTTAGTCTGAAGATTCATCTTTAGAAAACAAAATTTAAGAAAATCTCAGTTAAATATTAATATTATTATTAAGATAACTTAAAATATTTCAAATTATCTATATATCTTTATTTACCTTCTTAAATCGAGCAGAAGCATAAGAAGTCGATCCATGGAGAATTGGATACTTCTGTTATGCTTTGTTGGCAGAATTTGCCTTTAAGCGTGCCATGAACTATGGAGTGGTGAAAAGGTCAGCCAACTTCTGCCAACTCTCATTGTCCATGTCCTCCGGTGGATTCTTTCTGCCTGTCTCGATATCATCATACCATCCATGTTCATCAAAGTTTCTTTTCTTGCGACCTTTTCTATCCTTGTAGTGATCCTAAAACTCTCGCTCAATCCCAGTCTCTATCAGTCGCCACTCATGGAGAGCTCGGGGAAGAATGAAAAATTCCTTCAAAAAAAAATGGTGAGATTTTTTAAATTATAAAAGAAAAAACATTACATGTGAATAAGTTGATAAATTTACCTCAAGCTTTTACATCAATCCTATCTTGTGCTCAACCGAAATACTCTGCCATGAGTCATAATATAACAGGACATGGTGACCAATAAGGTTCCAATAAGTCTCATGAACAATGTCCCAAAATCACCAATTGCTTTGTAGGTTCCCTCCTTCAGATCAAATTGTAGAGCCAACGAACCTTTATTGTCGTTGTCGAGCTGCTGCAAATTTTTGGATTGAGACCGACCTCTTCTTTTTGCTAGAGCCACTAGATATGTTAATTAAACGATAAAATTAAATTGAATAAAATAATAATAATTTGTCATTTATTGATAAAAGACAGACTAATTATAGTATATTACCTGTCTCACATGAAGTATGAACTCGCACGGAATTTGGAGGAGGATCCGCTCCATCATCGCCATGAGAACGAGCAACAGTAGCAGACATATCTTTGCAGTTTAAATAATTATTAACTTAAAATTAGTTATAGTTGGAGGTTAATTACATAACTTAAATAATTTCGATAATGCATTTGAAACTATTGATAAACAAACATTTTTGAGAAAAGTCATATATTGATTGAAAAGTCTTGAAATTAAAACATACACATTAAACATACAAATATGAATATGCATAAGAAAATATTATTCCTCATCAATGTCGATTCCTACATCATCATCTATACTTTCTAATTCTTCTTCACTAATTTCGTCATCATCATTGTGATTGATGAAATCATCATCCACATCCGAAACAGATCGAGACGTTTCCCCAATCATGCTGGTGTGACTAGGTCGATCCAAATGCATAATCTCCAACTCTCCTAATTCCATAGTGAGTACAAAATTTAATGAAGTGCTATCATGTAGGACATCAGCCTCATTATCATCATCAATACTTGGATGATCCCAAATCTTTTGATGATTGACTTCTTCTACTACCTTCCAATTTTTGTTTCTTGAAGGATCTTCCAAGTAGAAAACTTATTTTGCTTCAGTGGCGAGAATAAAATGATCATTCTTGTACCATTCAAAATTAATCATGATACTAGTTATGTTATTCTCAGTCACATTTTGACTCTTGCTTGCATCGGTGTTGAACCATTTGCATCGAAACAATACTACCGAGTAACCATGGGAATAGCATAACTCTATAATCTCCTCAAGTTGGCCATAGAAAGTGAAACCATCGGTTCTTGGCACCGAAACTCCATTATTTTGAGTGGTACGTCTTTCGTCACGACTATGGACCAAAAACTTCACACTATTAACAATGCAAGTCATGTAGGAGTATGCATTCTGATTGGACCCATTTGCTAAAGAAAATAATTCATCAGTACACTCAGTTGACTGTACTTGACACACAAAAAAGAAAACACGATGAGATGAGTATTAATCGATACGAATTTCATAAGAATTCTACAGTTTCGATAATTTACCTTCAATTTAAACTAGCTAGGGAAATCTTTTTGAAGATTTATGTTTGAATTTTCTCGAAGGCATTCACTCTATAGCACAAGGATTAAGGCAAGATAATAGTTTGCTATGAATTAAATTTAATGAATTCGTATATGTGTTGAGCTACTTACTCCATATATGGTTGGATTTCAGGGCAATTGTTGAGTACAAACCACTCCACTTCTTTTCGATGAAGATAGTCAAGGGATATGATTTGCTTTTTACTACTTGGACGACAATGTGATTCAAAAACTGACAATTGTCTTTTAGGAATAACAATATCCACATTTCTTTCCATACGATTAAATTTAGTCTGTACGCCCTGAAGATATTGCAAACAAAAAATCAAAGCTTCATTGGCAACATAACCATCTTCTATAGAATCTTCAGGGTGCGCCTTATTCCTGACATAATTTTTCAAAATTTCCATATATTGCTCAAGCGGATACATCCACCTCATGTAAACTGGTCTTTCGAGGATAACTTGCGCTAAATGAAGAATTAAATGAATCATTATGTCAAAAAGGGCTGGAGGAAAAATTAACTCCAACTTGCACAAAATTTGTATCACTTAATCTTCTGCATTCTCCATGTCCTTAACAACCAATGTAGGAGCACAAATTTATGTAAAGAAATTGCAAAGCTCAATGATTGTCTTCGAAATAGACTTATCCAAGTAGCCTCGAACTCCTACTAACAACATACGTTGCATAAGAATGTGAAAATCATGGGATTTCAACCCAACAATGTTGCCATCATTGTCAGTTACTTTCTTAGAGAAATTAGAACTGAAGCCATCAGGAAGTCTAACTCCTTTTACGAACTGACAAAAAAACTGTCTATCATTTGGTGTGAAAGAGTACATAGGATGTGGTTTGATCAAATTTGTATCGTCTTCCTTGAGGTGAAACTCTTCTTGGATACCCCAATTCTTTAAGTCTACTCGTGCGTTGGTGGTATCTTTAGATTTCTCATTCATAAGAAAAGTATCGAGTAAATTGCCGCAAACATTTTCTCTACATGCATCACATCTAAATTGTGTTTCAGTTCAAGTTCCTGTTAGGGTTTTATGCCCTAATTAAAACCCAATTTCTTTGTAATCTCATTTATTCTCAATTACAGAATGTTTATCCAACTCAATAGCGTGGTTCTCAAGTACTCCCTCTTCCATGGCGAGGAGACGAAAACCTGGGCTGAAGCTTGCGAAAACTGTAATTGCTGCGGAGCTTCCTTCATCCAATGGTGAGGAACCTGATCTTCACCGACCTGTAACAGCAACGATTGATGAACTAGGAGTTACAGAAGATTATGAGTGCGAGGTCAAGAGCTTGGGCGATGGATCACAGAAGGGATTCGAGTTTGCTACAGAACCTGCGAAAACGAATTAGGCTACTGAGGTTGAGGATCAATCATTCCTGGATTCAGCTAAGGAAACCTGGGCAAAATTCCGAGAATCACTCCCAACTCACGATTGCACAAAGCTTCACTACTCGGAACCATATCAGAAGGATGGCCAGGTCATTGCGAAATTGGACATGGAAGGAATAGAAGTAGAGGCTTCTTTCTAGAAATCAGCTGTGATATGTGTAGTGATAGGGGCGAATCCACCTCTGGCAGTGTTTGAAGGATTTGTAAAATGAATTTGGGGAAATCTTGGAATTATGAGTATTGCCCGAATGAATGCTGGGTTTACTATGGTGAAATTCAGAGATGAAGCAACAAGGGACTTAGTCTTAGAATCAGGAGTGGTGCATTTTGATAAGAAACCATTAGTTCTTCGCCCATGGACTACTGATATTGAATCATTGAAGTCCATTAAGTCTGTTCCTGTGTGGATTCGGCTACCTGATCTTGGATTACAGTACTGGGGAGTGAATTGCCTGAGTGCTCTAGTTAGCACAATAAGTAAGCCCATCATGATTGACAAAATAACTCAGAATCGTTCAATGATCAAATTTGCTCGTATTTTAGTTGAGATGGAGATTATCGATACTCTCCCAAAGTTTATTAGCTATTTCAATGAGAAGGGTCAAATTGTGGAACAGATTATAGACTATGAATGGCTACCAACGAAGTGTACTAATTGCAAGAAATTGGGACACTCTGTCTCTTCTTGTAAATTTGTCTCTAAATCTTTCTAGAAGCAGAAGGAGCTGAACCAAGCGGAAGGGAATTCTAGGAATGGCAATACATGACAACCTGAGGCGAAGACGACAATTCAATCAAGTGAAAAAATTCCTGAGTCCATAACAAATGCTAGTCCGGCTACTACTGCTGTCATTAATCAAGAAAACTCTACTCAGTTAGATACTGCTCAGCCTTCTCCTAATCAGGTAGAAGCTCAGTGGATTTCTCCAAAAACATCAACAGTCAAGAGGCAAGGAACCCAAATATCGGTTAAACAGGATATTAACCAATTTAATGTCCTGCAGGACTGTCAGAAACTAGCAAACACAAGGCCTTCTACGTCCAATAATTATGGATAGCAACAACATAATGAGTTGGAATATTAGAGGGCTGAATAAGTTGAATAAACAGAAGATGATTATAGAAGTTTGTCGGATGAATAAAGTTGGGATTGTGGCTCTTCTTGAAACAAAAATCAAGGGAGCTAAAATAAAAAGAAGTTATGAGTTCTACCTTTTTTGGTTGGGATTTTTACAGTAGTGAGTCTGTGGAGGGTCGAATTCTAGTGATTTGGAAAACTAAGTTGGTGCAGCTTGCTGTGATACAAGAGAGTGATCAATACTTACACTGTCAAGTGAGACTTTCTAATAAAGCAGATTTATGTCTTACTTTTGTTTATGGCTCTAATAGTTTGGAGACTAGGAAAACCTTATAGAATGATTTATCCCATTTGATTTGGCCTAGTAAAGCTTGGATGATTCTTGGGGATTTTAATGTTGTTTTTACTCTGAAAGACAGGTTGGGGGGCAGGCCAATCACTGTGAAAGAAATGGAGGATGCTATGATCTTGGTTTAGTTGAAGAAATGAAGATTATAGGTCCATTCTACACCTGGTATAATAATCAAGAAGGAGGGTCTCGCATCTTTTCCAAGTTGGACAGAGTATTTGTTAATGATGCTTGGCTGGAGCAGTTCCCTTCAGTCTCGGCTTGTACTCAATGGGAAATTGGTTCAGACCATTCTTTAATTCTGATAAAACATATGCCTGCTCTAAGGGTTGGGGTGCAACCTTTTCGATTTTATAATATGGGGATCACTCACCCTCAGTTTAGAATCAAAGTTTTATCTAGCTGGAGGCAATCTTTAAGGTTCAAGGGTAGAAGTTTGGATCAAATCTGCTGGAAACTCACCCAGCTGAAACATATATTGAAGAAGTTTAATTGGAAGGCAATGGGGGATGTAGCTTGTAACTATGAGAGGAGTAAAAATTTATATCAGCAAGCTCATGCTAAGTGCTTTGCTGACCCATCCAATATGCTGCTATGTAAAGAGGATCGTGAAGCTTTTACTGAGTTTAAAAGACAAGAGAAAGTGTATGCTAGTTTAAGGAAAAGGAAGTTAGCTAAAAGGATTGTCTCTTTTGTTATTGCTGAGGGACAGATTGTAGATGATTATGATAAAGTTACAGCTCATTTTCTGCAGCACTTTAAAAGCTTTCTGGGTACAACCAGCCATGCTACAGGGGCTATTGATATTCAAGCTATAAGTTTTGGCTCGGTCTTGAGCAGTGATGCCCAGCTGAGTTTGATAAAGCCTTTCACTGTTAAGGAGGTTAAAGCTGCGATGTTTAGTATCCATTCTCTAAAAAGCCCGGGTCCAGATGGGTATGGGGCATGTTTTTTTAAAGATTTATGGAAGGATATTGGTAAGGAAGTTGCTTTGGCTGTTCTTGAATTCTTTGAGACATCTAGTATTCCTCAGTCTTTAAATAATACTCTATTAACTTTAATCCCGAAAGTGATCCAACCAATGAATGCCTCTGATTTTCAGCCTATTGCTTGCCGCAATACTATATATAAATGTATATCTAAAATGTTGTGCAATAGGCTTAATCTTGTTCTGCTTTTGTTGATAAATCAGAATCAGGGGGCCTTTGTTAAAAATCGATTTCTAGCCCATAATGTGCTTATTCTTCAAGACTTGCTTAAAGATTATAATAGGAAGAATAGCTCCCCAAGATGTCTTATGAAAATTGATATAAGCAAGGCTTATGACTCAATTGACTGGGATTTTTTGGAGAATCTTCTAAATGCTTTTTGCTTTCCGAAGAGGTTTATTAGATGGATCATGATCTGCCTTAGGGGTACTTCCTATTCCTTAGTGATGAATGGAAGCATTCAAGGTCAATTTCAAGGAGCTAGAGGTCTTAGACAAGGAGACCCTATATCGCCTTTATTGTTTGTCATAGTAATGGATTATCTTACTCGCTTGTTGTTAAAGGCTTCAAGGGAAAAAGAGTTTAGATTTCACCCCTTATGTAAATCCTTAAATCTGGTCAGTCTATGTTATGATCATGATCTCCTTTTATTTTCCAAGGCTAACCTGAGCTCAATCAAAATAATTCAGCAAGTGTTCATAGATTTCACAAAGGCATCAGGGTTGTCTATTAATCAAAGTAAGTGTAAAATCTATGTAGGTGGTCTTACTGCTGGGGAAAAAAAGTCTCTGCTTCAGGATTCTAACCTGTCTGAAGGGCAGTTCCCCCTGAGCTACTTAGGTGTTCCTTTGAGACCTACTAAATGGAGAGCCATTGACTGTGAAATTATTCTTGATCGAATGAGAACTCGGCTGTCTGGTTGGGCTAATCGCCGCCTATCCTATGCTAGTCGGGTCCAACTAATTAACTCTGTTCTGTTGGGGATTCAATCTTATTGGATGCACATCTTTCTGTTACCTCAGAAAGTGGTCAAAGCGATAGACTGTCTTTGTAGAAAGTTTCTTTGGGGTGAGAAGAATAATAGAAGTAAATTTCACAGGGTCTCTTGGGAGCAGGTTTGTAGACCGAAATGCTGTGGTGGTTTGGGTTTCAGAGAAAGTGCTTCTTGGAACAAATTAATGTTGGCTAAATTCATTTGGGCTGTTTCTTCCAAGCAGGATATGCTTTGGGTTAAATGGGTCAATTATGTTTATCTAAAAGGTGCTTCTATTTGGGATTTTCTTTTGAAACATGATACCAGTTGGTATTGGAGGAAAATTGTTAATTTCTGTCACATTCTGTCCAAATCTGACTTGGAGGCTGCTGTGAGGAATGATAAGCTTCAGCTAGGTAGACTGTACTCAATGGTCTTTCCTAGCTCCCTGGTGCGCTATGATAAGGCTGTTTAGTGTAGACTCTCAGCACCTAAACATCAATTTATCCTTTGGCTTGCAGTGAACCAAAAATTGCTTACTAGAGATTAGCTAAATTACTGTCATGTTCCTCTTACTTCCTTGAACTGCCCAGTTTGTTTTCAAGCAGAGGAAAGACATTCTCATTTGTTTTTTGAGTGTATTTTTTCCAGGAAAGTGCTTCATTCAGTCCAAGAATGGCTGAGAGGAATTGCTTGGCCAGATCAGTTCCAGAACTGGATTCTATGGCTGTCAATGCCTCGGACTAGCTGGTTTTAGAAGATGATCATTGCAGCTTGTGCTACTTTTGTGTATCTCATTTGGATGAATAGAAACAAGTGTTGGCATGAGCAAAGTTGTATCCCTGTGCACAAGATTGATCAACTGATCCGTTTTCAATTAGCTAGAATTCTGAATTTAATTGGGTGTAATTGTTCTCCCAGAGAAAAACAAATGCTAAAATTTGTTAGTTTGTTGTAAGTTTGTGAGTTTGCTGATGTGGTTTTTTGTTTCCAGCCTCTGGGTCTTGTAATTGGTTTGTTGATCAATAAAAGTTTTCTTTTGATCAAAAAAAAAAAAGAATGTTTATCCAAAAAACAGCAGTTGATGACATGGCAAGAATTTCGACACGTGGCCGACACATGGCAGAGATGCTGCTATCCTATCGACCAGAGATACTTCCATATGCGGAGTCATGTTTTATATACAACCAGCCTAGTCGTATACTTCGTGTATATATGAATAAATATGTACAGTTGCAATGATATCCGAGAATATCTCTTCATTATAACATGAAGATCCATTTATTAAGGAAAGATATGATTAATTGACTCCTGTAACCCTCCTTGAGCCTATAAATATACAAGAAATAGTTCAAGGGGGGATCTTTTGATCTTTTATAGAATTTCATTACTATTATCCATCGTTTGTATTGTCTTCTCCTTCTAAGGTCTGTGAAACTCAGGAACCTTATAATTCTTTGTGTCCTTTACTTTCCATTAGATTGTTTTCTCAAGCATCGTACTAATCTCCTGTCGTTTATTTGACTCCGTGTCGTTGACCAAAATGAGGGTCAACATTCTGGTGCTTTCATTGAGAGCTTGACAAAGAATCTAATGGCGAAAACTACCAAGAAGACTGGACAAGCGGCCGCTGCACCATCCCAGCCTCCTCCCCCAAATGTGGCTGAAGGAGAACCTCATTTGGAGTTTGATGAGGAGGAGTTGGATTTTGAGTCCCTGAAGGCAACACTGGGGGTGTTGCAAGATGAGTTGGCCAATCTGAGGGCCAATCAAGAGAATGCTACCAAGATAATGGCGTCGTAGCAAAGGGAGATAGAGTGCCAGTGCCAGGAGCTAAGCGAGCGGCAGGCGGAGATGGACCGTCGACAAAGGGATGCCATGGTAGCCCTTGAAGCAGCCATCCAGCTGGCTAGGAATCAGGCTACGCCAGCCTCCTACCCAAATCAGCCATCAAACGGGCCACCTCAAAGGGGTTCTAATCCTAGTTCTCTGCTCTAGCCAGTAAGCCCTCAGAGGTCGGAGCAGCCACCTATGCCTCAGGATGATGTCCCACCTAGGGATCCTGAGTCGCAGCCTCCGTCTCAAGCTGGTCGAGGCAATCCCCCACGCCCAAGGCAGAATAGGGCCGGGCAATAGCCCCGCAGCCCTATATGCCAAGGGGGTGAAGAGCCACATCCACCGAGCAGGGGGCAGCGTCCTTCTGCCAATAGGAGGAACTCAGAGACAGGCTCTACAGTCAGGGGCCCCCCACGGCATGACAATGCACGGGGACCCACTGACCAACGTAGGCCTCCCCCTAACACTCGGGAAATGCCAGCCCAAGGAGACAACAGAGGGAATAGTTGGTCGCACCATATCCATCCATGGTTCAGAGATGGACACAGCTACAATGAAGCCGACTCTGGCAGAGGAAATGCTGGTCGGAGGAACGAAGAGAGAGGTGGAGACAGGAGCCCCCACCTAGAGAAAACCGAACAGCAGGTCATAACACTGGGGGGTAGCCTAGGCAGAATAACGTCTTTTGTCAGCTCGGAGCCAACAAGCAGCGGCGAAGAGATGATGATTTGAGGGATGTACTCAACGACTGCCGAGAAAGGCACGATGAGTACATTCCCCCGACACCAGAGGCCCCAGCAATCCCAGAAGCTGTTCAGGCTCAAATCGATGCCCTGAACCAGGCTGTGCAGCAGCTGGTCGGGGGGCGAACATCACACATTGAGTTCGATTGGAGGAGAGGCACCCCTTTCGTACAGAGGATTTTTGTGGCAGAAACTCCCAATAAGTTCAAGATGCCGTCACTGCCAAATTTTGATGGGCATGGAGACCTAGTATCTCATGTCAACAAGTTTTAGATACAAATGGACATTCAGAAAGTCTCTGAAGATGCTCGCTGCAGGATCTTCCAAGCAACACTTTCTTATGCCGCCCAGGAGTGGTTCTTTAAGTTCCCTCATGCGAGTATAGTCTCCTAGGAGATGTTCGTGAAGGAGTTTTATGAACAGTTATATGTGAGTCGTGTGCACCCCACTGAGGCGAACCAACAGGTTGAGATATGCCAGAAAGAGGGGGAGCCCTTGAAGGAATATGTTCAGCGCTTCATGCGAACTGCAGCTGGAGCCAACACTGTGGGCGATGAAAGCAAGATGATGGCCCTAACTGCTGGGGTTAGGCACCATTCTCCCCTCTGGAGTAGCCTCAGAAAGCATGGGGTTAAAAGTACCAAGGATTTTTTTAGATTGAGCTGATCGGTATATCAAGCTTGAGGATGCCATTTCCAATGAAGGGAAATCGCCAGTAAAAGACAAGGGGCCCAAGGAAGAGCCCGCCAAAGCCGCCAACGGGTCGAAGCCCAATGGCAACGGCAAAGGCAACAGGAATGGCAATGGTAAGAATGGTGGAAAGTAGGCAAGCAACGAACCCTCGACCTCCGAGAGTAAGCGCCCCAAAGGTAATAACCAAGATTCACCAGTTACACTGCCCTTGTTGAAAGTGGAACCGAGGTCTACCAGGCGACCAGCTCAAGCGTGCCCTACAAACGACCCGCACCCATAAGAAAAGATATCTCCAAGAGAGATTCAACAAAGTTCTGTCATTTTCTTAACGAGTATGGGCACGACACTAATGAGTGTAACCAGCTAAAGGATGAAATTGAGTTCCTGATAAGATAGGGACATTTAAGAAGATATGTACGAGCCGCGGGAGGTTCTCAGTGAGAAGCTCAAGGTGGCAACGAGCCGGCGCCTGCACGCCAATGCTCGCCACCTTTACAGCCAACCCCCGTGGCAGGTACCCTACTCACGATCTGCGAAGGCCCATATCTTGCAGAAGATAGTGGGAAAGCGAGGGAACGATATGCTCGACCCTGCATCACGACCAGGACATCGAGATGATGAGTGTTGAGGATCGAGCACCAAAAAAGGCTCGAATAGAGGGGGAACTGATCAACTTCTCTGACGACGATGCCCAGAACGTGCGATTCCCACACTCCGATCCGCTGGTCGTGGACGTGAAGATCGCAAACATGATGGTTAAAAGGGTGATGGTCGATACAGGAAGTTCAGTCAACATCCTATACAAGTCCTCGCTTGAAAGGATGAAGTTTTCTGTGAAAGACCTGGAGCCATGCAACCAAACCATTTATGGTTTTTCCGGAGAAGGGCTCGTCCCAGTAGGGTCGATTAGACTCCCAGTCACAGCAGGCACTGCACCTGCTAACAGGACATTACTCACTACTTTTATAGTAGGTGATTGTCCTTCGGCGTACAACGCTGTGATAGGGAGGCCAATTTTGGTCGATAGCCGTCACCTCCATATGGCACCACGCTATGAAATTCCCAACAGACGCAGGGATAGGATGCATGTTGGGAAACCAGAGGGAAGCGAGGGAGTGCTACAACGCCTCGATCACCAAGGCAAAGAAGGGTGTATCGAGAGATGCAACCAGAAAGGAGTTGCAAATGGCAACTGATGTTCAGGCCCGCTCAGGTGATAATCTCACCAAGTAGGGCGTTGCCCAAAGTGAGGATAAGGACTTAGATCCTCGCTTTGGGGATTTTGAAGAAGAAGTGGGACCTATCGAGGACCTTGAAGAGGTCCAACTTCATGAGGAAAATCCGACCAGAGTTGTGAAAGTCGGTAAAAGCTTAGAGACAACAACAAAACAAGCACTGGTGGAGTTCTTAAGGAGGAACCAGGATTTCTTCGCCTGGTCGCATAAAGACATGGTTGGGATAGATCCTGCAGTCATCTGCCATGTCCTAAACATCGACAAAAGCTTTCCACCAGTACAACAAAAAACAAGGTTGCTCGACAAAGACAGATCAAGGGCCTTGAAAGAGGAAGTCGAGAAGCTGAAGGAGAATGGGTTCATCAGGGTGGCATTTTATCCATCATGGGTCTCTAATCCCGTACTAGTGCCCAAGCCGAATGGCAAGTGGCGTACGTGCGTGGATTTTACAGACCTAAATAAAGCCTGCCCTAAAGACTGTTTCCCACTCCTGAGGATTGACCAGATAGTCGATGCCACTGCAGGGCATGAGATCCTCTCATTGATGGATGCATACTCCGGGTATAATCAAATAAGTATGCATCCCCCTGATGAGGATCACACTAGCTTTCGAACTGATACAGGGCTCTACTGTTACAAGGTGATGCCCTTCGGTTTGAAAAACGCTGGTGCGACTTACCAGAGACTCGTCAACCACATGTTCAAGGAGCTGATCGGCACAAACATGGAGGTTTATGTCGACGACATGTTGGTTAAGTCGAAGAAAGTAGAAGGGAATGTAAGGGATTTTCAGGAATGCTTCAATGTCCTGAATAAATATCGGATGAAGTTAAATCCCCTTAAATGCTCCTTCGGAGTAGGATCAGGGAAGTTCTTTGGATTCATAGTTAACTCGAGAGGAATTGAAGCTAATCCCGAGAAAATAAAAGCCCTGATTGAGATGAAATCGCCAGTAAAGATTAAGGATGTCGAAAGCCTGACCGGGAGGATTGCTGCTCTCAGTAGATTCATTCCGAAATCGACAGACAAGTGCGTCCCATTTTTCAATCTAGCTACTGTTTATATGGTTTGGAGGAATAGAAACAACTGTATTTTTTAGCTTAGCTCTCTGTCTGTTGGTTATGTAATTCAATTGATCAAGTATTATTTGAGAAATAGACTAACTAGACTTCCTAAGCTGAAAAATTGGAAAAATGACTTAGCCTTTTTCGAGAGTGTTGTTCAGTTGTAAGTTTGGTTTGCTGGCTCGGTTGAGCTTGGTTTGTATTTGCTTCGATGGATTTTCAATATAATCATATTTTTCATAAAAAAAAAAAAGAAATTTGAATGGACAGATGAGTGCAAACAGGCCTTTCAAGCGCTAAAAATGCATATGGCGCAACCACCCATCCTGTCAAAGCAGGTCGATAAAGAGACTTTGTTCATCTACCTGGCAATCACGGATTACGCTGCTAGTGCTGTTCTAGTAAGAGAAGAAGAGGGTGTGCAGAAGGTTGTCTATTATGTAAGCAAAAGGCTGATCGGAGCAGAGTTAAGTTATCCCTCCATCGAAAGGTTAGCCTATTGTTAATTTTGGCCTCTAGGAAGTTGTGGCCTTACTTCCAAGCTCATCCAATTACGGTATTGACCGACCAGCCTCTTTGGTAAGTCCTGCAAAAGCCAAAGGCTACAGGAAGATTACTAAAATGGGCAGTCGAACTTAGGCAGTTCGACATATTTTACTTGCCGCGAGCAGCGATAAAAGGACAAGCCTTGGCTGACTTCATTGCCGAATTCACAGAGCTCGCGGGTGGCAAGCAGACTGAAGAACCTAGCGAGCCTGAATGTCAAATCCAAGCACCCTCGTGGAAATTGTTCACAGACGATTCATCTAACGAATCCCACGCAGGAGCATGAGTGATATTGATAACACCGGAAGGGCATCGATTTCACTGTGCAATTAGATTTGACTTCGCTGCTTCTAACAATGAGGCTGAATATGAAGCATTGCTCGTTGGATTGCGGTTAGCAAAGGATATGAACATAAAAGTGCTTGACATCTACAGCGATTCGCAGCTGGTGGTGAATCAAGTCTTGGGAGAGTACCAGGCGCGAGGTTTAAAGATGGTCTCCTATCTGAACAAAACAAAGGATCTGTTAGCCCAATTCGAAAAATACAGTCTCCAGCATGTACCTCACGATCAGAATTCCAACGCGGACGCTTTGGCAAAGTTGGCAGGTGCAAAGGATGCTGATACTCTGAACATAGTGCCAGTCAAACGACTGTCAATACCAAGCATCTAAGTAGCAGAAACCACTCTGGTAATCCATATGGCGGATACGTGGATGGCACCGCATGTAGAATATCTATCAAGCGGCGTGCTACCAGCGGACAGAAACAAAGCCAGGACCCTTCAGCGGCAAGCTTCTATGTATATCCTGGTTGATGGGATCCTGTACCCAAGGGGATACTCACTGCCACTTCTTAGATGTATTACCAGGGAGAAAGCCAAAGAGTTGATGAAAAAGGTGCACGAAAGTTTTTGCGGGGACCACGCTGGGGGGCAAAGCCTGTCAAAAAAGATCCTAAGGCAGGGCTATTTCTGGCTAACCATGAATGAAGACTCAATGGAGTTCATGCGGAGATGTGACAGGTGTCAGAGATTTTCTAAAATCCCACGAGTAGCTCCCAATGAGTTAAAGCAGATGCAGAGTCCATGGCCCTTCGCAGTCTGGGGGATAGATCTAATCGCATCTTTGCCTACAGGAAAAGGTGGTGTAAAGTATGCAGTGGTTGCCGTCGACTACTTCACCAAATGGGCCGAGGTTGAGCCACTCGCAACCATAACGACCAATAAAGTGCTTGACTTTGTAGTCAAGAACATCATTTGTCACTCTGGATTACCAAGGAAGATAGTCTCGGATAACGGTACCCAGTTTGACAGTGATCTATTCACGGACTTCTGCAAACGCCATGATATTATCAAAAGTTTTTCTTCAGTCGCTCATCCTCAAGCGAATGGGCAAGTCAAAGCAGTTAACAAAACGCTGAAGGATACCCTAAAGGAAAGACTTGAAGAAGCTAAGGGAGCATGGTCGGAGCAGTTGCTTGAAGTTCTTTGGTCGTACAGAACTTCCCACCGAACAGCAATAGGTCATACCCATTTTCCTTGGCGTACGTGTATGAAGCTATGTTTCCTATCGAGTTAGATCCACCCTCACACTGTAGATTAACATACGACCAAGACTCTAACATCCAGCTATTGATGGAATCCCTGGACTCAATTGATGAGAAGCGTGAATGAGCTCAGCTCCGAGAAGCTGCGTACCAGCAAAAGGTCGCCCGGTATTTCAACTCTAAAGTGCGAGAAAGAAAATTCAGTGTTGGAGACCTTGTACTCCGAAGAGTTTTTCTAAACACCCGCGACCAAGCTGCTGGAGTACTCGGGCCTAATTGGGAAGGGCCATACTAGATTGATGAGGTCCTTCACCCAGGCACTTATAAACTTGCACGCTTAAATGGAGATCTTGTTCCTCGCTATTGGAATGGAGAACACCTATGCAAGTATTACCAATAAACAATTCTTCTTAAAGAATTGGCTTGTATTAATTTTACTTTTTACAAGTTTTGAAAAAGTGTAAGATCTTATTGATCACTCGTACAGACATGTTTAATCCATTATTATGAGAAATAAAAGGGACTGTGCGCAGCCAGTCATTTCTTGCCAACTATTGTATTTATTACAAGTATTTGCTCATTAAGTGTGTTGTTTTGCTGTATTATAATGCTAGTCATATTGCTACAAGCAGTAATGTTCGAACATATTCTGGTCAAGGAAAGTGACCAAGGACCTAATGCTCCTCGATCACTTGGGGGGCATATAAGGTACAAGTAAGCAAAGCATATCATTAAAAGGTATGTAAACACATGAGCAAAATAAGTGAAAGCATGCTAGGGCACTTAGAGTATTTTTCAAAATTTTGTTATTTTGTTAAATCAAACCAAAGTGCTATGCTATGTTCGGTCATGCAAACAGATGTTATAATAATATGCAAATATATTATAAATCAAAATGTATCCTTTTACACCGCGAGTAATCGCTGCTCGGATGTAATTGTTCAAATAAAAGTAAAAGCTGCCCATGCAGCAATAAAAAATATATTGTCTTGACATCACGACCCGTAGGTCGTGAGTTAAAAAGATAAAATATAAATAGAAAAAGCTTAGGGAGCCGGAGGATCTTGAGGAGTCGGGGGATCTTGAGGAGGGCCTTGATTGACGAAGTTTACAGCCTCATTATCTGCCCCATCCATCCCAGTGGCCAGCGAGATCTCAGGGGAATCAGGAATCCTCGCTCTTTCTTCCTCTGCCAGTTGAGCGGTACAACGAGCAAGCTCGGCGTTTCTTGCATTCTCAGGTAGGTAATTGAAGTCGGCACCCTAGTTATGCTTCCAGAAATCGTAGAAGCATCGGAGAGTGGCATTCTTATACCTTTCCAAGTTGCTGGCATTGGCTTTCTCGAGCTCCTTGATCTGGCCCTCCAGGGTAGTATTCTCCTGTCTACTCTCAACTAGTTCCTCCTCGAGCTGTTTGGTCACGCGGAAATTGAAGCGATTAGACTCCTTGTACTGGTCCCTCTGATCAATGGCCTTGTCCAGAGACTTTTGTTTCTCCTTCAACTCCTCCGCCAGCTTATTCTTCTCCTTGAGCACCACTGCAAGTTGTTCGACATAATTTGCTTCGGCAGCTTTAAGTTCATCAGCATGCCTTTGCTCCAAAGATTTGGCCTCCTCGGAAACAGCACCCGAACGGAGGCGGCCGGCAGTAAGGGTCAGCATTTCCTACGGTCAGAGCAGAATTTAGGCTAACTGCAAAGCATAGAAAATTTGTCTCCAAAGAAAAAGATGACTTACACTGGTAAACTCATTCAAGGCACGGTTTAAGATCAGGTCGACGTCCATCGCTTCGGTCGCGGCCATTGCCTCTCGGCAGCGGTCATGCTTTGCAATCTTCGTGACCCTGTCCTTGACCGACTTGAAGACGCGACCAGTTATATCGCCCCCAGTCGAAGCAAGACCAGCCTGCTGAGTCTGGTCGGTTGGGGCCGCTGGAGGTGGAGTCAATCCGACTGTAGCATAGGGAGTATGCTGCTCGCGAGGAGAGGGCGGAGTTGCATTGGCTGAGGGCCCGTCCTCTGGGGGGCCAGCATTACTAGCCTTCTTAGCCTGAGGCGCTTTGCTACTTTCCCCATGGTGCCTCTTGCTTGCTTTCTTTTTGCTCGGGGGAGTCGCAGCAGCCTCGAGGGTGCTGTAAATGTCGAACACGTTCACGGAGTCCATGTCTGGAAAAGAAACAAAATGTCGAACAGTGAGATAGCATAAATGACTAAGTATATAACATCAGGAAAAGAAATAAAGAAAGATTGCAAAGTCAAATACCTGAGCTATTATTACTAGTCGCTATACTATAGACTCTACTAGTCTTATACTCACTCTCTGACATGAAGAAGTCTGGACCTAAATTTGGAGCATATTTAAAATTGCCGTCCCCATCGAATAGATAACAGGGAATTGGCAAGCTATCTAAACGCAAAATAACTGTACCATTCTCGTCTGAAGACTCGTCCGAGTGTTCGACAGGCTCGGTGGCCTTCTTTTTCCCCTTCCCAAGGGGGACAGAGGGCCTCTTTGCTGGAGGTGTGCAATCAGGTTCCCTGATCATGACCCCGGTTGGTCTCCTTCGTGGAGGCGATGCTGGTGGTTGCTGCTCGAGTTCCTCCTCGGCTGTGGCAGTCCCTGTAGTTGACTCCCTCATGTCCTGATGAGGGGCCAAGAGGCCAACCAGCCTAAGATTTGCCTCTGTGACCAGATGTTTGACGCTTTTTTCTACGTCAGTCATGCTGGCCAAGAGGGTTGACCTCAACTCCATATCTGGAGTTGGGTCTGGTTGCAGCCATGGGCCTGGAAGGCATTAAAAGTTTAAGAGAAGGTGGAGAAGAACACTAAATAAATATCAACAGCCAGTGGTACGAAAATTTTACCTGCTTGAGCGAAGGCCAGGTTGTTCGCGATCATGTCAGTTGTGAGGAAGTACTCCTGGTAGTACCTCCCGAAATTTGATATATGGGTGGTGTCAGTCAGGAAGGTGCGCCCGGTTTCCTGATGACAGAAGTGAAAAAACCCCGTGCCTTCTTGGATGGGTTTAGACTTGAGGTCGAACAAGTAGTTGACCTCATGGGGAGTTGGCACGAGCCATTTCTTGTGGTTGTACATGATATAGAGTGTAGCGAGCACCCTATATCCATTTGGGGTTGTTTGAAAAGGGCAACTCTGAAATAGTTGGCCACCCCTTGGAAAAATGAGTGAAGAGGTAAGGTAGCCCCTGCCTCAATGTGAAACCTCGACCAGGCGCTAAAGGCGCCTCCGGGCACGTTTGCCCTTTGGTCTTGGTTAGGTCAGACTAAGGTCACCCCCGTGAAATCGTACTTCCTGATATAATTGGCGATCATCTTGATCGTCACTCTACTCTAAGGAACTAAATGCTACTCAACATCTGGTTGAATGGCATGTCGGGGTCGAGCGTGTCTTTGGATGTTGGGGCCAGGAGCATTTTCAGCTCGACCACTGGTCGAGGGAGTTCAGCCCGAGGAGCAGGCTGATGTGAAGGGGTGGGGGTTTTCTTTTTCTAAGCTTTGGTTTTAGCACAAGCCATACTTTGAGTAAGGACAGGTGAAGTGTTTGGAGTGACACAAGAAAATGGGATGTCAGGTATCAGTGACGATGGTTGCTCTTTGTCCTCAAGCAGTTGAGCCAATAGGTCGTTGTCTATAGGTCTTTCTCCTCCCCACAGATCTTGCATGTAAACTGTGAACAGAGAAAGGAGGAGATAAGACGCACAACCTAGGAGCTTATGTTGAAAGTTGGAATAACAGTGCTCGCGTCTACGACTAGCAGCATTCTAACGGAAACACTAAGTTCTATGCGAGCAGTTTGAAAAACAGATCAAAAAGCAAAAATAAAAAGTTTTTGGAAAAAATCTTTTTCGACTTCGAAGGGGCGGGAAAAACCCAGTTTTCAGCTAGCCTAAAAATCGAATTTTTACTTAGATTTTACGCCCTAAACTTACGATCTTGACTATCAAACTAGCTCCTAACTCCTACAGAGCAAAACTACACTACCCTATCAAGCATCAATCAGTATTCCCACAATCATCATGCATTTCTACCCAAGAACACGAAAAATTTCAGAACTCAAAATAGGCGTACAGCAATATGCATGACATGTCAAAGAGCTTGAAAGTTAAAGAAATTTACCTAGTTGAAGGTTGGAGGTTCTGAAACGAAGCGACTTTTGACGTGCGAACGGAGGATCCTTAGAACAGCAACGAAAGATCTTCGAAATTTTTGAGCTCTGAGATAGAGTTCTTGAAGGTTCTTGGCAAGAAAATGGTTAGTAAAAAGTTAAAAGGTAAATTTGGGGATTATTTATAATGGCTGAGATATGTTGAAAAGGGGCAATCATGAGTTACCTTTTTCAAGGCACGGGGGAGTGTAATAGCCGTCAGAGGGATTACTTGGAAACCGAAAAGGCATGATTGGATGTGATTAGGTCACAGTTTTCGAGAACACACGAGAGGCATTGACAGATTTCGTGGGGCGTACGAAAAGTTAGTTTCCTAAGTTTACTTATTGCTGGTCGCAATAAATAAACTTCGGGGGGGAAATGTTTATACAAAAAATAGTTGTTGATGACGTGGTAAGAATTTTCGACACGTGGCCGACACATGGCAGAGATGCTGCTCGCCTATCGACCAGAGATACTTCCATATGCGGAGTCAAGTTTTATATACTTCCAGCCTAGTCGTATACTACGTGTATATATGAATAAATTTGTACAGTTGTAATGATATCCGAGAATATCTCTTCATTATAACCTGAAGATCCGTTTGTTAAGGAAATATATGATTAATCCCTCCTTGAGCCTATAAATATACAAGAAATAGCTCAAGGGGGGATCTTTTGATCTTTTTCCGAATTTCATTACTATTATCCATCGTTTGTATTGTCTTCTCCTTCTAAGGCCTGTGAAACTCAAGAACCCTAGTTCTTTGATCACACCTTTGAAGCTCAATATTAATAATAGTATCAAGTGGATGTAGGTCATTACCAATCACTGGGGCCGAACCACTATAATTCTTTGTGTCCTTTACTTTCCATTAGATTGTTTTCTCAAGCATCGTACTAATCTCCTGTCGTTTATTTGACTCTGTGTCGTTGACCAAAACGAGGGTCAACAAAGAATAAAAATCATTTTTTGACTTGGTCAATCACTTTGCTCACATGTTTTATTTTCATGATTATTTGTTTAATATAAACTTCTATTAAATCCCAAGCATATAGCTAATCGTATTTATAGTGACGTAATCACAATGGAATATAAATATGATTATATGTTCAAATATAAGTTAGTCCTAAGATTAGTCAGTGAACAGGATTTACACTGACTTGCCAATCTACGATATGTTCTACTTACACATTACAATGTTATATTCTTTCCAGAACATTAGCAAAGTAGATAAGATCGGATGTATTTGTTACATCAGACTGGACCGATATTGACAGTAGATAGGATAAGTAAACATACCGTTATTATCTATTCTAGTCATATCATATAGTTGACCATAGGTCAATTCAATATCAATTGTGAGTGGTTAGTATTCTAACTGATTATATTATTTGAGTTCTTTGTCTTGTACGTTACCAGCTTACCCTACGGACTAGCCCATATCTTGGGAACTCGATAGTATAATTGAGTTGGGGTGTTAATCATAGATATGAACATCTATAGCTTCTGATGAAGAAGTGAAAAGATGCTTTCCTTTTAGTTTGGTTCAAGGTGCTAAATGATAGAGATTTCATTTTAATAATTAATATTAGTTTACTGAAATATCATTTACAAGGAACTAAGTGTTTTATGGATAAAATACAATGAGGGATAAAACAGTATTTTAGTCCTATCTCATTGTAGACTATCTATAGAAGATTGAGTGACAACTATGGTTGTAACAATGGATAATTAATAGCGTATCTATATTTGTTATAGAGCATTCTATGAATTCAGGATTACAATTCCGAGTCTTTAGTGGAGTCACGAGGAATTAATAAGTTAGTAAATTTATTTGTTAGATTTATGATAACTTATTGGAGCTTGACTTCATAGGCCCATGGTCCCTGCTGTACCTTGGATAAAATCATCTAGATAGTCTCAATTAATTGATTTAGTTATCAATTAGAATTATCAAAGTTGACCAGGTTAATTTTGGATAGTTTCACAGAGTTATGTAATTTTGAGAAGAAAAGAGAAATTAGGGCAGATTTATTAATTAAGATAAATTGGTATCTAAAATAATAAATAAGTTTAAATCAAGGTTCAAATTATAAATAATTAATTTGATAAAGGATTTAAATAATTATTTAATTAATTAAATCAATAGAAAATAATATAGGCTTTGATTTTAAGTCCAACGAGCTTATACTCAAATGGGAAATTTCACGGTCCTAAAGCTCATGATAATTTCGACCTAGGGCTATTAATTTTCCATTATTTTATTAATTTTTTAATTAAATAAATGACCTAATTGAGTCTATAAATGAGTGTTAAGTGAGAGTTGAAATCAGATGATAGACACTGGTTTTCTGATAGGTTTTAGATTCTCTCTAAACATAAATCATTTTCTAAGCCTTATTGTTCTTTTCTCTTCTTCTCTCTGTATCTATCTCATGTATTGAGAATTGCCCACTCTAGTCTAGGTGATCCTAAGGATACTTTGGAAGGGTGTGAAGAAAATTGAAGATCGTTTCAGTTTCTTGGTAATACTCTGCGACAGAAAGGATAAAAAGGGTTAGAGAAACTAAAAGAAGGACTCATTCATTCTGCTGCGTATAATGTAAGTATTCTTATCATTATTTCTCTTTGAATTCTATTTTAGATTCATGTTCTAGGTTGTCTCATATTAACTTGTTTAATATTAGATCTATATGAAAATAAATAAAGATCCTGTATAAGTTTCCTAACAGTTCAGACTAGTAATCAAGTTCAAAGAAAATACTCTTTTTACTCTAATTAAGCTCTTTTGGATCTCGCTTTCTTTTCACACCCCTGAACGTGACATGTTTACTGGGCAAACGATCTGGGACATGCGCTAATTGTTCGAGTATATCTTGACTACTTAATTTTCTAAGAGGACGTCATTTTTCATAATTCCCATCAAACAAGCAACTCTTCCTCCACTTATGTGTAGAAGATAAGAATCTTCTCTGACCAACATAAGTCGTCTTCCCAATTACCCGACATGAAGAATTGTCTTTGTTGCATGAAGGACATGCAATATATCCTTGGCCACTCCAACTAGACAAACTACTACGGGCCAGAAAATCTTTAATAGTCCATAATAGTGTTGCACGCATTCTGAATACACTGTTCGTTGCAGCGTCTCTGGTTTGAACTCCTTCATCCCACAACTCCTTCAATTCATCTACCACAGGCCTCAAAAAGACATCCATGTCCTTCCTAGGTGATTTTGGATCGGGAATCAATAAGGTAAGCATGAATGATGACTCTTTCATGCACAACCAAGAAGTGTACGTGCCTAATATTACCAGCCACATGTTGTAAGATAGACTCGTATTACTAAATGGATGAAAACCATCAACAGGCAAACCCAATCAAACGTTTCTGGGTTCTTTTGAAAAATTAGGATATCTAGAATAAAAAAATTTCCAAGCACCCCCCATCAACAGGATGGTGCATCACACCATCTTCTTTCGACCGTCCCGTACTATGCCAAGTCATATCATATGGTGTATTCCTTGAACAATAAAGACGCTTCAGCCTAGGAGTCAAAGGGAAGTACCGCAACACTTTGTGGGCGACTTTTTTCCCCTTTGTGTCTTTGTCAACCCATCGGCCTTCACCACATATAGGACAACTCTGTTTTTGGGAATTCTCCTTCCAGAACAAACAACAATAGTACCTGCAACCATGAATTGATTGATAACCTAACCCTAACTTCCTCATTGTTTTGTTAGACTCATAGAATGAAGCCGGAATCTTATTCTCCTTCCAGAATGCAAATTTCATAAACATCAAAAGTTCATCAAATGAACTATTTGTCCATTTATTCATAACCTTCATGTACATCATCTCCAACAAGAAGTTCAAGGAAGACAACCAATTACAACCAGGGTATAACTCAGCTTCGACCTCTTAAAACATGTCATCAAATTGATTCTACGCAATATTGCCACCACCATCTGAAATTCCTTCATTTAAGCTTTCTTCGTTAGTGTCTTGTTCACCAATAACATCATTGATGATGTCAATGATCTCATCAGTCACTGGAGCCCCCACTACAACAATTTTGACATTTAATGACTCCCTATGATGTCTTACACTAGAAGTGTAAGATATGAAAAATTAGAAGAGGTAGTTAATGTCTTATGTTGAGAGACATTGAAAGTTATTTTAATGATTAAAATTGTAATTCATTAAAAATTAATGGAAACGTTGCAAGTAGACTAGGTGGGTCCCACTACTCATTTTGGACTTACATGTAAAGTCTCCCCACATAAGACGTGCCACGTGTGCAACGTCTCCGTGTGGGAGATATTGAATGTATAATAAAAAAAATAGAATTTAAACCTCCCACTTTTCTTTCCCTCTATACAATTATAATATCTATTATTATTATTATTATTATTATTATTATTATCAAACTTGAAACCCTATTCTCTCTCCACACATTCTCAGCCTAACTTAGCTGCCTCCCTCTTTCTTTCTTTCTCTGATCTCTTCCTTCATCTCCTCATACGCATTTCCTTTTCTTCCTGCCTTCTTCTCTCACCATCTTGCTCGAAGTCAAATGGTCAGCGGGCTAGGCTTGCAGCGAGAGATGGGATGGACGACAGGCTAGGCTTGCAATGAGAGATGGGATGGACGACAGGCTAGGCTTACGGCGGGGGATGGGTGCGCTAGGTCTCGGAAGATAAAGGATTATGGTACCAGATTATGTCGACCACAGTAAGTGTTTTTAGAATGTTTTATGCATCTATATATATATAAGGATGAAGAAATAATTGTTTATTTGTTTTAGAGTTTGTTAGTTTGATGAAGAAATTATAGATTGATTATTTAAATTTATTGGGTATTTGATTTTGGATTTTGTTTCTAACTACATTGGGTATTTGATTTTTTATTTTTTTTTGCTCTTTGAGTCTACCGAGCATAGATGTATACACTCATTCTTTGGCTATGGACTGCTACTATAAAGTAATTAGAATATTAAAAATTTTATATGGCAATTCTTCAGCATCATTCATCTTATCTTTAGGTTTTGTTTATTTGATATTGTTGTTTTGTTCTATACCTATTCATAAATGTTTTCATAATCTACTAATTTTCTCATGATCAATGAATAGGCTAATTAAAGAAAATGATATTTCAAATATTTCATTTCTGAATGAAGCGTGTATAATTTCATCTGCTTTTGTTTTTTAAGATACTTTTGGCTATCATCAATATCTTTATATCTTTACAGTGATGGTGGGTATTGCTTTTGCTGTCTAGAGACTCATTTTTGGACTTTATAGCTTTGATATCTACTTGCAAGAATTTTATGAACCTATTTGAAATGCATCCATTAATTAATGACTGGAAACTTTTGTATGTATGATTGATACTCATATATATTATTATGTGTTTCTATATAATTGCAAGATCGATATTGTATATACAAGTAAATATGTGTGGTTAGATTTGCTTGTATTGGTATTAAAGCATCCTTTGTTTTTCCTATTATACGAGAATTGATTTTATTTTTATTTTAGTTTTCATTGTACTAAACTCTTGGGAACCAAAGTCTATTGATCAAGAATCTCATTCTTTCAGTTTAAAACATGTTTTGGAGGAGTACAATATATGTGTATACTAGAACAATGTAAAATATAAGGTAGTGTTGCATATTTTGCATATTGTTATTTTTGTGATTATATACTCTCTATGTTAACCAAATTTACAACCTTCTAAATCTAATCTATTTTGTTTCTTTCGTCTTCCTTGTCCAAAGAGAGTGTTGTTTTGTTTCATATATTTGCATGTTTTTGGTCTTAATTTACATAAGGAAGAAGGCCAACGAATTCAATGAACTTGGGAATACCACAACAATCTCATTAGTGAACTACTCAAGCATATGCAACCTCAAGATGCTTATGGTTTAGTACATTTTACTTATCAGCCACAAGATGTTTATGGTTTGGAGAATCTTGCTAAAATGAGTTGTGTAAGCACTGCAATCTTTTTGGATTTGAATGTTGTATTGGAAGATTCTTTAACATTTGTAGTCCTTATTGTTTTGGTATTTGATATTGATTTAGCGTTATTTTTTTTTATTTGGCAACTTAGTGCATTGTATCTCACAAAGTTATATAAATTTCTTAGAATAATTTACTATTCAAGCATTTATTAATTTTATTTATATTTATGATATTATTTAATGAAATATATTTCAATTTTATTAGTATTAATATTTTGTCAAAAAAATAATATTAATATGTAATAAATATTGATAATATATTAATTTTATTAATAATTAATAATTTAATTTATTGTAAAAAAATAATTCAATTCAATTTTATTAATTAATATATTAAATAATTAATTTTAAATTTTTTTTAATTAGATAAACCTACGATGACTCGCAGTGGGAGACTTCGAATACATTCAATGTCTCTCCCTGGGAGACGTCATAGGGTACATTTTTAAACCCTATGACGTCTCCCCCTGCAAGTCATCGTAGGGGCACTTAAGATGACTCCCAAAACAACGTCTCCCACAAGGAGAGACATTGAATGTCTACAATGTCTTCCACATGTAGCCATCAAACTCCTATTTTGTCAACTTCACCATGGTAGGTCCACTATTGGAGGCATATCAACTTCACCGTGGCAGGTCCACTTCACGTATCGCTACAGAAACCCAGATCTGTGTATGTGAGCCTCCACCACATCCAGTTTCTGATTCATCATATTGACACACTGAACACATGGGCATCTGACTTCTCCCGAACCATTCACATGATTATTGGCCATTTGTATAAATGTTTGAAGACCATTCCAAAATTCATTAGAGTTACGTCGTCTATTAGTTATCTAACTCTTGTCAATCATCATAACTGATTCAAGTGTAAAATAAATTATCACGATGTGATAATCATAAAATACTACATTTATTTGCTAATAATTTTATGAAATCTTATGAATAAATTATTAAATTTTATGAATATATATTATTGTTAGTTATGAATGTATTATAAAGTTTCAGTATATAATCAAATATTAAATTATAATTATTATTATGTTATTTAATAATTATCGAATTCTTAATATAATTTTCACTTTTTAAAAAAAAAATAACAATAAAGTTTTATTATTTTAAAATTGTTATTTTAATTTTAACTTAATTCTAAGAGTATAGCTAATTTAATTACCTATTTTATCTACATATATTATCAAATTTTATGAATATGTTATAAAATTAATTAAATAAAAAATATTTAATTATAAATTTATTAATTTACCATTAAAGATTATTATTTTAATTTCTACTTATTTTATAAAAAATATTAATAAAGTTTTATATTTGTAAAATTATTATTTTAATTTACACTTTATAATTTTTTAATTAATTACTTTAAAATTTATTAATTAAAAATTTTAATCACGCAAGTTTTAAAACTACTTTGTAATACTTAGTTTTATTAAATCTACAAAAATTTCAGTAGCATAACGGATGTAATCTAGCCTATCCCAAAATTTAAAATCTGCGTAAAAACATATAAACCAGACCCTAATCATACATATATTATAAACATCTAATCATATTAATCTAACCTACCACACAATTTAAAAATATAATTTACATTCACATTTATACACATATTCACATTTATGTACATATATCTAACCTATCATACATTTTTTATAACATAACAGTTGATTAAATTAAATTAACATAAAACAAAATTAAAAATCACAAATATAATTAAATTAACAATACAAATCTAAAATGAAAAATAAAATTCAACACTATCTAAAATAACCAATGACCCAATTAAAAACATAATTTAACCATTAATCAATCACACAATATTTTTAAAAAAAAACACAAATATAATCAAATTAACAACCATACAAATCTGAAATGAAAAAAATAAATTAACACTATCTAGAATAACTAATTACACAATTTGAAAACATAAATTAACATTTTATCAATACATTAATCAATCACAAAAAAAAAACCAATACAAAATTTAAAAACAATACTTAAGGGCTCGGGTTGGGGAGTTATCCAAAGGAAAGAGCTCGGGCTTGGGCTCCAATGGAATCTGAAAAAAGAAAAAAACTCATTTATACAAAATACAACACATATATTAAAAAAAAACTACAATTTTAAGGGCACAATAGAAAGAATATGGTATAGATTCATGAACCTCATAAAAAAATGGGTTGGGGAGGCACCCTGCGATGGCGTGCGGCGGTCTGAGGCGAAGGAGAAGCTCTGAAAGTTCAAAGGTTTTGAGAAAATGGAGAAGGGATCGGCTTGGGAGATATATCGAAGGGTTCTATAACGACAACATGTCGTCGCTATTGGTAATAAACGGTCGTTGTTGATATCAAACGCACCGTTTCACTTAAACTGTGAGACCATACAGCGTCGTCGTTGTAGGATAGTGAATAGTACATGAAACCTCTAGTACGCTACGCGTCGACCCTGCAACGATGGCATGTCGTCGCTATAACCAGTGAAATTTGACTTAAATGTTTTGGTGGTTCACTTTCCCACGTTTTTTTGGGTCCTATAGTGACGACATGTCTTCACTATAGAGTACTAAATAACTGACCAGTGGATTATATTGGACTCTATAGCGACGACATGTCGTCGCTATAAGGAGTGAAAAATAGGCAACCAACTCTTAGCGGTTAAGTTCCCCTCCTGTCCTACAGTGACGACATGTCGTCGCTCTAGAATTACATATTTCCCTCATTATTTTCCGCGATGACTCTATAACGACGACAAGTCATCACTCTAGGGGGTGCAAATAGGCAACAAACTCTGGGCGGTTGAGTTCCCTCCCCATACTATAGCAACGACAAGTTGTCGCTATAGACAAACATATTTCCCTCTTTTTTTTCGATGAAGACCCTACATGTCATCGCCATAGAGTCAGTTCCCGCCTCTTGTTCCCTTGAAATTTCTGATCGTCGGGTACCAGGAATTTGGAGGACCTGGTCATGTGTTGTTGATGACATGTCGTCGTTGTAGCTTATTTTAAAAAAAAATTAAGAAAAAAGAATTTTTCGTGGATTTCAACTACATACAGCAACGACTTTGGAGTCGTCGCAATAGATGTCGTCACTGTAGAGTCTTTTTCTTATAGTGATAGTCACAAGCGAAAAAGTAAGCAAATGCGACATTTTTGAAGGTTAACTCCTTTTCTCACCTAGTATTTCATCAAGTGATACAGACGTGATTGTAACATCAGCAAATGCCTAACAATTCTGGTAATGCACATGACTTTACTCGATATGTCAGTTGAGTACTGCAACAACAATTTTAATTTCATGGATCCCTATTACATAAAATACTATTATGCACTACTTGGTTATTGTTTTTCCTTAATTACTAGATAATTTCTCTTTGTTTCTTGAACAAGATGCAACTTGTGGGTGTTATTCAAATTTGATTATATATTGACTATGAAAAATTATTTATTCTTAACATGCTTGTTTTTATATTCGATGAACACATTTAATTTGTTAATGAAATATTTTCATCTTCCAGTAAGAAGAATACGTAAATGGAACTAAATTCTAATTCAAAAAATTAATAACACAACTCCATGAAAATAAGCTAGTACAAACAAAAAAAAAAGAACTGAAAATACTATGAATCATAGTTGATTAACCGTGTAAACTAATCAAAATATTTGTGCTTCACAATGTCTTTAGTGTGCATTGTTCTTTTGCATTGCTTGAATTGGTACAATATGCATGACACCAAGGATAGGGAAATTACCGAATATACCATAATTATACAATAAAAAAAAAACTACTACCTACAATTACAGAAATACCCTCATTTAGATGTAAATTTTTAATTCAAAAATATAAAATCTGATAACAAAAACTAGTTACAACAGGTTGTTCTTCAATTTCTTTTATGATTATGTGGGCCAATTCCTTACACACCTTTTTCAGACAAGTACACATTCATGTACCACCAAGTGAGACCTGTTAACAATAATAACCATAACACATCATTTTTTTAATTATAACACTCAGAGTTACTCATTCAGCCATAGTACAATGTGGTTTGGAATCCAAGTCGGTTTATATATATATATATAAGGTATCACTATGACTATTATTAATCACTATCTACACATATTTTTAGTACATATAAATAAAATGCAACTCTAATTTTTTTATACGCCATTGTATAGTGTTGTTACAAGGGACCTTCCATAAATTTTCAGGAAATTCTAAATAATTTAAGATGTTAAAATCGATATTTAAACAGCTTGTTACGCGCGTGCTTGTTTCAATATTTATAGACACGTGCAATAAGCTATTTGTACGCCCTGGATTTCCCACGGGCTGATTAGCAGGACGATCCTCGGACTAAACATGATTTAGCCCGAGGCTCCCACAGGCCAGAGGCTTTATCTTCAGGACGGGCCCTTTCTAGCTCGAGGGGATGGAGTTTCCTGCTCCTTCTTGTTGTTCCAGGAGCTGGGAACAACATCCGACGACCACTGAAGGATCAGCTCGGGTTATGGATTGCTCCGGTAGCGAGCTTCTCGGGAAGCTCTGACCCTATGGGAGGTCAACACGCAAGATAAACGTGCATAATCCTGCCATCACGTGTCCGATATCCCCCTGACTTCTCGGACACGCCGCAGGAACGTGCGTATTCAGACACCCACGGATGGGTTGGGCCGTGCGGCCCATTATCTCCTTCCATACTGATTAGACCACACTTGTGTGTCAGGTTTAGGAAGTAATCATGCATATCACAGACTTGATATGACAAATGGTAAGGTCACGGGATGACCTCCCTACCAATTTCCAGGTGCCTTCTCCTATAAATATGGAGACCCTGGGAATTGATAGGGGTTGGAAAAAATAGTCTTGTAAGAACTATATATTTTGTAAACCAATTACCCAGAAAAGATCAATAATATTGACTAGTGGAGTAGAAGGATTTTAACCTTCGAACCACTTAAAAAACGTGTTTAGGGTCACCTAGTTCTTCTCACAAAGATTTCATATCTGCGGCGGTTCTACTTTTAAGTACTAATCTCTTTCTCTTCTTCTCTTAATTACCTGTTGCCGAAGAACCGCGTCAACAGTTTGGTGCTTTCATTGAGAGCGAATCTAATTAGTACTACCACAAACATACAACTATGGTGACCACTCGATCCAAACATGGCAACGAGACAGAACAGCATGATGGGCAGGAGGCCCGCCATGTTGCCCTCCCCGAGGAGCAAGTTCCTGAAGTCCAGCAGAGGCCAGGAAAGCAGCCGGCCGGCCAAGACGATACTGGTAGTTCGACGCCCCGGCCGCCTAATCCGAATCCAGGTTATTATACTGCGGTGGAGATGGAGAATGCTCAACTGAGGAGCCAGCTAGCAGCAGCTGGTCAGCAAATCCAGGATATTCTGAGTCGACTACCCCCTCTCACAACAAACGGTAACGTTGGAGAGAGGCAAGGCGAGGCTCCTAAGTCTCGCCGGAGTAATCGATCCAGGTATAGCCGTTCGGGTAGACTCCCTGCAGCCAACTCCACCCCTTCATCACGCCATCAAGAGGCGAACTTCAGGGAAATGCCTCAGACCGAACCACAGCAGTACAGCCGTTCGGTTAGGACATCAACCCCTAGCTCTCAGCCTTCCTCGAGGACGCCCAGAAGAGATAGGGGAAATTCCCAAAGGAGGGCCGAGGAGATCCGGAGACGTCAGCCCGTCCCCGAAGAGCGTCCAGTTCCTCGTCCGAATCGCCCAGCGCGAAACCATCAAGCTGGCAGGGCCGAGAGGCCCCCACCAAATTTAGTCCGTCCAGACGGCACTAGGATCGCCTCTCCGGTCAGGCATCCTCTTTCTCCCATCAGATATCCGTCTCCTCAGACCGTCCGAGACATCCCTTCCTACGGAAATAGTAGGAGAGACCCGCCATCGGCCGGGCCTTCCCGCCGCAGCAGGGCGCCGGGAGGAGGAGCAGGTCAGAGCCGCCAAAGACGCACATCGAGCCTGTCCAGCAGGAGTCACTGGACCGGTAGTGCACGGAGTGATCTTTCGGGAGGAGACCTGCGACAGCGACTAAGTTCAGCACAAAGTCACCATAATACCCAGGGAGGCGACCTTCGAGATCGCCTCAACTCTCACAGAGAGGATCGAGTTAGGGATGGTAGCCAGGCCCGCTCAGTTGGGGTCCGATCCGAAGTACGTAATGGCGGGAATGCCCCAAATGACCTATCTCCAGATAGGAGGGGCAATAACCCGCCTAATATGTACAACGGGTCCGGAGCTGTTGAACAACCCCGGAATAACCCAGGATCTCAGGACAAAACCTTAGAGCGCTTAACTCAAATGGAGGAGCTGATGAAGAAGCTCCTGTCAGAGAAAGAAAAAGACGAATATGATTCAGGGGATGAGATGGAGCTCTTCGCCCCCAACATAGCAGCAACGGCATACCCTTCTGGCTTTCGTATGCCTCACTTGTCAAAGTTCAACGGGGATGGAGACCCATCTGACCACTTAGGGATGTTCAACACCCTAATGATGGCTCATAACATCGGGCCAGAGCTTCGTTGCTTGATCTTTCCTTCCACCCTAACTGGACCTGCCAGGCAGTGGTTCAAACAAAGTAAAAGGCAGTCAATCAGCTCCTGGAAGACCTTTTCGGCTGACTTCAAGAGGGCATTCCACGCCTCTCAGGCCGCCAGGGTCCAGGCCGACTCCCTAGCTAACGTGAGACAGCAACCTGGAGAAACGCTAAAAGCCTACTTGAGCAGATTTGCAAATGTCGCTGCTCGAGCCAGAGATGCCGACGACAGCTCCAAACTCATGGCTATGAGGACCGGGATCCAAGTAGGCGGAGATCTGTGGAAGGATATTCAAAGGAGGGGGGTCAGCTCAGTTAGTGAATTCCTTAACAGAGCCCAAGAATGGATAAACTTGGAGGAAGCTGAAGCTTCAGCCGCGGGGACCAGCCAGGTCCTCGAGAAGCCCGCTGGGGCGGGAACAGAGATCGTAGTAGCGACTCCCGACGTCACGCAGAGCAGCCAGCCCGGTGGCGGCAAAAGAAAAGGAAATGGTGAAAACGTCCAGCACGGTCAAAAGAAGAATAAGTCCGTGGATAAATTCAAGCCCGTGTTCACAGCGTATACCGAGCTCACCCAAACCAGAGAGAATATTTTCCTGGCCAACGCTACGCGAGTCCCCTGGAAAAGACCGGAGCCAATAAAGCACCCTAAGGGAAAGAGAGACGCTTCCAAATTCTGCCGTTTTCATAACGACGTCGGACACAATACCGACGACTGCAGGCACCTCAAAGATGAAATCGAGACTCTCATCCGAGCAGGTCCGTTGGCGCAATACTCGTGGAACAGGGTCCCCACAGGTCGACCCGCTCCGGAGATCCCAGCCAGTCAACCTGGACCTCGAGTAGATCAGGACGTCCCTCCCCCCGTGGTCGAGGGAGAGATTTCCACCATCTCTGGAGGGCCACACATGGCTGGCACGAGCAGAGGCGCCCAGAAGAGGTACATAAATGAGTTGAAGGCCCACAATGGAGGGGAGTTCGTCCCGGAACAGCGTCAATCAAAACAACAAAGGTTAGAGAAACAACCAGTCACTTTCACGGAGGAGGACGCGGGCCATGTCCAATTCCCTCATAACGATCCCTTGGTCGTAGCAGTCCAGCTCGCCAACCGGAGAGTAAGGAGGGTGTTAGTGGACAATGGGAGCTCGGTGAATCTCCTATTCCGTTCAACCTTAGAAAAAATGGGTCTGACCGTCTCCGAGCTAAAGGCAACCTCGATGATGCTATATGGTTTTTCAGGCGAAGGGTCAGCAGCGATAGGAACGATCGAGCTGGTGATCACCCTAGGCGACGAGTCCCGAACAGTGTCCAAACTGCTCGAATTCGTAGTCATTGACTGCTCCGCTGCCTACAATGCAATTTTGGGCCGACCAACGCTCGTTGCTTTCGAAGCCATCACATCCGTCCGGCACCTCGCCATGAAGTTCCCTACTTCGACAGGGGTCTGCACTATCAAGGGCGATCAGCTCGCTGTCAGGGAATGCTACAGCATTTCCATGAAGGGAAAATCTAAACCCGGGCAGGTGGCGATGGCCATTCAGGATGAAGAGGAATCGCAGGGACCCAAGGCGGCCCCTGAGATTGAAAAACCTCGGGTTTCCGAAGACGAAAAGCTCTCCTTAAGCGAGGACATTGACCCCCGAGTAGGCGAGGACAGGTCCGAGCTCCAAGCTATTGAAGATCTCGAGGAGGTAGGCATCGATGAACAAAACCCTTCACGGACGGTGAAGCTCGGAAAGAACCTCTGCGATAGAAGAAAGGCGGATCTGACCGCGTTTCTGAAAAAGAACCTAGACGTATTCGCATGGTCGCACGAGGACATGATAGGGATCAGTCCGATCGTAATCATGCACACGCTCCACCTAGACAAAAGCGTCCCTGCAAAGTCTCAAAAGCAGAGGCGTTTAGGGACAACCCGAGCCGAGGCCCTTGAAGAAGAAGTGGCCCGGCTCAAGAAATGTGGCTTTATCCGCGAAGCCAGATTTCCCATTTGGGTTGCCAATCCCGTGTTAGTTCCAAAGCCCAATGGCAAGTGGCGGACCTGTATTGATTTTTCCGACCTGAATAAAGCCTGCCCCAAGGATTGCTTTCCGTTGCCGAGGATCGATCAACTGGTGGATGCCACGGCGGGGCACGAGCTCATGTCCTTCATGGACGCGTACTCGGGCTACAATCAGATCGCGATGAATCCAGCAGACCAGGATCACACCAGCTTCATGACCCCGACTAATGTCTATTGCTATAAGGTCATGCCGTTCGGTCTAAAGAACGCCGGAGCTACCTACCAAAGGCTGGTAAATAGAATGTTCGCAGATCAGATCGGGAAGAACATGGAAGTGTACGTCGATGATATGCTTGTCAAGTCAAAGACTGCCACCAACCACGTTGCCGACCTGGAAGAATGTTTTAACATACTGCGAGAATATGGCATGAGGCTCAATCCTCAGAAATGCACTTTCGGTGTCGCATCGGGGAAGTTCTTGGGTTTCATAGTCAATACCCGAGGAATCGAGGCAAATCCCGACAAGATCAGGTCACTGCTCGAGCTTCCATCCCCCAGGTCGCGGAAAGATGTCCAAGGACTCACAGGAAGGGTGGCGGCACTGAACCGGTTCATTTCCAAATCGACCGACAAGTGCCTGCCTTTCTACAACCTGCTCCGCGGAAACAAGAAGTTCGAATGGACAGTAGAGTGCGAGGGCGCATTCCTCGACCTAAAACGCACCTGGCTGAGCCACCTGTGCTATCAAAGCCCAGGGTAGGAGAACCTCTTTTCCTCTACATGGCCGTGACTGAGGACGCAGCTAGTGCTGTTCTGGTTCGAGAAGAGGACCAGGCTCAGAAACCGGTTTATTACATCAGCAAGAGACTCCTCGGAGCTGAGTCAAGGTACCCGTTGATGGAAAAGCTGGCGTTCTGCCTAATCACGGACTCGCGAAAACTCAGGCCATACTTCCAGTCCCACTCTGTACACGTCATGACCGATCAGCCTCTAAGGCAGGTTTTGCAAAAGCATGAAGCCTCGGGACGCTTGCTAAAGTGGGCGGTCGAACTCAGTCAGTTCGAGATTTTCTATACTCCCCGAACTACCATAAAAAGTCAAGCCTTGGCCGACTTCGTGACAGAATGCGAGGGATTCCGTGAGATCCCATCAGAAGATTCACAGCAGCTCACATCCTCAGGCTCATCGTGGAGGATCTTCGTTGATGGCTCGTCTAACGAGAACGGATCCGGGGCCAGAATTATTCTGATATCCCCAGAAGGACATAGATTCCATTCGGCGCTGAGATTCGGGTTCAAGGCGTCCAACAACGAGGCAGAGTACGAGGCCTTGTTAGCCGGACTTAGGATAGCTAGCGAGCTAAAGGCAAGTTCTGTCCAGTGCTTCAGCGACTCCCAGCTCGTGGTGAATCAGGTCTTAGGCGAGTATCAGGCGCGGGGTCCCAAGATGGCCTCTTATTTGGCTAAGGTAAAATCCGAATTATCTACGTTTGGGCAAGGGTCGGTCGAGCAGATACCTCGGGAGCAGAACGCCAATGCAGATGCTCTCGCCAAGCTCGCCACCTCGGGGGAGGCAGAAACCCTGGGGTTGGTGCCAATTGAGTTCTTGGACAAACCAAGCATAGACGGAGATCGAGCGGATATTGAGATGATTGACATCAGGCCGACCTGGATGACTCCCATTGTTGAGTACCTCGTCGAGGGCAAGTTACCCGAAGGGCGCAACGACGTACGGCGAGTCCTTTATCAAGCTCCGAGAGATACGCTAGTCGAGGGGGTGTTGTACCGACGTGGGCATTCATTACCTCTCCTCCGGTGTGTTCTTCCAAGTGAGGCGAAGGCCATCCTGCAGGAAGTTCATGACGGATTCTGCGGAGATCACACTGGGGGGCAAAGCCTAGCCTTGAAGATCCTTCGGCAGGGTTTTTACTGGCCGACTCTGTCCAAAGACTCGATCTCATACGTAAAAAAGTGCGACAAATGTCAGCGGTTCGCCGCGGTTGCACGAGCACCCCCGACCGAGCTAAAAATGACCTAGAAGGTCACCTCCCATGTATAAATAAAAATCAAATGTTTCTCGTTATTTGCAAGGGTAATTTTAAAGTAACAACGAAAGACCCTTTCCCAGTTACTTGGGGGGCATATGGTACCCGGATATATCCAGGTCTCCTTAACGACTTAGGTGTTAACTTTTATCTATGGATAAGAGTTATCACAAACTAAGTCCTATCCTGGTCTTAACCGGGTCATAAAACTTAGAAGTTGGCTAAAATTTGTTGACCGAGGTTCTTCTTTAAAGAGCCCGGGATACGGATAAAAGTTGACGCGATCTGAGTTTTTTCAAAATAAGCTCCTGGTCTTAACCAGGTCATAAAACTTAGAAGTTGGCTAAAATTTGTTGACCGAGGTTCTTCTTTAAAGAGCCCGGGATACGGATAAAAGTTGACGCGATCTGAGTTTTTTCAAAATAAGCTCCTGGTCTTAACCAGGTCATAAAACTTAGAAGTTAGCTAAAATTTGTTGACCGAGGTTCTTCTTTAAAGAGCCCGGGATACGGATAAAAGTTGACGCGATCTGAGTTTTTTCAAAATAAGCTCCTGGTCTTAACCAGGTCATAAAACTTAGAAGTTAGCTAAAATTTGTTGACCGAGGTTCTTCTTTAAAGAGCCCGGGATACGGATAAAAGTTGACGCGATCTGAGTTTTTTCAAAATAAGCTCCTGGTCTTAACCAGGTCATAAAACTTAGAAGTTAGCTAAAATTTGTTGACCGAGGTTCTTCTTTAAAGAGCCCGGGATACGGATAAAAGTTGACGCGATCTGAGTTTTTTCAAAATAAGCTCCTGGTCTTAACCAGGTCATAAAACTTAGAAGTTAGCTAAAATTTGTTGACCGAGGTTCTTCTTTAAAGAGCCCGGGATACGGATAAAAGTTGACACGAACTAAGTTTTTTCAAAATAAGTTCCTGGTCTTAACCAGGTCATAAAACTTAGAAGTTAGCTAAAATTTGTTGACCGAGGTTCTTCTTTAAAGATCCCGGGATACGGATAAAAGTTGACGCGATCTGAGTTTTTTCAAAATAAGCTCCTGGTCTTAACCAGGTCAGAAAACTTAGGAGTGAACTAGAAAATTGTTGAACGCGGATCTTATTTAAAGAGCCCGGGATACGGATAAAGTTAACTCGAACTACGTTCATAAAAATAAAGAGATAAATTATGACCAAATACATGAAAATATATATGTAAAACTGGTTGAGCAAATTGTCTCGAGGCGGAAACGCCTCACATAAAAAAGAGTTCAAAATACGAAAACAAGAAGCATCCTAAGCCCCATCAGCTGGCCCTTTGGAGGTCGCGGTCTCACCCTGCTCCGCCGCGGCAGAGGCCTCTCCAGTCTCCGATGGAGGAGCCTCCTTATTCAGGCGGGCTTGAAGCCGCGGCAACAGGAATGCCCAGAGGTCCGGCGGCATGAAGGAGAAGTCCGCGTCCGGATTGTGGGACCAGCAGTGATAGAATAGGTCCTGTAAGGACTGCTCCGACACGACCCGCTCGTCTTTCAGGGCGGTCTGGGAGGTCTGGACTTCGGCCTTCGCCACCTCAAGGTCTGCCCGCGATGCGGCCAGGGAGTTTTTAAGCTCTAGGTTCTCGGAGCGAAGCTTCTCTAGCTCGGATGCGGCCAGGGAGCGTTTAAGCTCTTGGTTCTCCGAGCGGACCTTCTCTAGCTCGGCTTTTGAGGCCGCCAAGGCGTCTCTCGCCTCCTGAGACTCCTGGAGGGCAGTCTGGCGATCTGCTTCCAAACCCTCGAGCTGGGCCTTGGTCCTAACGATGCCTCTATAGGCGGCAGCCATGCCCTGCAAGAAAAGAGTGATAAATTAGCAAACTGGAAGGAGAAAGGCGGCGTGTGAGTGTCAAAGCCTTAAAAGAATGGGGCACTTTACCGTTAAAGTCATGTCCATAGCGGACTCTATAACTCGGACCGGGCTCGTTGTTTCGATGGCCCGGAGCTCCTTCTCCCTGATATTGTAATAGTGGCTGACGGCGTAGCTGGCCGACTCGTACACCGTACCCCGGAATGCTTCGGGCATCTTCTCCAGAGCCCGGGGGTCGACCGGGATACGCACGTCCGGGGCTACCGCGGCCAGATTCCCGACCTCTATTACCCCGTCCTGGGCGGCCAGTGGAGATCGTTGGGGTGGCGGATGCATGAGTCCTGTCCTGGCGACAGGGAGGTTCGCCCCCGCGACCTGGGATGACGGGTCTCTCCCCTTCTCCGTAGCTGGGGATTTGGTGAAGACCCCGGTCGAGCTCTTGGACTCGCGAAGCCTCTTTAACCTCGGCCCCGCTGGGGGATTCCCACCAAACACAACGCCCCGCAGACTATTCCCGGGCTGAGACATCTCTTCTGCCAAAGAGCAAAAAACACGGTTATCAGCAATCATACAGAAATAAAGGCAATAAGAAAGCAAATACTAAGGGAGCCCTACCCCCCGAGCTGGAAGAGCCTAGGACGATTATCTCACGAACTGGCGAAGGTTCTAGGTCCGGTTCTGAATCGGGGCTGGACTCTTCTACGTACTGCCTAATCCCCGGAGCGTAGACGCCCCTCTGGAGCGCAGGCCACGTGCGTAAATTGGTCCCGTACTCCTCAAAAATGGCCGACCTAAAGGCTAGGGTATTATCTACTACTACGGTACCCTTGGGCCGACTCTCTTGGTTGTCCAGCACGAGCTGGTCAACGCAGTGGAGCAGAAGCGTGTCCAGGTCCGGATTCCTTGGGTGACGATGGACGAGCTGCCTAGGGTTGAACCTAACCAGCCGGGGGTCTGCAGTGGCCCTATCTACGTTCTTAAATAAGTAAAAGTTACCTTGACCGGAAGGACCCGCGGCTGCTCCGGATTGGGCCCTCTCCTCGATCATCCCCTGGGCGACCTCCAAGCTCCGCTTCCTGTTCCTCACCAGAGGAACTTCCTCACCTTCTTCCTCGCCTTCGTCATCTGCGACCTCCTCCGCGACGATCGGCCTGTTGTCGCGGGCTGGGGGAGGCCCCCGGGGCCTTTTCAAATTCAAAGTCTGATTTGGGAAAATCAGCTTGCAGAATACCATCGTCTCGTCCGTCACGAGCACGCGGTAGTCTTTCTCACTGGGAGGCAGGTTCGCCAGTGTGTCGTATTGACCCCCGAGGGTCACGGACTTTTCGGTCCTCGAGTAGATGGCTGCAAGGTTGGTCGAAATCAGAATTGGAATAAGGGACGGGCTAAAATAAGATAACCGTTAAAAGGCGAGCTAAATGGAGGATTACTTACGAGGGCGGTTGAAATAATGATGATCGCAGTTTCGGAACCCAGTAGACATAAAAAACTGGTCTTTGAAGTCGTTTGGATGGCTCGGCAGCTCGATCACTGCTGTTGTGTTAGGGAAGCGGGTTAAGTAATAGAACCCGTCGCCTCGCCCCCGCTGGTCCGGGCTGGCTTTGAGGCAGAAGAAATACAAGATATCAGCAGGAGTGGGGACCTCCCACTCATGCTTTTGGAACAAATACCTCAGTCCCGCCAGCAGACGGTAGGAATTGGGGGGGAGCTGAAATGGGGCCAACCCCACGTAGTTCAGAAAATCAGCAAAATAATGATCCAGGGGGAGGAAGGCCCCTGCCTTGAAGTGTTCCCCGCTCCAGGCCGCGAACGACTCGTCGAGCGGCGTGCAGCTCCTCTCCCCATCCGCAGCAGGTCGGGCGATCACGGAGGTCTTCCCCAGAGGAATGTTGTGGTTAAGGAAGATTTTGGTGATCTTTGCCTGGCTGGTTATCTTCGAGACGATTCTCTCCGCCTCGAAAAATGCGTCAGGAGCCACCTCGGCCTGCTTCTCCACCGCCGGTCCAAAGTGAGGAATTGGCGAGCTGGTCACCACCGCCTTTCCTTTATCCTTCTGGGAGGCCGAACTTCCCACATTCTTCTGTGGCAGATTTCTCTTTGGAGCCATCTGGTCGCCTATCGAACAAAAGAAAACACTTTAGAAAAGGCGACCCAAGCAGGAGAGTGAGGCAAGCATTAAGTACACGAGCTGGGGTAAGCCCAGCCCGTGGAGAGTGGTGCCACGCGTTCCAAGGAACACGCGCCTATGCCCTCAACAGATCCCAGATTACTCGGAATTCGTGTGTCAGATGGCTCAGAGTAAGAAAAAAAAAATTTGCCTTGGGGGGAAAGTTTCAACAGGCAAGGCGTGGCAAAACCGTTTTTAAGGCGTATTCCCTAAGCTACCCGGTTTTTGCACCCAAAGTTCCTACGGATCCTACCAGAAATTGTTCCTAAGAAAGAATCATGGAACCCATGTTCTAAGGCGATGTCCCATGGCAAATGTGCCCTAATCAAAGAAGGGCCATCACCCTCCATATCCGCGCGACCCAGAAAACCTCTGCATGTGGCTACAGTAAAAATTTTTACCTAGGCTACAGTGGCATGCTTTCAAAAATAAATAGGGACAGAAGACTTACAGTATAGGGTTGGATGGTGAGCGAGGTTGCTGCGCGGGTAGGGGCTTCGTTGGCACAGTAGTCTCCAAGGCCTTGAAGGAACTCGCACACTTAAGCTTCGTGAACGGAGAAGATGAGAGCAATGGAAATGAGGGTTTTGCTCTTCGGAAGGTCAGAGAGAAAAGAAGGAAATTTGAGAGGTTCTGAATGGTAAGGTGGTCCGTGCGTGGGATGACCACCCCCTTTTTATACAAGGGGGGATCACGTGTAAAAGGCTCCTGGGAGACCCTCCACTCGAAATGTGAAACGACGGCTGGACAGTAGGCTAGGCCATTTAATGCGGTTCTCGTAGAATGTACCGTCGCCACCCGCGGCGTTCCACGTATCAGACGCATGCGAAAAGCATGGAATGCGAAGGGTTGTGGGAGAAGTCTAAAAGCTCCAACTGTGGTCTCCCATGTCTGACGTCATGGACCACGAGCAGGAGCTTGGGGGGCAGATGTACGCCCTGGATTTCCCACGGGCTGATTAGCAGGACGATCCTCGGACTAAACATGATTTAGCCCGAGGCTCCCACAGGCCAGAGGCTTTATCTTCAGGACGGGCCCTTTCTAGCTCGAGGGGATGGAGTTTCCTGCTCCTTCTTGTTGTTCCAGGAGCTGGGAACAACATCCGACGACCACTGAAGGATCAGCTCGGGTTATGGATTGCTCCGGTAGCGAGCTTCTCGGGAAGCTCTGACCCTATGGGAGGTCAACACGCAAGATAAACGTGCATAATCCTGCTATCACGTGTCCGATATCCCCCTGACTTCTCGGATACGCCGCAGGAACGTGCGTATTCAGACACCCACGGATGGGTTGGGCCGTGCGGCCCATTATCTCCTTCCATACTGATTAGACCACACTTGTGTGTCAGGTTTAGGAAGTAATCATGCATATCACAGACTTGATATGACAAATGGTAAGGTCACGGGATGACCTCCCTACCAATTTCCAGGTGCCTTCTCCTATAAATATGGAGACCCTGGGAATTGATAGGGGTTGGAAAAAATAGTCTTGTAAGAACTATATATTTTGTAAACCAATTACCCAGAAAAGATCAATAATATTGACTAGTGGAGTAGAAGGATTTTAACCTTCGAACCACTTAAAAAACGTGTTTAGGGTCACCTAGTTCTTCTCACAAAGATTTCATATCTGCGGCGGTTCTACTTTTAAGTACTAATCTCTTTCTCTTCTTCTCTTAATTACATGTTGCCGAAGAACCGCGTCAACACTATTTAAATCTTAATTTCAGCTTCCTAAATTATTCAGAATTTTCTGAAAATTTGTGAAAGGTCTCCTATAACTACATTATATGTCGTCATCACTACTACAAAACTAGACTTTTCCGACACCCAACCATAACAGTCAACTCTATTACAACTTATCTATATACTACTGAAAATACTAAAAATTAAAAACAATAGCTACCCGATAGTTTTCCACATATATAAGAATAAAAGATGTACTGATAATAACCTTGATCTTAAGATGTACAATGCACGTGACAATAATTTCTAGTATTAATTAATCAATGATCCTGTGCATAACTGAATCATTACCACAAGGAAAAACTTCAGGCTAATACGAACAACTACTTGTAATACTTGGACCGCCATAGCGAAATAGTGCTACTGGCAGCATGGTCTCCGGGAATGGTACTGTGACTGCTCGTTGACTTTTCATGTTGACCAATAGTGACATTTGGAGACATAACATGATGATTATAATTAGAACAAGGAGAAAGCGGTGGAAGAAATAACCATAAAGGGTCACGATCATCCTGGGGTGGGTTATCTCCTTGGCTGACCATTGATGCAAAGTTGGAATTATTATTTCCTTGGTGGCCAATTTGGTCATCATAATAATTACAATTATTATTATTATTATTATTATTATTATTATTATTATTAGTCAAAGAAGGTAGCATTTGAGAAGTAGTACAACCGAAAGGAACTTGCAACGAGTCTTGATTATTATTATTATTATTATAGTAGGGTTGGATTGATAGGGTGGAGTGGTTGAGAAGTAGTAGTAGAAAATATGGGAAGATTAATAATATTTGGATTCGAGAAATTATATGCAGGCTCCAATATGTGATGATCATGATCTGCATTTCCATAAGTAGAAGCTGACGTGGAATATTGGGAGCTAGGAGACTTTGAAGGAGTTGAAGTCTAGTCAAGCAGAAGTGATCATTTTCATATTGGTGATCAAGGTTATTATTATTATTATTAAGCTGAAATAGGTGTTTAAGGTTGGCGAGATCAGCCATAAGATAAGGCAAACTTGAAAACGGATCGGCTCTTGGATGATGGGTCATTGATCGAAACCCATCTGAATTAGCTTCTTCTTCAAATGGGTATTCCAGAAATTCTTTATTTCGTTGACTGTACGTCCCGGTAAGTGTGTGGCGATCGTAGACCATCTTAATTTTAAAACAGAAACACATGTACGTACATGAGAAAAAAATATAAATATTAATATATAGAGAGAGAGAGAGAAAAAGAGATCTTGTTATTTTCTTAAAAAATAATAATGGTTGGAAATAACAATACTACAAGAATGGAATGGAGGTGTAGAATTGTTTGGTCCTCATCTTGAGAAAATTTGCCTCTCTTGATGTCAGGTCTCAAGTAATTTGTCCATCTTAACCTACAGTTCTTGCCACATCTGTTTAGACCTGAATATATATAAATAAGATTATTAAAATAAGAAACTACTACAGAATTGTATATGCATATAGACATGAATATATATATATATATATGTATATAGACACACATATGTATTTAGGAATAAAAGAACCTGCAAGCTTCGGGAGAGATCTCCAACTTCTATGAGCATGCTTTTGGATGTAAAGGACAAGTTGTTGATTCTCTTCAGGAGTCCAGGGCCCTTTCTTGAGACCATTTTCATCACAAAATGGAGAAAGACCCATTAATGTGCATGTATCTATGTGATCATAATTTATGGGCGGGTTCTCCATGGGACATACTGACATATAGGGCTGATCATTGGGCGGATTGGTCGGGTTACAAGACATTTTTACACGTCCATTGTCATAATTGAGTTAGCAAAAGTGAACCCGTAACTTGCCAAATTAAGAAAAAAAATAAATTTAACCCTTCCAATAGTTTGGGCTGGTTGGTCGGGTCAACCTGCCCAAACTGAAGTGATATTTTTTTTGGCCGGGTTGGTTGGGTCAACCCGCCCAAACTGAAGTTGTATTTTTTTTTGGGATATTTGCGGCATAAGTACCCATGTTTGGGTTTTGTACGCAGCATAGACCCAATGTTTATTTTTAGTGGCAATAGTACCCAAAGTTAGTAAAAGTGTAATTCCGTTAGCCTCCTCCGTTAGGTCTCTGTTTCGTGATGACTGGGCCAACACGTGTCACTCTGTGATTGGTCCAGCTCAATAATTTTCTAAAAATAATTATTATTTGGACCAATAAAAACGTGACACGTGTCTGCCTAATTAGCTCATTAACAGACCTAACGGAGGAGACTGATTGAATTACACTTTTACTGACTTTGGGTACTATTGTCACTAAAAATAAACATTGAGTCTATGCCACGTACAAAACCCAAACATTGGGTACTTATGCTGCAATTATTCTTTTTTTTTTACATTTTTGTAGTTTTTTTTCTTTTAAATACTAGTATTAATAGTGTGAAGTTTATTTTTTTAAGCTTATAACAATATTTTTTAAAAATATAAATTTAATTAAGTATATATATAAATTTAATATATTTATTTAAATGTATTACAAATAATAAATTAATAATAAGTTCTTAATTGGGTGGGTTGGGTTATATTGAGTGGGTTGATACTTATTTTCAACCCGCTCAATGTAAGAATTGAGCGGTTTAAATTTTGATCGATTTATTCAAATTGTATTTTTTAGCAGTTTTTTCGGATTAGTTTGGACGAATTATTCAAATTGAGCGGGTTGTAAAAATTTCTAAATAGCTCCTGGTGACATATATGTTATCCATGCACATTAATTATAAATTGATCATAATTGATCGCGCGATCTTCGTCTTGTCAGTGATCAAAATTTATTTTAATTATTACAATAAAAAATGTTTCCCACTTTTTATTTGTCAAATGAAGATTGGGACCCTTGACATTTCGTCCAAAATATTATAGTTAGTAATAAACTGATCACCTTATTATATGACGCGGGCGCATACAATTGTTATCCAATTAATTTTTTTTATCATTATTATTTTTGCTAATTGTCAATATAGAAGTGAGATTTTTCCTTTTGAACTTATTAAATTAATGAGCGTATTTCATTTATATATAATTATATAGACACGCACGTAGTACTGTAATAGGTAATCATCACAGTTAAGCATTATAAATTAAAATAATATTAACTGTAAATTATACTAATTGAAAATCTTGCATTAGGTAATTATGAAAATGTATTTGCACGAATTATTGATCCAATAATGATATATGCACCAAAATTATCCATCAAAATATTATACAAATTGATGTGACACTGTTTATTAAAAAAGTGGATCTCACCTAAAATAAAATTGATTGGTTAAACAGAACTGTCACGTGAGTTGGTGTAATGTTTTGGTGCATAATTTTAATGTGCACATATCATTACTCATTATTGGTCATATAACATTGTGATTCGTCACAACATACTGCGCACACTCTTTCTTTATATACGCGTATGTGTGTGTACATATGACATATTAATTATAAGCTAGTACGAGAAGTTAATAAAAGTATGGATTAGTATACACGCAAACAATACTATTATTTTGAAAATATATATAATATTGGATAGTTCGACACTAAGCTCTGCTAGGGTTTCTTCTACCTCAACTTCCCTTTCCTTTTCTCCCCCGATCTTGCTGTGTACTTTCGGTATGTTGTTGGCCATGACTGTGCGCCCCACCCCTCAAGTACTCGGTGGCGATTCCTAGTTTTTCTTCTACAGAAACTCCACACCCACACGTTTTGGGGTTGTCGATGGAGATCCTCTCTACCATTAATGTTTGAGTTATTAGAGGTAAGACTACAATCTAATTTTATCTCCATCCACTACAACAAAAAAAGCCATTTGCGTCTGTTTATAACTGCCACAATTGAGTTTTTGCGTCAGTTTGATATGTGACGCAATTGCCCATGATGCAAATCAGAGTGTCATTTGCGTCAGTGGGGCACTGTCACAAACTGGCATTTCTGGCAGTGCCCCACTGACGCAAATGCCAGGCGTTTGCGTCAGTGGGGCACTGTCACAAATCTAGAGTTAACATTTGTGATCAAAACTATAAAAGTAATTCGGATATCAAAGTTAATATATGTTCTCTTGTGTTATAAATTTTTAAGTATTAAACCTACTTAAACTAAAATTTCCTCACCAACTTACTCATTTGTTAATTGAGATACGCCATAATTGATTCAGTCCACTCATCTCGTATCTCGTTGATTTCATCAGCCGAATATGGACTCGTATTCATAAACTAATTAGAAAATATTTAAAATAATAAGTTAGAAATCATCCAAATAAAATCATGAACGATAGCTTAAATGAAAATAAAAAAGTAAAACAATACCTCATTTTTCAATTAGGCCTTCGGTCTAGGCTGTGAAATCAAGTCTCTAGCAACATAGTTATCCAAATTTAAGTATTATATATAGTAAGCTATTATAGTAGAAATATGTCAAAAAGTTGAATACAATAAGTAATATAATTTACTTACCTTAGGAACACAAACGTTTAGATTGATTGACTCTTTTAGTCTTCGGTGTGTATCATATTGATCCAACGCCCTGCACACAATATTAATATTTACCCATATATGAGTTTGAAATAAAATCATAAATTAATTAAGTAATATGAAAATCTTACATGATAATTATCTCCTTGATTTCCGAACGAAAATGTGAGTTTACGGGATCCAAAAAAGCCACCGAATGACTGTGTGGCTGAATTAATACTAACATCCAATGAAAGCTACAATAAAAAACTTTGTGTAAGATATTTATCAATAAACAAAATATATGAATATAAAATTAAGTTGACTTACTTATTGTTCCAAGGACAAATTAGAAACTGTATCTCTAGCTCCATCTGTAGAATACTTCATTGGTTCCTGCATTAGTGGACACTAAAGCGGGATGCATGAAAGTGTATATGTGGCTCAATCCCTTCGTTTGCACCAAATCATCGAGGAAGCTACATATAATTAACAAAGTTAATAAACTATTAAATTTCAAGTTAAACTAAATAAACTAAAAGATTATAAACACCATTGTACCTCATATATAATGCTAGCTTAGTCTATCCATTCATCTAATAGTTGCAAAAGTGGAGGATATCATCTTTCCCTAACAGAGCAATAGTTTGGAATCCAAATACCCTTTCAACAATTGGAATTTCTACTATGCGGTCAGCTTTCCATTTATCAATAAACTTCACCAAACACTTCAATATTCTTGTGATAGGCACTTCTGTAGGCTCCTGTGTCAATGCCTCTACTCTTTTCTTTGATTGTCTTGGTTGTTGAGTAGCGGGCGCAAGTGGCTCTTTCGTTTGTTGATTAGTAAGAACCCAATGTTGTGCCCATCCAACATCATACTCGACTGCTTGTCCAACCAATGTATAACCTTCCATTGTAAGCGAATATGGTAAACTAGCATTCTCTTGAATGGCTACCTCAACTCTGACACAATAATTTCCAGGAGGCAGTTGAACGCTATGTATTTCTGTGCAACAGGTACTTAAAAGTTTCCCCTCTGCAACTATATTTTGTGTCGAACCAAGACACAACTTACAATTAATCTGTTGCATTCCAATTAACCTGTTAGACTTTTCGATAAACTAGTTTATTTTTACTGTATCAAATATATGCAATAATGAATTAATAAGAAACTATTACCTCATCAGGAAAATTTGACTGTGCTGGTGGGGGAGCACAAGGTGCCTGTGTCGATAGTGGAGGAGAAAATGGTAGCTGTGAGGGTGGTCGGTGAGCATATGATGTCCATGTCGGTTGTGACGGAGCATGTTGTGCTTGTGTCGGTGGTGGAGGGGCATATGGTGCGTGTGGTGTATTTGAGGCTCCTCCACACCCAAACCAGATGCATTTAATGATCCAAATACACCGCTCTGATGAGAAGCAATATGCGCCATCAACTGGTTTAACTTTTCCTCCTGTTGACGTGCCCTTTCTTCAGATTGACGCCATTTCTCTTCAAGGTCTTTATAACAAGCATCTTCCACACCTTTTTGTTTGTGATTGAATCTTTTTGGCGGTGGGACATGAAAAAATTGACGGGGAGCGACATGTCCACCGACCCCCCTAACACGTCCCCCATGCTCTGGAGTGCCTAATGCCATTGTTAGTATATCGTTTGAACCTTCCTCCACCAACTCGCCTTCTGCTAGTTTTTGCTTGTATTCTGCCTATATACATAGTAAATAAATCAATTAGAATTTAACACACACATTAATCATTACAATTATTTTAAAAAATCAAAGAACACTGACAATCTTCTTCACCACATCTCGAGCTTCTTCATCAATAACTTCTCCTTTCTTGTTCATCCGTGCCCGTGTCCACATCTCAACTCTGTCATATTCAGTCAACTCATGACCCAATTCCTCTTCCATTTGTTGCTCTACCAGTGCATAACCACCACGCCCTGAGTGATGTGGATACTTGTTCTGAGCCTGAGCATCTTGTTTTTGTTTTCTCATCTCTTCCCAATCTGGGGTTAGTCTTTTTGCAACAAATTTTTTCCAATCTTCAGGTTTGTAATACTTGATGTAGTCTAATGACAGCTTGGCAAGAAGCTCAGGAGCTACATTCTTATATATATATATAAGATCTTTTGTTAGTCTTATTTTCCAGTTTCTCCATATTTTTCCTGCTTCTTTGAGGACGTTTATTTTAGAAGAATTTAGAAGTTTGAACGTTTCCTGCACAAACGAACCCAAAAATATTAAATTTTTTTCAATATATTAATTCGTTATGATAAATTTAATAGTTAATATTATAGCTTACCTGTATTTGACCCTATAAAGTCTCTTTTTTATCCTTCGGCATTTGTTTCCAATTGTCGATATCTAAAGGAAGGGTTGTGCGTGATAGAAGACCGATGGTGCTATTCATCTTGATCCCCCCTTTTCCCATCGCTCGACCAAAACGATTGTACTCGACCTCAAAATTGTGACCCTCACTTCTTGCTTTGAATGCATCTCTACAGTTCGATTTACCCCTATACTTCTTATCTTTTGTATTTGTTGGTGTGGTAGGATTAATCCCCTCCAGACCATTACCACGATCATCAACAAACAATCGCCCTCTTCATCATATGATGGATCCATAATCAATAAATCTGCAATTAAGTAAACACAAATATTATCTGGTATAAACTTCACAAAATACATAAAACCAAAATCATAAAATTAATATATATATACCTTTAATTATCTATCCACAACCCTTCACCATTCTCGCGTATATAGTCATCACCATTATCAAGGGTGACCTCAATAGGCGGTGAATCAATGGTAAATGTTACTTGTTAAAGTATAGTGTCATCGTTCCCAGACTCTTTGATCAGATAATATTTCGGTTGACTTGTTAGGACAACTGACCATCGAGCATCTACTGGATCACTCACATAAAATACTTGCTTGGCTTGTGACGAGATTATAAAGCGGTCAACTTTATGTCCTATTCGGTTTAAGTCCACCAGTGTGAATCCTAAGTCATCTGTTTTGACCCCATTATCACTTTTCACCCAATCACACAAAAAGACAGGAATTCGAATAGTCACATAATCTAGTTCCCAAATTTCTTTGATCACCCCATAAAATGTCATATCACAATTTATGGGATGTTTATCTTTGGAACTAGATATTTGAAAAGTCTGGGCGATAATAGTAACACCACTATCTTGTGTCTTTCTAATATTATCACGTTCTATCGTGTTCAATTGAATACCGTGAATATAATAGCATTGATACTTAATTACACTCATTGAAGGACCTCGTGCTATCCATTTTAGTGTTTCAGACACTTTGTTTGTGGTGTTATTCAGAACCTAGAATACAATAAAATAAAACAAAGTATATTAAATTCTAACAAGCTAAAATACAATAACGCTCAAACAAGAACACCACAAGTATTTTACCTCATTCTCGAACCAAGTGCTGAAATTTCGATAATGTTCATCTTGTACCCATTTTTTATTTCGAGACTTATTAGGATAAGTAGTCTTGATCCAATTGAAATATTCTCTTCAATAAATATCATTTATATCAACAAACAAAATTCATTGCCAATATAATGAAAGAGAAAAATAAGATTGACCATGCATATGTATGGGAACTTACTCGATGTATGGTTGAACATCATCAATATTTTGTAAGACTAGGCGATGTGATTCATCTCTATCAGATTTATTTACTTTAGAAACAACACCACCTCTACCACCATTACTTATTTCAAACTCAATTTTAGAAAAACATAGTCCAATGCTCGCAACACCTGATAAGTATTCTGAGCAGAACTCCATTGCTTCTTCAACGATGTAGGATTCAACTATGCAACCCTCAAGTCTACTTCTACTTCTAACATAACCTTTTAAAACATTCATATACCGTTCAAATGGGTGCATCCCTCTCAAGTATACTGGTCCACACAATTTTACTTCTCTCACCAAATGAACTATTAAATGAACCATTATGTCAAAAAATGAAAGTGGGAAATACTGCTCCAACTCACACATAGTTATCATGATATTTGTTTGAAGATTGTCAAACTTCAACACATCTACCACTTTACAACAAATAGATTTAAAGAAAAAGCATAGTTTGGTAATTGCATATCGAACTTTTTTGGGTAACACAGAACGGATAGCTACCGATAGAAGATGTTCAAGTAGTGTATGATGGTCATGAGACTTCATTCCAACTAAATTCAAAATTTTCATATCTACCAAAGAAGAAATATTTGAAGAATAACCTTCTGGTACGTTCACATTCGACAAAGAATGACATACAATTCGTTTTTCTTCTTTAGACAGGGTATAACACGCAGGTGGTAAATAGGTTCATCTCTCACCAACCTCTGGTTGTAACTTACTGTGTATACCCATTACTTTTAAATCCAACCGAGCTTTAATTCCATCCTTACTCTGACCATGAATATTCAGCAATGTACTAATTAAGCTATCTGACACATTTTTCTCAATGTGCATTACATCCAAGTTGTGTTGCAAAACCAAATGCTCCCAATACTCAAGCTAAAAAAAAAAAAAAAATCTTCTTCCAACGACCTGTCGCACCATCTACAACCTCCTTTGTTTTTTCACGTTTAACATTTTTCTCTTATTTGTATAATTTCTAGGTTTACTGAACTTGCATTGGACTTTGTTCAACTTTGTTAACAATTTTCGTCTAAGTAAAGGTGGTGGAGTCTTTCCAAATTCAGGTTTACCATTAAAGGAATTTGTCAAACTTCAAAATTTATGTTTTTCGGATAAGAACTTTCGGTGTCCCATATAACAAATCTTTCTAGAATGTTTTAAATATTCAAAATGAGTCCCTTCTTCACAAATGGGATATGCCTTGTACCCTTTCACACTAAATCCAGAAAGATTACCTAAGGTTGGAAAACCATTAATAGTCCACAACAACACTGCTTTTAAGATTAAAATTTTCTTTCTTATAAGCATCATAAGCATTGACCCCCTCATACCACAATGTGCTCAAATCATCAATTAAAGGATCTAGGTATACATCAATATCATTTCCAGGTTGTTTAGGACCAGATATCAACAAGGTCAACATGGTAAACTTCCTCTTCATACACAACCATGGCGGTAGATTATAGATGACTAACATTACAGGCCAACAACTATATTTATTACTAAGGGAATTGTGTGGATTAATTCCGTCAGTAGAAAGACCCAAACGAATATTCCTCGGTTCATTGCCAAATTTTGGCCATTTAACATCTACTGTTTTCCAAGCTGGTGAGTCAGTTGGATGTCTTAGCCTTCCATCCTTTACTCTGTCTTTAGCATGATCATCATTTTGGCACAACCTAACCAAATGAGGTATCGGTGGTAGATACCATAAAACCTTTGCAGGGACACCTTTTCTAACTGCATCTGATTTGTTTTTTCTTTTGCAATCTAGACTCGACACATGTCGGACATGCAATTGCATCAACAAATATCTTTTGATATAAGATGCAATCGTTAGGACAAGCATGTATTTTTTCATATTGCATGCCTAACGAACGCAATGTCTTCTTTGCTTCATAAAATGAAGACGACATTTCATTACCCTCGGGTAATAGTTCTCCTAAAAATGTTAACAAATCTGTCATTCCCTTATCACTCCACCCATGTTTGGCTTTTAAGTTATACAACCTAAGCAGTGCTGATAATTTAGTGAACCTTGTACAATTAGGGAAAATAGGTTTCTCAGCATCTTCTAAGATTGACTGAAATTTAATTGGATCCTCATGTGATTCATATTATACATCATCAACCATTTCTGCAATATCATCAACTTCATAATCCACATCAAAATACTTATGTTTACCGAGTTTTTCGGAAACGAATACAAAACAAAATAATAAAAAGATAAGAACTGTAGAAGTGCAGAAATATAAATAAACAAACAGGTTTTTTACGTGGTTCAGGCGTTAACGAGCCCTAGTCCACGAGTCGATGTTATTATACTTGTAGCGAATTACAGTGAAATGGCTAGTGTATAAGACCCTCACAAACTCACAATGTTTCTCTCGGGTTCTCTTGAAGAAGATGAAGCTAGAGAGATTTCAGCAGAGTTCTTGCTATGTAATTTGTTGGCCGTCCCCTCTATCGTAAAATGAGGGGGTCTTTATAGCTAGGGTTTTGGATTAGGGTTTCACTCTGCCCCCCTGAGCCTTAATTACACCAGCCATAAATAGGGGATACAATTACCGTAGTCGCCTGGCTACCAGGCTCTATGTGGGTATATTTACATGAAAGTATGGGGAATGCACAAAGGCAGCTGTCTTTTCCAGGCTGTCAGCGGAACAGTAGGCGAAGTGGTACTTTTAGGCGTGCTGGGATGTGTGCGCCCTCGACCTGTCAGGCGTGTCAGGCGGGATCCTGTGTCAGGTGGAGATCATTCCAACTATGCCTCCTCCATGACTCGGCCGCTTGGTCTTCTTTCGTGCGAGGCACGGGACTGTATCCGCGAAGGTAGCCTTAAGAGCTTCTCCTGGAAGAACCTTCCCCGAAGGATATCCCTTCGGGAATCCGGGAGAATTGACGAGCTTCCGTGACATTCGGTTGCTTGAAAGAGTAAGCTTGACACTAAACGGGAGAGGCGAAGCCTTTCTGTCCATGCGCGAGCTCTGTTCACCTTTCGTGAAAGACTTTGATAATTCTGCTTCCCTGAGGCTATCCATCTAAACGCTATCCGGAAATCTGGATAACAACTTATTATTCTTAGATGGTCCATCATCAGTGACTTTCATTCATTCTCCGTGCAAAAACCATACTTTATAACTTTTGTCTATTCCATTCCTAAATAAGTGGTCTTTTATTTTAAAAATTGGCATCCTCACAACGTTACCACACTTAACACATGGACAAGGAATACTATTAGGAGATTGAGTATTTCTTGCACAAAATTCCTAGAAAAACTCAACTCAATTCCTATATTTCACGGATAACCTATCCACTGACATCCAATTTCTATCCATTGTCAAACTTCACAAAAAAAAAAAAAAACCAAACAAAGCAACAAACATTAACAATTAAGTTCACGAATTACTTAATTAATAAGTAAATAAAGGAAACAATATGTCCAAAAAAAATTGGGCAGCATTTCCCCTATTTCTATCACATTTCCCAAATTTAAAATGTGCATTTATACAGCACATGGTATACAAAAAAATATCCAACTAATAAATCAAACATGCATAATAATCAAATTACTAAATCTTAAAAAAAATTGGGCAGCATTTCCCCTATTTCTATCATATTTCCCAAAATTTAAACAAACATATATCCATCACATAAATACAACAAACTAATTAATCAATCAAACATGCATAATTCTAAAATTACTAAATCTTAAAAAAAAATTGGATAGCATTTCCCCTATTTCTATCATATTTCCCAAAATTTAAATAAACTTACATTCATCACACAAATACAACAAACCAATTAATCAATCAAACATGCATAATTATCAAATTACTAAATCTTAAAAAAATTAGGCGGCATTTCTCCTATTTCTATCATATTTCCCAAAATTTAAATAAACTTATATTCATCACATAAATACAACAAACCAATTAATCAATCAAACATGCATAATTACAGCCTTATATCACCACAGCACACAGTCCCAGAACCTATCTCCACTATTTTATAATTCGTACATTCCACTAAGTTCAGTATCTTAATTATACATTAAGGTTTAAAATATTACCTCTAATATAAAATCTTCCAAAGCTTGATCTCACCAACAAAGTTGTCAACAAAATACCTACTCAAATATAACAATAAACAAAAAAATAATAAAAAGTTGACAAAATATAAAGAAAAATATGTTAAAGCTATATTGTAAGTAAATAAACAATAACGTGCTTAAAGAAAAAAAAAATTTGTTATATGTACTCATTTATATACTTAAACCCGAAATAATTTTTTTTTTTTTTAAAAGTTAACAAATCACATAAAGAAAATTCGACTATAAACATCCTAACTAAATCAATAATAAAATATAACTTAAAAAAACAAACAATTTTAATATATATACATATTTAACCCATTAAACCCAAAATTTTAAAATAAATTTAAAAAGTTAACAAATTATAAACAAAAATTTACTAATAATAATCAAACTAAACAATTAATAAAATGAAACTTATACAAAATATATACATTAATATATATATACTCATTTACATAAGTAAATTCGAAATTAAATGAAATTTAAAAAATAAAAAAAATAAAATTCTAAAAAATAAAATATTAAAATGCAAAGTTTAAACCTAAAACAATTTCATAATCATTAATATAAAACTATCTAAAAATTAAAAATCTGGAATATAGTCAATTTATAAAAAAAAAATCACAAAAATTAAATTTAAATAAAAAAATTAATAAAATTACACTTGTGGTAATTGAGCAATGTGGGTTCTTGAAGTAGAAATCCCCAAAAAACCAAGAAAGTTTATGGGTTTTCAGACTCTAATTTTCCAAAATACAAAATCTATACAAAAAAAAAAAAAAAAAAAAAACTATATATAAGTTTCATAAACATATATAAATCATTATTTTTACATTAAAATTGAAAAAAAAATGGATAAAAACGTACCTAAATGAGTAAAAGTCGGTTGGGGCGCCGCTGGTTTTTGAAGGATGCGTTTCTGAAATTTTTAGGTTAAATGGGTCTATTGGGGACGATGGAGGATTTTGCGGAATATGTGGGCCATTTGCGACAGTGGGCCACTGACGCTGTTAACGGCCAGTTTGCGTCAGTGGGCCACTGACGCAAATGACCCCATTAAACAACATCAGGGTAAGTTATGACGCAATTGCCCCCTCATTTGTGGCAGTGCCCAACTGTCACAAATGCTAATTTTTGGTCAACAGCGTCAGTCAACTGCGTTGACTAACGCGTTTGACTGACACAATTGCCCTTTTTTGTAGTAGTGATCTTGTCAAAAATTAAAATATTTTCATAATACCTCTTGCACATGCTAGATTACTTATTATAGAAATCCGAATGAAATCTATCTCCTTTAATTTATTCCCTAATAGAGTCAAGGATCATCAAGTTCCTCCTCCCTTTTCTCCACCCTGGGCATTCATCATTGCTCATTGTAATAGCTGCAATTTTGGATTTTCTAGTTGTTTTTTGGACAGGATTGATCTCCCATCTCATTTCCCACAGAGTTTTGTCATGATGTTTTATTGGTATATGTGGGTTTCTCATAAATGGATGGGATGTTACCATTTAATTTTGAATAGTCTTCAGCACTATAAACTGAGCATGTTTGATCTTTTTTGGTATGCTTATACATCTCACGCTCTCAACACTTTAGATTGTTCCCCTGGTTTGCCCACAAATAGCATAGTCTGGTTTCCGTTTCCAATAGTGATCTTGGATGAACTCACGCAATCCTTATCTGCAGCTCTAAACCTCACTCAGATTGAAAATCGTATTCACATTCTTACAGATAACCCTGAAGCCCTTGGCTCCCCATCACTACAAGAAAATTGGGTCTTTACCTACCAATTGTAAGTGTAGGTAAAACTAGCCTAATGGTAGGTAATGTGGTTTACCTACCAATATTGAATTGGTAGAGATTGGTAGGTAAAGGTTAGTGGGGAAAGAGTCTTTACCTACACTTATTAATACTGGTAGGTAAAAGAATCAGTGGACCCCACTAAGTTATAAATCAATTGATGAGTCAGCAGATGACGTGTTTGACGACGTGGCATCCTACGTGTCTGCTGACATGGTTTCCATAGTTTTATGTGTATGATGATGTGGCATCCTACGTGTCTGCTGACATGGTTTCCATAGTTTTATGTGTCTGATGACGTGGCATCCTACGTGGCATACATCAATATCGCCACTTGGCATCTTGTGTTTGCTCCACGTGTCAACACAATAATTTGTCCATGTGTCGTTTGATAATTAGTACATATGTCATCATTTGATATAGACCACGTGCCATCATTTTATTAGTCTACGTGGCACGATATTATTAGACCATATGGGGTCATTTTATTAGCCCACATAGCATGATTTTATTGGTCTATTACAGAATTTATATTTTGGTCAAATGTAATAGTTATGTGTAGGTAAAAGATAATAACAGTTATTATAAATGTTCTATATTAGAAATAAACTAGAAAAAAACCATACAATAATAAAATGTTTAATGCTAAAATTCTTTATAATGTTCAATACTAAAATAAAACATAAAGCTATCCTTTTAAGGTTACCCCTACAAAAATAAAAAAACTTCATAAAGTTCATTCCTTAGTAAATTACTGTAAATAAACTAAGAATCATCTTGTGACTCCCGAACCGAACTCAAATAAATTATTTAACATTAATAATAAAATAAACAAACATATATTATAAAATATTCATTGATTATTAAAGATGAGTGTTAAACTAATTACATTTCATAAAAAATATCAACAAGTCTATTCTTGACTTTGAGATTATTACTAAAGAGCATCATTTTTCTCGAACTTGTGAATGTCGATGATGGCTTTGTGAGGTGGACACCGACGATGGTTGGAGGTGGGGTTTGGGTTGGCAACAATGGGAAAATATAATTAATCTCAACATAATAATTATCCCCAATTTAATCATCATAAGGATTTCAGAAAATATGACTTATTATTATGGGCATTTATGACACTTGATATACCAGCATATATTAAAAAACAAATATATGAGCACATCAAGTCCCATAATCACCAACATAAAATAAAATAATTTATCAACATCACAGGCAAAAAGAAAAACAAAAATCAAAGTAGCATACTAATCCAAATCAAAAAAAGAAAATATAAGTCAACATTCAAAACTACATTTAATAGGCAATATGCATCGAAAACTATAATTCATGTGATAAAACAAAGAAGTTCATATGCAGTATATATGAACATGTAAACAATGATGAAGATAATACAAACTAGATTCAAAGTTTAACATAAAAAAACTTAAAATAAAAAGTAGATGTCTCTTCTCCTTTTTAAAAAGAATAACAGATTCATATATATAATCAATGAACACAATACATAAATCAAATACCAAACACAAAATTTTCACACTTTAAAAAAATCAGATTCAAAATATATTTGTATACAGAATAAAAATCAGATTCAAAGTTCACCCTACAAACTAGAAAGCAGAGCATGCTAAAAATAGAGAAACACTTGAGATTAATGCAAAACTTTAGAAATAGAAAAACAAAGAAATATGAAAAAGAAAATATCTAAATATGAAAAACAAATATCAGAACATAAAAAAAATTAGTAAATCTTAGTACAGGAACAAAGAATCATATTCACTAATGCAGTAAGCTTATTAAATTAATCTACATCCTAAATCTGAATATCAATATCAATAACAAAGTACAAAAAAATCTCCAAATCTGAATATAGCAACATAGTATCAATTTATTGATGATAGCATATACCTTGTTGTTCTGTCTGTCTTTGCTACAGGACCAAAAGCTACTCCAAAACAGGGAATAACAAAGACCAAACACTATATGTGATGTTCCCAAATCATCATCAGTATTTCAAAACTAATTATGACCAAATATGGGCATTTATGACATACATAGAATGCCAATATAACTAAAAATACGGCATATCAAATGTCATAATCACTAACACATTAGCTAGTCATGCTTATAATGGCTCTTCATTGACAAGAAAAAAGTGCACGTCTACACAATGTCTCAAAAATGAAATAAGTAAACCATAACCATAAAATCAATTAAAAATACACTTGTTTAAGAGCCGAAGAAAGGTACTGTGTTCATAACTTTGAATACACAAAATCATATAATTAGAAAGACAAAAAATCACATATTCATAGCAATGTTTGAATCCATACTGCCTTAAATAATAAAAACAATCAAAATCAATACACATAATCAAAGATTTTGATTTTCCACTGATAATAAAAATCACCCAAATCAACACACATATCTAATATTCAAATTTGGCTAAGATAATAAAAATTAATATAATCAACACCACAATATATTCAAAATTGGCTTTTAAAAAAAAAGTTCATTAAACTATTCTCAAAACATATCTAAAATCAATTGCAAACTTGAGCAAATCAATAAAAATCTGCCAAATATATAACAACCCACCCCAAAACCATATTATAAACCAACTTTAAATACATAATATAAAAAAGAATCCAAACTCAAACTTGCCCAAGACAGTGATTAAACCACAGATTGCCTCATAATAAAATTGCCAAAACCAGCTACCATATTTAAAAAAATTAGATATGCCATAATAAAAATTACCAAAGACAAAATCAATCAACAACATATTTTCAAATATTCAGATTTGCCTCATATAGATATATTCATCACCAATCCTTCAGATTTTGGGAATGAATGAATGAATGAATGATGAAGGCGTGGTGTGGCCACTGCTCGCGAATGAATGATGAAACTTTGAAGCTGGTAGTTAAAAGGTGACCAAGAAAGTAGCAGAGCGCATAGATGGAGCAGCATACTTGCTCCAACCGTATTTGCAATAGCCAGAGCGACCTGGTCAAAGGACAAAGAAGAACATAATAATAGAAAACAAGAAATGGGTATTGACTAGTGTTCCTTCCTATATAATAACATCACAAGGAGCATATAGGTATTACCATCAATGATAATTGAGCCAGGGACTTTGAAACGTTGACCATAAATCCGCATAAAAGACAATTGGGTCGGTTGAGGTGTGAGGGTTCTGCTACCAAGAAAAGAAAAAAGCATTGATATTGAAAGGAAAAAGCAAAGAAAAAATGAAAGAAGTCCGAATTGAAAGTGGACTTACGGAAGGGGATAAGCAGATCTCAAATGGGTTTCGGCAAACATAAGAGAATCCCAAGAGTGAGGAGGAGAAGCATTCTCATTCTGGAGGAAGAAAACCCAAAGCTTTTCGTCTGAAGCCACAGAATTGAAGTACTTGCAGACCACACTCATCTTGGCAGCTTCTTTGGGTCCCAGAATTTTGAGGATCGATCAACTGGGTGTTTGGAAGAGAGAAGAGGCTTTGAGAGACAAGTGTTAGGGTTTAGGTTTATAAGTATATATTTATATTTAATAATAAATATATTTATGTTTTTATTATATTATATGTATCAATAAAATGATGTGTAAATTATAAAACAAGTATGGTTAGACACTAGGATAAGGTTGTAGACACATCAGCATTAATTTTAATAAAATTTTAAAAATTAAAATAAAATTAGAGGGAAAAATGAACTCCAAAATTTTAGTTTTTTCCCTCCAATATATACGTAGGTAAAAATCTTTACCTACCAACTTTATTGGTAGCGAAAAATATATTCGAAATAGTTTATATATTTTGTAATATTTACCTACGCATAGTTCGTACCATTAAATATTGGTAGGTCAAAGTCACCTTTACCTACAAATAAATATAAGTAGGTAAGGAATTCGTAGGCAAATGTCGTACACATCATATTATTTACTCCACATAAGCTTCCAAATAAGCATTTATAATAATAAAATAATATAATGAAAATAAAAAATGGGGGGAAAATTGAGCGGGAATGGTTAAAAAATTTCCCTCCATAATATACGTAGGTAAAGATCATTACCTACTGATATTATTGGTAGGTAAAGTTATGTTCCGAAATATAATATAATGGACAAGCATTTACCTACTAATATTATCTACCAATAAATATTGGTAGGCAAAACATTACTTTACCTACCAATATATATTGGTAGGTAAAATATTGGTAGGTAAAGATCTGATTTCTTGTAGTGCATCACCTGCTTTCTACCTTGTTTTCAAGGTCTTAACAAATCGACCCTTCAACAAAACTGCTTTCCTCGACAGGGTCAAATCTATGTGGCAAGGTCGTTTCACCATCAATATCTCTGAAAATGAACCAAACTTCTATCTTGTTGAGTTTGGCTGTGATGGAGATTGTAGGAGGGTCCTAAATGGTCAGCTCTGGAATTTTGATCATGACCTCATCCTCATGGCTGGACCAGACTCGGTTACGACTCTCACCCTGAATATTCTCACCAAGACTCCCTTTTGGCTACAGGTTTATGGAATTTGTTTCTTTCATATGTCTCATGCCCTAGCCCAAAAACTAGGCTCTGTCTTATGGGCATTTACAGAAGTGGATTCTGCTTCCTTGAAGGAATCTTGGGGAGCTTACCTTTGATTCCGTGTCCAGCTTGATGTCACTCAATCCCTTTCCAGAGGCACAAGGTTTCTTTTTCCTAGTATGCCAAAACCTGTCTGGTTAGAATTCAAGTGTGAGAACCTCCATGACTTTTTCCACTAATGCGGCTGTCTTGGCCATGTAGTAAACTACTGTGTCGATTTCCTCAAGAAACGTGATGACTCAACAAACCCTCCTCCCATGCGATATGAAAAAACTCTCAAGGCTAAAGTTAGAATCACTTCCAACCCTTTTTATATAGCAAACAACCACATAAAGCTTAGGGTACCCATAGATAACCTGACCCCCATTTCTTTCTCTCTCAGAACCATCGGAGAGACCTCCCTTCTAGGGGCAACATGCCTTTTTAATTCACCGCCATTTGACTATGGTATACAATTCATCAATAATGTTGTTACAGACTCTGCTAGACTCTACATGTCCCCCCAACATAATCACCCTTTAACTATCCCAAATGTAACTACCTGGCCTAACCCTGTCTCTACCAACACCATCACCATGAAATCCACTCTAGGGTTAGCTCAAGTCCCTTGCGATATGAGCATGGTGCTAAACTGACCTACTCCAGGATTGGCAGCCTTCTTACTGCCCCTGCCCACCCCCATCATGTTGAAACCACTTATGCTCCAACCACCATTAGAGTTTCTCATTCCCTCTCTCAACTACTTTCTGACCTTGGAGCACAGCACCCACTGCAATTCTTAGTTGGGACCACCACAACCCTATCCAGAACTACTGGCCCTTCCAAAGGGAAAGCCACAACCAAGAGATCCTTCAAACGCCAATTTGTTATCCATGAGATGAAGCCTGAGGTGTGCTCAAAAGAACCAAAGGTTGTTATGATGCTATTCCTGAAGGTCATCCAACTGTTATTCCTTATTCAAGCACTGATGAGGCGGGTGATGCTCAGCACACTCGCCAGCAGGAATGAGTCTCCTCAGTTGGAATGCTCGTGGACTTGGGAGCAACCGAGCATTCTGCAACCTTTCCTTTCTCCTCAAGCAGCACAATCCCAACATTTTGTTTCTTATGGAATTTAGACTTCCACAAGGTCCTCTTGAAGGCTTCAAGTCTAGGATTAAATTTCCTCATGGATTAGAAGTCCCTAGGCTTAATTTTGGTGGAGACCTGTTACTCTTTTTGCAACTTGACATTCATGTAACCCTTAAGTCTTATAATATTAATCATTTTGACTGCTATATCAACTTACCAGATAATATTATTTTTCATTTAACATGTTTCTATGGGACCCCAAATGCAAATTCTCTACACTTAACTTGGAAATTACTTGACTGTATTGGCTCTCAAAGTCCTCTTAACCCTTGGCTCATAATAGGGGATTTCAATTCCTTCCTTTACAATCGAGACAAACATGGAGGGAATAGTAATAGAGGAATCTCCCATAACTTCCATGACTTTATGGAAAAATTTGCACTTCACCCTCTCGATTTGCTAGGAGATCCCATTACTTGGACCAACAACCAACCAAAATCTCGAAATATCAAGGAGCATCTTGATTGAGCAGTGATCAATCAACAATGAGATGCACTGTTTCCCTGTCCCAAACTTTTATCATCTTGATTTTTATGGATATGATCATCAGGCCCTTACACTCACTCTTCATAATACCGAGGACCATTTTTTGAATCAGGGACCAGCCAGATTTCATTTTGAAAACCTTTGGCTCACTGAACCAGCCTGTGCATCCAATGTTCAATCTGTTTGGGAAACTCCCCCTAATAATGAAGATCCAATCAAAAACCTCCATGACAAGTTCACTCTTTGTGCCACTACCCTCACTGTTTGGAAAAAACAGTCTGACTTCAATTTCACACATCAAATTCAAACAGCTCATAAACGGCTTCAACACGCTTGTCAGCTCAATGATTTCTCTCCTCATAGCATCACATAATTCTCTCAACTCCAAAAATACGTTGAACGACCACATATAAGGATGAAATCTACCGGAAGCAACACTCTCGTGTTTCCTAGCTCAAATCTGGTGACCGTAACACAAAATACTTCCACAAAATCGCTAGCCATCGAAAAGCCACCAACTGTATTAAATCAATCACCCTCGAGGATGGCACAACAGTGACAACCCAGGCAGCCATTGTCACGTCAGTTGAAACTTACTTCTGCACACTTTTCTCCTCTCAACAGCCTGATGCAAACCATATTGACAACATCACTAAAATTGTAGTTGATCATGAAAACCTAGGACTAATAAACCCTTCACTAAACAAGAGGTTCACACTGTAGTTTTCCAAACTGCCCTAGATAAATCTCCTGGTTTAGATGGCTTTAATGGAGCATTCTATCAAAATAACTGGGAAAATATTGGGGATTTTTTCACTATAGCTGCTTTAAGCTTCCTCAATGACAAAGTAGACATTTCCTCAATCAAATCTATTTTTATTGTGCTCGTCCGAAAGATTAGAAACCCAACAACTCTCAAGGACTACTGGCCCATTAGTCCTTGCACCACTTTCTATTAAATATTCTCCATATGCACGTCAATAGACTTAAACTAATCCTCCAACTCGTCATCTCTCCCAATAAAAGTTCCATCCTCACTGATAGAGTTATATCAGATAACACGATCATTGTACAAGAACTTATCATTGTACGAAAGGAAAAGTTGGATGGATGGTGATTAAGTTAGACATGACCAAAGCCTTCGACAGAGTCGAATGGATTTTTCTTCGAAAAGTTCTCCATAAGTTTAATTTTCCCCTCCTTTTATTGATCTTCTCATGTCATGTATCTTTACTCCCAACTATTCTTTCTCAATAAATAATCAGGTTGTTGGCAAGGTTTTTCCTTAAAGAAGGCTCCGACAAGGAGACCCATTATCACCATACCTTTTCCTCTTATGTTCAAAAGGTCTATCCTCCCTCATCCGCATGCAGGAATCCCACCAATCACTCTCCTGCTTCCGAATTGCTTGCGCCATCCCTCAAATCTCCCATCTCTTCTTTGCGGATGACAACATACTTTTTTGTCAAGCAACATTCATCTCTATCCTTTCAATAAGAACTCTTATCAATGACTATAACTTAGCCTCTAGCCAATGCATAAACTTCCAAAAATTGTCCCTTATCTTTTCACCAAATACCACACAAGAGGTTAAACATGCTATTGCAATTTGTTTGGGCATTCCTATCAATGACTCTTTAGGAAAATACCTTGGCCTACCACAATGTTTTGGCCGCTCCAGGAAAGAAGTATTTGCATTCATAAAAAGATTGAGTTTGAAGTCATCTCAATAGTTGGAATCATAATTTTTTTTCAAAAGCAGGCAAGGAAATCCTCATAAAATCTGTCATTCAAGTGATTCCTACCTATGTGATGGCCTATTTCAAACTCCTTCTCTCCCTATGCCATCACATTGAATCCCTTATGGCTAGGTTCTGGTGGGGAGGTTCATCTGAAATTAGGAAATTCCATTGGAAAAAAATGTACTTCCCTTTGTCGCTCTAAGTCTCTTGGTGGGTTAGGTTTCTGCTCTCTTATAGCCTTTAGCCAAGCCATGCTCGCCAAGCAAGCTAGGCATATTCTGTCCCAGCCTGAATTACTAGTGAGCCGAATCCTCAAAGCCCGTTATCACCCAAACAACCAATTCATGGATGCTAGCTTAGGTCACAGACCATCACTTGTTTGGCGAAGGATAGACTGGGGAAAATCTCTGCTCAAAAGCTGTCTTCGTTGGCAAGTTAAAGATGGAAACTCAATCTCTGTCCAAACAAACTACTAGATCCCAAAGCAAAGGCCCCCTTTGTTTCTTTCGTCTCCTCATGAACCTCTTCAAACAATTTCAGACCTCATTGACAATCAAGGGCAATGGAACATCCCCGCCCTCTCTCACTTTTTCTCCCAACCTATAATCAATGACATCCTTTCCATCCCTTTAGTTAACACCACTCGACATGATACACTCATTTGGGATCACAAACCATCCGAGATCTATACTGTTAAGTCTGGTTACCATTTAGCCCACAATACTATTGATGATCCCTCCCCTTCTTCAAATTTTCGTTCATCTTGGTGAAAGAAAATCTAGTCTTTAAACATCCGAGCCAAAGTTAAGCATTTCATTTGGCTAGCCTATAACAATGCCATTCCAACTAAACTCAACCTCTCCCACAGATCAATCTGGTCTTCACCCTCGTGCCCAAAATGTAGTTTCTCTAATGAGTCCAACATCCATGCTTTTCTTAGCTGTCCTACACAGAAGGTTTAGAAATCTACTACTTTTAACATTGTTTTGAATTCTAATAAACATTTGGACTTCACTAACAATTTACATCTTATTTCTTACACATTTACTAAAGATGATTTCAGTTTTTTATTGTCTCCTGTGGAAGCTTTGGACATGCACGAATGATTACATTTTCATAAAGAAATAAGTCTCTCCACAACATGTTTTCTCTGGACCTACTCTTATTTGCAGGAATTTCAAGCAGTGAAAGACTGAACACCTAAATCCCCACTTCTGAAAAAAGTAGACTGCTCAAACACTTGGAAGCCTCCTCCTTGTGGGCAGCTAAAGCTCAATGTCGATGTCTCCCATTCCACCACACTCCACAAAATGAGCTTTGGAGCTGTCATTAGGAATAATGAAGGTGGTGTAGTGGCAGCCATATCCTCCCTTTCGCCTGGAAATTTTTTGCCTTCACTCATGGTAGCCCAGACTCTCCTTTTTGCGTTGCGATGGTGTATTTCAGTATATGTCCAAGTAACATGTATCGAATCTGATTATAAACTACTAATAGATAATCTCCATGGAACTAACCCGACTTCTCTAATCCTGAAAGAGTTTATTAGTACAATTAAACATTCCATGTCTTCCTTTCCTCAAGCTCATGTTAGGCTCGTAAATAGAGAGGAAAATTCATTAGCCCATGACGTTGCTAAATTTTCTTTAGGCTTAGACATCGATCATGTTTGGATTAGGGATGACCCCTTCCCTCTGTCTTGTATCTGAAACATTTTTTATCATCTTTAATGGATACCTTTCCTTTATTAAAAAAAAATACTATTATACTAAAATTTAAAATTAGTGTATATATATTTCAATGTTCCCCCACCCCCACCACAAACATGTGCATTATGTACAATTTCTTACTATTATTTATTGATATATATTACATGCAGTCTTCATGCAAAAATTCATGAAAACTTGATTCTAAGTGTAACACCCACTGCTTTTTTATATTATATTTTTTTCTTTTAAATATACTAAAATTATTGGTCCCACTATTTTTTTATTCAAAATTATTGGTCCTTTCGACCATGTGCCACCCAAAATTGTTCAAAATCCACCAATGAAGTCAGCCACCAAGAAGCCTAACTCGCCGCCAGCTACTCGGAAAAGCCACTCAAAGTTGCGTCATCAAACTTTGACTACATTTTGCGGTGAACTCCGACCACCACTCGAGGAATGGTTGGTACAATTGGAACCAGCATGGAGAGAGGAACAAAACCCACTAAGTCATTCCAATCAACTCGCCATTTTTCTCTAGCAAAATTTTGGTGTCTTTGCCCCTTTTGGGAGCGCTTTTCGGCGACACCGGTGGCTATTTAGACTAACAGGTTGCAGAACTGTGATGTACTCACCGAGGGGGTCATTTTGATATATACCATGCCTACCTTCATTGATATTTTCAGTGCACCGCTCACTGCTGCCACCAACCGCCATTGTGGACTGCTTGGGTGAGATTTCGGAAGTTGAAATTTTAAATATAGTCATATTATATGTCGTTGGACACGATATTGTATAAAGAATCCAACGATGATGAACATTTTCTCATTTGATGCACATAAGAAAAAACGTGATATTAAAATTGGACTAAATCACTATAGAATCATCGTTAAGCTTAGGAGTGTTTCTTTGGACTCGAATTGACAATTCTAAGGAGGTAGGGACTCAACTTGATTATTGGAATTGTTTTATATGTATCATATAACATTAGATATATCCTAATTTTTTATTTATAAAATGTTTGAATAATTTAAAACTTAATCTGCATGCTTTTCTGGACTATTCTGAGGGCACGGAGTGCCAAATAAATTTTTATATGCTTATCTGTACAGGTTATGATTTTTTGGGTTTGTTCATATGCAGCCGTTATGCTGCCCAATTTTCTAAAACAAAGGGAATATGATCTTTTGTGATTATATTTGTCTTCATTTAGTTATTGTAACGACCCAAATTTACTAATAAGGCTTAGGGGCCTTGATTAGAGTACCGAGAGGGCATAATTGGAATATATGTGATTTAATGATTAAATTTATGCTATATGACTATTTGAATATCTGAGATGCATGACTATGTGTATTAGTATGCATGTAGGCCCTAATTAGGTTTGAAAGGGCATAGTTGTAATTTTGGCTCTTTGAGGGCATAATTGTATATATATGTGATAAATTGTCGAGACCACATTATTATGTGGATATATTTGTGATCTGTGATTCGAGACGATCCTAGTGAGCGGGTTAGCGAAAAAGTCACGGCGAGGATTTATACCCGGCTCGGGGCGAGCTTGGGGGTATAAATGGGAATTTAGAGAATTTATTGGAGTCTATTTTGACATTGAGGAATATAATTGGTGATTAGTTAAGTGTGGGGAAGTAAGCGAAAAATATTAGAGACACTCGACGAATTAGCGGGAATTGGGTGAAATGACCAAAATGCCCCTAGGTGGATTAAAAGGCTTAGGAAACTATGGGAGGGTATTGTGGTCATTTGGATTATAAAGGATAGGTATTATTCAGGCTTTATGCCTTAGTGGGAAGTGTAGAAAGGGCTGGAAATTCTTAAGGAAAGAAAGGAAAGAAAAGAAAGGAAAATAAGGGAAGGAAAAAGGGAAAGAAAAACAGGGCAATTTCCAAGGTCGGTTTGGGACTTCTTCATCATTTTCTTCTGGAGGTTTGAGCCTAGAATTCAAAGGAGCTTAAGGCTGTGATTGTATGCTTGAGGTCTTGATCAGGTTGGGGAAAAATCTAGCTGAGGTTGTTCACCAGTTGAGGTAAGACTTCGAGGTTTTCTTCAGTTTCTGGTTTTGATGTTGAACTACGATTTCTAAGCTGAATTTGATGGGAATTCTAGGAAATTAAAGCTAAGGGTTTAAGGAGGAGGAAGCCAAGGAAGTGTAGAGGATATCCTAACATCGAATTCTCCAACTAAAGGTAAGAAACTTTGAGTTTGGTCACTTGAAATCTTGAGATTTTAGTTGTTTCGCTGAGTTTCTGAGTTTGAGGTCCAGCCATGGTGAATTTTGGGATTTGGAGTGCATGTGCTTAAGTTTATGTGGTTGGGACATTTGGGATGAGCTAGACATGTTAGTAAGCTGGTTTTTAAGTTTGGTTAAAGTTTGGAAAAGTTTTGGTAAGGTTTGGCTTAGGGAAAATCGAAGGAAGAAAAGTGCAGAATTGCTGTTCTGGGACTAGTGCTATAGCGCTAGCCTTTGGGCAATGTAGCGCTAGGCCAAGTGCTGTGGGTAGTTTTAAGGCTCTGTTTGTAGCGCTGTAGCGCCCTCCAAAGAGCGCTGTAGCGCTACCCTGTTTCCAGAAAGGGGTTTTTGAGTTATTTTCATGGGTTTTTGCCCAAGGGTTCGGGGTTCGATTCCACCACCCCGTTTGGTGGAATTGGGCCTTCCCGAGGGCTCGGGATTGGTCCTGAGGTTAGGTTTTGGACATGAGTATTGGTGATGATTCTGATCTATGGTTGTGGCTAGGTGTGCGCTTGGGCTCAAGAGGGATCGTGCTCAAGGATTAGAGTGAACGAAGCTAGCGAATCTAAAGGTAAGAAAACTGCAATCGGTTATGTGTTTGTGATGGGACTAAGTGCTCCCATTGTCTGTATAATGTCATAGATGGTATTATGCCATAGGACATGTGATAAACGACCTAAGGGTGTCGTATACAATATTTGCACACAGGGTGTAATGCCCCGAATTTCCTAGTAAGGGTTAGGACCATGATTAGGAGGCCGGGAGGGCCATAATTGAATTATGATGCTATTTAATGATCATATGCGTTTTAATGTGAATTATATTATTATATGATGATAAATGCATGCATATGGGTGTATTTATAATGATAAGGGCATTTTGGTAATTTGGCCGTTGTGGGCGTAATTGTGTATTTTGGGTGCATGGTTGTGATTAATTAATATAGCCACATTATAAGGTGGATTGGTTCGAGTTATTCGGCATGAGATGATCATGGAATATAAGTGTTCGGTCTAGTCATTACTGGTTTAAGTCCGGGGCTCGAGGTGACTCTCAGGGTGAATTTAATGATTAGAGCGTTACCGGGAATTATAGGGTAACGAGATATGAATTATTGGTGTTTGAGAATATTGAGAATAGCGGGAATTGGAGAGCGTTAATTATAATTAACGGTATAGGTTGAAAAGGACAATTTTGCCCTTGGGAAGGCTTTAGAAACTTTTAATGACCTAGGGGCATTTAGGTCATTTGGTTTGGATTTATATTGACTTGGAAGGCTGTAGTAAATACAGAACAAAAATAGAGCATCATCCTCATCTCCTTCTTTCTCCTTGTACTTGTCCTTCCCTTCATTTTCCTTTGAATTTTGAGAACCCAAACCGAGGCAACAAGTTAGGAGAGCAAGGCTTGAGGACTTAGGACTTTGGTTAAATCAGTGAGGGGCGCCTAAAGCAAGCTTGAGGTAAGTTTCAGCAATGGAATCTCTGGTTTTACTCTGTTTTTGGTTTAAGTTTTAGTTTGTGATTTCTTGATGGATAGTTGGAATTAATGGAAGCTAGGTTGGTGTTTAACTTGAGTTTTGATGAGGGTTTGATATAGATGATGTTTGGGGGTTGGATTGAGTGTTTGAATGAGGTTTGGGACTGGTTTGAAAGTTTGGTTTGAGGAAAAACGCAAGGGAAGAAAGGTTGTTGTTTGCTGTTTTGCGTAAAGGACCGCGGCATGGCTATGTTGAGCTGCGACCTATGTTGGTTTCTGGGGAGGTTTTGCCTCTGTCTGAGGGTGAGCCGCGTCATGGTTAGGGAGGGTCGTAGCTCATAGAGGCATATTTGGCCAGAAATGGGTTTTTGACTTGGGGATACTAGTTTTAGGCCTCGAGGTCGATCCTACTACATGGTTAAGTGTGGATTGATGTCCCGGAGGCTAGATATTTGTTTGGGAACCTATGTTGATCATTTTTATTGATGGTATCCTATATTTGGTTAAGACTAGGTGACCGCTAAAGGACTAAAAGTTGATTGTTCTCAAGGGTCGTTCTTTTAATCATTCTAGCTCGAATCTGAGGTAAGAAAACTGCACCCTGTGTATATGTGACATGCATGGCTATTCTTGATGCATGTTGGTTGATTATTAAACGTGACATGCATGGCTATTTTTGGTGCATGTTGGATTGTTAATTATAATGCATGTGATGCACGAGAAACATGTGATTAGGAGATGCCTTGTATACTGAGTATGATATCGCTCAGAGCTTGAGCCTCTGTGTTCGTGCATGGTCCTAATTGTACTTATACTAGTTAAGTAAGCATGTTGAATACCTTGTATATGAATATTGGACATGTGATAAATGTGTGGTGGCATGGCTTACTTGTGTATGGCACTGGCTTATTAGTCAGAATCGGCAATGGTGTGAGATCCATCTGTGAAGCTGTGACTTATTAGTCAAGTTCACAATGAGTTGAACACTGGTCGTATTTTACTGACCTAGGAGTCAGAAATGGCATAGCGTTATGAACGCGGGGCCAAATGAAAGATTATATCTAATCAATATCAGCGTTGAATGACTCATATGGGGTATTAACGCTGGACCGACCCTAAGGTCGATGAACTTATAAGCGCTTGTCTGGTCTAAGACCAGTTATTCAGAGCCAGCGCATATGGCCCCGGTGACTGTTTGTCACATGGCTAGGGAACGCTGTTCCACAGTTATGACTCTAGAGTCAGGAGGAAGGTTATGTTGGTGACTAATCACCATGCACCTATCCTGTTAAAGCTAGTGAGATGCTCACTTATTTGTTAAGCCATGGTGATCCTAGCATCACATGGCTAAAGGGTGCTGTCCCCATATTTATGACTTTTTTGATAGTCACCTATTTGTTTGGACTATTGGTCCTGAATAGTTAATACAATCACTGTTGATATTATATCATGTAATATTGTGTTTTCTTGCTGGGCTTCAGCTCACGGGTGCTATGTGGTGCAGGTAAAGGCAAAAGAAAGTTGGACCATCCTTGAGTTGGAGAGCTTAGCTGATGATGTGTACATATGCAGCTGCTCGTCCGCCACGGTCGAGGTTTAAAGAGGAACTAGGATTAAACCCCGTATTGCCACGTAGAACGGCCTGTTGTAAATATTTTCTTGTAATAGACTCTGAAATTATAATTTTTGGATCCCAGTATATATATTAAACGCTCTAATGAAACGTTACATCATATCCAAAGTTTTTAATCCCTAAACCGCTAATCATACTTAGTTACACGATTTTGGCTAAATGACTCGATTAGCGAGTTTAGCACTGTTTACAAGGCACACCGTAACGGTCCCTGGAGTTGGGGCGTTACAACTTGGTATCAGAGCGAGCTAAGGTTTATGGTTCCTGAAGACAAGCTGGGCATGTACACTCATCACTGAAGATAGCTTCACTCATGAGATGGTAACTATTTTTGTAGTTATGTGCATAGCTGCTTAAATGGAATGTAAATGCTTTACCTGCACATTGTGTTAGGGAGCATGAGATTCCGATAGAGCTTGGCTCTTGACTATATGACTATATGCTCCGTGAATATATATATATATATATGATTGTGATCATATGACTGCCTGCTCCATGAATATATAATTGTGATATTTGCATGCTGAGTTGGAGGCATGGTATGAGTAATGGAAGAGCAAGGATTATGAATAATGTATGAATTCCATGGGCATGTTTTTAGCACTGCAAGGGGTTAATGATTGTGGTGTGGTAAGATTTATCCCGTGGGGAAAAGCCCTTGATATGCTTATTGTGATTCATGGGTCAAGTTATTGACTGCAGATTTAATCAGCAGGTTTATATTCAAGGCAGATAATGAGGCCTGGTAGTAGTTATACAGGGGCTGGGAGTTACAGCCAGGGTATCAGTTCTTCGCCTGCACCTATGAGTTTTCAGCAGACGCTTACAGATTTGCAATTAAGATTGCAGAGGCATGAGGAAGAGATTAGATATTTGAAGCAACAGCAGACTCTGTTAGGGAGCACCTCTTCCTTTGCTATGCCAGGAGTGGCATCAGCTTTAGCTCAGCCTAGGGTTGAGAATAAATGGGAATTCCTCTGTGGAAGATTCCTGAAGTTTTATCCTCCAGTTTTTGAAGGAGGCCTAGATCCATTCAGAGCTGAGCAATGGATGGGCATGATCAGTTCCATTCTTGATAGTATGGGACTGGTGGGTCACGATAGGGTATCTGTGCTACATGTGTACTGCGGGATGATGCCCGGACATGGTGGGAGGTGATATCCCAGACACGAGACACAGCTGTGATGGATTGGAAAGAATTCAGGCAGTTGTTTAATGAGAGGTATTATTGTGATGTGGCCAAGACGGTTAAGATGAATGAGTTTCTAAATCTTGTTCAGGGTAATGCACCGGTGGCCGAGTATGTTACTAAATTTGATGAGTTGGCCAAGTTTGCCTTTGACATGGTACCCACAGATATAGCCCGGAAGGAAAAGTTTATTCAGGGGTTGAATCCTGGAATAGCTCAGGGCATTAGAGTTGCCCCAGTGCATGAAGTCTCTACCTACGTTCAGGTGGTAGGGAAGGCTCTTGCTGTTGAGAGTGCAGGACATCAGATTGGGCAGCAGAGTGCTGGAGAGCATGGAGCTCAGATAGTGGTATCTCCAATTATTGGAACAAGTAAGAATGAAAGCTGGAAGACTCGTCCAATATGCACGCGGTGCAAGAGGCATCATCTTGGTGTATGTCGAGCAAGGGCATGTTTCTCATGTAGGATGTTTGGACATCGTAAGAAGAATTTCCCAAGGCTAAGAGAGCTTGAGCAAAGGAGGATAGACAGCTCGATTCCAACTCGAGTGTTTGTTCCAGAGCAGTCAGAGACTGAGACTAGTTCCTCGAGGGTGACAGGTCAGTTTTCTAGTTCTAATTTTTGAGTTATGTTGTTAGGCTTTGGTACCATGCTATTCCTTTGTTAGTGCTTATAGAGAAGGGTATAAAGATGGTATGTATAGATCACATGGTTATGCTGTGATGGGAATGTAGTATGGTATTGGCAACTTAAGAGATGAGTTGGGTTATGGAAAGGACCCATCAGTGATCTTGATAAAGCTGGTTATGACAGCCTTTGGTTTGATCCAGGGTTTGGATTGGTTAAGTAATTAAAGAGGAATCTTGAATGGCAAGGAAAGTATAGTAAGTTTTGAGCTTGAGAGCGGAAAGCCTTGTGTTAGTTGGTATGGTACATGGTTTTTATGACACCTGTAGTAAGAGCTAGATTTTTGTTGCAGGGAGGTGCATGGAACTTTTAGCTAGTGTGGTGGATACCACTTAGATTGTGTTAGTGAGATCAGGACAGACTGGATTAGTCTGTGGGTTTTGAATGTGTTCTTCCAGGTGGTTTGTCAGGGTTTCCTTTATATGTAAGGAAGACTAGAATGGTAATTGGATTAGTGCCAGAAATGGGAACAGTTGTAAACACTGTTTTGAGTGGCTCAGCGGAGTTATAAGAATTAAAGATTTAGTTGCTGAGTAAGATGGAATTCTTTACGGTGGATCTTGGATCTGGTTAGGACCAGCTAGAGATCAGAGAGAGGAAATTATATAAAGGAGTGTGTTGGTATCAGATTAGAGCACTATGAGTGCTGAATATGTCTTGAGAATTGGTTTAATGCTAAGTGTTTGTGAATCAGATGAACGGTGCATTCAAAGGCTTATTTGAATGGGATTTGTAATCGTCTTGGACGATGATATTGTGGTATTTTCTCTGTGGAGATGTGCCAAGGTTGGAGAATGCCTTAGGGACAAGAGTGTCCATGGGTGGTAAAAATGTTTCAGGTTCCTTGGGAAAGTATTTTGGGTCTTTTACGGACCAGGATCAGTTAGTGGATTGTTATGACATCCTAGTAATAGAGAAAAGTGATTGCCTATGCAACATGTTGATTAAAGGATTTGACCAGAACTAGAGTAGAGTTTCTGGTGGGCTAGGTGGCCAATTTATTGTTTGAGATTATTATCTCAAGGAAGATAAAAAGGAAAGATGGTTAAGTGAGCCACAGATAAGAAAAAAAAAAGTTTTGAATGGAAAGCTTAAACTGGTCTAGCTAGGAGTTGTACAGTGACAAATATGAATCTATGGTGGTAAAGAGATCGGATTTGGAATCCAATGGATATCGAGATTAATTGGGAAATTCTAGATGAATCTCATGTTACTCTTTTGTTGGTTCATTCAGGCATCGTGGAAAGGTGACAGGTTATGAAAGATTTACAGTGATGGCCTAAGATGAAGAGGGATATAATGAGACACGTGTAAAGTTCTTAACCTGTTATCAGGTCAAGACGGAGTATCAGGAATCAGCAAGGCCATTACAGCCTTTGGGTATTTCATAATGGGAATAAGAGAGCATCGCGATGAGTTTCGCAGTGGGATTCCCAGGTTGATGGATCAACGTGAGTTAGCATTGAGTCATTGTGGACTGGTAGTCCAAGTGAGTTCATTTTATCAGTAAGGATAAGTGAATTGTACAGCTGATCGGTATTCAAATCTCTTGTGAAAGGGATAAAGTGCCTTCATGGACAATTCAAGGTCGATCTTATTAGATGAAGACTTTATTGTGACTTCCAAGTTTTGGAAAGGTTATGAAGGCCGTGAGAATAGAGATAAAGTTAAGTACATATTATTACTCTCAGACTGGTGGTAAATCAGAGAGAGAGGGTTATCCAATTATTATTGGAGGAACATCTTATAAGATGAACACGTTAATGTATATCTGAATCCTGAGGTGGTTCAGGGGATTAAAGAGATTGCTGGAGATTGAAGCTTGGTTGCTCACTTCTCAGAATGAATGGAAAAGTTTTGCTGAACTGGAAATAGAAATGTGGAATTCTAGGTAGAAGAATGTATCATCTTTAAAGTATCACCATGGAAAAAGGGTGAGGAATTAAGGCAAGTTAAGCCCTAGTTCATCTCAGCAGTTAGATCCTGGATAGGTCTGGATAGGTTGATTCTGGATCAGTTATATCTTAGCACTGGAAGTTGCGTACAGTGAGTTATGTACTTTCATGCAGTGGACATGGGATAAAGGAATTTATGAGTTGAGTTATAGAATCTAAATGTTGAGGTTAAGTATTCCAGTAAGGAATAGCCAGTTCAGATTGTAACATAAGTAGTAAGGTCTTATTGAACAGAATGTACCTTGGATTAAGGTAATGCTATAGAGATGGTGAGGTCGAGAAAGCGACCCGGATAAATTGAAAATTTGTGTCAATTGTACGGAATTCTTATTCCGAGCTGAGTAAATTTCGAGGACGAAATTTCTGTAAGGAGGGGATAGTTGTAATGCCCCGAATTTCCTAGTAAGGGTTAGGACCATGATTAGGAGGTTGGGAGGGCCATAATTGAATTATGATGCTATTTAATGATCATATGCGTGTTAATGTGAATTATATTATTATATGATGATAAATGCATGCATATGGGTGTATTTAAAATGATAAGGGCATTTTGGTAATTTGGCCGTTGTGGGCGTAATTGTGTATTTTGGGTGCATGTTTGTGATTAATTAATATAGCCACATTATAAGGTGGATTGGTTCGAGTTATTCGGCATGAGATGAACATGGAATATAAGTGTTCGGTCTAGTCATAACTGGTTTAAGTCCGGGGCTCGGGGTGACTCTCAGGGTGAATTTAATGATTAGAGCGTTACCGGGAATTATAGGGTAACGAGATATGAATTATTGGTGTTTGAGAATATTGAGAATAGCGGGAATTGGAGAGCGTTAATTATAATTAACGGTATAGGTTGAAAAGGACAATTTTGCCCTTGGGAAGGCTTTAGAAACTTTTAATGACCTAGGGGCATTTAGGTCATTTGGTTTGGATTTATATTGACTTGGAAGGCTGTAGAAAATACAGAACAAAAATAGAGCATCATCCTCATCTCCTTCTTTCTCTCTTGTACTTGTCCTTCCCTTCATTTTCCTTTGAATTTTGAGAACCCAAACCGAGGCAACAAGTTAGGAGAGCAAGGCTTGAGGACTTAGGACTTTGGTTCAATCAGTGAGGGGCGCCTAAAGCAAGCTTGAGGTAAGTTTCAGCAATGGAATCTCTGGTTTTACTCTGTTTTTGGTTTAAGTTTTAGTTTGTGATTTCTTGATGGATAGTTGGAATTAATGGAAGCTAGGTTGGTGTTTAACTTGAGTTTTGATGAGGGTTTGATATAGATGATGTTTGGGGGTTGGATTGAGTGTTTGAATGAGGTTTGGGACTGGTTTGGAAGTTTGGTTTGAGGAAAAACGCAAGGGAAGAAAGGTTGTTGTTTGCTATTTTGCGTAAAGGACCGCGACATGGCTATGTTGAGCTGCGACCTATGTTGGTTTCTGGGGAGGTTTTGCCTCTGTCTGAGGGTGAGCCGCGGCATGGCTAGGGAGGGTCGCAGCCCAAAGAGGCATATTTGGCCAGAAATGGGTTTTTGACTTGGGGATACTAGTTTAGGCCTCGAGGTCGATCCTACTACCCAGTTAAGTGTGGATTGATGTCCCGGAGGTTAGATATTGGTTTGGGAACCTATGTTGATCATTTTTATTGATGGTATCCTATATTTGGTTATGACTAGGTGACCGCTAAAGGACTAAAAGTTGATCGTTCTCAAGGGTCATTCTTTTAATCATTCTAGCTCGAATCTGAGGTAAGAAAACTGCACCCTGTGTATATGTGACATGCATGGCTATTCTTGATGCATGTTGGTTGATTATTAAACGTGACATGCATGGCTATTATTGGTGCATGTTGGATTGTTAATTATAATGCATGTGATGCACGAGAAACATGTGATTAGGACATGCCTTGTATACTGAGTATGATATCGCTCAGAGCTTGAGCCTCTGTGTTCGTGCATGGTCCTAATTGTACTTATACTAGTTAAGTAAGCATGCTGAATTCCTTGTATATTAATATTGGACATGTGATATATGTGTGGTGGCATGGCTTACTTGTGTATGGCACTGGTTTATTAGTCAGAATCGGCAATGGTGTTAGATCCATCTCTGAAGTTGTGACTTATTAGTCAAGTTCACAATGAGTTGAACACTGGTCGTGTTTTACTGACCTAGGAGTCAGAAATGTGATAGCGTTATGAACGCGGGGCCAAATGAAGATTAGATCTAATCAATATCAGCGTTGAATGACTCATATTGGGTATTAACCCTGGACCGACCCTAAGGTCGATGAACTTATAAGCGCTTGTCTGGTCTAAGACCAGTTATTCAGAGCCAGCGCATATGGCCCCGGTGACTGTTTGTCACATGGCTAGGGAACGCTGTTCCACAGTTATGACTCTAGAGTCAGGAGGAAGGTTATGTTGGTGACTAATCACCATGCACCTATCCTGTTAAAGCTAGTGAGATGCACACTTATTTGTTAAGCCCTGGTGATCCTATCGTCACATGGCTAAAGGGTGCTGTTCCCATATTAGTGACTTTTGATATCTGTTAAGCCCTGGTGATCCTATCATCACATGGCTAGAGGGTGCTGTCCCCATATTTGTGACTTTTGTGATAGTCACCTATTTGTTTGGACTGTTGGTCCTGAATAGTTAATACAATCACTGTTGATATTATATCATGTAATATTGTGTTTTCTTGCTGGGCTTCGGCTCACGGGTGCTATGTGGTGCAGGTAAAGGCAAAAAAAAGTTGGACCATCCTTGAGTTGGAGAGCTTAGCTGATGATGTGTACATATGCAGCTGCTCGTCCGCCACAGTCGAGGTTTAAAGTGGAACTAGGGTTAAACCCCGTATTACCGCGTAGAACGGCCTGTTGTAAATATTTTCTTGTAATAGACTCTGAAATTATAATTTTGGGATCCCAGTATATATATTAAACGTTCTATTGAAACGTTACATCATATCCAAAAATTTTAATCCCTAAACCGCTAATCATACTTAGTTACACGATTTTGGCCAAATGACTCGATTAGCGAGTTTAGCACTTTTTACAAGGCACACCGTAATGGTCCCTGGAGTTGGGATGAGGACTGGCCCTACAAACCAACACGAATCTTTCCAGCGTGCTTTGTCCTCACTCGCATGCTTCCTGGGAAAACTTCCCAGGAGGTCACCCATCCCTAGATTACCCCAGGTCAAGCACGCTTAACTTTGGTGTTCTCAAGTGATGGGCTAGCGAAAAGTAGATGCATCTTGTTGATATAGGTAGTACCCATCAATCTATTTATGCACTCTTCAACTGTGTAGTCCCATACCTACACAGTCTTAGAATCATCACACTTGACCTTCCCCAGGCGGTGTGGGATTGCACAGCTTACCCAGTCTTTCCCTTTACGGATCACGGGATTCTGACTGTCACACAGGGCGCGGCTTGGCCACTGGTAGCCGAGGAAAGCTTAATATTCACTGAGCTCGGTTTAAGCGGGTAGGATCCAGTGGGATAAATAGAGGGAGCGGCCTAAGGGCGCTAACCCTAGTTATCATCTGTAAATTGTTTATTGATATAAAATGATATGTTTGAAATGCTGATTACTTGGTTATTTTGGATGCTTGGACTGTCGAGAACATGTTTATGTGACATGAGATATTGTATTGTGTGTTGATTGTTTAGGCTCTGTTATTGTGTTTTCCTGTTGGGCCTTAGCTCACGGGTGCTACGTGATGCAGGTAAAGGCAAAGGAAAGTTGGATCAATCCTGAGATGGAGAGCTGCGGGGCTGAATGTACATAGTCAGCTGTTCGGCCGCCATGGCCGAGGAGTGGATTAGGACAAGGAATGCCTAACAGTCTGTTTTGCCTTAGAATGGCTAATTACTGTATTTAAATCTTGAATCTTTTTAAATGGTTCTAAACTTATTATTTTTGGGATCCCGTGTAAACAGAAAATGTTATTTATAGGAAATGCAGCTTTTGAGACCAAGATCTTTTAACCCTAGTTCCACTATAGTTTCAGTAACACTTTTTTAATTAAATGACTTGATTAACAAGTTGTTGATGCTCAAAATCTCATCAAGGGAAAACACGCGGTTTACAAGGTGTGGGTGCTAAGATGTCATGGCCTCGCACGGCCCCGCTCGGATGCCTAGGCCACGCCACCCAAGTGGCCTCGCGAGACGCCAAGGCCGCGCCACCCAAAGGGCCTCGCGAGATGCCTAGGCCACGCCACCAAAGTGGCCTCGCGAGACACCTAGGCCGCGCCTCCCAAGTGGCCTCGCGAGATGCCTAGGCCACGCCACCCAAAGGGCCTCGCGAGATGCCTAAGCCACACCTCCCAAGTGGCCTCGCGAGATGCCTAGGCCACGCCACCCAAGTAGCCTCGCGAGACGCCTAGGCCGCGCCACCCAAGTGGCCTCGCGAGACGCCTAGGCTGCGCCACCCAAAGGGCCTCGCGAGATGCCTAGGCCACGCCACCCAAGTGGCCTCGCGAGACGCCTAGGCCGCGCCACCCAAGTGGCCTCGCGAGACGTCTAGGCCGCGCCTCCCAAAGGGCCTCCCGAGATGCCTAGGCCACACCACCCAAGTGGCCTCGCAAGATGCGTCCATGGCTTCGCCCATGGCCTCGTCCATGGCCTCGCCCATGGCCTCGCCCACGGCCTCGCCCACGGCCTCGCCCATGGCCTCGCCCACGGCCTCGCCCACGGCCTCGCCCACGGCCTCGCCCATGGGCGCCCACGGCCTCACCCACGGCCTCGCCCACGGCCTCGCCCACGGCCTCACCCACGGCCTCGCCCACGGCCTCGCCCATGGCCTTGGAGGTGAGAATACTCACAAGGGGCAAGGTACATACATGAATATGGAATGTGCCTACAAACCTAAAGAAGTCAGAGTACAGATATAGTACCACTACCAGACAAGTAGTGGGAATGCCATGAGTGGGTATGCAAGGATAGGAGTTATGGTCCGTACGTCTACGGCCATAGGTCAGAGCCGACACCACTACCTCCTGCGCCACTACGCCTGCCACCACGCATCAGACATGGATACAGACAAGTAGTGGAGACATCCTCCTGACACCTGCTCCTGTACGGGGTGTACGACCACAGCCTCTGGAGCCACTCCCCTGACACAGTATGTATGTACCACTTGGTCCCCTGGACCACTATGTACCTAAGGCCATTAGAGCCTACTATAAAATGAACTCTAAAACCACCTGAAAGGGGGTTGGAAATTGGACTGTAGCAGAGGTTTGAGTGTGAATGAAAGACTGAATTCTCCATTACTGTTCTATCATTGTTCTTGAGTTATTGTTCAAGTTTTTACAGTTTTCCGATCAGTGATCTTGATTTGATAATTTTTCCAACTTAACTTCGTTGACGAGTTCTCACCGTCAACAGTTTGGCGCCGTCTGTGGGAACGTTAATTTCAAGCTACTGTTCCACCATTGTTTCTGGCAAGAAGAAGATGCCAAGACGCTCAAAGCGGCTGAGGGAGCCACGAGAGGTAGAGGTTCACCTGAGTGGAGCCCAACTGAAGGCCTCCATGAAGGACGCTCCTCCACCAAGAGACGTGGAGCCCCCGGAAGACCCTGAGGTTCACGGAGGCGATAGGGTGGCCTCATCACGAGCCGTTCCACCTGGAGGAAGTCCTCCAAGAGCACCACCGGTAAACGCCGACGAGTTCCCTCCTCCAAAACCGCCGCAGGCACCGAACTCTGGCCGGCAAGACCCGGGCCCTTCTGCCCGTAGGCATGATAAGCACCCCCGGGTCCACTCCGTGAGCTCGAGTTCGAAATCCCGGTTCTACGAAGAGGAGATACGTGAGCTCCACCGTAAAAACCAAAGATTAGAAACCACCTTAGAAAACATGCAAGAGGTCCTTAATGGCCTGCTGCAGGGTAAGTCCAGCGTAACCGTGCCTAAGAGGAAGGAGAAGGGCAAGGATGGGGTGGAGACCACTGTACCGGTAGATGATGGGAGAACCCGACATTCAACCAGTAATACCCCCTGAACGAAGCAACGTGATCACCCCGAACCGCCTAAGCAGGTCCAGAAACCAGCGCCGAGGGCCAACGCTGCCCCTCGCAATGAGGACGAGGTCACCTCTAAAAAAGCCCCCTCAGACTTACGAGAGGAGCTCAATAAAAAGAGGGCGGACAAAGGCACCACACCACCTATAGCACCTCGAGAGGGCAAGGGAAAGGCAGGTCTTAGCCCGTCCGCTTTGAAGGACTCTCTAAGCAAGAGGAGGCAGGACTTGGACACGGAGATGAAGAGCCTGCGAAGCAAGATCGTCACCGCATCAGGCGACCCGATCTATGAGAAAGAATTCGACCATGAGTCGCCCTACGTGAGGGAGATTCAGGCCATCCGACTTCCTGCCAACTTTAAGGAGCCCAATATGACCCCCTTCGAAGGGAGCACGGATCCAAAGTACCACCTGGACGCGTTTAATGATCTGATGAAACTGAGGGGGATCGGAAGTGGTGCCAGGTGCCATTGTTTCACTGTTACTCTGAGAGGACCCGCCTACAAATGGTTCAAAAGACTAAGGCCGGGGTCCATCAGGTCCTGGCAACAATTCTCTGACGAATTCCTCCAACAGCACCATGTTGTGCGAGACTACACGATGCCAGGTACCAGCCTGGCCAACGTGAAGCAAGGGGAGAATGAGAGCCTGAAGAGCTACATTCACCGGTTCAATATGGAGGCCGCGAAAGTGGGGAGCCTAACGCGCCGAGAGTTAAAAATGGCCATTACCGCCGGAGTGCTCCCAGGAAGCAAGTTGTGGGACAACATGTTGAAGAGGGAAGTCGCCGACTTAGACGACTTCTATGAGAGAGCGCAGAAGTACATCCGCGTGGAGGATGGCCATGCAAACCTTAAGGCAAGAAAGGAGGAGCCCCCCGCGAAGCCCCCAGCTAACGACGGGTCGAATGTAGCAAAGAAGAAAAGGGCATACGATGGATCAAGAGATGACCACCAGAGGAAAACCCAACATGGGAATGAGCGCAGGCAAGCGGCTTACACTTACTACACAGACCTCACAGACACCAGGGAGCACATTTACCTCACCAATGAAGATCGAGTTCCTTTCAAAAGACCCCCACCAATGAGAAAGGACCGGTCCAAGAGAGACCCTGGTAAATACTGTCAGTACCACAAGGATACCGGTCACACCACGGCAGAGTGTATCCATTTGAAGGAAGAAATTGAGGAACTCATCCGCAGGGGACATTTGGACAAGTATGTGCGCAAGGATAACCAGAGGCCAAAAGGGGGAGTGCCCCCCCCCCCCCCCCCCCCCCGCGGGCACGTGAGCCCCCGCGGGCACGTGAGATGGCCCCGGAAGTGCAGGGGGAGGTTAGGACCATCTTTGGAGGACCAGGATTCGGAGGCGATTCTAGGAAAGGACGAGACAGGTATGCCAGGGAGGCCCGGCAAAGTCCACCACATTGCGTTTTAAGTTTGGAGAAACTCCTCCCGAAGAGCTCCAAGGGCGAGAATGACTCAATAACTTTCACTGAAGAAGATGCGCAAGGGGTGCACTTTCCTCATAACGACCCCCTGGTGCTAACCGCCCAGCTAGCCAATATGAGGGTACATCGGGTCATGGTGGATAACGGGAGCTCTGTGGACATCTTGTATCGACAGGCGCTGGAAAAGATGGGGTTGAGCCTCCGTCACCTAAAGCCTTGCACCACGACCTTGTATGGGTTTACGGGAGATTCGATGCGACCCCTGGGGACGATCGAATTAACCCTCACCATGGGGGAGCAACCCAGGCAAGCCAACGTAATGGCCAACTTCGTCGTGCTAGATTGCACCTCAGCCTTCAACGTGATGTTAGGGAGACCCTCTCTGAGAAAATTGAAGGCAATAACTTCCGTATATCACCTGGCCATGAAATTCCCCACCCCTGGGGGAGTAGCATGTGTGAGAGGGGAGCAGAAGGAAGCGAGGGAATGCTATAACATGTCCCTCCGCGCAGCCACCAAACCGTCCGTGCCAATGGCGATGGCTGTACATGAAGGAGCAACCTGCACAAGTTAGACCCACGCAAGATTGGACCCGCAGGTTACGGAGCCTCTCGAGAAGTGCAACCAGCAAGACTTCGGCTCTTAGTGCCAAAAAAACCTATGTTTAGCTCGTTCTTCGTTATTTTAGCTTAAGTAAGAATCAAAGAGACTACCCTAGGTAGCCTCCTAGTTATATGTAACCTTTTTCTTTTTTATTTACAAAGTTTTATGTAAACCGCGTGCTATAAATGAAACCGTTTGCTACTTCCCGTGTTTACTTCCTTCGCCGCACAAGCATCAGCCAAAGTGCCTGCCGAAATAAATTTCACCAAGCGCTTGGGGGGCAGGATAGGAGGCAATAACATGCAGCTAGCAAGGAGAACCTAAAAAGGGCCCTATAACGGAGGATCTTAAAAAGGGCCCTCAATTAGGAGTAACCTAAAAATGACCCCCTATCAGGAGGATCCTAAAAAGGGCCCTCCATCAAGAGGAAGTGGCCCGTGGAGACGAAACAAGGAACAAGCAGGAGAATCCAAAGAAGGACCCTTTGCATCAGGATCCTAAAAAGGATCCTATGCACCAGGAGGATCCTAAAAAGTGCCCTCCATCAGGAGGACCCAAGAGGAACCATGGCCCTAGAAAGGACCGTTTAATGGGAGGTCCTAGAAGGACCCCTTATATCGGGGCCCTAGGCGAAGTCCCTAAACACAGGAAACAGTAAAAAGACCTTGCAAGGCGTCCCCTAGGTTTACAAGGATTAGCTACCCTTGCGAACATCAAGGAGGCCAAAAGGCCTTACCAAAAAAAAATATACATATATATAGTGACAACACTAATAAGTCTAGAGCGGCCACCAAGCCGTCTAGCCAAAAAGGGTCCTAAAAGAGACCCTTGCAGAAATAGTACTATGCATAATGACGAGAGGGACGCTTCTGGCAAAGAAATAATAAGCGCGCGCAAGAAAAACATAAAAGGATAACTAAGACCCAAGGGGTCAAAATATCCTTATAAAACCAACCAAGAGGCACCAAAAGAGGTCCCAGTGAACCCTTTCACATGGGCTCCAAAGGACCTCCAGCTTGATAGATAAAAGAGGGGAACCAACTAAACCCCTTCACACAGGCTTGAAAAGGGCCTCAAAAGCAATAGAACAAGAAATAAACAAGCAACATATGTATTTATGCCTTAAAAGAAAAAGGGAGTTCTTGAGGCAATACAAGAGTTACCAAAAGAGAAGTAATACTAATAATGAAGTAAGGTGCAAATATTAAGCCATGCATGAAGGCCTGTTTATAAGAACCAAGATGAATAGTCTACAAGAGAACCTAAAGGTCCTCTCCTAGACTAGGGGGGCAAGTGTTGATGCTCAAAATCTCATCAAGGGAAAACACGCGGTTTACAAGGTGTGGGTGCTAAGATGTCATGGCCTCGCCCACGGCCTCGCCCACGTCCTCGCCCACGGCCTCGCCCACGTCCTCGCCCACGGCCTCGCCCACGGCCTCGCCCACGGCCTCGCCCACGGCCTCGCCCACGGCCTCGCCCACGGCCTCGCCCACGGCCTCGCCCAAGGCCTCGCCCACGGCCTCGCCCAAGGCCTCGCCCACGGCCTCGCCCACGGCCTCGCCCATGGCCTCGCCCATGGCCTCGCCCACGGCCTCGCCCATGGCCTCGCCCACGGCCTCGCCCATGGCCTCGCCCATGGCCTCGCCCACGACCTCGCCCATGGGCCTCGCCCATGGCTTCGCCCACGGCCTCGCCCCTGGCCTCGTCCACGGCCTCGCCCATGGCCTTGGAGGTGAGAATACTCACAAGGGGCAAGGTACATACATGAATATGGAATGTGCCTACAAACCTAAAGAAGTCAGAGTACGGATATAGTACCACTACCAGACAAGTAGTGGGAATGCCAGGAGTGGGTATGCAAGGATAGGAGTTATGGTTCGTACGTCTATGGCCATAGGTCAGAGCCGACACCACTACCTGTTGCGCCACTACGCCTGCCACCACGCATCAGACATGGATACAGACAAGTAGTGGAGACATCCTCCTGACACCTGCTCCTGTACGGGGTGTACGACCACAGCCTCTGGAGCCACTCCCCTGACACAGTACGTATGTACCACTTGGTCCCCTGGACCACTATGTACCTAAGGCCATTAGAGCCTACTATAAACTGAACTCTAAAACCACCTGAAAGGGGGTTGGAAATTGGACTGTAGCAGAGGTTTGAGTGTGAATGAAAGACTGAATTCTCCATTACTGTTCTATCATTGTTCTTGAGTTATTGTTCAAGTTTTTACAGTTTTCCGATCAGTGATCTTGATTTGATAATTTTTCCAACTTAACTTCGTTGACGAGTTCTCACCGTCAACACAAGTCTATCACCTTTACAAACACATAGTGTAATGGTCTTGGCTATCCAGGGCATTACAACTTGGTATCAGAGTGTCCAAGGTCAAAGGGCTCCTGAAGACTGGCTGGACATGTACATTCACCGCGAAAGCCAAGCTCGACTCTGGGTTTGGTAAATTGTGTATATATGACTATGTGCTTAAATGATCTGAATGAGATATGATTGTTAATATCCGTTTAATTGATAAGAAGCATGAGATACTGATAGGGCTTGTCCCTTGACTATTTCATGATGAAATTGAGGCGTGCTTATCAAAACTGCTATGCATGTGAATGAATATTTGGATAAATGGCTATGAAATTGATTGCTTGTGAATGATTGGAGTTCCAGTGATCGATTATGAAAGGATTATTACCCTGTCATCATAGTCTGATTGCCGAGTCGTTGATTGCAGATTGACTTGGATAATTATGCGTCCAAGAAAATCTACACGACTAGCTGGCAGGTCTGGGACTAGAGATGATGACCAGGGCCAGACTTCTCCGCCAGTCACTGAGAACTGGTAGCAACTCATGGTAGACATGCAGGCTCGGCTACAGAGCCAAGATGAACAAATCTGAATTCTGCGGCAGCAGGCTCCATCAAGGAATGTTGCCCCCATTGTGCCACCTGGAGTGGTACTTGTTGTACAACTAGTTGAGATTGGGAACAAGTGTGAACCGTTTTATGAGCGGTTAGGGAAACAACAACCCTCGATCTTTAAGGGAGGACCTGATCTACTGAAGGCTGAACAATGGATGACTATGATCACTACCATTTTGGACTTTATGAGGGTAAAGGGACATGACAGAGTGGCCTGTGCCACATATATGCTGAGGGAGGATGCTCGAATCTGGTGGGAGGTGGCATCATAGACCAGAGATGTTACTGCTTTGACTTGGGAAGGATTCAAGGATCTATTCAGTCAGAAGTACTATAATGTTGCCATTAGGGCAGCGAAAGTAAATGAGTTCATGGGACTGGTTTAAGGCAATATGACAGTTACAGAATATGCCTTGAAGTTTGATAGACTTGCGAAATTTGCACTAGATATTGTGCCTACTGATGCAGCTAGGCAGGACATGTTTATTAGAGGGCTTAATGTTATGATAGCCCGGGATGTGAGAATTACAACAGTACCTGGATGGACAACTTATGCCCTGGCTGTAGAAAAGGCTCTTACAACTGAGGAAGTGAAGAATAATATATGGAGAGAGAGTGCAGCAAGGCGGGAGGGCCGCAGGGCGGTACCTCCATATTCTGGTTCTGGTAGGGGCGGAGGCCCCAGTGATCTGAAGAGGAAGACTCCTGATGCTTCGATCGCTCTTGGTCCTGATAGGAAAGGTCGGGGTACTCAGGGTGGTCTTCAGGGAGGTGGTGATACATGGAGGACTTATCCTGAGTGCACAAGGTGCAGACGATGCCATCCGGGCGAGTGTCGGGCTAAGGTCTATTATGTGTGTGGGGTGGTGGGACACCTCAAGAAAGATTGCCCAGCAGTGAAGAAAGGAGATGCGGGGAAGGTGGACAGCTTGACTCCAGCACGAGTGTTCACCCTGACGTAGGCGGAGGCCGAAGCTAGTCCCTCGGTAGTGACATGTCAGCTTTCTAGTGCTAGGTCTCCTTTTACTTTATTGATTGACTCTGGTGCTACACATTCGTTTGTTTCTAGTAAGGTGATTGATAGACTTTGTATACCTATTGAGTATTGTGTTTCAGGGTTTGGGACTATTTTGCCTACAGGGGAACTGGTAGTGTTTAGGAGGTGGATTAGAGCACTGGCAGTGATAGTTGATGGTAGGGAGTTATAAGTAGATTTGATTGAGTTGAGTATGGAAGACTTTGATATGATTCTAGGTATGGATTGGCTGGTTAGATATGGAGCTACCATTGATTGCAGGAAGAAGATGGTGACTTTTGAGCCAAAGGACGAGGATCCCTTTGTTTTTGTGGGAGTGGTGCATGGACCCCGCGTACCCAGGATATCGGCGTTGAGAGCCAGAGACTTGTTACAAGGTGGATGCATAGGCTTTCTGGCTAGTGTGGTGGATACCACCAGGGTTTCACCAGTAGGACCGGAGGAGACCAGATTGGTTTGCAAGTTCTTGGATGTGTTTCCTGAAGATTTCCCTGGATTTTCGCCATGTAGAGAGATTCAGTTCGACATTGAGTTGGCGCCGGGGACAGAGCCAGTATCGAGGGCACCATACATGATGGCACTAGCAGAACTGAAAGAATTGAAGATACAGTTGCAGGAACTTCTAGATTTGGGGTTTATCAGGCCTAGTTACTCGCCATGGGGTGCTCCAGTTCTATTTGTCAAGAAGAAGGATGGGACTCTGAGAATGTGCATAGACTACAGGGAATTGAACAAGTTGACTATCAAGAATAAGTACCCCCTACCAAGGATTGATGACTTGTTCGATCAGCTGTAGGGTAAGACGATGTTCTCAAAGATTGATCTTCAATCTGGTTATCACCAGCTGAGGATCAAAGATGAGGATATACCGAAGACGGCCTTCCGATCAAGGTATGGGCATTATGAGTTTCTGGTCATGTTGTTTGGTTTGACCAATGCCCCAGCAGCCTTTATGGATCTGATGAACAGGGTGTTCAAAGACTTTCTGGATCAATTCTTTATTGTCTTCATCGATGACATCCTAGTGTACTCCAGTTCAGAAGTAGAGCACGAGATTCATCTCCGACAGGTTCTTCAGAGGTTGAGGGAGCATCAATTGTATGCCAAGTTTAAGAAATGTGAATTTTGGTTACCAGAAGTGACATTCCTCAGACATATCGTAGGTGCAGATGAGATTAAGGTGGATCCATCTAAGGTGGAGGCAGTTAGGGATTGGCTGAGACCAAGGAATGCCTCGGAGGTGCGGAGTTTCCTTGGTCTAGCGGGTTATTATAGACGGTTTGTAGAGGGCTTCTCAAAGATAGCGACACCGATGACAAAATTGACACGGAAGAATTTAAAGTTTATTTGGTCGGACAAGTGTGAAGATAGTTTCCAAGAGTTGAAGCGATGACTTATTTCTGCGCCTATGTTGAGTCTTCCTTCGAGGGAAGGGAAGTTTGTAGTCTATTATGATGCATCAAGGTTGGGTTTAGGCTGTGTGTTGATGCAAAATGAGAAGGTCATAACTTATGCGTCACGACAGCTGAAGGAGTATGAGCAGCGGTACCCTACCCATGATTTGGAGTTAGCAGCGGTGGTATTTGTAGTAAAGATTTGGTGACATTATCTGTATGGGGAAAAGTGCGAGGTATATACTGACCACAAGAGTCTGAAGTATTTCTTCAGACAGAAGGACTTGAACTTGAGACAGAGGCATTGGCTAGAGTTGGTGAAAGATTATGATTGTGATATTCTTTACCATCCGGGGAAAGGCAATGTAGTGGTGGATGCATTGAGCCGGAGAGGCCAAGGTCAGTTGTACAGTTCCACCCAAATCTCGAGAGAGTTAGCTGATGAGATGGTCAGAGCAGGGATAGAATTGGTAGTGGGCCGGTTGGCTAATATTACTCTATAGTCGACCCTGTTAGAGCGGATTAAAGAGGGACAATTAGCAGATGCTCAGTTACAGGAGGTTAGAGAGAATGTCTTAGCGGGAGTAGCTAAGGACTATTCTATTTCTGAGGCTGGTGTGCTTTGGTATTAGGGATGAATTTGTGTTCCGGCTGATGAAGGGATCAGACTAGAGATACTGGATGAGTCCCATACGACACCGTACTCACTTCATCCGGGTACCAGGAAGATGTACTAAGATCTACGGATGTTATATTGGTGGCCCGGGATGAAGAAGGATGTGGTGGAGTACGTAGCCAGATGCTTAACCTGTCAGCAGGTGAATGCTGAGCATCAGCGACCAGCAGGGTTGCTTCAGCTTTGGGTATTCCCGAGTGGAAATGGGAGGATATCACGATAGATTTTGTGAGATGTTTACCCAGGACTGTTGGGCTTCATGACTCGGTGTGGGTGATAGTGGACAGATACACCAAGTCAGCCCATTTCCTTCCAGTGAAGTCGACATATACTCTGGATCAGTATGCTGAGTTGTATGTGAGAGAGATCGTACATCTCCATGGGGTTCCTAAGTCCATAGTGTCAGACCGGGATCCTATCTTTACTTCCAAGTTTTGGAGTGGTTTGTCGAAGGCTATGGGAACTCAGTTGAAGTTCAGCACACCTTTCATCCTCAGACTGATGGACAGTCTGAGAGGATGATTCAGGTGTTGGAAGATATGCTCAAAGCGTGTGTGATCGACTTTGAAGGGTCATGGAGTAAGTATCTCCCGTTGATTGAATTTTCGTATAACAATAGTTACTAATCAACGATTGGAGTGGCTCCCTATGAGATGTTATATGGGAGGAAGTGCAGATCACCCATTTATTGGGATGAGATGGGTGAGAGGAGGTATTTGGGGCCAAATATGGTTCAGAGGACAAGTGAAGCTGTAGAGAATATCCGAGCTAGGATGCTCGCCTCGTAGAGCAGACAGAAAAGCTACGCTGATCCCAAGCGTAGGGACGTGGAGTTCCAGGTTGGGGACCACGTGTTTCTTCGAGTTTCACCATTGCGAGGGGTAAGGAGGTTTGGTAAGAAGGGAAAGCTAAGCCCTAGGTTCATCGGACCTTTTGAGATCCTGGAAAGGATTGGTCAGGTGGCTTACAGGTTGGCCTTGCCACCATCATTGTCAGGAGTCCATTATGTATTCCATGTTTCTATGCTCTGGAAGTACGTCTCAGATGTGACTCATGTGTTGAGGTATGAAGACTTAGAGTTGCAAACATATTTGGCTTATGATGAGCAACCGGTTCAGATCTTGGATCGAAAAGATAGAGTATTACGGAATAAGACAATTCCTCTTGTTAAAGTATTGTGGAGGAATAGTAGGGTCGAGGTGGCGACCTGGGTGCTTGAGATAGCGATGTAGGATTAGTGTCTCGAGCTATTCAGGTAAATTTCGAGGACGAAATTCTTATTAGGAGGGGATAGTTGTAACGACCCAAATTTACTAATAAGGCTTAGGGGCCTTAATTAGTGTGCCGGGAGGGCATAATTTGAATATATGTGATTTAATGATTAAAAGTATGCTATATGACTATTTGAATATCTGAGATGCATGACTATGTGTATTAGTATGCATGTAGGCCCTGATTAGGTTAGAAAAGGCATAGTTGTAATTTTGGCCCGTTGAGGGCATAACTGTATATATATGTGACAAATTGTCGAGACCACATTGTTATGTCGATATATTTATGATCTGTGATTCGAGACGATCCTAGTGAGCGGGTTAGCGAAAAAGTCACGGCGGGGATTTATGGGAATTTAGAGAATTTATTGGAGTCTATTTTGACATTGAGGAATATAATTGGTGATTAGTTAAGTGTCTGAAAGTAAGCATAAAATATTAGAGACACTTGAGGAATTAGCGGGAATTGGGTGAAATGACCACAATGCCCCTAGGTGGATTAAAAGGCTTAGGAAACTATGGGAGGGTATTGTGGTCATTTGGCTTATAAAGGATAGGTATTATTCATGCTTTATGCCTTAATGGGAAGTGTAGAAAGGGCTGGAAATTCTGAAGGAAAGAAAAGAAAGGAAAAGAAGGGAATGAAAAAGGGAAAGAAAAACAGGGCAATTTCCAAGGTCGATTTGGGACTTCTTCATCATTTTCTTCTAAAGGTTTGAGGCTAAAATTCAAAGGAGCTTAAGGCTGTGATTGCATGCTTGAGGTCTTGATCAGGTTGGGGAGAGGTTGTTCACCAGTTGAGGTAAGACTTCGAGGTTTTCTTCAGTTTCTGGTTTTGATGTTGAACTACGATTTCTAAGCAGAATTTGATGGGAATTCTAGGGAATTAAAGCTAAGGGTTTGAGGAGGAGGAAGCCAAGGAAGTGTAGATGATATCCTAACATCTAATTCTCCAACTAAAGGTAAGAAACTTTGAATTTGGTCACTTGAAATCTTGAGATTTTAGTTGTTACGCTGAGTTTCTGAGTTTGAGGTCCAGCCATGGTGAATTTTGGGATTTGGAGTGCATGTGCTTAAGTTTTATGTGGTTGGGACATTTGGGATGAGCTAGACATGTTAGTAAGCTTGTTTTTAAGTTTGTTTGAAGTTTGGAAAAGTTTTGGTAAGGTTTGGCTCAGGGAAAATCAAAGGAAGAAAAGTGCAGAATTGCTGTTCTGGGACTAGCGCTAGCCTTTGGGCGCTGTAGCCCTAGGCCAAGTGCTTTGGGTAGTTTTGAGGCTCTGTTTGTAGCGCTATAGCACCCTCCAAAGAGTGCTGTAGCGCTACCCTGTTTCCAGAAAGGGGTTTTTGAGTTATTTTCATGGGTTTTTGCCCTGGGGTTCGGGGTTCTATTCCACCACCCTGTTTGGTGGAATTGGGGCTTCCCGAGGGCTCAGGATTGGTCCCGAGGTTAGGTTTTGGACATGAGGTTTGGTTATGATTCTGATCAATGGTTGTGACTAGGTGTGCGCTAGGGCTCAAGCGGGATCGTGCTCAAGGATTAGAGTGAACGAAGCTAGCGAATCTAAAGGTAAGAATACTGCACCCGGTTATGTGTTTGTGATGGGACTAAGTGCTCTCGATATCTGTATAATGTCATAGATGGTATTATTCCTTGGGACATGTGATAAACGGCCTAAGGGTTCCATATACAATATTTGCGCATAGGGCGCGGCTTGGCCACTGGTAGCCGAGGACAGCTTAATATTCACTGAGCTCGGTTTAAGCGGGCCGGAGTCAGTGGGATAAACAGAGGGAGAGGCCTAAGGTTGCTAACCCTAGTTATCATCTGTAAATTGTTTTTTGATATAAAATGATATGTTTGGTATGCTGATTACTTTGTTATTGTGGATGCTTGGACTGTCGAGAACATGTTTATGTGACATGAGATATTGGATTGTTTGTTGATTGTTTAGGCTCTGTTATTGTGTTTTCTTGCTGGCCCTTGGCTCACGGGTGCTACGTGGTGCAGGTAAAGGCAAAGGAAAGTTGGACCAATCCTGAGATGGAGAGCTGCAGGGCTGAATGTACATAGTCAACTGTTCGGCCGCCATGGCTGAGGAGTGGATCAGGACAAGGAATGCCTAACAGCCTGTTTTGCCTTAGAATAGCTAATTACTGTATTTAAATCTTCAATCTTTGTAAATGGTTCTAAACTTATTATTTTTGGGATCCCGTGTAAACAGAAAATGTTATTTATAGGAAATGCAGCTTTTGAGACCAAGATGTTTTAACCCTAGTTCCACTATAGTTTCAGTAACACTTTTTTAATTAAATGACTTGATTAACAAGTCTAGCACCTTTACAAACACATAGTGTAACGGTCTTGGCTATCCAGGGCGTTACAGTTATACTGTTGAGAGCCATATTAATCATGATTTTTGCATATTGTTGTTTCACGACCTAGTCTTCGGGTCATCTTAGGTAGGTTAGGTGTTCACCCACCTGTAGGTGTAAAGACCTAGTATTTGTATACAGTATGTGAGCTAAGACACCTCTTATGGTGGTTATCAGGCACGACTACCCGGTTTAGGATGCTTTTTCATTGATTGGTATCAGAAATTGTGGATCTAGTGGACAGTGTGATGTGAATGTGTAGTTTGTCTTTTGTGATTATTTGTGGTCTCTCTGTTTGTATTTACACATGAAGATATGTTTTGTGTTAAAAAGCTAATCATGCAGGGATTTTTATTAAAACTATGGGTCCTTTTGTGATTAGTTGTTTTCCTACTGGATTTTATGAGCATATCCCTTATTTCTCCATTCCACAAAATACTCAAATGAAACTAGTGGATATCAAGATGGATGAGAAATGTGTATGACTTTGGTATTATCCTTGATTCTATTAAGGTATATGAATTGAAATTGAGCTATATTATTTAGTTTTGAGGAATTACAAATGCTAAGTGTATATTTTTTATTTGTGACTTATTAAATTTGACTATTTGGTGATCACATAACTGTGGGAATATTACTTTTAAACGTATATATGATGAGAGTGATCCCAATTGTATTACTATTATTTTCAATATAATTATAGGAGTTATTCCATTATTTTTGGACTTATGATTACTATAGTTTATAGTATAAACTAAAGGATCGTTTATAAACATTATTTTCAAACAAGGGTCAATGTTTGACTGTTGACCTCCCATGTTATGGATATTACACATCTATAACTACCTAGGGCTCGGGTCGTGACAGAAAAATGGTATCAGAGCATCGAGTTTAAATACCTCGAAGTGTGTCACCAAATATCTTAAATTTAGTTTAAAATAAAATATTTTCATGTAAGAAAAAAATTATGTCAATAGAAAGCATCTATTCCTCACTAAAGTATTAGCTATAGAATGATGAATTAAGGTAATGTACTAGCAATACCATTATCTTCAAGCATTTTGGCAACTTTGGATGTCATATATTCATTAAGGATAGGACCCTAGTGGCTTGTAGATGCCTATTGACAATTATGAAAATCGTAAGTCTTTGAATGCATGTTGGATATTGTTTACCCAAAAAATATTTACCTAATGACGTGGCAGAATTAACAAGCACATAGGATACACATGACCATTTAAGTGAGTACGATCTGTTCAACCATCGACCAGAAGAGAGTTCACTCAGAAAACGACATATTTCATGGGCGACCACTCTGGTTGTAGTATTTCAGATATGTAATTTCACATTTATGTAATAATTGTGATTTCCATTGTTATTTAGATACGCCTATATTAAATGTAATTAAGGCCCATCGGCCCATGTAGAACTCCTTGAGCCTATAAATAAGAATCAAAGGGCTTAAGAGAGGGGACTTTTTGAACTTTGGAATTTTGAGAGAGAATTATAGTGTTTTTATCCACAAAAATTGTATTCAACCCCAGGCTTGTGAAACTCGTGAACCCTAGTTCATTGATCACAGTGTTTGGGATTCTACATCAATAAGAACACTATGTGGATGTAGGTTATTACCATTTTCTGGGGCCGAACCACTATAAATCTTTGGTGTCGTTTATCTTTTTGTCTTGATTTCATCTCATTTTTATCGTTTTACTTGACTCCGTGTCGTTGACCAAATCGAGTGTCAAAATTTTGGTGCTTTCATTGAGAGCTAAACTCAAGACCTCCAAGAAGATCAAATTGCGAAAATAGCTAGAAAGACCGGACAAACCCCTGGTAATGCACCGACCCAGCCTCCTCTGCAAAATGTGGCTGAAGATGAGCCACAAGTGGATTTGGAGAAGGAAATGGATTTTGAGACCTTGAGGATGACTCTGATTGTGTTGCAAGAGGAGTTAGCCAATCAAAGGGCTAATCAAGAAAATGTGGCTGAAACGATGGCGTTGCAGCAGAGAGATATTGATAGGCAACGCCAAGTATTGAATGAATGGCAGGCCGACATGGACCGCCGGCAGAGGGATGCCACTGCCGCTCTGGAGGTAGCCATTCAGTTGGCCCAAGGACAGCCTGCACTAGCTTGCCGAACGGATCATCCACCTAATACGCCACCGCAACAAGGTTCACATTCAGATCATCCTCAACATCACGGCACTCTGCCTGAACCGGCAAACCCTCAGAGACCAGAACAACTCTCTTCTATTCAAGAGGATAGGATGTTTTAGGATCCTGAGCAGCAACCACCCTCTCATGCTGGTCAAGATAATCCCCAGCAGAAAAGGCAGAATAAGGCAGGGTAGTCTCCCCAAAGTCCTAGATGCCAAACTGCTGAGAAGCCAAACCCACCGAGCTGGGGACAACGTCCTTCTGCGAGCAGAAGGTAGGTTGATTCAAGCTCTACGGTTAGGGGTCTCCCATGACATAATAATGCCCAAGGACCTACCGACCAACGCAGGCCTCCACCTGTAGGTCGAGACATGCCAGCAAGAGGAGGAGGAAACAATGCGAACAACAAGTCACACCGTAGTCGGTCACACTTTAGGGATGGCCATGACTATAGTGAGGCGGATTCTAGCAGAGGAAACGCTGTTCGGCGACAAGGAGAGAGAGGTGGAGAATAGAACCCTCCACCAAGAGAGAACCAGCCAACGAGCCAGAATGTTGGGGGGCAGCCTAGACAGCCCAACATTTTTGATCGACTGGGCACTAGTGAACAAAGGCATAGGGATGAGGATTTGAGGGATGTTCTTAATGACAGAAGAGAGAGACACGATGAGTATGCATCTCCAGAACCAGTCACTCCAATAGTACCAGACGTTGTGCAGGCCCAACTCGATGCTTTGAACCAGACCGTCCAACAATTAGTAGGGAGCCGGACATCCCACATTGAATATGACCAGAGAAGAGGCACTTCATTTGTGCAAAGAATAGCAATGGCTGAGACCCCAAGCAAATTTAAGATGCCGGTCTTGCCCAACTTCACTGGATTAGAAGACCCCGTATCTCACGTGAATAAATTCAAGATACAAATGGATATCCAAAAGGTGTCAGAAGACGCTTGGTGCAGAATCTTTCCAACAACCTTGTCCAATATTGCACATAAGTGGTTTTTCAAATTACCTCTGACTAGCATAGTGTCTTGGGAAATGTTCATGAAGGAGTTTTACAGACAGTTTTATGCTGGTCGAGTACATCCGACCGAGGCCAACCAGTTGGTCGAGATACGCCAGAAGGAGGGAGAAACCTTGAAGGGGTATGTCCAACATTTTATGCGAGCCATTGTTGGGGCTAAGATAGTTGGTGATTAAGGAAAGATGATGGCTCTTACTGCTGGAGTACGGCTCCATTCATCCCTCTGGAAAAGTTTGAGGAAGAATGGGGTAAAGAGCACCCAAGAATTTCTGGACCGAGCAGACAGATACATCAAGCTTGAGGAGGCCATTGCCAATTAAGGGAAGTCGCCCGCAGACGACCAGGATCCCAAAGAAGATCCCATCAAAGCCGCAAATCGGTCTAAGAAACCCAATGGCAACAACAAAAATAATGGGAAAAATGGAGGTAAAAGGGCGAACCACAAACCATCAACATCTGAAAACAAGCGCCCTAAAAGTAATAGATATGAACCGAGGTTCACCAATTATACGACCTTAGTCGATAGCAGAGCATAAGTGAATCAGGCCACTCACACAACTGTTCCCTTTAGGCGACTAGCCCCAATTAGGAAAGATATCTCCAAGAGAGATACAACCAAGTTTTGTCATTTTCATAATGACTATGGTAATGACACCAACGAGTGTAACCAGCTCAAGGATGAGATTGAGTTCCTTTTACCCGAGGAGGTATGTGCGAGCGGCTGGAGGTTCTCAGCAAGAGGCTCAAGGAGGCAACGAGCAGGCACCTGTATGCCAATGCTCACCCCCTTTGCAGCCAGCTCCAGTTGTTGTACATTGTTGACCATCTGCGGTGGCCCACACCTAGCGGGTGATAGTGGGAAGGTGAGGGAAAGGTATGCCCGAACCTTACGTCATGACCAGTACATTGAAATGCTGAACGTAGAGGAGCGAACTCCCAAAAAAGCTCGAACAGAAGAAGAACCGATAACTTTCTCTTAGCTTGATGCTCAACATGTCCGATTTCCCCATTCGGATCCTTTGGTCGTAGATGTCTAGATCGCTAATATGATGGTTAAACGAGTATTGGTGGATACCATTAGCTCAGTCAACATTCTGTACAAATCTTCGGTGGAGAGAATGAAGTTATCAATGCAAGATTTGGAGCCATGCAACCAAACCATTGATGGTTTTTCTGGCGAAGGGCTCGCACCAACTGGGTCGATTAGGCTTCCAGTCATAGCAGGAAATGCACTTGCGAACAGGACATTACTCACTACTTTTATAGTAGTTGATTGTCCTTCTGCGTACAATGCTGTGATCGGAAGGCCTATTTTAGTCGACCTACGAGCCTTGACCTCGGTCTGGCACTTGGCCATGAAGTTTCCAACCGACGTAGGAGTGGGATGCGTGTTGGGAAACCAGCGTGAAGCATGGGAATGTTATAATTCCTCGATTACCAAGGCAAAAAGAGACGGATCGGGGGAAAGAGTTGATAAAAGGTTGTTATTGGTGAATGAAGTACAAACCCAATCATGTGAGCAGGTCACCAAATAGGGTGTTGCCCAGAGTGAGGATAGAGACTTAGATCCAAGCTTTGGGAATTTTGAATAAATATAGGACTCGTGGAGGATCTCGAGGAGGTCCAACTTGAAGAGGCAGATCCGACCAGGGTTGTGAAAGTCGGTAAAAACTTAGAGACAACAATGAAGAAGAAACTGGTGGAATTTTTGAAAGAGAACTAGGAGGTGTTTGCCTGGTCGCATAAAGATATGGTTGGTGTTGACTCTAAAATTGGTCAACGACACGGAGTTAGATAAACGATATAAAATGGGATGAAAACAAGAAGAAATTCAAATGGAAAAGTAAATGACACAAACGATTTATAGTGGTTCGGCCCCGATTGGATGGTAATGACCCACGTCCACTTAGTGTTCTTATTGATGTTGAATTCTAACACTGTGATTAATGAACTAGGGTTCACGAGTTTCACAAGCCTTAGGAAGATTACAACTTTGGTGAATAATCACACTATATTCTTCTCTTAGAATACAAAGATCAAAAGTTCAAAAGTTCCTTCCTTGAGCCCTTTGATTCTTATTTATAGGCTTAATAAGATTACATGGGTCGATGGGCCTCAATTATCATTAAGATTCACGTATCTAGTTAATAAAGGAAATTACAATCCATGCAAATATTATAAGATTGCACATCTAAAAGGAAGTAAATGAAAGTATGCGATCAGACTGGTCGAACCTAGGCGTGATGCTTGATAAATCAATGACTTTCTGGTCGATGGTCGAATAGGATTCTTTCACTTAAAATCGTCTCGTGCCCGCTACGTGTAGGTCAATCTTTCCATGTCACTAGGAGTCATTTTTGGGTAAACATTTGCCCCCCAAGTTTATTTTACTACGACCAGCATAAAGTATACTTAGACAACCGACCTTTCGATGCCTTGTCAAATCTGTCAGAGCCATCCATGCCTTCTCGAAAAGGGCAACCAATCATACCATTGCGGTATCCCAAAAAGTGGTTTGACGGCTATCACGTTTTCCCATACCTCAAAAAATAACCTCTCATCATTACCTTGGTAACTGTACCACGACCAATATAAATAACCTCTCAAAATTATTTTTTACCTTTTACTTTTCACTTTCTCCTCAAGAACACTGAAGAACAAAGCGTAAAAACCCTAGAAATTCTGACGATCTTGACTACTCACAGAATTTTTTCCCAACCACTTAGCGTTTCAGAAATTTGCTCCAATCTTTATCCAACTAAGTTTATCGACCTTTTCAGTCGTTGAGATGCCATGAAATATCTGTTTTATTCCTATTTCAGACTTTGAGTTTTTGAATGATCTTGGAAAAATGATTTGGGGTAAATGGGTACGTAGGTTTGAGCATGATAGGATAAGGAAATAACACTACATGAGGCTTAGGAATCAGTTTGGGCGTGAGGATAATCAATTTAGGGCGCAAATTCGAAGTAAAAATTCGATTTTAAGCATATAGAAAACACTGGGTTTTTCCCGCCCCAACTTAGAGTCGAAAAGTTTTTTCAGAAAAACTTTTCACTTTTGCTTTTTAATCCATTTTCCAAACTGTTCGCATACAATTTTATTATTTATGTTAGAATGTTACTGGTCGTATAAAAGCATAACTTTTATACCCGAACAACATTATTCCAACTTTACCACCTTCTTGGTCTTTTGGCTATAGATTCTCATCTCCCCTTCTCTGATCACAGATTTTCATGCACGACCCGTGGGGTGGTGAGAGGCCGATCGACGACGATTTGCTCGCCCAGCTACTCGAAGATCAGGAACAGCCGTCGTTACTAATCTCATAAATTCCTTTTTCTCATAACCCTTCTAATAGACCTTCAACCAGTCCATCGAACATGGGTCGAGTAAAATCCAATGCTCAAAAGAAAAGGAAAAAAACCTCTCTTCTTTCCAAACAACCTGCTCCTCGAGCTGAAAATCCTTCAACCAGCCCTTCACCCGAAAGCATATCCCAGCTAGAAATCAAAATAAAAGCCCAACTTTAGGATGTCCTTTGACCAGAAGTCGAATGGTACGTTGCACCTCGTAGCAATATTACAGTTAGGATGGTAACGAATTACCTCTAGAAGTACAAACTTCTTGGGGTAACCCTAATCAAACCCTCCATCGACCAGCGGGCAAACTTTCCTGGGTGCGCCTTTAGCGCCTGGTTGAGATATCATATTGAGGCAGGGGCAACCTTGCCTCTTCATCCATTTTTTCAGGGGGTGGCCAACTATTTCGAGGTCGCTCCCTTTCAAATAACACCAAAGAGTGCTTTCTGCTCTCTATATCTTATAAAATCATAAGAAATGGCCTGTCCCAACGCGAAATCAACTATCTGTTTGATCTCAAGTCCAACCCCAATCACAATAACATGGGGTTCTTCAATTTTTTGCACCAGGAATCTGCTCACACCTTCCTGAGTGAGATCACCCACAAGTCCAACATGGGAAAGTACTTCCAAGAGAACTTCTTAACAACAGACCTGATCACCAACAATCTGGCCTTCACAGAAGGAGGTAAATCATCTATTCCCTAGTCGTTCAATTTCCTTTAGCTTTTCTACACATCCCTTAAAACTTGTATGCCATTCAGGTCCATGGCACTAACTAGCTCCTACTCCAGAGATGGAGATACGAACAACATCTTTGGCCAGCATGACCAACATAGAAAAAAGAGTCAAAGATCTGGTCATAGAGGCCAATCTAAGGCTGGTCGGCCTTTATGTGAGGGAATCAATAGTGGGGAGTGCCACTGGTGGAGAAGTCCCCGAGCAACACCAAGATGTGTCACAACCCCCGAGGAGGAGGGCAACATGAGTGACCATCAGGGAACCCTCCAGCGCCCTGCGAACAGCCGCTGCTCCGACTCCTTCAAGAAAGGAAAAAAAGAAGGTTTCTGAACATCCCGAGCCTATTCTTGAGTTTTCAGATGAGAAAGGTATTGACTTCTCACACTTAGACAACTTGCCACTCCCCTATCATTTATTTGATGGGGACCGCAACTTTAAATACATGCCTAATTTAAATTCAGACTTCTTTAAGCCAGAGAGTGAGTGTAGCAATAGCACAGTAAATAATGTAGCGACTAGTAGTTGTAGTTTGGGTATTTTACATATAATTTATTTTCTTTGATTTCTTTCATTTAGCCAACACTTATAATTATATTGCCTGATTGTTTGTATGTTTCCTTCCTTCTAGATATGTCTGCCGAGAGAGTTTTCCACCTGTACACCAATCCTACCACCGCCACTCCTTTGAGTAGGAAAAAATCGAACAGGTGCTAACCAGGAGAAGGCTGGAGTGACCCATATGCAAAGAGGGCTCTAACGGAAGACCCTCCTGCACCAATTCCTACCAAAGAGACAACTCCCCCTCCAAGGCCTACCGACCAGACTCCTCCAGCAACCACCGACCAGAACCCTCCAGCTTCTGCCAACCCAAGTCCTGCTACCCAACCAGATAAAACTCTGGTCAAAGCGATCTTGAACTCCGCTTGCACTTCGGCCAGTCTTAGGCTGAAGAAACTATCCAGACACCGGCGTAGTTTGGAATCCTTCAGCAATGCTCCTACCATGCCGGTCGACCAGCTCCTCAGCTGCGGGCTGAACAAACTACTCACTGTAAGTTGCTGCTTCCATTATGGTTTGATTGTTCATCTATCCAATAGATACTAACAGCCTTTTTATGTTTATTTTCTGATCGCAGGGGATTCTGACCGTGAGCACCAGTTGGCGCCGCTCAGGGGAGGTGGTCGCCAAGTAGGCTGAAGAGATCAAGGCAGTTGAGGAGAGGCTGGTTGAGCAACACAATGTGGTTGAGGCCAAGCATGCTGAAGAGTTGCGAGCAGCTGAGGCTAAGATCTCCAATCTTGAGGAGGAATTGAAGAAGAAGGAGGACTCTATTGCCAAAATTACTGCCTCCAAAGATAAGTACAAGGAAGCCTCATTGATAAACTACTGAGAAGCCCACAAATTTCAATCAGAGTTGGAGATCAGCAGCAAGGAGGTTGCTGAACTTGAGGAGGCCAACACGCGCAACCTGGAGAAGTACGAGGAGTAGCGATCCAATGCTTCTACATGTTCTGGAAAAGCAATCCCAAGGCCAACTTTACTTATCTACTTGACCCAATAAGGGAGGATGTGTTGGCGAGGTGTACTGCCCGCCTGGAAAAGGAAGAGAAGGCTCAAGGATCCCCCGAGATATCCCTAGCAACAGTCATTGAGGGTGTCAACAAAGAAGCTGGGGCTACAGTCGACCAGCAACCTCAAGAGCCTCAGTAGAATCCTCTGGCTGCTTCATAATTTTATCTGCATTTCTTTTAATTTTAACTTGTAGTTTAAGACACATGAACTATGGTTTGTGATGTCAATACGATTTATATTTTTATTGCTGCACGGGCAGCTTTTCTTTTTAACAGACAACTACATCCGAGCAGTAACTGCTCGTGGTGTAAAGGATTTCTCTTTTGATATTATAACATTTTTATTATAACATCTGTTCGCATGACCGAACTTAGCATAGCACTTTGGTTTGATTTAACAAAATTTAAACAAAATTTTGAAAAATACTCTAAGTACTGTATGGCATACTTTCACTTATTTTTCTCGTGTGTTTACATACCTATTGATATGCTTTGCTTACTAGATACCTTATATGCCCCCCCAAGTGATTGATGAGCTTTAGGTCCTCGGTCACTTGCCTTGGCCAAGACCTGTTAGAACATCACTACTCGTAATAGAGATTTAAAATGATTACATAGCAAAACAACACACGTAATGAGCAAATACTTGTAATAAATACAATGATTTGCAAGATTGACTCGTTGCGCACAGTCCCTTTTATTTCTTGTAATAGATGGACAATCGTGTCTGTGCGAGTGATAAAAAATATGATCTTACACTCATAAGCAATCAGTCACAAGATTGACTAACACTCGTTCATAAATTTGTAAAAAGTAAAATTAATACAAGCCAATTCTTTAAGAAGAATTGTTTATTGATAGTACTTGCACAGGCGTTCTCCATTCCAATAGCGAGGAATGAGATCTCCATTTAATCAAGCAAGTTTATAGGTTCCTGGATGGAGGACTTCTTTGATTTGGTATGGTTCTTTCCAGTTAGGTCCAAGTACTCCGGCAGCTTGATCGCGAGTGCTAAGGAAAACTCTTCTAAGTACCAGATCTCCCACATTAAATTTTCTTTCACGTACTTTAGAGTTGAAATACCGAGCAACCTTTTGTTGGTAAGCTGCTACTCGAAGTTGGGCTTGCTCGTGCCTTTCATCGACCAAATCCAAAGATTCCATCAATAACTGGCTATTAGTGTCTTGATCGTATGCCATCCGTCGATGTGATGGCGGATCTAATTCAACAGGAAACATAGCCTCATATCCATAAGCCAAGGAAAATGGAGTATGACCTGTTGCTATTCAATGCAACGTTCTATACGACTAGAGGACTTCAGGCAACTGCTCTAGCCATGCCCCTTTTGTTTCTTCGAGCCTTTTCTTTAGAGTATCCTTTAGTGTCTTGTTGACAGTCTCGACTAGTCCTTTTGCTTGCGGATGAGCTACTGAAGAAAAGCTTTTGATAATTCCATGTCGTTCGCAAAAATCCATGAATAGGTCACTATCAAATTGCGTGCCATTGTCTGAGACAATTTTTCTTGGGAATCCATAGCAACACACTATGTTCTTAACCACAAAATCCAGCAATTTCTTGGGCGTTATGATTGCAAGTGGCTCAGCTTCAGCCTACTTTGTGAAGTAATCAACAGCCACCACGGCGTATTTGACGCCGCCCTTTCCTGTGGGCAAAGACCCGATTAAGTCTATTCCCCATACTACGAATGGCCACAGACTTTGCATCTGCTTATGCTCATTAGGGGCCGCTCGCAGAATCTTGGAGAATCTCTGGCACTTGTCGCATTTTCGAACAAAGTCCAATGAGTCTTCATTCATTGTTGGCCAGAAGTACCCTTGCCTTAGGATCTTTTTCGATAAATGCTGTCCCCCAGCATGATCTCCGCAGAAACCTTCATGGACTTCTCGTATTAATTCTGTGGCCTTTTCCTTTGAGACACACCTTAGGAGTGGCATTGAGTACCCTTTTCAGTATAGAATTCTATTGACCAGGATAAACCAAGTAGTCTGCCTCTGGAAGGTCCTTGCTTTGTTTCTGTCCATCGGCAACACTCCATGCGCCAGGTACTCAATGAAAGTTTCCATCCATGTATCTACTGCCTGAATTACCAGAGAGATTTCTTCTGCTCTGATGCTTGGTGCAGACAGCCATTCAACAGGCACTATATTCAGTGTGTCGGCATCCTTTGCACTTGCTAATTTGGCCAAGGCATCAGCGTTTGAGTTCTGGTCAAGAGGTACTTGCTAGAGAGTATATCTTTCAAACTTTGCCAACAAATCATTTACTTTGTTCAAGTAAGCAACCATCTTCAGACCCTTGGCTTGATATTCTCCAGTAATTTAATTAATCACCAACTGGGAGTTGCTATAGATTTCAAGTGACTTTATATTCATGTCCCTGGCTAATCGTAAACCTGAGAGCAACGCTTCATACTCGACTTTGTTATTAGATGTTGTGAAGTCGAATCTGATTGCGGAGTGGAATCGATGTCCTTCGGGCTTTACCCAAATCACTCCGGCTCCAGCGTTATGTTCGTTAGAAGAACCGTCTATAAACAACTTCTAAGAGAGAGTTTGGTTTTGAGGCTCGAGCTCCTCTGTCTGTTCATCATCTGGAAGTCCAGTGAGCTCTGTGACAAAGTCGGCCAGAGCTTGCCCCTTTACTGATACTCGTGGTAAGTAAGAAATTTCAAACTGCCCAAGTTTGACTGCCCATTTTAATTATCGACCAGTGACTTCTGGCTTCTGCAGAACTTGCAGTAGGGGCTGGTTGGTTAGTACTATGATGGGGTGAGCTTGATAGTATGGCTGCAGTTTTTTGGAGGCTAAGATTAAGTAGTAGGCTAATTTTTCAATGGACGGATACCTCAACTCTACTCCTATTAGCATTTTGCTTACATAATATACGTCTTTTTACACATTTTCCTCCTCTCTTACCAAGACAGCACTAGCAACATATTCTGTGCCCGCCAAATAGATGAACAAAGTTTCTTTTTCAACCGACTTTGATAGGATCGGTGGCTGTGACATATAAGACTTCAGAGCCTGGAAAGCCTGCTCGCACTCCTCCATCCACTCGAATTTTTTATTGCCCCTAAGTAGATTAAACAATAGGATGCATTTGTCTGTCGATTTGGAGATAAATACACTTAGAGCGAAGATTCTCCCGATTAAACTTTAAACATCTTTTATCTGTATTTGTGATTTCATATCAACCAGGGCCTTGATTTTTTCGGGATTAGCTTTAATTCCTCGTGAGTTCACTATAAATCCCAAAAATATCCCTGATCCAACTCCGCAGAAACACTTGAGGGGATTTAGCTTTATCTGATATTTGTTCAAGACGTTGAAGCACTATTGCAGGTCCCCTATGTGTTCTTTTGCCTTTTTTGACTTAACCAGCATGTCATCAACATATACTTCCATGTTTGTACCGATCAGCTCTTTAAACATGTGATTGACTAGTCACTGGTAAGTCGCACCAGTGTTTCTCAAACCGAAGGGCATTACATTGTAACAGTAAAGCCCTGTATCAGTCCGAAAGCTAGTGTGATCCTCATCAGGTGGGTGCATACTGATCTGATTGTACCCAGAGTAGGCATCCATGAATGATAGGATCTCATGCCCAGAAGTGGCATTGACCAGCTGGTCGATCCTATGGAGCGGGGAACAATCTTTTGGGCAGGCTTTATTAAGGTCTGTGAAATCAACGCCTGTTCTCCATTTTCCATTTGGCTTGGGGACTAGTACGAGATTAGAGACCCATGATGGATAAATCGCTACCCTGATGAATCCATTCTCCTTTAGCTTCTCGACTTCTTCCTTTAGAGCCTTCGATCTGTCTTTGTCGAGTAGCCTTCTTTTTTGTTGCACTGGTGGAAAGCTTTTATCTAGGTTCAGGACATGGATGATAACTGCTGGGTCAATCCTAACCATATCTTTATACGACCAGGCAAAGACTTCTTGGTTTTTCTTCAAAAATTCCACCAGCTTTTGATTTATTGTTGTCTCTAAGTTTTTATCGACTTTCACAACCCTGGTCAGATCTGTCTCATCGAGTTGGACCTCTTCAAGGTACTCGATTGGTCCTACTTCTTCATCAAAATCCCACAAAGCGAGGATCTAAATCCCCATCCTCACTTTGGGCAACACCGTATTTGGTGACGTGCTCACCTGATCGGGCTTGTGTTTCATCGGCCAGCTACAACTTTTTCCCAGCGACTTCCCTTGATCCACCTCTCTTTGCCTTAGTAATCAAGGAATTATAGCATTCCCTTGCTTCTCGTTGTTTCCCAACATGCATCCTACCCCTGCGTCAGTTGGGAATTTCATGGCGAGGTGCCAAACCGAGGTTACAGCTAGTAGGTCGACTAGAATAGGTCTTCCAATTACAAAATTGTATGCGGAAGGACAATCAAATACTATAAAAGTAGTGAGTAATGTCCTGTTCACAAGCGCAGTTCCTGCTGTGACCTGAAGCCTGATTAACCCTGTTGGTGCGAGCCCTTCACCAGAAAAACCATAAATGGTTTGGTTGCATGGCTCTAGGTCCTTCACGAATAACTTCATTCTCTCTAGTGAAGACTTGTACAAGATATTTACTGAGCTCCCTGTGTCCACTAACACCCTCTTAACCATCATGTTGGCTATCTGGACGTCCATGACCAGAGGGTTTGAATGAGGGAAACGGACATGCTCTGCGTCAAGCTCAGAGAAAGTTATTAATTCTTCCTCTGTTCGAGCTTTTTTGGGCACTCGCTCCTCTACATTGAGCATCTCGATATCATGGTCGTGGTGTAAGGTTCAAGAGTATCGCTCCCTTGCCTTCCCACTATCTCCTACGAGGTGTGGGCCGCCACAGATGGTTAGCAACGTACCTGCCATAGGAGCCGGCTGTAAAGGTGGCGAGCGTTGGCATATAGGCGCCTGCTCGTTGCCTCCTTGAGCTTCTCGCTAAGAACCTCCCATGGCTCATACGTATCTCCTCAGGTGTCCTTGTCTGATAAGGAACTCAATCTCATCTTTCAGCTGGTTACACTCATTAGTGTCATGACCATAGTCGTTGTGAAAACGACAAAATTTCGTTGTATCCCTCTTGGAGATATCTTTCCTTATTGGCGCTGGTCACTTGTAAGGGACACTGGAGCTGGTTGCCTGATAAACCTCTACTCTGCTCTCGACAAGGGTCGTGTAATTGGTGAATCTTGGCTCATACCTGTTGCCTTTAGGGTGCTTATTTTTGGACGTCGACGACTCATTGTTTGCCCTTTTTCCACCATTTTTATCATCCTCGTTGCCTTTGTCGTTGCCATTGGGTTTATCTGATCCATTGGCGACTTTAGTGGGATCTCCTTTTGGTCCCTTGTCTTTCACAGGCGACTTCCCCTCGTTGGCAATCGCATCCTCAAGCTTAATGTATCGATCTGCTCGATCAAGAAACACCTGGCACTTTTCACCCCATTCTTTCTTAAGTTGTTCCAGAGGGGAGAATGGCGCCTTACTCTAGCTGTAAGGGCCATCATTTTCCCTTCATCTCCAACTATTTTAGCCCCTCCAGCTGCTCGCATGAAACGCTAGACATATTCCTTTAAGGATTCTCTCTTCTTCTGACGTATCTCGACCAGCTGGTTGGCTTCAGTCGAGTGAACACAACAAGCATAGAATTGCCTGTAAAATTCCTTCACGGACATTTCCCATGATACTATGCTAGCAGGAGGGAATTTAAAAAACCACTCCTGAGCAATGTCAGATAGGGTGGCTGGAAAGATCCTACATCGAGCATCATCTGACACCTTTTGGATGTCCATTTGTATCTCGAGCTTATTCACGTGAGATACTTGATCCCCATATCCATCAAAATTGGGTAGTACTGGCATATTGAATTTGTTGGGGGTTTCCACCACAACTATTCTTTGTATGAATGGAGTGCCTCTTCTCCGATCATACTCAATGTGGGATGTCCGGCTCCCTACCAACTGCTGGACAGCCTGGTTTACTGCATCAATCTGGGCCTGTACGGCGTATGGGATCACTAGGGCGACTGGTGCCGAAGGAGCATACTCATCGTGTCTTTCACGCCTGTTGTTGAGCACGTCCCTTAGGTCATCTTCTCTGCATCTTTGCTTGCTAGCGCCCAGCCTATGAAAGACATTAGGCTGCCTAGGTTACCCCCCAGCGTTCTGGCTCGCAGACCTATTTTCTCTTGGTGGGGGATTCCTTTCTCCACCCCTTTCTTCTTGCCCTCGACCAACATTCCTTCTGCTAGAGTCAGCTTCATTATAGTCATGGTCATCTCTGAAATGCGACCGAATATGGCGCGACCCGCTGGTCGTACTCTTTCCCACTCTAGCTGGCACCTCCATAGCGTTAGGGGGAGGCATGCGTTGGTTGGTGGGTCCCCGGGCATTATTATGCCATGGGGATCCCCTGAACGCAGAGCCTAACTCGGCGTGCCTTCTATTAGCAGAAGGATGTTGCCCCCTGCTCGGTGGATTTGGCTCATCATCCATTGGGCATCTAGGGCTTCGGGGAGGCTGCTCGACCCTATTCTGCCTTTGACATTGGGGATTATCTCGACCAGCACGAGAAGGTGGCTGCTGCTTAGGATCTTGAATTGGGATATTATGTTGAGCAGCAGGTGGTTGCTCCGGCCTTTGAGGGTTCACTAGCTGAAGCGGAGGACTCGGGTTTGGGGCCCGTTGTGGTGGTGCACTTGGTGGCTGATCTGGTTGAGAATTCAGCGTAGCTTGCCCCCAGGCCAACTGAATGGCTACTTCTAGGGTGGCAGTGGCATCTCTCTGCCGGCGGTCCATGTCTGCCTGCCACTCATTCAGTTCTTGGCGCTGACGTTCGATTTCCCTCTGTTGCAATGCAAACGTCGCAGCCGCATTCTCTTGATTGGCCCTCAGATTGGGAAACTCCTCTTGCAACACACTCAGTGTTGTCCTCAGGGTTTCAAAATCCATTTCTTCCTCTTCAAAATCCAATTGTGGCTCATCTTTAGGCACATTTGGGGGAGGAGGCTGGGTGGATGGAGCGCCAGAAGTCTGCCCCGTCTTCTTGGATGTCTTAGCAATTTTATCTTCTTGAAGTCTAGAATTAGTCTCTCAACGAAAGCACCAAAATGTTGACCCTCAAGTTGTTCAATGACACGGAGTCAGATAAACGATATAAAATGGGATGAAAACAAGAAGAAATTCAAATGGAAAAGTAAACGACACAAACGATTTGTAGTGGTTCGACCCCAATTGGATGGTATTGACCTACATCCACTTAGTGTTCTTATTGATGTTGAATTCCAACACTATGATCAATGAACTAGGGTTCACGAGTTTCACAAGCCTTGGGAAGATTACAACATCGGTGAATAATCACACTATATTCTTCTCTCAGAATACAAAGATTAAAAGTTCAAAAGTCCCTTCCCTGAGCCCTTTGATTCTTACTTATAGGCTCAGTAAGATTACATGGGCCGATGGGCCTCAATTATCATTAAGATTCATGTATCTAGTTACTCAAGGAAATTACAATCAATGCAAATATTATAAGATTGCACATCAAAAAGGAAGTAAATGAACGTATGCGACCATATTGGTAGCACCTAAGCATGATGCTTGATAAATCAATGACTTTCTGGTCGATGGTCGAACAGGATTCTTTCACTTAAAATCGTCACGTGCCCGCCACGTGTAGGTCAATCATGCCACGTCACCAGGAGCTATTTTTGGGTAAATATTTGGGATTGACCCAGCAGTTATCATCCATGTCTTAAATATAGACAAGAATTTTCCACCAGTGCAAGAAAAAAGGAGGCTCCTCGACAAAGACATATCGAAGGCGTTAAAAGATGAAGTCGAGAAGCTAAAGGAGAACAGATTCATCAGGGTAGCATTTTATCCATCTTGGGTCTCTAATCCTGTAATAGCTCCCAAGCCGAATGGCAAGTGGAGGACGTGCATGGATCTCACAGACCTCAATAAAACCTGCTCGAAGGATTGTTTCCCACTCCCAAGGATTGACCAGCTGGTCGATGCTACCTCAGGACATGAAGTTCTATCATTTATGGACCCATACTATGGGTACAATTAGATCAGTATGCATCCACCTAATGAGGATCACACTAGCTTTCTAACAAATACAAGACTTTACTGTTACAAAGTAATGCCTTTCATTTTGAAAAATGCTGGTGCGACTTACCAGCAACTGGTTAACCATATGTTTAAAGAGCTGATCGGCGTTAACATGGAGGTATATGTCGATGACATGCTGGTCAAGTCAAAGAAGGCAGAAGAGCACATCGAGAACCTGCGAGAATGCTTCAACATTTTGAACAAATATCAGATGAAGCTAAATCCCCTTAAGTGTTCATTCGGTGTTGGCTTGGGAAATTTTTAGGGATTCATAGTAAACTCGCGAGGTATCGAAGCTAATCCCAAAAAGATCAAGGCCCTGATCAAGATGAAGTCGCCTGCCAAAATTAAAGATGTTCAAAGCCTAACCAGGAGGATTGCCGCTTTGAGTAGATTCATTTCTAAATCAATGAACAAGTGCGTTCCATTTTTTATTCTACTCAAGGGCAACAAGAAGTTTGAGTGAACGGAAGAGTGCGAGCAGGATTTCCAGGCGCTAAAGTCTCATATGACACAACCACCGATCTTGTCCAAACTGGTCGAAAAAGAAACTTTTTTCATCTAGTTGGCAGTCACAGAATATGCTGCTAGTTCGGTTTTGATCAGAGAGGAGGACCATGTCCAAAAAGCAATGTATTATATAAACAAGTGGCTAGTAGGAGCAGAGTTGCGATATCCACCCATTGAGCTTCGTATTCGGCTTCAAGTCAAGCATATGCAAAGACTGTGGCCATTCGTAGTGTGGGGGATTGATTTGATCGGGTCTTTACCCACGGGAAAAGGAAATGTCAAGTATGCAGTTGTTGTTGTTGACTATTTTACGAAGTGGGTCGAGGCTGAGCTACCTGCAACCATAACAACCAAGAAGGTATTAGACTTTGTGGTCAAGAACACCATGTGTAGATATGGGTTACCAAGAAAAATTGTGTCAGATAATGGCACACAATTCGACAGTGATATTTTCACTAATTTTTGCGAGAGGCATGGGATTATCAAAAGTTTTTCATCGGTAGCTCATCCGAAAGAAAATGGACTGGTTGAAGCTGTCAACAAGACCCTGAAGGACACCCTAAAGAAAATACTTGAAGAAGCAAATGGGGCATGGCCAGAACAACTATCAAAAGTCCTTTGGTCGTATAGAACATCCCATCAAACAACAACAGGCCACACTCCATTTTCTTTGGCCTATGGATTTGAAGCCATGTTGCCTATTGAGTTAGACCCACCGTCACATAGAAGGTTGGTATACGATCAGAGTGCTAACGATTAGTTATTGATGGAGTCTTTGGTTTGGTCGATGAAAGACGTGAGCAAGCTCAACTTCTAGTGGAAACTTATTAGCAAAAGGTGGCTCGATATTTGAACTCTAAAGTATGAGAGAGAAAGTTTAACGTGGGATATTTACTACTCATACGAGTTTTTCTTAACACACGCGATCAAGCTGCCAGAGTGCTTTGACCTAACTGGGAGGGTCCGTATCAGGTTGAGGAAATCCTCCAACCAGGCACGTATAAACTTGCTCGCTTGAATGGAGATCTTATTTTTTGCTAATGGAATGGAGAACAACTACGCAAGTATTATCAATAAACAGTTCTTTTTAAAGAATTGGCTTGTACTAATTTCACTTTTTACTAGTATATGAATAAGGGCTGGTCAATTATATGACCGATCGCTTACAAGTGTAAGATCAATTTTTGATCACTCGTACAAACACAATTTTGTCCATTTATTACGAGAACTAAAAGGAACTGTGCGCAACCAGTTATTCTTGCCAATTATAGTATTTATTCCAAGTATTTGCTCATTACGTGTGTTGTTTTGCTATATTATCATTTTTTATAAGTATTTATTACGAGCAGTAATGTTCGAACAGGTCTTGGTCATGGAAAGTGACCGAGGACCTTAAGCTCCTCAATCACTTGGGGGGCATATAAGGTACTAAGCAAGCAAAGCATATCAACAAGCATATGTAAGCACACAAGCAAAATAAGGGAAAGCATACTATGACACTTAAAAGTATTTTTCAAAATTTTTGGATTTTCTAAAATCAAAACAAAGGGATATGATAAGTTCAGTCATGCGAGCAGATGTTATAATAAATAGCAAATATTATAATGTAAAAATTGAAATGTGTTACATCGCGAGTAGTTTCTACTCGGATGTAACTAGTAGTTAAAAGAAAGCTGCCCTATGCAGCGAAAATTGTCTTGACATCACGAACCATGGTTTGTATGTCCTGGTTACAAATAAAATTAAATAAATAAAATTATTGAATGATAGGAGCAGCTGGAGGATCTTGTTGGGATTTCTGGTCGACTGTGGTACCAGCATCCTCTTCGGTGCCTTTAATGCCCGTCGCCAAAGAAATGTCAAAAGACTCCTGAGCTTTCTTTTCTTCTTCCAGGCGAGCAGCACACTTGGCCAGTTCAACTTGCTTCATATGCTTTGGGAGGTAGTCAAAGTTAGCCCCTGGGTTGTTCTTCTAGAACAGGTAGAAGCATTTGAACGCCGCTCCCTTATATTTCTCCAGGTTGTGAGCATTGGCTTCCTCGAGCCGGTTAGCACGCTCCTCCTGCTCGGCTATTTCTTTCTTGTTGATCACCAAGTCATCTTGAAGTTTGGAGGCCTCTTTAAAATTCAACACCAAAGCCTCCTTATACTTCTCCTTGGCCTCAGTAATTTTAACGAATGCCTCCTGGTGGTTCTTCAGCTCCTCGCCTAGTTTAGCATTTTTCTCCTCGGCCGCTTTCAGCCACTCAGCATATATCTCCTCGACCACTTTCAGCTACTTGACACTTTTCTCCTCGGCCACTTTCAGCTATTCCACATATCTGGCCTCGACTGCCTTGACCTCCTCAGCAAATTTAGCCTCGAACTCCTCATCACCTCATTGTGAAGATACCTTGCGAACAGAAAAAGAACAGTAAACCAGTCAAAGGCAATGAAAGAAAATGTTGTTTAATTAAAGAAAGAAGGAAAACTTACGCTGAGAATTTCAGACAGTTCGCAGCTGATGACTTGGCTGTGTGGTAGTGGAGGAAGGTGCGAGAAGGCCTTCTGGCTACGATGGTGCCATGAAAGCCTTTGTATCCTCTCCTGAGTGGCGTTGGCGACACTCAACAGTTCGTTTATTGAAGGTTGCCTTGCCTGCTCAGGAGGAAGGTTATTGTGAGGAGGGGGAGGAGGCATCATACTCCTAGAAGGAGTGGGCGCAGCAGGGGGTGCTAGAGGATCCTCTGCTCAAGCCTTCTTCCTAGTAGGATTGCTGCTACCCTCCCCAGGATGCCTTCTGCTCGCTCTCTTTTTGCTCAGAGGAGCATCATCGTCAGCGTACAGATCAAAGGCTTCTCCAGAAGGCATGAATGCAGGATGGAAACAAATAATCCAACATTATAGTTTGAGTTATTCAAAAGAGCAAGTAAATAAGGAGAAATGAAATTCTAAGTAATATACCTGAGCTATTATTACTGGTCGATACATTATTTATAGAACTACGACTACACTCACTCTCTACATCGAAGAAGTCTGAATCTAAATTATTGATCACAAATCTAAGTTTGCTACCCTCGTCAAATAAATGACAGGGAATGGGCAAGTTATCTAAAAGTGAGAAGCCAGTATCGTTCTCATCGGAAGACTCGAGTACAAGCTCGGTGTACTCTGGGAGTTTTTGCTTGCCCTTCCCATGTTGGGTAGGGGCAGCGATAGCCTAAGGGTTGCTGGAGGGTTCCCGGATGGTCACTCTAGTTGCCCGCCATCTCGGGGGTTTTGACACATCCTGTTACTGCTCGAGGATTGCCTCTCTAGATGGTTAGACGGCAAGTTGGTCGATTAAGTCTATTATATGCTGGTCGCAGTAAAATAAACTTGGGGGGCAAATGTTTACCCAAAAAAGATTTACTTGATGACGTGGCAGATTTAAAAAGCGCATAGGATACACATGACCGTTTAAGTTAGTACAATCTGCTCGACCATCAACTAGAAGAGAGTTCACTCAGCAAACGACATGTTTCACGGGCGACCAGTCTGGTCGTAGTATTTTAGATATGTAATTTCGCATTTATGTAATAATTGTGACTTCCATTATTGTTTAGATATGGCTATATTAAATGTAATTAAGGCCCATCGACCCATGTAGAATTTCTTGAGCCTATAAATAAGAATCAAAGGGCTCAAGAGAGGGGAATTTTTGAACTTGGAATTCTGAGAGAGAATTATAGTGTTTTTATCCACCAAATTGTATTCAACCCGAGGCTTGTGAAACTCGTGAACCCTAGTTCATTGATCACAGTGTTTGGGATTCTTCATCAATAAGAACACTAAGTGGACTTAGGTTATTACCATTTTCTGAGGCCGAACCACTATAAATCTTTGGTGTCGTTTATCTTTTTGTCTTGATTTCATCTTGTTTTTATCGTTTTACTTGACTCCGTGTCATTGACCAAATCAAGGGTCAATAGATATTGAGTTATCCTTGTTGATTCGTAGCAACCAAAGGATGTGGTGAAATGGTGGGATACCAAGGAGGTGAATGATTGTACATAAGGCATGTAGGAATCCTCCATTTATGCTCGCAAACTGATGTAGATACATCATTCTTATTGACAAGTTTCTAAGTTGCCTAAAGTTGGAGCTTTTAACCAAATCAATATCCTATCTTAACTCGAAGGACTATGTGTTGTCAATGCTTCATATTGAATCTCGTAAATATGAGTTTTAGGAATACGAAATTGACGCTTGATGGAAGATAAATTGCAAGATGACCACGGAGATTTAAGGACGATAAAATGGTTAAAAAAACAAACAAACATGGGAAATTGGTATAGACATTTGGCCTTCTAGGATGACTCATATTTTCCAACATGATTTTTTTGGGTGCTTAGCAAGGCCATTAGAAAAGAAATGGTTTTTTTCAATCCTATGCTATTGCTAATGAGGATTTGTATGGAGGTGTAGGCCAGGGAGTTATGGTAGATATGGTATCTATCTCACACTCATGAATCAGTGTCTTGTCCGATGCTGGTGCATCTCATTCGTTTATACCTTGATTGTTATTAGCATGTTCGATTGAGATGAGAAACCCTTTGTTCTATATTATAATAAGTGTACTTGTTGAAGCTCATAGTGAGGTTATCACCGGTTGTTGGTGGAAGTTGAATTATGTTGAAGTGACACAAGCTATGAAAAATCTATTTGTGTTGCCCTTTGGAAAAATGGATATAATATTTGGTATATATTGGTAGTGGACGTACCAAACCATAGTTGATTGTTCAAGTAAGTGAGTGACTCTTTTATTATCAAGCAGTGAATTCATCGTCCATTGAGCCAATTTGAGTGTTGTAAAGCAAAACCCTATGTTTCAAAATGCATGCTTAAGTGGGAGAAAAATGTGGAGTGTTATGGGAGTGGTATGCAAATGAGAAAGAGTCTTGGACTCCATATTAGTTCCCCTGGATATTGGTGGTGGATGGCAATACTGATGTGATTCAGATGAATAGCTTGAAATACCACCTTATTTGGGAGGTTGAATTTTGCATTGATTTGATTTCCTAAGCTCAATATACTTATAGTATACCTAACTGTACAACACCACAAAAGTTGGCTATGTTGATGAACCAATTATATGGATTATTGGATAATGATTTCATTTGGAAAAAAAAAACTACCACAAGAAGTTTTATTTTGTGTGAAAATTAGGCTGATGGATTTTTACACTTTTGTGTTGATTATAAAGGTGAGCCACTTAATGGTGAATAACTAGTATCATATATTGATGATGGATAAAATTTTAATAAACTTGGAATATCAAGATTCTTCTCTAAGTTTGAATTGGGATTAAGGCATTGTCAGTTAGAAGATTAAAATGTTGATGCCCTTAAAACTGCTTTTGGAATTGTTAAGATTGATCAACTTCAGTTTTGGTGATGATGTTTGAATCGCATAATACTCAGCAATGTTTATTATTCTTATGGGTAGAGATTTCAGACCTTTTGGGATAAGTTTGTGTTGGTGCTCATTGAGGATATATTTTTGTATACTAAGATGTGTGGGGAACTTGATGGGAATTTAGCAATAGTGTAACGTAACTTGATGTGTGAGGATATATTTTTGTATACTAAGATGTGTGGGGAACTTGATGGGAATTTAGCAATAGTGTAACGTACCTTAGTGGATTATAATTTATATGCCATGAAAGAAAGTGTGACTTCTAGATTTTTGAGATTTAATTCTTAGAACATGTAATCTTGTAGGAAGATATTGATGTGGATCATGCAAGGCTAGACCTATCTTACAATGGATGTGTAAATCAAAGAGTGTAGTTGATATTCATGGTATATTTTAGATAGAGGGTCACTATCATCAGTTTGTTGAAATTTATCGAGGGTTGTTATGTCGTTAAAAAAATAAATAAACAAAAACTTGACAAGGAAGGACATCAAATGATGTGGGATGAAAGTTGTGAAAAACTAACCAGAGAACTAAAACAAATGCTGCCTAATGATATTTAGAGTGAAGGGTAAGCTAGCTCTAATGTATGCAGAACCTTTCTAGATTATCAAAAAGGGTTAAGATCAGAGATCGCTTAAGGTTGAATTTACTAGTGCAGTTGGAGCACATTGTCAATGAGTTCCATGAATCAATATTGGCAAAGTATAATCTAGATCATTGCAAATTATTGGATAAGAGGTTGTCCATAGTAAAAAAGATATGGTTTATGAAAAACATTTTACTAGAATTTTGACAAGCGAGTAAATGTGCAAAGGAACATGTAAATTCTAATAATTAGGGTCTTATGGTGGTTCCATAGAAAAGACATGAATACTTGGGAGTTAGAGTTGACGACAGAGGTGTATGCTTATGATAAGTGTCATTGCCTATTTGAATTTTCATCTTGAGGGAGTAAGGCTAAATTTCGGGACGAAATTTTTTTAAGGAGAGAAGAATGTAAAACCCCCTTTTTTAATAGATTATATTTTTTTTCTTTTAAGTGGTGGGTACCACTATTTTTTTATTCAAAACTTTTGGTCTTTTCTCTTCTCCCTCCCCCGATACCTTCTTCCTTTCTTTTTCTTTTATTTTCTTCTCTTTTTCTCTTTTTTCCATCTATTCGGCAGCCATGTAGGCCACCATGGATGGAAACTTTCGGCAGCCAGATGCTACCACTCACTGCCCAGCGATGTTCAGCAGTCACCGATGAAGTAAGCCACCAAGCAACGTTGCCTCACTCGCTGCTAGCTACTCGGAAAAGCCAGTCAAAGTTTCGTCGTCATTGACTGCATTTTTCGGCGAACTTCGACCAGCACTCATGGAATGGTTGGTACCATTGGAACCAGCGTGGAGAGAGGAACAAAACCCACTAAGTCATTCCGGTCAACTCGCCATTTTTCTCCAGCAAGATTTTGGTTTCTTTGGCCTTTTTGGAGCGTTTTTGGGCAACACCAGTGGCTATTTAGAATAACAGGTTGCACATCTATGATGTAATCATTGGGGGGTTCATTTTGATATATGCCATGCCTACCTTCGTTGACATCGTCGGTGCACCGCTCACTGCTGCCACCAACTGCCACTATGCACCGCTTGTGTGAGGTTTTAGAACTTAAAATTTTAAATGTAATCATATTCTATGTCGTTGGAGACATTTTTGAATAAGGAATGCAATGATTATAATCACTTCCTCATCTGATGCATGACGGAAAACGTGATATTAAAATTGGACTAAATCACTCTAGGATCTTCGTTAAGCTTAGGTAGTGACTTAGCTTAATTATTGCAGTTGTTTTATATGTATCAAATAACATTAGACTTATTCCAATTTTTTATTTATAAAATGTTTGAATAATTAAAATCTTAACCTATATGCTTTTCTAGACTATTCTGAGGGCACGGAGTGTCAAATAAATTTGTATATGCTTATCTATGCAGGTTATGATTTTTGAGTTTTATTCATATGCAGCCATTATGCTGCCCAAATTTCCAAAATAAAGGGAATATGATATTTTGTTATTATATTTGTCTCCATTTGTTTATACAAGTGAGAGTCATATTGATCATTATTTGTGTATATTGTCGCTTGACAACCTAGTCTTTGTGTCATCATAGGTAGGTCAGGTGTTCACCCACCTGTAGGTGTAAAGACCTAGTATCTGTATATAGTATGTGAGCTGAGCCACCTCTATTGGTGGTTATCAGGCATGACTACCCAATTTAGGATGTCCTTCTCTATGATGGGTATTGAAAGCTAGGGATCTAGTGAATGGTGTGATGTGCACGTGTAGTTTGTCTCTTGTGATTATTTGTGGTCTCTCTATTTTTGTTTACACATGATGATATGTTTTGTTTTAAAAAGCTAACCATGCATGGATTTTTATTAAAACTATGGGTCATTTGTGATTACTTGTTTTCCTACTAAGCTTAAACTCACCCTTATTTCTCCCTTCCAGGAAACACTTAGTTAAGACTAGTGGTTATCACGATTGATGAGAATGTGACATTTGAATTTTTCCTAATTTAGTCTAATCTAGATTTCTTGGTTTCAAGAAAATGTGTATGACTTGGGAAGTTGTAACGCCCTACTTCCTTAGAGCCGTTACTAAGTGATTTTTAAGACAAAATAATGTGCAAAGAACTCGCTAACCGAGGTTTTGAGACAAAAGTGTGACTAATTAAAATTTAAGGCTGTAATCTTAGAAAATGCGTCGTTTCATTTAAAACTGCTAGTATTAAACCTTTGGGATCCCAAAATAAGGTTTGAAAACTATTTACATCTTGAAATAAGTTTAAAGTTGATAAATCATAAAATCATAGATTATTACAGCCATTTTCAAATAAACCCCCAACCAAAGCAGTCGGGCAGGCCAAACATGTACGCGCCGCTTAACGCTCTCCGTACTCATGGTTGGTTGACTCAGTCATTGCCCTTACCTGCAACACAGAGCACCCGTGAGCCAAAGCCCAGCAAGAAAACTCATGCAGAACATAACACATGCAATGTATACAGTTTATCATAACAGATAATCCTCAAATAAACAAGTCAACCATTAGACTAAGCAAACACGGCCATGCCGCCCCAGAGACCTTACCAAAGCCCTGGGGTATCGGTTCTCACCGCGAGGATAACTCATGTATCCCTTGGGTCCCACCCTGAATATAGCATAACACATGTATCCACCGGGCCCCGCCCTGGCTATAGCATCCCATGTGCTAGGTGTTACTTTCGGCCCACGGCCGCCCCGGCCTACGCCGTACTCGGCTCTTGCCGTTCATTTCATCATAATCACACATATAGTACATTCGAAATAATCATTCACACACATCATGATTCATTTAAGGTTAAACATTTGCACATAATACAATCTGGGGCCATGCCCTACAATCACACAGTGGGGCCATGCCCTATTCTCGGGTGTTACGGTTTTCTTACCTGCATTCCGAGCCTCCTGATGCACTAGAGCCACGAGCACGGTCCTCTAGCACGAGCCTCACCAACAACCTAGTCACAACACACAAGAAACATCCCTCATTACTAATCAACCCAAAACCACTTCCCGGGACCAATCCCGCACTCTCGGGACTCCCAAATCCCTAAAACAATTCACCGGAAACATCCCCTGAACCCCCGGAGCAAAAGCTCAAAAATGCAACTTTTGGTGCCCTGAAAATGGCCTTGTGCCGCGGCACAAGAAAGTTGTGCCGCGGCACCCATCAGACAGGGGCTCCTCGCCGCGGCACGAAAAAGCTGTGCCGCGGCACGCCTTCGCAGACCCAAAATTCTGGGTTTTCTCCTGCGTTTTCTCCGAGCTAAAACCTTCCCAATTCATACCAAACCAATACCCAAACCCCAAAATCAAATCCAAACTTCATATGACCCATCTAACAACCCATAAACATCATCAAAGCAATCAAACACACAATCAAATCCCCAAAATCCACATCCTTGATTTAAATTTCAAAAAATTAAAAACTCAAAGTTCAAACTTAAACCATGCTCAAATCTCTTAACCCATAACATAATCAAGTCTTAAATGTGTATAAATTCCTTACCTCAAGTAGAGAATCCCATCCCAAGCTCCCTTGATTCATCTCCTAAGTCTCCAAATTTCAGCTCCTTCACTTCTCTTCTTCTTCTTCTTCTTCTTCTTCTTCTTCTTCTTCCCATTGCCCTAACTTCCCTTCTCTTTGGTTTTTCTTCTCTTTAGTTTTTATCAAAACCAATCAATGCCAAGACCAAACCGTGTACCCCTATAACACAGCTCAAATTTGTCTATTAACCTTGCCAAATGACCACTTTACCCCTCCTTGCTTATCCTTTCATAACTAAATCTCAAGGGCTTACTTGTCATTTCCTATCCATTACAATTCTACCATTTTACCATCAAAACCTGTTACTCTCTATGGTTACTAACAGTCACACAAGTTACCAAATTACCAGTCACCAAAATCTCTCAAGAACTAAGTTACAAAATCCCCGAATTACCCCTAGGCTCCCCCCGAGCCGGGTATAAAATCCCGTTGTGACATCTAAGTTAAACTAGCTCTCTAGGACAGTCTCGGCACGTGCATCACAATAATAAAACCACACTCACGTGGTACAATTCACAGAATACAATTATCACATATCAATACAGTTATGCCCAACATGGCCAAAATTACAATTACGCCCTTCTAACACGATCCGGGCCTACATGCATACTAGTAAACATAGCCATGCATCTCAGTTAAACAAATAGCCAAATAACATGCTTTAAACCATAACCATGCATTTAATTCATAAAATCACACATAAATCCCAACCTGCCCTCCTGGCACACTAATCAAGGCCCTTAAGCCTTAATAGCGAATTTGGGTCGTTACAGAATTGTCCTTGATTCTATTAAGGTATATGAATTGGAACTGAGCTATATTATTTATTTTTGAGGAATTACAGATGCTAAGTGTTGACCCTGATTTTGTTCAACTGACACGGAGTCAAAATATGCTTGACGTGGATGAATGCGATGAAAAGAATGTGATGACGAAAATAATAAGAACACGATATTTTATAGTGGTTCAGCCCTGGGATCTGGTAATAACCTACGTCCACTTAGATTTTTATTGATGTGAGAATCGAAGGAGTGATCAAAGAACTAGGGTTCAATGAGTTTCACTAACCTCTGAAGAACAATACAATATCTCAAATAGAATTACTCTAGTCTCAAATAATTCGAAAGCCAAAAGTCCCTTCCTTGAGCTATCTTTTACTATTTATAGGCTCAAGGGGGATTACATGAATGTGTTACAGATATTCTCTCCTAAATAATCGGATACTCAAGAGATTGTGGGAGTCAATTTCGGGATTTACAAAGATCTTTATAAAAACGTCATGAAGCATGCGGAACCTACGACCAAGCTGGTCGCAGGTAAACTTCGGTTGCTTACTGCTTATAATTTGTCTCCTGGTCGATACCCTAGCAGAGTTCCTCCAAGTGTCAACCACGTGTCCGAGAATCACTTGCCACATCATCTATGCCAGTTTTTTGGATAACACTAAGTATATATTTTTGATTTGTGACTTATTAAATATAACTATTTGGTGATCACATAAAATTGAGAATGTTACATTTAAATGTATATATCATGAGAGTAATCCCAATTTTATTACTATTATTTTCAATATAATTATAGGAGTTATTCTATTATTTTTGGACTTATGAATATTATAGTTTATAGTATAAACTAAAGGATCACTTATAAATATTATTTTCCAACAAGTGTCAAAGTTTGACTGTTGACCACCCATGTTATGGATATTACACATCTACCACTATTTAGTGCTCGGGTCGTGACACTAACACTATAAGAAAAATCAGTTTTAGCGGCGACCTTATTAGGGACGACACAGTGTCACCTCTAATATACAAGAAATTAGGGACGACACGTCGGAAGTCGCCTCTAATATTTTGAAAAAGTATTAGGGGCAACATGTCACCCCTAATAAATGAATAGTCACTCCTGATAATGAGGTATATTTTCCAGAAAAAGAGGGAAAATTAGGTAGTTTTATTAATTTTTGTGATAATTATTAGGAGCGACTCGTCGCCCCTAATATTGGGACTCGTCGCCCCTAATAATGTTATATACCCAGCCAGTCTTGTCCCCTTCCCCGATCTCTTCTCCCTCACTTTCTCTCTTATCCCTGACTCACTCGTCCCTATCTCTTTCTCTCTCTCAGCCCGCCTCTCCACTCTCACGCCCCGTCCCCCACCTCCCCCCCCCCTTTCCTGATCTCCTCTCTCTCTCTCTCTCCTCTCTCTCTTCTCACTCACCGAGCATCCACCACCACCAATGCGAGGCAGCACCAGCTGCCTCCACCACCACCACCGGATCAGCCTTCACCACCACCACTAGATCAAACAGTAAGTATATATATATATTAGTTTTTTTTATTTATTTTTATTATGTATATTTATATTTTAGTAATTATTATATTGTGTTTGTGTGTAGAGATTGAAGGACAAAGTGAAAATTGAAGGAGAAATGCAGCAAGGTATTTTTTTTGTTTGATTATGTTTTTCTAATTAGTTTAATTTAGTTAATAAAAAAAATATTTATATACAAAATTCTTGAAATATTATAATTATTAGTATTAATATGTGTTTAGGTAATACTAGTGTTATTATTATTTATTCAGAAAAAATAAATTATGAATGTGTACTAATATGTGTTTAGAAAAATTTGTTGTGAATGTGTGTAGAAAATAAAATTTGTTTAGTGTTATTAATATATTTGTAGAAAAATATATTTTGAATATGTGTAGAAAAATATATAGCATATTGTCAATGTTTGGAGAATTTTCTGAATGTCATTTGCAGGCTTTTAAATTTTTGGGATAGCTTAGAATATAGTCATTATTATGCCGAAATTTTGGTAGAGTTATGGGACTAAATAAATAATTAAATAATAAATACAATTTTTAATAATTTGAATTCCTAATATAAAGTAAAGAATAAATTAAAAAATTAGATAAATAATTTAATTTAATATTCACAAATTTTATAATTTAAAAATAAATTAAAAAATTAGATAAATAATTTAATATAATATTCAGAATTTTAATAATTTAAAAATAAATTAAAAATATATTTTAGAAAATTTGTGACTAGGGTATCACTAATTTTGTGGCATCAAGGTATTTATTTATTTTTATTATGTTGCTTAATTATTTTAATTAATATATGATTTTGTATAGAAAGTATTATGCGTTTAGTGTTATTAATATGTGTAGGAAAATGTATGATGTGTTAGTGTTTAAATTTGATTAATAATAAGTATATTGTGAATGTTCTCCAATTTTCTAAGTGCCATTTGCAGGGTTTTAAATTTTTGGGATATGTTAAAATATAGTTGTTATGTTGTCGAAATTTTAGTAGAGTTAATTATGTGAAATTTTAGTATTGTTAGGATAAATGATTATAAAATTGATTGATAATAAATAATTATTTAATTTTGAATTTATCATTATTAAGTAATTAAATGAAGAATTAAATTAAGCGTTAAAAAATATAAAATGATGAATAAGTGTAATATTCCATTAAAATAAGGTTTAAAAAAATATAAAATGATGAATACATGTATTATTTAATTAAAAATATATTAAATTTGGTGATATTTAAAAGAATTAATTTGACACTCATATATTTAATAATCAAATTTAGAAATGAGATAACCTTCCTTAAACATAAATTAGAAAATAACATTATTTAAAATAATTAGTAATATAACAAAGTAATAATAAACTTAACAAAAAATAAATAATTTTTTTAAAAATAATTTCTTTAAAAAATATATTATTTTCATAAATTTAACATTAATTTGAAAGAAGAAAAATTAAGTTTGATAATTAAAAAAAATTACTAATTAAGAAAAATCTTGACAAATATGAAAACTAAGAATGGAAATAATTAACTATAATTAATTTCAATTACATTTAATTAAACAATAATCAAAATAAAAATTAATAATAATCATAACTATAATAACAATCTTAATAAATGTAGTTGTAATTATTAAAGAACATTTATTCTTATAAATTATAAAATAAGACCTTATAAAACATCATATATAGGATATGATGAGTATTATCACATAGTGATAATTGTTATTATTTCTAATAACAAAATGCCATAGACATACATCTAATGGATGTCTTGGGGATAGTAATATGAGTCAATGTATACATCTAGTATTCCTCATTTATTCAAGATGATACTTCAAATATCTTGTAAAAGTGGGTTGTAGTAGATATCTGCTTACTATCTCCAAGTGATCCATTAGGTCGGAATATGGTAGGTTAGAGTTCGGAATAAGATAATTAAATACTAAACTATTAATTTAGTAATTAATAAGATAATTAAGTAATAATCAATTAAATTAATAATTATATTATTAAATAATTAAATATATCATATATTGTCAATGTTCTAAGAATTTTCTGAATGTCATTTGCAGGCTTTTAAATATTTGGGATAGCTTAGAATATAGACGTTATGCTGCCGAAATTTTGGTAGAGTTGGGGAACTAAATAAATAATTAAATAATAAATAAAAATTTGAATAGTTAGAATTAACAATATAAATTAAAGAATAAATTAAAAAAAATAGGTAAATAATTCAATTTAATTTTAACAAATTTAATAATTTTTAAATAAATTAAAAAAACATAATTTAGTTTAATATTAACAAATTTAGTAATGTAAAAATAAATAAATAAAATTAGATAAATAAATTAAAAAACTATAATTTAATTTAATATTAATAAATTTAATAATTTAAAAATAAATCATTAATTAATTAAGATGAAAAAGTACGTTTTATTTTATAAGACATCATAAAACAACTAGTGTTAAAAAAAATAGTTCATTTTTGTTGCTTTTCTTTGGTGATAAAATTTGATCACCAAAGACAGGATAGAGGTTTTATATATTATCACCTAGCGATAATTTTTTCTTAATTATTTTTAATCTCGAAAAGCCTTAGACCTGTTTGGAGAGGCTGAGTCAGTAAGGAATCTTAAATATGCTTCTCCGAAGTATCCAGGACGATATGTGTCCGCATGGATAGTTTGGATTTGTTTGTACTTATAATTTGATCTATTACTCATTTTATTGTTTCGTCTGTATGTGTCTCCTTATTTTTTCTCGTAAGTGGACAAACTTAATTTTAGTTTGCGCACTTATGAGAACCATATGGAGGTGTTGTCGGAATTTTTACATAAACAAAATAATTTAGATTAAATTATATGTATACTACAAATCTGAATGTGATAGGTTCTTTACCCTTTTAGAAGTTGTAGCACACCATTTTTTTTATAAAATTTGTGCCTTGTTTTATTAATAATTGTTAAGTGGTAGAAATTAGTTTAATTGTTTGAATTGTTTAGTGGGAATTGTGTGAATTTAATTGTTAGTTGTTTTATTTATTTATTAATTTAATTAATAAGAAAATGAGTTTTGGTTGAGTGCACCAAGGTGCATGGTAGGTAGTGATGCATCTTAGCACTTGGGTGTGTGCATGTGCATGGTTGCATGGTGAGCAGGCAATGGATTCCTACACATTATTATTTTTTTTTTTATTTAATTATAGGAATTAAAAAGAAGAGGAATATGAGTTGGACGTGTGGAATAGAATGGGAAAGGGATATTTTTATTTACTTATTTTGGAAATTAAGTAAATTAATTGGTGATAATAGCGCTAAAATAGGAAGATGAATTATCATATTTTATGTATTCTTTATTTCATCTGTTTAAGAAAATCAATTAAAAACAAAGTAATGAAAATTAGAAAAGATGAAACTTACCTATTTCCCATTAGGCTAGTTTTTCTCTAAGGTTAGATAAAAAGGGAAGAAAGAAAGAAAGAGTCATTTTGCTCTTGGTGACCGTCAACCATAGAGAGAGAGAGAGAGAGAGATAGAGAGAGAAGGAGAGGAAAGAAGAAAGAAAGAGAGAGGGAGAGGAATCGTGAAGAGAAGGAAGGAGTTTGAGTTTGTGCTAGGTATGGTTCCTTGTCTTGTTTTTATCCGTGGATTAATTTTCTATGTCTAAGGTTCTTCCCCTCAATCCTAAGTTTTGTTTCTTCTCTTTTCTTGATATGGGTTTCGAACACCCTAGGTTTTTCAAGAGTGGTGGCCATTTTGGGTCTTGATTTATAGCAAGGGAGGTAATGGAATCTCTAGCCATATTGTTGTTATGATTTCTTTGGTTGTGATGTTGGTGTATTGTTTATTGCTTGAATGGGTTTGTCCCTTCATGTGTTTTGTTGATTGTTCTCCATTGGGTAAATTCATAGAAACATGAAAAGGGTACAAATGTGCTTTATGTATGAGTAGTTTTCTATGAATAAATTTCTATAAGTATGTGTATGTGTATTTGGGCGTATGTGTGTTTTTGGGCAAGCATGAAGAATTAAAGAAATAAACAATTAAATGTCACTACTACAAAAACTTGCTTTTAGGACACCTTTTCAGGGAACTCACCTAGATGCGAGCCCTAAAAACATCTCTTGGACTTTTTAGGACACTCATTGAGAGTCCTTAAAGAATTTCTTTTAGGATACGCGGTGCGAGCCCTAAAAACTAATGTGTCCTAAAAGTTTGAATTTATTTTTTAACTAAAGTTCTTTGACTTTTTAGGACACTCATTGAGAGTCCTTAAAGAATTTCTTTTAGGATACGCAAAGCAAGCCCTAAAAACTTATGTTTGTGTTTAAAAGTTTGATTTATTTTTAACAAAAGTTCCTGGACTTTTTAGGACACTCATTGAGAGTCCTTAAAGAATTTCTTTTAAAACATGCAAAGTGAGCCCTAAAAACTTATGTGTGTCCTAAAAGTTTGAATAATGTTTTTTAACTAAAGTTTTATTATATATTAAATCACAAAGAAAAAACAATAGCAGCCCATTTCTCTCTCTCTCTCTCTTGCCCCATTTATCTTTCTCTCTCTCTCTCTCACCAAGCCCGCTGCCCAGCCATGAACACCGGCTCTCCAGCCATCCCCCGCCTACATGCGTCAGCCCACGGTGTTCCTCGGCCCCCGAAACCCCCAGCCCCGCGAGCATCTAGCCTCACGCGCCCCCTAGCCTAGTTGACGGAGCCTCCAAAGTTCGACGACCATGTGGGTCCACCTCAAGCCAAATGACCACAACAATTGCATTCCTTGTGCTTTGGGCTTCAAAACCCACTAAAGGATCGGACCGAACCATCACCGTGGGGTGGTAGGGCGGCCACCATCGTTGGAGCTCCGGCGGGAGCTTTGGCTACCATTTAATTTTTTTAAAATTAAAAATAAAACTTTTTAGGGCTTGCAATGCGAGCCCTAAAAACTTTCTTTTGACGAGTCCTAAAAAAATTCAGTTTTTAAGGCTCTCAAATAGATGACTTGCGCCTCGCGAGTCCTAAAAAATTTTTTAGGGCTCGCTTTGAGCCTTTTTTGTAGTAGTGTGTGAGTAAAGTATGTAAGAGAATATGGATATGAGTTGCTATGTATATATATATATGTTAGAATTTGATGTCTTGGTAATAAAGATTTATAATGGAATATTGTTGTTCTTTAAATCATGATGTCTTGGGTAATCAAAATGCAAGGATGCTATTAGACACATGCTAGGGCATAAGTTTGACTTGGTGTTATAATAATGTTTTCTAATAAATATTCTTGTAAAAATGCAAAAGAAGCATGAAATGTTGATCATGAAGTTTCGGCATAAGGTCTTATTTGTTGTTTGATTTTATGTTGATTAAATTTCATGATAGATGTAATAGCGTGGTGTTCAAGTGTAGGTGAATGTTAGAGTAAATTGTTAAATCGATAAAAGTATTTTATGCGCATTGTTTAAACATGATTTGGTGAAATAATGCTTGCTGTTTTTTTATAATTTGTGAGCATATTGGTGAAACAATGTTTTAAAATGCATATGTAATGCCTCAAGTGGTATTTGATTTTTAAGTAAATAAAAATGCATTTTATTTCACATTTAAATGGTGTTTTTATCAAATTAACACATGCAAATTTTTGTGTATATTTTATGAATAAAAGATGGCTTTTAATCAAAGTTTGTGGTTTTGAATGAATTATTAGTTGCTGGAATTTTTGATTAAAAATAAGAAATATCTTTTAAATGAGATAAATAATGTGAGTGCATTAAATAAATTATACCCAAATTTATTTTTAAAAATGTCAATATGAAGTTTCACATTATTATTTAGGTGTAGTTTTTTTTAGTTAAATGAGAAAATATTTTGGTTTGAATTCACTTATGATTTTTAGAAAAAGTAAATAGTTGCTGAAACTTTGTGTTATTATGCTAAAATAATTATTTTGTTTAAAATTTAAGTCTTACACCTAAATAATTCAAGTCTTAAATAATATAAGTGAAAATACATGTTCCCCACACATTTAATTATAAATATTCACATTTAATCATGTACTTTTTTTTATTAATTTAGAAAAGTTATTGTTGACGCGGTTTTTCGCCAATAATGAATCAAGAAAATAACAAAGTTGAATTAGTGTTTGATGGTAAACCGAAGTAAGTAGATTACTCTCAATAACAATGGTCTTTTTCCGTGGTTCAGTGGTTAAAATCTGCCTAGTCCACTAGTCTATTTTATTACTGTTTCTCTCTCTATTTTTACAGAGTTTCAGTATTTAAGAATAATCCTCCCTTTACCTGTCCAATATTCTCAACATTTATAGAGAAATTCCTCGGACAAGTTTGGGTAACCGTGTGAGTCAACCACGGATTTGCGTATATATTACATTTATTATGAAATATTCCCATTTATACTAGGATATGATCTAATCATGAAATAAATAATCTCCTAATATCTGGGACATTAACTATCACACGCTGGCCATAAATGAGTCGTAAACACGCCATATCTCCAAGTTACCACGAGCTGAATACACTGTCGAGCTCGTATCATGGAAACCGTGCCTTATAAATATTACAAGCTCGTGCTTTTCAATTTATGCTTCCCTAGCTCGTGTAATCATCATGAGAACCGTGTTTTCAACGTGGAGGATACCTAGACTTATAGGCTATTCCTTCCCTGCAGTTACCTGCGAGCTGTACACAATCTGAGTAAAAGACTCATGCTCAAATTATGATATACATTTGCCCCCCAAGTCCCTGCTCGTGGTATACGACGTCATCTTCTGATCTACACAGTAGGGACTTTTAGACTTCTATTGCAATTTCCCATACTTGTCCACTACTCGAGTACTGGACACGTGGAACACTACCATTGGCATCTGTTCGGGTTTCGAGGACTGCAATAATGGCCTTGTCAACTTTTTGTCCTTTGAAACACAACCCTCGGATCTTGTACTGACCAAATCGAATGGCTCACATTGATTTATGTCGTTTACGTATAAATAGGATAGACAATTATCATAGTTCATCACCTTTTAGTAGAAAATTTTCTCTATTTTCTCTCTTCTGTGCTTTTCAAACCTACTTCTTTCTCAGAGAAAAGAAACCCTGAAAATTCTTCGTTACAAGATCTCTTCGACATCCAGTTGTTTAATTACTCAGAAGTGAATCATCCAAGCCTTGCGAAATATACTTCTTCAACCGACGAACACACTGTAAGTCTTGTTGTTTCAAATAAACTCTTTCTTTACATATTTCTGTGTTTTATTAACCATGCTCATCCATGCTTTGCCGTAGTTGATATTAGGGTGTTTTTTTGATGTTTTTGGCACATGGGTTTTAACTTTAGGTTTACTGAGAAGGTTTAGAATATCTCTTAAAACTATGACATCCATGAATCTGGGTATTTTCTAGGTAAATTTTAGGGAATACCCATTCAGGGTATAGAAAATGAAAGGTTAGGGTTCAAAAACCAGATTTCTTAGGGAACATGTTTCTTGGGTGGTTTTTCTCTAAACTGCCCCCCACAGACATTAGTGGCTGGATTTTCTGGCATACGGATCCCTAAACATCAAGGGTTTGTTGGGGAAACCGAGGCGCGTAGCGTAGAGTAGTACGTGACATCATGCAACGTGTTGAGACTAACTCAGCTTGTATATCAGAGACACCATTTTCCTCTGTACTTCCGTGTCTTTACCTTTACAAAATCTTAGGTCGCCTACCAAGTGACTCGTCATTCTTGTTCGTTAGGCGATCTAATGGCACCAAAGAAGAGCGTACCCAAGAAAAATGCACCTGGCCCATCGGCTCAACAAACGAACAAGGGAAAAGAGATCGCCTCTGAAACTCCTCTTCCTCATTTTGGCTGTGATTGACCTTAACATGTTCTTTGAGGTAGAGACAATCATCTCCAAGGTCAGAAAAAAAGGAAGGGTCAATAAAATAATGCTAAGTCACAATATAGAGGTTGGGTCTGTCGTCCTTATTGCTCGACCTCCGTTCGAAGGGGAAAGGAGCTACGCGCCCCTCCAAGACGACTTCGCGGCCTACAGTGATGAGCACTTAAAGGCAGGGGCCTTCCTTCGCCTAGATAAATATTTTGCTGACTTCCTCAACTACGTGAAGTTGGCACCATTTTAGCTCCCCCCAAACTCATACCAACTTCTGGCGGGGCTGAAATACCTTTTTTTAAAACACCAGTGGGAGGTCCCCACTCCCGCAGATATCCTCTACTTCTTCTGCCTTAAGGCCAACCCGGAGCAAAGAGGGCGAGGTGACGGTTTCTACTACCTCACTAGATTCCCGAACTCAGCCTCGGTTATCAAGCTCCCTAGCCACCTCAACGACTACAATGATAAATTATTTATGTTGAATGGGTTCCACAACTGCGAGTATCGATACTTCAACCGTCCTCGTAAGTCTTCTTTCTTTCCTCAGCTCGCGAAATCATTCTCTCTCTGTTTTTTTAATAGACATACTACTTGTAATTATACTAATTGAGTTTACTATTTTTTTTTGTGCAGCCATATTCGTGAGGACGGAGAAGTCTGTGACCCTCGGGGGTCAGTATGACACATTATCAGGGCTTCCCACGCGCGAGAAGGATTACTGCCAGCTCGTGACTGATGTCATGATGCTAGCGTGAAAATTGATTGGTGAAGGCCAGACTTTGGCCTTAAGAAGAACACGGGCTACCCTTTTTGTAGTCCACGAGTTCCCACCTCCCCAAGAAGGAGACCCTGAGGCCGCTGAAGGGGAGGAACAAGAAGAAGATGAAGTGCCTCTTGTGCGAAAGAGGTGGGCTCCCGAGGCTACTCGGGGCCCTGACCTAGAACAAGCTGGATCGGGGGCTGCAGCCGGCCCCTCCGGCCACGATAATCCATACCCTTATAGGGAATTAGATAGGTCTGTACGGAATTAGATAGGGCTGTCGCCGATTTTAGGCTAGTCAGATTTAACCCAAACCAACTCGTCCACCGCCACCCTAGCAATCTAGACCGTAACATAACCCTGCTCCAGTGTGTGGACCATCTATTGTTGCACCATGATGTGGGTTACCCTAAGGGCACTGTTGTTGTAGATAACACCTCATCCTTTAGGTCAGCCATTTTTGAGGAGTATGGGACCAATCGTAGGTCGTGGCCATCTTTGCTCCAGGGTGCCTTTGCCTCTGGATTTAGGAAATATGTAGACGAGTCTAGCCCCGAGGTAGAACTTGAGCCTGAACCTCCTATAATCTAAGAAATTGTAGACTTAGACTCCCCATCTCCTCCAGTAGTCCCAAGGCCAGAGGTCGTGATAGTAGACTCCTCCCCCAGCGCGGAGGGTAGGACTTTTATTTATTTCTTTTATGTAAATTTATGACTTTACTTGTATATTAACTCCCTTCTTATTCTTTTCAGGCGAAGAGATGGAACGATCAGGAGCTCCCGACCTCCGCATAACTTTCCAGGAGGGAAAAACCAGCTTGGGTCCTGTCACAAAGAAAACACCTTGGTTCACAAAGAAAACGCCTCCTGTGGTAGGAAATACATCCAAATCTCCTGCTAAGGGGAAAGGTACGAGCTCAGCAGCTCCAACTTCTATCGTGACAGTGAAAAGGATTCCTCCTCCTCTGCCTCCTCCTCAATTTCCAACTGCTCCTGCTCGGGATCAAGTTATACAAGCTGATCCCCCAGCTCCTTTTGTCCCCACTGCTACTGTGTGTATCCCAGTCAATCTTCAGGATCTGGAGAAAATCCCCGATCCTTTTTGGGGGACCCTCTATGAGACGGTGAACCACATGGTGGAACACGTATATAAATCCAAGCCGAGAGATCTGAGGACGATAGAAGAGAGGAGCTTAGAGAATGTCCTGGAGTCCGCCTTGGGGGTGACCCTCACAGTAAGATATCGTTCCTTAGTGAATTTCTTCTTTTCATTTTTCCCTAGTGTGCGTCTAACTTGTCTCTTTATTTTTGCAGTCGGCCCTGGCTCAGCATCGTAGTATAGCCAGGGCTAGGGCTAGGAATGATGAACTCCAAGCTGAGCTCTAGGCTGCCAAGACTGCCCTGACTGCTGCTCAAGAAAGTGAGCAAACTGCCAAAGCTGCATTTGCAGTTGCTCAAAAAGGTGACCACGATGTCAAGGCTGCCCTTGCATCGTCTAAAGAAAATGAGTAGGTCGCAAAGGTTGCCTTGGTTGCTCTTCAGGTCGAGGTTGCTAAAAAGCCAAGAAGCTAGAGTCTGAGGTCGATGTTAAGGAGGAGAAAGCAGCCTCACTGCCCTCCATGGAAGGCATGTTATACCATTGCTGGGCATTTAACCAGGATGGCAAATTCTCTTTCATGGCTCCCAATCTATGGGATCCATACCTCAAGTGTAACGACCCAAATTCGCTAATAAGGCTTAAGGGCCTTGATTAGTGTGCCAGGAGGGCAGGATGGGATTTATGTGTGATTTTGTGAGTTAAATGCATGGTTATGATTTAAAGCATGTTATTTGGCTATTTGTTTAACTGAGATGCATGGCTATGTTTTCTAGTATGCATGTAGGCCCGGATCGTGTTAGAAGGGCGTAATTGTAATATTTGGCCATGTTGGGCATAACTGTATTGATATGTGATAATTGTATTCTGTGAATTGTACCACGTGGGTGTGGTTTAATTATGTTGATGCATGTGCCGAGACGGTCCTAGAGAGCTAGTTAACTCAAGAGTCACAACAGGATTTCTATACCCGGCTCGGGAGGAGCCTAGGGGTACTTTGGGAATTTTATGGTTAAGTTGAGATTTAGCGGATAATGGTTATTGGAGATTTAGTAACCTGGGTAACCATTAGTTACTGCTGTGGGTAACAAGTTTTAAGGTAAAAAGTGGTAGAAATGAAATAGAAATGAAAAGACTTAAGTGTCCTTTGAGGTTTAGCTAAGGAGGATTAGTAGGAAAGGGTAAAATGGTCATTTGGCAAGGGTTATAGACATTTTTCAGCTGGGATTTAGGGGTATACGGTTTGGGCATTTATGTCACTTGAGGCTTGATAGAAATTGAAGAGAAGAAAGAGAAGGAGAAAGAAGTTAGGGCAAGAAGAAGAAGAGAAGGAGAAGTGGGAGTCTAGGAGGAGATCAAGGACTTTGTGTGGGTTCTCCATTTGAGGTAAGGGTTTTATACACATTTAAGTTTTGATTTCTGTTTTGATTTGCAAAATCTAGAGCTTGAGTTAGTGTGTTTGAGTTTTTGGTTTGAGTTGTTGAAAATTGGAATCAAGGGGTGGATTCTTGAGTGTGTTGATGTTTTGGCCTTGTATCTAGTGCCTATAGGTTGTTAAGTTGTTCATATGAAGCTTGGAATTGAGTTTTGGGGTTTAGATATTGGTTTAGGGTGATTTGGAGAGGTTGAAGCTCGGGAAAACGCGAAGGAAAAACCCAGAATTTCTGGGTCTGCGAGGGCGTGCCGCGGCACGGGTTTTTGCTTGTCGCGGCGGGGAGCCTCTGGTTTCTGGGTGCCGCGGCACAAGAAAGTTGTGCCGCGGCACAAGGCTAATTTCAGGATGGCATTTTTAGGCAATTTTAGGCCTTTGCTCCGGGAGTTCGGGGGATGTCTCCGGGGTGTTGTTTTAAGGTTTTAGAGGTCCCGAGAGTGCGGGATTGGTCCCGGGAAGTGGTTTTGGGTTGATTAGTATTGAGGGATGCTTCTTGTGTGTTGTGACTAGGTGGTTGGTGAGGCTCGTGCTAGAGGACCGTGCTCGCGGCTTTAGTGCATCAGGAGGCTCGGAATACAGGTAAGAAAACCGTAACACCCGAGATTAGGGCATGGCCCCACTGTGTGATTGTAGGGCATGGCCCCAGATTGTACTATGTGCAAATGTTTAACCTTAAATGAATCATGATGTGTGTGAATGATTATTTCGAATGTACTTTATGTGTGATTATGATGAAATGAACGGCAAGGGCCGAGTGCGGCGTAGGCCGGGGCGGCCGTGGGGCCGGAAGTAACACCTAGCACATGGGATGCTATAGTCAGGGCGGGGCCCGGTGGATACATGTGTTATGTTATATTCAGGGTGGGACCCAAGGGATACATGAGTTATCCTCGCGGTGAGAACCGATACCCCAGGCTTCGGTAAGGCTCTGGGGCGGCATGGCCGTGTTTGCTTAGTCTAATGGTTGACTTGTTTATTTGTGGATTATCTGTTATGATAAACTGTATACATTGCATATGTTATGTTCTGCATGAGTTTTCTTGCTGGGCTTCGGCTCACGGGTGCTCTGTGTTGCAGGCAAGGGCAATGACTGAGTCAACCAACCATGAGTACGAAGAGCGTGAAGCGACGCGTACATGTTTGGCCTGCCCGACTGCTTTGGTTGGGGGTTTATTCGAAAATGGCTGTAATAATCTATGATTTTTATGATTTCTTAACTGTAACCTTATTTCAAGATGTAATTAGTTTTCAAACCTTACTTTGGGATCCCAAATGTTTAATACTAGCAGTTTTAAATGAAACGACGCATTTTCTAAGATTACAGCCTTAAATTTTAATTAGTCACACTTTTGTCCCAAAACCTCGGTTAGCGAGTTCATTGCACACTGTTTTGGTCTTAAAAATCACTTAGTAACGGCTCTAAGGAAGTAGGGCGTTACAACTTGGTATCAGAGCGAGCCAAGGTTTATTGGTTCTGGAGATTGACCGAACATGTACGCTCGCTGTCAGTGACAAGCTCGTCTCAGGGTTGGTTGGTATGAATGATTGATATGATTGAACGTATGTTTGAATGCCCTGTTTTCCTGCTTATCTATATCGAGCATGTTGAATGAGTTGACATATGCATGAGATACTGATAGGGCCTGGCCCTTGACTATTGCATGTTGAGATTTATGCATGCTGAATAACATTATTATGCATGTGGATGAATATTGGCATAATGGTTCGCATATTGAGTGTATGTGGTTAATTTTCTGAATTTAATTCATAAGTTATATCTGTTTATTGGCTTGCATGAAGCATGTTGAGCATGGATATACTTAATGGTGTTAAAATCTGGTAGCTAAATGTATATCATTGTAGATTTGATCTAGTATATGCTTGTGTGTGCATTATACCTGTGGATATTTGGACCTAGTGGTGGTTTGGTTCAGGGTATGAACCTCAGAGTTCAGGAGTTTGGTCGGTTTTGACGGATGAACTCGAGTTGTTGGTTCCTAGAAGGGTTTGGGGACCTGATATTGTGCTGAAAGGGGGTTTCTAGATATAAGTTGGAGTTGAGATCTCCAGTTATTCCTGAAAGTAGCAACAGAGGGTCACTAGTGTGTGAGTAGCTGTGGACTTGTTAGTTGAGACGGGATAGAAGAACAGCGGATTTCTCTGGGGAAATAGCTGATTTTTATGCTTTAACAGTAAAGGTGACCAGTGTTGGTTTACTGTGAGGTAAGGACAGATAAGGGTATTATACGAAAGGCGTAAAGGGTGTTATCCTCTAGTGTTGAGGGGGGTACGAGTTGACAAGGAATTTATCAATAGATGAGCAGAGTTATTTCCACCCTTGGTTAAGAGGATGAGATATCCTGATTAGAGGGTTGTGTTAAATGTTGAGGCAGGGAGATGCCTGGAAAGGGTACTCGGGCTGAGGTACTGGCTTAATGGGTTAGGAAGAACCTAGATGATGAATGGTTAGAAGAGATTTTAAAGACATGATTAGAACCGTGGAGACGGGCAGACTTATAAGTTTGGTTTGGACTGTTAGGGTAACAACAGTGTAAATCAATGGGTTTGGTCAATTGGATAATTCATTTGGGAATTTATACTGACGGATGTATCCGGAATTGGAGGGCGACCCATTTAAGGATATGAGATCTGGAATAGTCTAGGGAATTTGGGCCGCCCTGATATAAGGAATTAGTGTATGTATGTGGATGGCGGAGAGGGCCATGATGTCGAGGAACTGATGGTTGATGATTAGAGCATGAGTGCTAGAGCCGCAAGGGCAGTGCTCCCTTTGATGGAATTAGTAAAGATAGATTCGGGACAATCAAGTTAAAAGAACCTCGGATAGGGTTGTGGCTTCTGGAATTTCCAAGAAAGGGGAGAGGTCTGGTTGAAAGGATGGTACTTTTATTTGATAGAACGCAGCAAGGTTGGATTCTCGATTGTTGAGGTGGAAGGACCCCAGACAGTGCTTGGGCACCTGATTTGAGATTGGAAAGAAGCCTGAGTGAAAAGGTAGTTATCAAGTTGGTGACAGGAACTAGGGAGGTTATTGTGTATGCATAAGGGAAAGGATGCCACCTGGGAGGAGGTCAGGTGGGGGCGTGACTTCTGCGTAGAATGACTTGAGATGTTAGGGTGGATTTCCCATGGTGAGGGAAATGGAGAGCTGGAATGCGTCGATACATTACAAGTTCGAGGCTGAGTCCTCAAGGATGAGTATTTAACTGGTGAGCTTATGCTTTGGGCATGTAGCGAACTGGAAGGGCTCGGTGTTGAGAATGCTCCGAGAGGGTGATGGACATAGAGAGGTCAACTCAAAGGTGCTATTCGAGAGGCTGGGGACAGTAATGCTTATTGAGAAGGAATTAGAGACTCTGGCAGATGGATGGTTGAGGATATCATCTGGAGTATGTAAGGGAGACTGAGTGGGAACAGAGCTGACCAGTGGGAAAGTTATGTGGGTATGCAAAGAAAGATTTAGGGAATACTTCAAGGTCAGACTACAGATATGATTGGTATAAGGAATGTTGTAAAAGACGGTTTTGACCGACGGAAAGTCTAGTGAAGCAATCAAAGGAATTGACCCTGGTGTAGCCAGTGTGTTATACTGCGGGGATTGTTGGCATCGTCGGGTTAGAACAAAAGTTTAATGTTGGATACAAGATGGGACGATGCCCCCAAGAGTTGATCTACGACCTGGTTATTACCGATTGGAAACCAAGGATAAAGACTTTTCGTGAATTGATTAGGTTGCACCGGGTAGGGTGTGAGGAATTGGTAACAAGGATTCTGGAACGGTTCAAGCTGCAGCAGCACCGGTAAGTTCTTTAGGCGGAGAATGCGTGAACGGTATTGGCAAGTCCCCTTCAAGCTTACGAGCAGTGCATGTGGATTACTCTCAGACGGAAATGGTGAGCAAATGAATATACGGAAGGCGTCTGTACCCAGAAGGCAGAGTCTCAGGTAAGGTTCTACGGATTGTTAGTTTAAGCGTCGTCAGGAATACTCAGATTAGAGCTACAAGGAGAAAGGACAGGCATGAGAAGATTTGATCTGAAGCCGCAAAGAAGCCAGTGATGAATATCTGAAGAATTGAAGGCATAAAAAGACTGGTAAGCGCGTCATCTATTGCACAAGCACCTCCGGGGACAACTACATCAGAGATGAGGAGAACAGTAAAACTTGAGGTTAGACGGACTAAGTGGTGTCAAATCAGAAAGAAATTCAGAAGACAAGGCAAGAATTGATTAATATCTGGTAATGCTGGAATGTGTGTGTGTTATGGTTAAGTTAAGAGTGGTGGCATAAAGGACTTGATCTATGGTAAGGGTATGGATATGTGAGAGTGCGTCACGGATTGTGCACGCCCAGGCGCATCTGGCGCGAGGATGGATCGAACCTTGCGGGAGGTGAAAGAATGAGCGTGGTTGATACACTTAGAACGTTAAGTCGACTGTTGTGCAAGGCATAAGGTACTTAAGTATTGGGTATTAGTAAGAAAGATAGCGTTGAGACACAGAGGTGGTGAAAAGTAGAAGAAAAATGATCAGTGTTAGGGATCCTTGAGTTAGCGAAGGGGATTTTAATTGGAGGTGGAACTCCTAGCTGTGAGGCGTGTGTCAGTCGGGGAATAGCGTCATAGACTGTATTGGAATGGACAAGGCAACGACTGAGATCGGCATAATGTTAGTAGGTAATGGGTAGCTGGTGGGTGTCACTGAGCTATGGAATTCAAAGTGTTGGCTTGAGTTGAACAGGGAAGGACCCTGTCATGGTGGTACAAGTAGGATACCAGGATCGAGTGAAGGATCCAGTTAGAATTTGGTTTTTGAATGAGAATTCTGAATGGATATCATTTCTCCTCCTAGGGTACGCGGTACCGGGAGGGTTGAGCAGGTGACAAGATCTAGTGTTTTCCTTTGGACCCTGAGGGGTTAAGTGATGTGGTGGTGTATCGCGGGAATGGACCACAATAGACCTTAAGTAAAGTATCCGGATAAGAAAAGTTTTAACTCAGTTGATCGAGTTAGTATAGTTGGGTCTAGTGAACTGGTTTCGGGATGGAACGTCGATGATATTGAATGGAGACCCTATAGTATTGTAAATTCTAGAATTGATTTAGAGAACGAAAGGAACAGAGTGGGAACCTGGAATTATCAATTGATTGCAAGTGAATTGGCAGTCTGAAAGTTTATCAGATATCTTAAGGAATTGAGAGCTGAGTAAGCGAATACTTGAGGTATTAAGGGAAGTGTAATCCCTGATGAGTTAGTCGTGGTAGCAGTTGCTGGTGTCTGGTTAATGAAACGCGACATAGGACATGGTAAAAGGTGAAGGCTAGTGGATACTACTATTTGGCAATGGCTCAGAGAGGAAGCCAGAGAGGCTGTTGGAATTCTTAAGGCACGAGTGTCTGCCTATCTGAAAGAATAAAGAGCTTGTGAATTGTTAAACTATGAGGAAATGAAGCTCCGAAAGGAAAGAGTTGCATCTCTGCGTATTAACAGACGAGGATCTGTAAGGTGTTCAAAGAAAGAAGGGAGAGTTCTGACTCTTGATTCAACATAAAATTCTGAAGTTGTACTAAGGGTTAGGCCAGCGGGGCCTACAAGTTGATCCCACCTGGTGGAGGTGATGACTTTTGAGTAACTCTGGAATCAAGAATAAGACAATGAATTGGTCATTGTAATCTAGGCAGACCCAGAGGTTTCAGCAGGGTTGCGGTGTATGCAAGAAGCTATCAAGGTATGGCTATTAGACGAGATCTTGCAGGGCAAGATTGTTACTCCTGAAAGAGCGTTGATGGGAACTAAAGTAAGGCGATGGACCTTGGAGATTATGGTCAGATTGCGGGTTGCTGACTGATGTGTTTGGGTAAATTTCGAGGACGAAATTTTTATGAGGAGGGGATAGTTGTAACGACCCAAATTCGCTAATAAGGCTTAAGGGCCTTGATTAGTGTGCCAGGAGGGCAGGATGGGATTTATGTGTGATTTTGTGAGTTAAATGCATGGTTATGATTTAAAGCATGTTATTTGGCTATTTGTTTAACTGAGATGCATGGCTATGTTTTCTAGTATGCATGTAGGCCCGGATCGTGTTAGAAGGGCGTAATTGTAATATTTGGCCATGTTGGGCATAACTGTATTGATATGTGATAATTGTATTCTGTGAATTGTACCACGTGGGTGTGGTTTAATTATGTTGATGCATGTGCCGAGACGGTCCTAGAGAGCTAGTTAACTCAAGAGTCACAACAGGATTTCTATACCCGGCTCGGGAGGAGCCTAGGGGTACTTTGGGAATTTTATGGTTAAGTTGAGATTTAGCGGATAATGGTTATTGGAGATTTAGTAACCTGGGTAACCATTAGTTACTGCTGTGGGTAACAAGTTTTAAGGTAAAAAGTGGTAGAAATGAAATAGAAATGAAAAGACTTAAGTGTCCTTTGAGGTTTAGCTAAGGAGGATTAGTAGGAAAGGGTAAAATGGTCATTTGGCAAGGGTTATAGACATTTTTCAGCTGGGATTTAGGGGTATACGGTTTGGGCATTTATGTCACTTGAGGCTTGATAGAAATTGAAGAGAAGAAAGAGAAGGAGAAAGAAGTTAGGGCAAGAAGAAGAAGAGAAGGAGAAGTGGGAGTCTAGGAGGAGATCAAGGACTTTGTGTGGGTTCTCCATTTGAGGTAAGGGTTTTATACACATTTAAGTTTTGATTTCTGTTTTGATTTGCAAAATCTAGAGCTTGAGTTAGTATGTTTGAGTTTTTGGTTTGAGTTGCTGAAAATGGAATCAAGGGGTGGATTCTTGAGTGTGTTGATGTTTTGGCCTTGTATCTAGTGCCTATAGGTTGTTAAGTTGTTCATATGAAGCTTGGAATTGAGTTTTGGGGTTTAGATATTGGTTTAGGGTGATTTGGAGAGGTTGAAGCTCGGGAAAACGCGAAGGAAAAACCCAGAATTTCTGGGTCTGCGAGGGCGTGCCGCGGCACGGGTTTTTGCTTGTCGCGGCGGGGAGCCTCTGGTTTCTGGGTGCCGCGGCACAAGAAAGTTGTGCCGCGGCACAAGGCTAATTTCAGGATGGCATTTTTAGGCAATTTTAGGCCTTTGCTCCGAGAGTTCGGGGGATGTCTCCGGGGTGTTGTTTTAAGGTTTTAGAGGTCCCGAGAGTGCGGGATTGGTCCCGGGAAGTGGTTTTGGGTTGATTAGTATTGAGGGATGCTTCTTGTGTGTTGTGACTAGGTGGTTGGTGAGGCTCGTGCTAGAGGACCGTGCTCGCGGCTTTAGTGCATCAGGAGGCTCGGAATACAGGTAAGAAAACCGTAACACCCGAGATTAGGGCATGGCCCCACTGTGTGATTGTAGGGCATGGCCCCAGATTGTACTATGTGCAAATGTTTAACCTTAAATGAATCATGATGTGTGTGAATGATTATTTCGAATGTACTTTATGTGTGATTATGATGAAATGAACAGCAAGGGCCGAGTGCGGCGTAGGCCGGGGCGGCCGTGGGGCTGGAAGTAACACCTAGCACATGGGATGCTATAGTCAGGGCTGGGCCCGGTGGATACATGTGTTATGTTATATTCAGGGTGGGACCCAAGGGATACATGAGTTATCCTCGCGGTGAGAACCGATACCCCAGGCTTCGGTAAGGCTCTGGGGCGGCATGGCCGTGTTTGCTTAGTCCAATGGTTGACTTTTTTATTTGTGGATTATCTGTTATGATAAACTGTATACATTGCATATGTTATGTTCTGCATGAGTTTTCTTGCTGGGCTTCGGCTCACGGGTGCTCTGTGTTGCAGGCAAGGGCAATGACTGAGTCAACCAACCATGAGTACGAAGAGCGTGAAGCGACGCGTACATGTTTGGCCTGCCCGACTGCTTTGGTTGGGGGTTTATTCGAAAATGGCTGTAATAATCTATGATTTTTATGATTTCTTAACTGTAACCTTATTTCAAGATGTAATTAGTTTTCAAACCTTACTTTGGGATCCCAAATGTTTAATACTAGCAGTTTTAAATGAAACAACGCATTTTCTAAGATTACAGCCTTAAATTTTAATTAGTCACACTTTTGTCCCAAAACCTCGGTTAGCGAGTTCATTGCACACTGTTTTGGTCTTAAAAATCACTTAGTAACGGCTCTAAGGAAGTAGGGCGTTACATCAAGAAATTCAAAACCCAGATCCTGCAAGAGCAGTCAAAGTTAGGGGATGCTTTCACTGCGGGTGAGCAGGAGATTGAAGAGATCATGTCCTCAGAACGCCCTGGAGGGGCTTGATTAAGCCTTCTTTATTTCTCTTTTTTTATGTGTTTGTAAACAATCGCCTTTTGGCTAGTTCGACGTTTTTTCTTTTCTCGGGACAACTTGAATTTTAATTCATATGTCTAACTTTTAATCTATTTGTCTATTCCTTGATTATCCTTCATGTTTATGCTTTCTTATAAATGCACATTCGGAATTTTAGGAATCTATCATCAGATCAGGAAATATATTTTGAGTTTGGTTATTTCCAAATTTAATGTGTTGATTTTTATCGTACCTGTTATGTGTCAGGCCTTGGACTCGATTATATCCGGGGTTTTAAATATTTCAAACTTAGTTCGCTTTAGGTTTATTGACATCTCGAGCTTCTAGGAAAGCCATCGAATTTTCAATTTTGCTAACTTCTAAGTTTTGGGCTTGGTTGTATCTAGGGTTTTAAGTAATTTACGCTTAGTTCGTGCTAGGTTTATTGACACCTCGTGCTCTTAAAGAGCCATCGGATAATCAATTTTCCAAGCTTCTAAGTTCCCGACCTGGTTATATCCAGGATATTTTTGTACCTGGTTGTATCTAGGATTTTAAATTTCAAATAACTTAACCTTAATCTGCAACCTTGTTCTGATTCACCTCGGGTTATATGCCCCCCCAAGCAACCGGAATGTGAAGACTTTCTTGGTTGCTTTTACAAACATTAATATTCGAACTAATTTTGTAAATATCCTTATAAAGGAAAATTATTAAAAGCACACGAACAAGAAACATTATATAACAATCCCCCATTATTTAACTAAATGGCTTTTATAACTAAGCCTTACATAGATAGTCGATAATACATTTGATCATATTTCTTTAAGTGCATTGCGTTTCATGTCCGTGGGAATGCTTCTCCACTAAGTTGAGCTAACTTGAAAGTTCCCTCATGCAAAATTTCCACAATCTGATAGGGTCCATCCTAGTTCGGACCTAAAGCGCTGTCTTTTGGATCCTTGTTTGCCAAAAAGACCATTCGGAGAACTAGATCACCCAAACCGAAACTACGTCTTTTGACCTTGGAATTAAATTAACGAGTGATTTTCTGTTGGTAATGTGCGAGTTGTAGTTGTGAATCCTCTCTTTTTTCATCAATCAGGTCGAGAGACGCGTTAAGCAACTCATCATTCTACTCCTGGCTGAATGTCCTTAGCCTGTGCGTTGCTACCTTTGCTTCGACGGGAAGAATGGCCTCACTTCTGAAAGTCAAGGAGAAAGGAGTGTGCCCTATGGAAGTCCTGTGGGAAGTTCAGTATGCCCAGAGTACCTACAGGAGCTGCTCGGGCCAGACTCCTTTGGCCTCATCTAACTTTTTCTTAAGGCTCGCCTTTAGGGTCTTATTCACAGCGTCGACCTATCCATTGGCCTATGGATAAGCAACCAAAGAAAAACTTTTGATTAGACCGTTCCTCTCACAAAAATCAGTGAAGAGATCACTGTCAAACTAGGTTCCATTATTTGACACGATCTTTTTAGGAAGTCCAAACCGACACACAATGTTTTTAACCACAAAGTCAAGGAATTTCTTTGAAGTGATGGTTGCCAAGGGCTCGACCTCTACCCACTTCGTGAAATAATCAATAGCCACCGCCGCATAACGAACTCCTCCCTTTCCCATGGGTAAAGATCCTATTAAATCAATTCCCCATACTACAAATGGCCACGGGGATGATATCATCGTCAGCTCGACTGAAGCAGCTTGTGCGACTATGGCAAAGCGCTGGCATTTGTCGCATTTCTGAATATGGGAGATGGAATCTTTTGTTAAAGTGGGCCAAAAATAACCCTGCCTTAATATTTTCAAGGCTAGGTTTTGCCCCCAGCATGATCTCCACAAAAGCATTCATGCACCTCTTGCAGAATGGTTTTAGCCTCCTCAGGTAGAACACATCGTAGAAGAGGTAGTGAATGACCACGTCGATATAACGTGTCGTCCACTATCACATATCTTGGAGCTTGATGGAGTATCTTTCTCACTTCCTTTCTTTCCTCAGGTAGCCTTCCTATTGTAAGGTATTCCACTATGGGGGTCATTCAGGTCGGTCTTGTGTCAATCATCTCGACCTCTATCACTTTTTCCGCGACGCTTGGACTCTCATTCCATCGGTACTACATTCAAAGTCTCAGCTTCCTTGGTGGTGGCATGTCTTGCCAAAGCGTCAGAATTAGTGTTCTGCTCGCGGGGGATCTGTTCAACAGTACCATATTCAAATTCTGACTGCTATTTCTTCACCTTGGCTAGGTAAGCTACCATCTTGGTTCCACGCGCTTGATATTCTCCCAAAACTTGATTAACCACGAGGTGGGAATCGTTATAACACTGGATGACCCCTGCTTTCAATTCATTTTCCACTCTGCGCCTTGCTAACAAAGCCTCATACTCGGCCAAATATAGGAATAGGGGCTCTCCAGATATAGGCTTAGAAAATACTGGGAGTTCTGCCAAATGTGTCTTTAGGGCATGGAATGCCAGCTCACACTCCTCAGTCCATTCAAATTTCTTATTTCCTCTAAGCAAGTTGTAAAGGGCTAACACTTGTCAGTGGACTTTGAAATAAATTGGTTTAACGCCGCCACTTTTCTAGTCAAGCTCTGAACTTCTTTGCGCGAGATGGGCGAAGGCATCTCAAACAGTGACCTGGTTTTCTCCGGGTTCGCCTCTATCCCCCTTGTATTGACTATGAATCCCAGAAACTATCCCGACGCTACTCCAAAAGTACATTTATGGGGATTTATCCTCATATCATATTTCCTCAAGATTTCAAAACATTCCTTCAAATCGGAAACATGGTTATCGGCAGTATTTGACTTGACTAGCATATCATCAACATACACTTCCATGTTTTTCCTAATTTGATCAACGAACATTTTGTTAACTAACCATTGGTAGGTAGCCCCTGTGTTCTTCAGCCCGAAGGGCATAACTTTATAATAGTATACATTCGTTGGAGTCATAAATCTTATATGCTCCTGGTCCACAGGATTCATCGCGATCTGGTTATATCCAGAGTACGCATCCATAAAAGACATGGGCTCGTGTCCTACGGTGACGTCTACTAACTGATCAATCCTCGGCCATGGGAAGCAATCCTTAGGACAAGCTTTATTTAGATCAGAGAAATCGATGCAGGTCCGCCACTTTCCATTCGGCCTTTTTACCAGGACAGGATTCGCTACCCAAATCGGGTATTTTGCTTCACAAATGAATCCACACTTTAATAACTGAGCTACTTCTTCTTCCAATGCCTCTTCTCGGGCTATTCCCAAACATCTCTATTTTTGGGATTTCGCAGGCACGCTCTTATCCAAGTTTAAGCTATGCATGATCACACTTGGGCTTATTCCCACCATGTCTTCATGAGACCAAGCTAAGACATCTAGATTCCCTTGTAGAAAATTAACCAAATCCTTCTTCCTATCATCGCCAAGATTTTTTCCAATCTTAACGACTCTTGAAGCGTTTGTGGGATCTATATTTATTTCCTCGAGCTCCTTAATAGCTTTGAGCTCGGGCCTATCTTCGCCCATTCGTGGATCGATGTCATTACTTGGGGTGATGTCTCTATCCTTTATTCCTTGAGGTTCTTCTGTCCTGGAGGCAAATTCTACTTCCTCGGACTCCTCATCTCCGTCACTTATGGTCATTACATGCTGCCCGGGTTGTGATTTTCCCTTCATGGAAATGTTATAGCATTCCCTGGCAGTGAGTTGATCACCTCTGACAGTCCATATTCCCATAGATGATGGGAATTTGATTGCCAGGTGGCGGATAGAGGTTATGGCTTCGAATGCCATCAACGTAGGTCACCCCAAAATTGCATTGTATGCAGCTGGACAATCGATGACCACGAACTCAAGAAGTTTGGAGACAGTTTGCGGACCTTCACCCAATGTTACCACTAACTCGATTGCTCCTATAGCTGCCGACCCTTCACCATAAAACCCATATAGAATTATGGAGATGGCCTTCAGCTCAGTTACAGACATTCCCATATTTTCTAAGGTGGATCTAAAGAGTAGATTCACGGAACTTCCATTATCTGCTAGCGTCCTCCTAACTCTCCGGTGGGCGAGCTGAACGGTTATCACCAGAGGATCGTTATGTGGGACCTAAAGATGGCTGGTATCTTCCTTTGTAAAATTGATTGTTGTTTTTCCATTTTCTTTTGCTTTGACAACTGTTGCTCCAGGACAAACTCGACTTCGTTATGGGATTTTAGCTCGTTGATATACCTCTTCTAGGCACCTCTGCTCGTGCCTACCAAATGAGGTCCTCCCAAAATGGTGGCTATATCTCCTCCTATTATCAGAGGAGCATTGTCCTAATTCACCTGAGCTCCAGTTTGATTCATTGGAGCTTCTAGAACTGACGGAGTGTTTTGTCCAGCGGGCTGATTGGGAGTTGTTCAATTCCGGGCGTACTGAGCCAAGGGTCCTGCCCTGATGAGAGTCTTGATTTCATCTTTCAGGTGTTTGTAGTCATCAATATTATGACCAATATCATTGTGGAGTCAACAAAATTTTGAAGGGTCTCTCTTTGCCCTTTGATTCTTTAACGGTTCTGGTTTCTTCCACGGAAGGCGAGCAGAATTTGCCAAGAAGATGCATTCTCTAGTATCTGTGAGATCGGTATATGCTGTATAGACCGGTTTAAATTTCTCCACGGACTTGTTTTTCTTTATTCCACTTTGGTTGCCCTCACCATTTCCCTTTCTCTTGTTATTCCCCCCTTGGTTATTCTGGGCAACGATTTGAGCCGCAACCGCTACATCTGTTACCTCTCCAGCGGGTGGGACAGGGACTTGGCTAGTTCCTACGACAGAAGCTTGCACCTCTTCTAGATTAACCCACCTTTGAGCTCGGCTGAAGAACTCATCAACAGTACTGACTCCTTTCCTCTAAAGCTCTTGCCACAGGTTGCCTCCAACAAGAATTCTCGTTCTCATTGCCATGAGCTTAGAACTCTCGTCGGCGTCTCTAGCTCGCGTGGAAACATTGGCAAACCCACTTAGGCATTCTTTCCATGGTTCACCGGGCTGTTGCTTTACATTTTCTAGAGAGTCAGCTTTAATCCTAGCTGCTTGAGAAGCCCTGAATGCTCTTTTGAAATTAGCGAAAAAGCTTTTCCACGAGCTAATTGAATGCCTCTTGTACTGTTTTAACCATTGTCTAGCTAGCCCAATCAGAGTCGAGGGGAATATTAGGCATCTTAGCTAGGACCCGATGTTGTGGGCCATCAACATAATGTTGAACATCCCCAAGTGGTCAGATGGATCTCCATCTCCATCAAACTTTGACAAATGTGGCATCCTGAAACCCTGCGAATATGCAGTCGTAACAATATTTGGGGCGAAAAGCTCAAGCTCATCCTCTGAATCGCACTCATCTTTCTATTTTTTTTGACATGAGCCATTTCATCAGCTCCTCCATCTGGGCTAACCATTCGATGGCTTGGTCCCTAGCTCCTTGGTTATTCTGGGGTTGTTCAACAGCTCCTGTCCTATCGTACTTGTTCGGTAGGTTGTTGTACCTCCGTGTTTGGGCTTGGTTTTGTGGGACATTCTTGTTATCACGTACCTCGGAAGCACCTCCCTCGTGATGAGTGTAACTAAATCCTACATTTTGAGCTGAAATTCTTCTCTGCGAGTTTAAACGATATCGTAGGTCAAACTGTGGATTGAATCGGGGACTCTGAGCCGAACTCAGATGATTTCTCATATCGCCTTCGGACCTGCCACTTTTATGGCTCTCAGTCCCATAAATTCCATTAGCAAGGCTCACTGCTCGTGGTTGAGGTTGAGGATCTAGACTATTGACACGTGTTTGCGAGACATAAGTAGGGGTAGATGGAGGAGGATTTCTCCTACTGTCCCCATAAGCAAGAATGTCCCGCGCAGACGGAGGTGGGTTTCTTCTGCTGTTCCCATGAAAAGGAATGTCTCGTGTAGAATGAGTCAGTGTCGAATGTCTTATGGGTGATGGGGGATGCTTGATTGGCGAGGCGATTCTTGTCCCATCAAGGCAAACTAAATTAGCCCGCAGTTGCTCTGCCTCACCATTTCTAGCTCTTTGCGCCTGGCGATCCGCTCATGATGCAAGAGGATTGGTTGGAAAATTTTGTCTAAATGAGCCTACTCCGGCTCCTCATCATGGGTTGCCATGGGTATTCCCATGCACGTGATATGGTGGTACTGAAATTGCAGTCGCGGTTCTGATCGACCGACTAATTTGTCGATGACCCCTGGGAGGGCCACTAGGCTGAGCAGTTCAGCGATCTTGCGCTGTGGGCACAGAGCTTGGGGTTGTAGTTTTGACTGACTGACTTGGCTTAGATAAGTTATTCCTGTGGGACTTATGAGACCCACTTTGTCTCTTTCCGACATTAACGTCGATTGCAAGAGGGGGTAATTGAGCCAAAACCTCCTCGATTTGGCTATTCGCCCTAGCAAGATGGCTCCTTAACTACGTGTTTTCCATTTCCATCGCAGTTAAGTAGTCTGGGTTTGGATTCGGCAACAATGACGCTGAACTCCCAGTATCGCCATGGCCCACCGGTTGCTTTCCCAGTCATTGCTGAACTTCAGGGCCATGCTCATTTGGAACAACGGTATGGTGGGCCTCCTGCCTGCCAGGCTGCTCCATCTCATTATCGTACATTGAGCGAGTGACCACCATGGTAAGATTTGATTGGAAATTTAATGAAACCATTAATCTCAACTATCAATGAAAGCACAAAACTATTGATGTAGTTTTTCGCCAACAGTGAATCAAGAAAATAACAAAGTTGAATTAGTGCTTGATGGTAAATCGAAGTAAGAAAATTACTCTCAATAACACTAGTCTTTTTACGTGGTTCAGTGGTTAAAATCCACCTAGTCCATGAGTCTATTTTATTACTGTTTCTCTCTCTACTTTGACAGAGTTTTGGCATTTCAGAATAATCCTCCCTTTTCATGTCCAATATTCTCAACATTTATATAGAAATTCTTTTGACAGGTTTGGGTAACTGCGTGAGTCAATCACGAATTTGCGTATATATTACATTTATTATGAAATATTCCCATTTATACTAGGATATGATCTGATCAAGAAATAAATAATCTCTTAATATCTGGGACATTAACTATCACGGGCTTGCCATAAATGATCGTATAAAGTATCCGAGTCTTCGGGGATTCGTGGACACACCATATCTCCAAGTTACCACAAACTGAATACACATTCAAGCTCGTATCATGGAGTTCGTGCCTTATAAATATTACAAGCTTGCGCTTTTCAATTTATGCATCCCTAGATGGTGCAATCGTCATGCGAACCGTGCTGTCAACGTGGAGGATACCTAGACTTATAGGCCATTCCTTCCCTGCAGTTACCTACCAACTGCACACGATCTGAGTAAAAGACTCGTGCTAAAATTAGGATACACAGTTATTTTCCAAAGGAAACAAGAAATTTATTAAGTATTTCTAAATGACTACAAATTTTGTTATTTTCTATGCTATTTAAAATAATAAATGGAATTATTATTTTATGAGAAATTAGGAAAAGGCTAAGTGAATTATTTTTATACAGTAAATATAATGTATTAAATTGTTTAATCAAACTTTGGGACTTAAAGAAACAAATAATTGTAATTTAATTATGTTGCTGAATATTTATTTGAAAAAGCAATAAATACGGATGTAGGAATTATCGTTTTAAAACGTTACATTTTAACAACGCTGCCACGTATGCTTGTCGCATGCAAATGCATTTTTTACGATCAGATATATGCCTATTGTTTAAACATATGGCTTTTACTTTGTAACCATGAACGGTTAATGGGTAAAATTAGCATTATCCTTTTATGATTTTATGTGAAAATGTGTATGTTTGGAATTATTGGGCAACTTGTATCATGGGGTATATGTGTTGGGCATGAGTGTTGACATGTGATTCTAAGAGACGACATTTGATTATGATTATAAGCTCGTTGTGAATTTTTTCTCATTTTTGCTCCGCTTTGACCTAAGGTAAGTTAGTTAGATAGAATTTCAATGTTTATGCTATGAAATGGTAAGATTGGTTTGTTATGAGGAAAATGATGTGCTATGTATGATGATGGACCATGTAATATGAAATATGGAATTCTATTTTGAGATGTTATGATGAGTATGATGCAACATGTGTTTCCTTTGTTTTGATGTGAAATGGATTACATCTGTTTGTATGCTGTATGAAAAATCAAAGGGTTGCTAGCGTGTTGAACACGACACAACAAAGGAGTTACTAAGGATATGACGTAACTCATCGGGTGGATGCACCGAGGTTATTCAAGGACCTGAGATCCTATTTACCTCACAGAGGATGTCTTTCTAGTTTTATGCTTTTACTGGTTACCTCAAGATGTGACATGGACAATAGCGGTGCCATGATCACGAAGAGTATGATTATGATGTATAATTATGATGTGTGATTATGATTATGATTATGATTATGAAGGTGATACAATATGATTATGAAAGGAATATGATGTGGCTATGGTATGATATGCTATGAGTTTTACGATATGAATATGTTCTTATTCTGTTTCTTTGAATATTGTTGTATTTGTTTGTATTTCCTTACTGGCTTTTAGCTCATCCCTTACTTTCCCCCTTTAAGGTAATAAATAGGGTTTCTCTTTGGCACACGCTGTGATGTGGGGAGTTTCGACGTTTGGGTTTGTATGGCGTGGGGGTAGCCCATGAACGAATAAATGATCAACATAAGCGTCGAGTTTTAAATAGCCATGTTATGGACTTTAGTTTAAAACCTATCCGTGGGCCTGGGCTTAAATTTTACTTTCTTTAAACGATGCAAAAGAACAGTTTATTTTTATTTTAAACTATTGGGTCCAACTTGCATGTTTTATCAAGGCCCCATTAAATTTCATATGACAAATGGTATTTTCTAATTATTTATGAGATGAGAGACGTTTTACAAAGTAATATAATAGGGCGCTTTACAGAAGTGGAGTGAAAAGGTGGATTAGGGCACATACACATATAGTTGATAATATTTAATTATTGTTTATTGTTGTGTCATAGATGTCGTTCGATAAGAGTTCGACGACATTAAGGAATCATAACTGTGATGCTTACTGGAACGGTTTCCGTGCCTTCTTGAAAATGGAAAAAGAACACGTAGACTACGACGAGAGAATTAAATGTCCGTGCGTGAGCTACCTAAATGTTAAGCTACAAACTATAGATATGGTGGAGGCTCATGTCTATGTCAAGGGTGTTTACCCTAAAAAATATTTGCCTAATGACATGGCACAACTGAGGGGCACGTGGATAGCACATGATTATTTAGTTATGACAGTTTGGTCGACCAACCACTAGAATAGAAGTTGCTCGATGGATTCAAGAAAGATGATGAATAGTACCATAAAAGATGGGTTGACATATGTGACCAGGTCTGATCGTAGTAATGAAACCAGAGTTCAAATACAATTATAAGTCAGATATTTCTAAGATAATTGACCCTATTTATGTGTAAAGATTATGATTTCTGTTATTATTAAAATGCGATTGTAACAAAGTTTAAACACGGCCTATTGGCCCATAGCTGCTTCCTTGAGCCTATAAATAGGATTCATGGGACTCATTTAAAGGGGGGAATAATTTGTATTTAGAGAGAACTAGTGTTTTCTATACACGATTTTTTTTTTGGAGCTTGTGAAACTCGGTGAACCCTAGTTTGCTAATTGCAGGTTTCAAGGTACATCAATAAAAACACTAAGTGTTACCAACGTCTGGGGCTGAACCACTATAAATCTTTGTGTTGTTTAGTTATTGCATTCAGCTTATAAATCTTTATCATTTTGGTGACTCCGTGTCGTTGGCTAAATCATTAGTCAACATTTTGGTGCTTTCATTGAGAGCAGAACTCAAGACATTCAAGATAAACAATGGGGAAAACCTCCAGGAAAGCGGGTCAGACAGGGCAGACATCTAGAAGTATGCCAAATCAACCTCCTCTACAAGATGTAGCGGAGGATGAGCCACAGGTAGAACTGGAAGAGGAAGAGATAGATGTTGAAACCTTGCAAATAACTTTGAACGTATTGCAAGAGGAATTCGCTACTGTGGGAGCTAATGAAGAGAATGTCGCTAAAATGATGGTGCTGCAGCAAAGGGAGATTGACCGGCAATGTTGAGAGCTGAATGAGCGGCAAGCTGACATGGATCGTCGACAGAGAGATGCCACAGTAGCTTTAGAAACGCCCACCTAGTTGGCTTGAGGACAACCTGCACCTACGTCTCAACCAGATCTTTCACCCTCAACAAAATCCGCAGTCAGAGTGTCCCCAATATCATCAAAATCCACCACAACCAAGGAGTCGTCAAGGACCAGAACAACCTTCCGCTGATCAACAGGAAAGACCAACCCAAAATCTTGACAGAAACAACAAGCAGCAACCACCCTCTCGATCTGGTCGAGAAAACATTTAGCAGCATAGGCAGAATAGGGCCGAGCAGCATCCCAAAAGCCTTAGACGCCATACAGCTGGGGAACAGAACCCTCCTAGTAGGGGACAACATCCCTCAGGAAGCAGAAGACAAGTGGACTCAGGCTCTGCGGTTCGGGATCCTCCACGACATAGTAATGTTAGAGGACCTAACGACCAACGCAGGCCTCCCCTTGTTTATCGAGATGTACCAGTAGGAAGAGAGGGGATTAGTGCGTACAGTAGGTCGCACACTCATAGGTCACAATTCAGAGATGACCATGATTATAATGAGGGGGACTCTGGCAGGAGGAACGATGGTCAGCAGCAGCAGGAGAGAGGCGGACAACAAAATCCTCCACCAATGGAGAATCGACTGACAAGCCAAAATGCTGGGGGGCAGCCTAAACAGCCCAATGTCTTTGACCGACTAGGTGCAAGCGAGCAAAGGTGTAGGTAAGAAGATCTAAGGGATGTGCTCAATAACCAAAGAGAAAGACATGATGAGTACTTCCCCCCAGCGCTGGCCGCTCCAGCAATACCAGATGTTGTATAGGCCCAGATGGATGCCTTAAATCAGGCCGTGCAACAGCTAGTTAGGAATAAAATGTCCAACATAGAGTTTAATTGAAAGAAGGGCACCCCATTTGTTAATAGAATTGTTGTGGCATAAGTTCCAAGAAAATTCAAAATGCCAATTCTACCCAACTTCACAAGAGGGATACAAATGGACATCCAAAAGGTGTTAGAAGATGCTCGGGGCAGGATTTTTCCTGCCACTCTGTCTAAATCTGCTCAAGAAAGGTATTTCAATTTCCCTCTGGCCAGTATAGTTTCCTGGGAGATGTTCGTGAAGCAGTTTTACGGACAACTCTATGCTAGTTGAATACATCCAACAAAGGCTAATCAGCTTATCGACATTCAACAGAAGGAAGGAGAAACTCTCAAGGAGTATATTCAACGGTTCATGCGAGCGGTTGCTCGGGCCAAAACTATTGGAGACGAGGGAAAGATGATGGCACTAACAACTGGAGTGTGACGCCATTCTTCTCTCTGGAGCATTCTGCAAAAGAATGGAGTCAAGAGCACTCAAGAATTTATGGATCGAGCAGACAAATATATCAAACTCGAGGAGGCCATTGCAAATGAAGGAAAGTCTCCAAAGAATGACCAGGGTAAGAAAGAAGACTCAAGCAAAGCTTCCAATGGGTCTGGTAAGCCCAACGACAATGGAACAGGTAACGGTAAGAATGGGGGAAAAAAGGCGAACAACGAATTGGTTGCATTTAATAGCAAGCGCCCCAAACAGAATAGATATGAGCCAAGTTTCACCAATTACACTGCCTTGGTTGATAGCTGAGCTGAAGTATATCAGGCTAGTCATACAACCATTCCCTTTAGGCAACCAGCCCCGATCAGAAAAGACATATGCAAAAGGGATACGACCAAGTTTTATCATTTTCACAACGACTATGGCCATGATACCAACGAGTATAACCAGCTCAAGGATGAGATTGAGTTCCTTATTCGACAAGGACATCTGAGGAGATATATACGACCAGGTGTAGGTTCTTAGTGGGAGGCTCACGAAGGCAACGAGCAGGAGCCTGTACGCCAGCGCTCACCTCCTCTACAGCCAGCTCTAGTCGATGGTATGTTGTTTACCATCTGTAGAGGACCACGTATATTAGGTGATAGTGGTAAGGTGAGGGATAGATATGCCAGAACCCAACGTCACGACCAGGACATCGAAATGCTGAATGTCAAGGAGCGAACTCCCAAAAAAGCTCGAACAAAAGAAGAATTAATAACTTTATCCTAGCTGGACGCACAACATGTCCGATTTCCCCACTAAGATCCTCTAGTCGTGGATGTTCAGATCGCCAACATGATGGTAAAATGAGTGTTGGTAGATACAGGAAGCTCAGTCAACGTTTTGTATAAGTCTTCACTGGAAAGAATGAAATTGTCAGTGCAAGATTTAGAGCCATGCAACCAAACCATCTACGGTTTTTTTGGCGAAGGGCTAGCACTGAAAGGGTCGATCAAACTCCCAGTCACAGTAGGAACTACACCTATAAACAGGACATTAGCCGCTACTTTTATAGTAGTTGATTGTCCATCTGCATATAATGTTGTGATCGAAGGACCCATACTCATCGATTTGCGAGCCATAACATCGGTCTAGCATCTCGCCATGAGGTTTCCAAATGATGTAGGAGTTGGATGCGTGTTGAGAAACCAGCGAGAAGCTAGAGAATGCTACAATTCCTCGATCACAAAAGCAAGAAGAGGTGGATCGGGAAGTGGATCTGAAAAAAGGTTGCTGGTAATAAATGAAACGCAAGCCCAATCAGGTGAACAAGTCACCAAATAGGGTGTTGCCCAAAGTGAGGATACAAACTTAGATCTTCGCTTTGGGGATTTTGAAGAAAACATTGGGCTTGTGGAGGACCTCGAGGAGGTCCAACTAAAATAGAAAGATTCGACCAGGGTTCTGAAAATCAGTAAAACTTATAAACAACAACAAAAAACAAATTGGTGGAGTTTTTGAAGAGACACCAGGAGGTCTTTGCCTAGTTGCATAATGGCATGGTTGGGATAGACCCATCGGTGATCAGTCATGTCTTGAATATAGACAAAATTTATCTACCTATACAAAAAAATGAAGGTTGCTCGACAAAGATAGATCTAAAGCCCTAAAAAGAAGAAGTCAATATGCTGAAGGAAAATTAAGTCATCAGGGAAGTATTTTATCCATCTTGGGTCTCTAATCCCGTACTAGTTCCCAAGCCAAATGGTAAGTGGAGGACGTGTGTGGATTTCATAGACCTTAATAAAGCCTACCTGAAGGATTGTTTCCACTGCCAAGAATCGACCAGCTGGTCGATGCTACATCAAGACAATAAGTTTTATGATTCATGGACGCATACTCCGGTTATAATCAAATTAGTATCCATCCACCTGATGAAGATCACACTAGCTTTCGAATAGATACAGGACTTTACTGCTACAAAGTAATGTCGTTCGGTTTGGGAGTGAAGGCTGAAGGGTGGAAAGCTGGAACTTGTTAGGATTCAACCATAGTTGAGGTAAGTTATAGTCATTTAATTTGCTGAAGAAGTTAGATTAATGCTCTGACTTAGGGGAAAGTCGCGACCCTAAGGACTAGGTCATGGCCCGCCTAGAGGTTTTGCCCTAGATTGGTTTTTAAGGTTGGTGAGGCTTGGGGGTTCGAACCTAAGTACTCGGGACAATTTCTACTACCCGGTTTAGTAGAACTCGAGGTCCCATAGGCTAGATTTGATCTCCTTAGTATTTATTTGGATTAAAAATTTATAAATACTTATTGGCCACTGTGACTAGGTTTATCGCCAAGGCTCAAGACTGAGAATCGTGCTCGAGACTATTCTGTATGCTTCGTTCGAAATTCAAGGTAAGAAAATTGCACCCTTGTGTGGTTGTGTTTGTAATGCCCTTGATAACCAAGACCATTAAACTGTGTATTTGAGATAGTACAAGGCTTGCTAATCAAGTCATTTGAATAAAATGTGATACAAAAGTCATAATAAGGTTAGGGTTAAAAGATTTTGATCATAAAAGGTTAATTTTCATTCAAATAGATGTTTGGTACACAGGAACCCAAGACATGGTTTAAAGATAATTTACAAACTCTCAAAAGTTATATACAATTAGTGGCCACTCTAATGGAAAAATACAAGTTTTAGGCTTCTATCCCTGTACTTTCTCTCGGCCGTGGTGGATGAGCAGCTGACAATGTACACCTCGCCGCCAGAGCTCTCCAACTCATGGTTTGTTCAGCGTACCCTTGCCTTTACCTACACCACGTAGCACCCGTGAGCCAAGGCCCATCAAGAAAACCATAGCAATAAAACATAATCAATGATGATAATCAATTAATTCACAAGATAGTTAACCAGATATTCAACAAGCCATAACATCAAGCTAACAACAGTAAACTTTTATATTCAACAATTCATCTCAATCAACATGCAATAGTTAGGGTCGACGCCCTTAGGCCGTACCCTCTATTTAATCCACTGACTCTGGCCCGCTTAGGTCGAGTCCAGTGTTTATCTAGTTGACCCAGCTCACAGTGGCCAAGCCGCATCCTGTGCGCAAATTATCAGCCCCCGAATCTGTTAGGCCGTTCATTTCCATATGCCAAATCATTCATTTAGCCATACAATATACATGTTCAAGTATTGGGAAACTCAGTCCCGTTGCAACCAATAAACGATGCATTTTTCTTACCTTTAATTTTGAACGGAGATAATGGAATGGTCCCGAGCATGATCCTCAATCCCGAGCCGTGGCGACAAACCTAGTCATAATGTCCAATGGATAATTTTTGACTTCCAATCCAAGTAAATACCTAGGAAACATAAATTAGCCTCAGGGACCTTAATTTATACTAAATCGGGTAGTAGAAATTTTCCAGAGCACCTAGGTTCGAACCCTCGTGCCTTACCAATTCTAAAAACAACTCCAAGGCTAAAATCCCTAGGCAGGTCGCGACCTCGCTTAGTGGGTCGCGACTTGCCCTCAAGTCAGGGAGCAAGGACCCAAGCTAAAGAGGAGGCGGGTCGCGACTTGGCTTAGTGGGTCGTGGCGCGTACCCATCTCAGAGAGCATCCCAGGGCATACAGGGCACACGCTCCGTGGCGCCCCAGTGCTGGGTCGCGGCGTGCCCCTCCGAGCCTAGAAATTCTGGGTTTGTCTCATGCTTCTCCCAGCCAACTTTCCCCAGAATTTCACCTAACATACCTCCCAATCAATAGAACACTCAACTATGAATTCTAGGTTTTAATCACCTAACTTAAACACTAAAAACCTTAACAATTATACTAGAATCACTATCCCAATTCAGTAAAATCTCATCACTAAAAGACCTAAACCATCTAATCATAACTCTCAAAACCAATCATCAAACTCACACCCATGCCAACCAAATTATTAACACAAACTCAACAAAATTCAGAGATTAAAACTAGAGTTCTTACCTACAATTGTCGCCTAGTTTCCTAGCAGTATCCTTGCACAAATTCAGCATAATTCCTTGAATTCTCCTCTGTTTTCCCAGCTTAAACTCCCAGCTTAAGGCCTATGTTTCTGCCCTTTTTCCTTCCTTAGCCTCAAGCACAATGAGAGAGTGAAAGAGAGAGTGAGACCGTGAGAGAGATGAGGGAGTGGACTGAAGCTTTTTCCATTTTCTAAATTAATCCTAAGTAATAACTGAGTATATCCCTTGCCTATCAAAAGACCATTATTCCCCTCAAGCCTTTTAATCTTTTAAGGGTATTAAAGGGTAAAATAGTCATTTTCCCCAAGTTCCCACTAATTCCTCGAATGTTCCTAATATTTACCAATCAATCTCGTCATCCAATTAATTACCATTTATTTATTCAGTATCTAATAATTCCCAATATATTCTCTAAGTTCCCAAAAATACTCTCGGGCTTTCCCTGAGCCGGGTATTAATCCCCGCTGTGACTATTTCGCTAATCTACTCACTAGGATCATCTCGAGGCATATGCTGCAAATATATCCACATAATAATGTGGTCTCAACAATTTATCACATATAATCACATTTATGCCCCCAACAGGCCAAAATTACAAATATGCCCTTGTCAACTATAAAGGGCCCACATGCATATCTAATACTCACAAGCATGCATGTCACATAGTCATATAATCATATTAATCATGCATGCCACATAACCATGCATTAAACCATTAAATCACACATACACCAATTATGCCCTCCCAGCAAGCTAATCAAGGGCCTTAAGCCTTATTAGTGATTTTGGGTCGTTAAAACTATCCCCTCCTACTGAGAATTTCGTCCTCAAAATTTACCTGAATAACTCGAGATACTGATCCCACATGGCTGACTCATGCTCCTAGGTCGATTCCTCGACCTTGATATTCCTCCATAACACTTTGACTAGAGGAATCATCTTGTCCCGTAGAACCTTGTCTTTCCTGTCTAAGACCTGGACCAGTCGCTCCTCATAAGACAAATTTGTCTGTAGTTCTAAGTCCTTATACTTCAACACATGAGTCGTATCTGAGACGTACTTCCGAAGCATAGAAATGTGGAATACGTCATGAAATCCCGACAATGACGGTGGCAGTGCCAATCTATAGGCCACCCGCCTGATCCTCTCTAGGATCTCAAAAGGCCCAATGAATCTAGGGCTCAGCTTGCCTTTTTTCCCAAACATTCTCACCTCTCGTAATGGTGAGACTCGCAGAAACACGTGGTCCCCTACCTTGAACTCCATGTCCCTACGCTTAGGATCAGCGTAGCTTTTCTGTCTGCTCTGCGAAGTGACCATTTGAGCTTGAATCTTCTTAATAGCCTCATTAGTTTTCTAAACCATGTCTAGTCCCAAATACTTCCTCTCACCCATCTCATCCCAATGAATGGGTGATCTACATCTCCTCCCATATAACATCTCATATGGAGCTACTCCAATCGTTGATTGATAACTGTTGTTGTACGAAAACTCAATCAAGGGAGATACTTACTCCAAAACCCCTCGAAGTCTATCACACATGCTCTAAGCATGAATTCCAATACCTAAATCATCCTCTCAGACTGTCCATCAGTCCGAGCATGAAAGGACATACTAAACTTCTGCTGAGTCCCCATAGCCTTATGTAAACCACTCCAAAACTTGGAGGTAAAGATAGGATCCCAGTCTAATACTATAGACTTAGGAACCTCATGGGGACATACAATCTCCCTCACATACAGCTCCGCATATTGATCCACAGTATAAGTTTTCTTCACTGGCGGAAAGTGAGCTAACATGGTGTATCTATCTACTATCACCCACATCGAGTCATTCAGCCCCACTGTCCTGGGTAAACCTCCCACAAAATCCATCGTAATGTCCTCCCATTTCCACTCGGGAATACCCAAAGGCTGTAGCAGCCCCGCTGGCCGCTGATGCTTAGCCTTCACCTGCTGACAGGTCAAACACCTGGCCACGTACTCCTCCACATCCTTCTCCATCCTAGGCCACCAATACAATGTCCGCAGATCTTGATACATCTTTGTGGTGCCTGGATGGAGTGAGTACGGTGTAGTATGGGATTCATTGAGTATCTCTCATCTAATCCCCATATCAGTCGGGACACAGATCCGACCGTTATACCGTAGCAAGCCAATCTCAGCAATGGAATAGTCTTTAGCCATTCCCGCTAAGATCTTCCCTCTAACTTCTTGCAACTATGCATCTACCAACTGACATTCTTTAATCAACTCTAGTAGGGTCGGCTGTAAGGTAATATTTGCCAACTGGCCCACAACTAATTATATTCTCGGTCTAGACATCTCCTCTGCCAATTCTCTCGATATCTGTGCATTGCTAAACAATTGTCCAAGGCCCCTCCGGCTCAATGCATCTGCCACTACATTGGCTTTCCCTGGGTGGTAAAGGATAACACAATCATAATCCTTCACCAACTCCATCCAACACCTCTCCCTAATGTTCATATCCTTCTAGGTGAAGAATTACATCAAACTCTTATGATCGGTGTATGTCTCTCACTTCTCTCCATACAGATAATGTCGCCACACTTTCAGTACGAATACCACCACTACCAATTCCTGATCATGGGTAGGGTACCGCTGCTCATACTCCTTTTGCTGTCGTGATGCATAAGCAATAACCTTCTCATTATGCATCAACACGCATCCCAAACCCAACCTCGATGTGTCACCATATACAACAAACTTCCCTCCATCCGAAGGGAGACTCAACACAGGTGTCGTACTCAATTGCCGCTTCAGTTCCTAGAAGCTATTCTCACACTTGTCTGACCAGACGAACTTCAGATTCTTCCATTTTAATTCTATCATCGGTGAAACAATCTTCAAAAATCCTTCCACGAACTGCCTATAATGTCCTGCTAAATCAAGGAAGCTCATAACCTACGAGACGTTCCTTGGCCTCAGCCAATCTCTCACTGCCTCCACCTTAGATGGATCCACCTTAATCCCATCTTCGCCGACAATATGTCCAAGAAATGTCACTTCTGGTAGCCAAAACTCACACTTCTTAAACTTGGCGTACAACTGGTGCTCTCTCAACCTCTGCTAGACCTGTCGGAGATGCTATTCATGCTTTATCTCTGAACTAGAGTACACTAGGATTTCGTCGATGAAGACAATCACAAACTGATCCAATAAGTCATTGAACACCTTGTTCATCAAGTCCATGAATGCTGCTGGGGCATTGGTCAAACAAAACGACATGACCAGAAACTCACAATGCCCATACCTCGTTTAGAAGGTCGTCTTTGGTGTATCCTCGTCCTTGATCCTCAGCTGGTGATAACCAGATCGAAGATCAATCTTTGAGAACACCGTCTTTCCCTGTAGTTGATCAAACAAGTCATTGATCCTTGGTTTGGGGTATTTATTCTTGATGGTCAACTTGTTCAACTCCCTGTAAACTATACACATCCTTAGAGTCTCGTCCTTCTTCTTGACAAACAAAACCAGAGCACCCTATGGCGAGTAGCTAGGCCTGATAAACCCCAAATCAAGAAGTTCGTGCAACTGTATCTTCAATTCTTCAGTTCTGCCAGAGCCATCCTATATGGTGCCCTCGACACTGGCTCTGTAAAGCCCTAAACTCCAGGGACTGTTACGGTGTGCATTTTAAACAATGCAAAACTCGCTAACTGAGTCATTTGGCCATAATCGTGTAACTAAGTATGATTAATGCACTACAAGAAACAATTCTTTTAATAACACAAAAAATGTGTTATCAAAACATACCATAACACTTTTTGATGTGTTAAGACCGACTATGTTATCGTAGGTCAGGGTACTTTACATAACACTTTATCATTGTTATACAGATGTGTTATTATACAGTCAACGATAACATACTTTCTGTGTTATTTTAATAAATAGATAAGTGTTTAATTATATTATTTATAGTCGATTATATAACACATTTCAATACTTATAAATTTGTGTTATACTGCACTTTAGTATAACACATTTTTTGTGTTATATAATGAAGTTTGCATAACAAAATTCTTTCGATAAAAAGTGTTATTGTAATAGATATTATAACTCAATTTTCGTATTATTTTAATATTTAGATGAGTTTAAATTCTCATTATATATTCATTTATATAACACTAATTTATTCTATTATATTTTAATTTTTTTTATATAATTAAAATTAGCTTTCTAATATATACTAACATCATCAAATGAACTTGATTTTCAAATAACAAAAAGTAAAAACATTCAACATTGTATTAACAATCCACAAATTAGTTTAAAACATTCAACACTGTCATCAACAAAAAAACGTTCTTTAAGTATTCAAGTAGTCTTAAATATTCAAGATATTGAAAAGTTACTACTTTCAACACAAAATATTCTACAGCTGCCCAACACAAAGCCTTCAAAATTAAGTATTCTTTTCTATTTCGCTTGTCACATCTGCAAAATAAACAAAGAAATATTTTATTCTTATTTCAAGTTGCGAGGTATTCCAATATGGGAGTCATCCAGGTCGGTCTTATGTCGATCATTCCGACCTCTATCAATTCTCCCATCACACTCGGGCTCCTAAAGAACTCCACTAGCACTACATTCAATGTCTTAACCTCTTTTGTGGTAACAAGTCGTGCCAAAGCATCAACGTTAGAATTCTGCTCGCGAGGTATCTGTTCAATAGTGTTGTACTCAAATTCAGATAGTTCTCCCTTTACCTTAGCTAGGTAGGCCGCCATCTTGGTACCTCGAGCTTGATATTCTCCCAATATCTGATTGACCATGAGTTGGGAATCGCTATAGCATTGGATGGCTTTTGCCTTGAGCTCTCTCACCACCCTCAGCCTTGCTAGTAAGGCCTCATATTCTACTTCGTTATTGGATGCCTCAAATTTGAATCTCAGAGCTGTATGAAATCGATGATCTTCTGGTGAGATTATGATGATCACAGCTCCTGATCCATTCTCATTTGACGATCTGTCCACGAAGATTTTCCATAATTCCTACACCGGCTCCCTCTTGAGCTCTTCTTGAAAACGGGTGCATTCAGCCATAAAATTAGCAAGGGCCTGACTCTTAATTGAGGTCGTGGCATGTATAATATCTCGAACTGGCTAAGTTTGATGGCCCATTTTAAAAGACATCCTGATGTTTCAGGTTTTTGCAAAACCTGCCGTAAAGGTTGGTTGGTTAAGACGTTGATTGAATGGGATTTGAAATATGGCCGCCGCTTTCTGGAAGCCAATATCAGACAGAATGCCATCTTCTCTATTATCTAGTATCGTGACTCGACTCAGAGAAGTCTCTTGCTTACATAATATACTGGTTTCTGAGGATGGTCTTCTTCTCGAACTAACGCAGCACTGACTTCATTCTCTGTCACGGCCAAATAAAGGAACATCGATTCTCCAAACATAGGTTTAGATAATATTGGGGGCTCGGCCAGGTGCGTTCTTAGGTCGTGGAATGCTTGTTCACACTCCTCGATCCACTCAAATTTCTTGTTTCCTCTGAGCAAGTTGTAGAATGACAAGCACTTGTCAGTAAATTTTGAAATTAATCAATTCCAAGCCGGCACCCTTCCAGTTAGGCATTGAACATCTTTACACGTCCTTGGTGAGCACATTTCTAACAATGACCTAATTTTTTCAAGGTTCGCCTCTATTCCCCTCGTGTTAACTATGAAGCCAAGGAGCTTTCCTGATGCCATCCTGAAGGTGAATTTGTGAGGATTCAGCTTCATCTCATATTTCCTTAATATTCCAAAACACTCTTCCAGATCGGATACATGGTTATTGGCAGTCTTTGACTTGACAAGCATGTCATCGACATACACCTCCATATTTTTCCTGATCTAGTTAGTGAACATTTTGTTGACCAAGTGTTGGTATGTAGCCCAAGCATTTTTCAACCCGAATGGCATAACTTTGTAGCAATATACGTTATGTTCGGTCATGAAACGAGTATGCTCCTAGTCTGCAGGGTTCATTAAGATCTGGTTATATCCAGAATACGTGTCCATGAAGGACATGAGCTCGTGACCTGCCGTGGCATATACCAACTGGTCAATCCTTGGTAGTGGGAAACAGTCCTTGGGACATGCTTTATTTAGATTGGAGAAGTCGATATAGGTTCTCCACTTCCCGTTTAGCTTCAGGACCAGCGTGGGATTGGCAACCTAGATCGACTATTTTACCTCCCAGATAAACCTGCATTTTAATAACCGAGCTACTACTTCCTCAAGGGCTTCAGCTCGGACCATTCCCAAACGTCTCCGTTTTAGGGATTTTGCAGGCACATTCTTGTCCAAATTTAAGTTGTGCATTACTATATTCGGACTTATTCCCACCATATCTTCATGCGACCATGCGAAGACGTCCAGGTTTTACTGTAAGAAATCAACCATCTCCTTCTTCCTTTTGTCGTCAAGGATATTTCCAATCTTTACGACTCTTGAGTCCTCTTTGGGATCGATGTTTACTTCCTCGAGCTCTTCTATGGCTTTGAACTCTGATCTATCTTCTCCTATCCGTGGGTCAATGTCGTCATGTTGGGCGACCTCGCTATCCTCTTTTTTCTGAGGTTCTTCCATACCGTGAGTAACTTCTACTTCCTGGAACTCCTCATCTCCGTCATTTACGACCATCACTTGCTGCCCGGGTTGTGATTTTCCCTTCATAGAAATACTATAGCATTCCCTGGCAGCGAGCTAATCGCCTCTAACTGTACATATTCCCACAGCTAAAGGGAAATTCATTGCCAGGTGGCGGATAGAGATTATGGCTCAAAATTCCATCAGCGCGGGTCGATCCCAAGTCGCGTAGTATGCAGCCGAACAATCGATTACCACGAACTTGAGTAATTAAGAAATAGTTCACGGCTCTTCTCCCAATGTCACCACCAATCCGATCGTCCCAATGGTTACTGACCCCTCACCCGAAATCCCGTACAGAGTCATCAAAGTCAACTTCTAATTAGTTATGGATAACCCCATTTTTTCCAGGGTGGACCTGAAAAGTAGATTCATAGAACTTCCGTTATCCACCAGTGTTCTTCGGACCCTATAGTTGGTGAGCTGAACGATTTCCACCAACGGATCGTTATGCAGGAATTGGACGTGGCTAGCATCTTCTTCTGTGAAAATGATTGATTGCTTTTCCAATCGCTGATGTTTCGATAACCGTTGCTCCGAGACGAACTCCACCCTGTTATGAGACTTCAGTTCATTAATGTACCTCTTTTGGGCACCGCTGCTTGTGCCCGCCAAATGAGGTCCTCCCGCAATGGTAATTATATCTCCCCCTACTATCAGAGGAGGGTCAACCTGATTTGCTTGAGCTCCGGGTTAGTTTGCGGAGATTCTGGAACAGGTACCGGGTTCTGCCCAATGGGCTTACTCAGATTCACCCTATTTCGGGCGTACTGGGCCAAAAGTCTTGCCCTAATGAGAATTTCAATCTCATCCTTCAGCTATCTGCAATCATCATTGTTATGACTGATGTCATTGTGGAACCAGCTGAATTTTGAGGGATCTATCTTCGCCCACTGGTTCTTCAATGGTTCTAGCTTCTTCCATGGAAGGCGACTAGAATTTGCCAGAAAAATGTGCTCACGTGTATCCGTTAGGTCGATATACGTGGCATAGATAGGCTTGAACTGCTTTGCGGGCTTGTTCTTTTTCGTCACGCTCTGGTCGGGTTCACCATTCCCTTTTCTTTTGTTATTCCCCCCTTGGCTATTCTCAGTAATGGTTTGGGCGTGGCTGACGAATCTGTTATCGCTCCAATGGGTTAGGTAGGGGTCTAGCTGGTACCTGAAACAGTAGCTCGTGCCTCCTCGAGATTTATCCACTATTGAGCCTGAGCTAGGAATTCATCCACGCTTTTAACTTCTTTTCTTTGGAGTTCCTGCCATAGGTCGCCCCCGACGAGGATTCCTATCCCCATTGCCATGAGTTTGGAGCTGTCATCAACATCCCTAGCTCGTGCAGCAACATTGGAAAATCTACTCATGTATGGAATGCTTTACGTTAGGTTGCTTCTTTACGTTAGCTAATGAGTCAGCCTCAACCCGAGCTGCCTGTGAAGCTCGGAATGCTTTTTTGAAATTAAAAGAAAACTTTTTCCACGAGCTTATGGAATGCCTCTTGTATTTTTTAAACCACTGCCTAGCTGGCCCAACTATAGTTGCAGGGAAAAAATACACCTTAGATCGAGCCCGACATTGTGAGCCATCATCATGGTGCTAAACATTCCGAGGTGATCTGACGAATCCTCGTCTCCATCATATTTTGACGGGTATGGCATTCCAAAGCCTACCGAATACGTGGCTATTGCAATATCTGGAGCAAAAGGTTCGAGCTCCTCATCTGAGTCGCAATCATCCTTTTTTTTCAAGACAAAAGCCTCTTCATTTGCTCTACCATCAAATCTAGTCTTATGAGGGATTGGTCCCTAGTCCCTAGGTTAATTGGGGGTTGTTCAACAGCTCCCATCCTATCGTATGCGTTTGATGGGTTATTGTCCATCCAAGCTTGAGCTTGGTTTTGCGGGGCATTCCCGTTATAGCGTACTATGGATGGACCTCCCTCTTGTCGTGTATAGCTAATATCTTCATCCTAAGCTGGATACCTTCTTTGCAAGTTCAGATGATCGCACAAATTGGGTTGTGGGTCATACCGAGGGCTCTGCGTTGAACTCAAATGATTCCTTAGGTCGCTCTCGGACCTGCCGCTACGATGGCTTTTGGTCTAGTTACTCCTGTTTGCGAAGCTTACATCTCGTGACTGGGGCCGTGGACCTGGATTCTCGACACGTGTTCGTGGGACGTAAGTATTGGCAGATGGGGGAGGATTTCTCCTACTATCTCCATGAGCTAGAATATCTCGTTGAGGATGAGGTGGTGTTGGATGTCTTATAGGTGACGGGGATGCCTTATTGGTGAGGCTATCCTTGTTCCATCAAGACAGACTAAATTAGCCCACCTCTGTTCTACTCCAATGTCTCTAGTTCTCTATGCCTGGTGATCCGATCGCAGCGCAGGAGGATTTGTTGGAGGATTTTGTCTTCATGAGCCTGTCCCAGCCCCTCCTCATGGATTATCATGGGCATTCCTGGGGACCTGTGAAGAAGGCGCTGAACTTGGGGTTGCAGTCCTAACCGATCGTCTGACATACTGACGACCCTTGTGATGGTTGCAGGGTCGAGTATTCTGGTGATATCGCCCTGTATGTATAGAATTTGGAGTGGAAGTTCTGACTGATCGACTCAGTTTGGATCGATTATTCATGTGGAACTTATAAGACCCACTTTGCCTCTTTCCGACATTAACGTCTGTTGCAAGAGGGGGTAATCGAGCCAAAATCTCCTTAATCTGCCTGTTTTCCCTAGCGAGATGGCTCCTCAATTGCATATTCTCCATCTCGGTGGCAGTTAGATAGCCTGGGTTTGGGTTTGGGAGTAATGACGCCGAACTCCTAGTGTCGCCTTGACCCGCCGGTTGTTTTCCCAGACATTGCTGAATCTCAGGGCTACGTTCGTTTAGAACAGCGATATGATGTGCCTCCTGCCCACCGGGCTGTTCTATCTCATTATCATGCATTGAGCGAGTGAGCACCGTGATGGAAATCGACTGGGATTTTGGTGAAGTACTAACTTTCTCTCAATAAGAGCACCAAATAGGATTACCATCGAGCAGAGAAACAAATTTGTGATCGAACTTGCACCAGAAACAGGACCGATCTCTAAAGCACCCTATCATATGACACCTGCAGAGTTGAAGGAACTAAAAATCCAGCTACAGGGAATTGTTGGATTAGGGGTTCATAAGACCTAGTCATTCTCCACGGGTAGCACCTATCCTATTTGTGAAAAAGAAGACGGGAGCATGAGAATGTGCATCAATTACCGAGAACTCAATAAGTTCACCATTAAGAACAAATATCCTTTGCCGAGGATAGATGACATTTTTGATCAACTGCAAGGGGCAGCAGTATTCTTAAAGATTGATATGCGATTCAGGTATCATCAGTTAAAAGTAAAGGGGGGAGTCATTCCGCAGACGACTTTCAGAACTCGCTATAGGCACTATGAGTTTCTAGTGATGTCTTTTGGACTCGCTAACGCTCCAGCAACATTCATGGACATGATGAACAGGGTATTTAAGGACTATTTGGACAAGTTTGTAGTAGTGTTCATATATGATATCCTTATCTACTCGAAGACTAAGGAGGAGCATGAGGATCATTTGAGGTTGACCTTAAAAAGACTACGAGAACATCCGTTATACGCCATGTTCTCTAAGTGTGAGTTTTGGGTGGAACAAGTAACTTTCCTAGGGCATATAGTGTCCATGAATGGGATAGCAATAGATCCGTCCAAGATCGAGGCCATTAGGGACTGGCCCCAACCGAAGAATTCCCCAGAGGTTCGAAGCTTCTTACGGTTAGCGGGTTATTATCGGAAGTTTGTCGAGGGTTTCTCAAAGATCGCCACACCCCTGACCAATTTAACCCACAAACATCAGAAGTTTGCATGGACTGAGAAATGTGAAGAAAGTTTTCGGACCATGAAGGATAAGTTGATTTCTGTGCCAATCCTTTGTGTTCCGACAGAGGGCGGGACATTTGTGGTGTATTGTGACACATCAAAGAAAGGCTTGGGGTGTGTGTTGATGTAGGATGGGAAGGTAGTAGCTTATGCTTCTAGACAACTCAAGGACTATGAGCAACGATATCCCACTCATGATCTTGAGTTGGCAGCAGTGGTGTTCGCACTAAAGATATGGAGACATCACCTATATGGGGATAAGTGCAAAATCTACACTAACCACAAAAGTTTGAAATACTTCTTCACTCAGAAGGAACTGAATATGAGACAGTGAAGATGGTTGGAACTAGTGAAAGAGTACGATTGTTAAAAAACTATACCACCCCAGCAAGGCCAATGTGGTTGCAGATGCATTGTGTAGGAGGGGACATGGGAGTGTCTTAGCACTGAATACAATAGAGATGCTTCTTCAAAAGGAAATCATAAATGCAAGCATTGAATTTGTGACAGGAGACCTAGTGAACCTCTCGCTACAATCCTCCATACTAGAAAAAATTAGAGAAGGATATAAAGTGGATGAAGCCCTAATGAAGCAAGAGGCTTTGGTATAGGAGAATGGTAGCAGTGACTTCACTACGTCCAACAGTGGATTGCTGTGATACAAGGATAGGATTTGTGCGCTTGATAATGATGAGATTAAAGAAAGTATTATGAAAGAGGCGCATACAACACCCTACTCCTTACACCCAGGATCGACGAAGATGTACCAAGACCTTAAGGCATTATATTGGTGGCCTGGAATGAAAAGAGATATTTCTGAGTTTGTTGCCAGATGCTTGACATACCAACAAGTCAAGGCAGAACACCAAAGGGCAACGTGTTTACTTCAACCGCTTTACGTTCCGGAATGAAAATGGGAGGATATAGCAATGGATTTTGTGGCAGGATTACCCAGGACCACAAAGAAGAATGATTGTGTTTGGGTAATAGTGGATAGGCTCACTAAGTCCGCCCATTTTCTGCCAGTTAAGAATACCTACTTGGCGGACCAGTATGCAAAATTGTATGTGAGTGAAATAGTGAGACTTCATGGGATTCCAAAGTCGATAATTTCTGATCGAGGGTCAGTGTTCACATCAAACTTTTGGAAGGGACTACAGAGAGCTATGGGAACATGATTAAAGTTTAGTACCGCGTTCCATCCTCAAATCGATGGACAGTCTGAGAGAACTATATAGATTCTTGAGGACATGTTGAGATGTTGTGCTTTGGAATTTTCTGAGTCTTGGAACCGATACCTACCCCTAATGGAGTTCTCCTATAATAACAGTTATCAATCCACTATTGGGATGGCTCCCTATGAAATGCTTTATGGGCGTAAGTGTAGATCTCCTTTGCTATGGGATGAGGTTGGGGAGAAATAGATTTTAGGCCCCGAGGCAATTAGGGAAGCCAATGAGGTGATTGAGAAAATTCTCCAAAGGATGCTTACCGCGTAGTGTAGGCAAAAGAGTTACGCGAACCTTAGGAGAAGGGACATCGAGTTTTCAGTGGACGAGTTTGTGTTCTTGAGAGTCTTGCCGATGAAGGGTGTTATGCATTTTGGAAAGAAAGGGAAGTTGAGCCCTAGATATAAAGGTCCATTGGAGATTTTGGACAGAGTAGCGCAAGTTGTGTACCATTTAGCACTGCCCCCAACACTAGCCGAAACACATAATGTCTTTCACATCTCGATGTTGCATAAGTATGTGTCAGACCCCTCTCATGTTTTGAGTTACGAGCCATTACAGCTGAAGCAGGACCTAAATTATGATGACCAGCCAGAGCGTGTTATTGAAAAGGGAATCAAGGAACTGAGATCCAAAAGGATTCCATTAGTTAAGGTTTTGTGGAAGAATAGTACAGAATGAGAAGCAACATGGGAGTTGGAGAAGGACATGAGAGAAAGATACCCTGAGTTATTTGGTAAAAAAGAATTTCGGGACGGAATTCCTTTCAAGGAGGGTATATTGTAGCGCACCAATTTTTTTAGTTTATTAATTTTGTGCTTTGTTTTATTTAATTGTTAAGTGTTGTGAATTATTTTTTTATTTATTTGTTAAAATTGTTTGGTAGAAATTGTGTGAATTTAATTGTTAATTATTTTGTTTATTTACTAATTTAATTTGTAAAATAAATGAGCTTTGGTTGAATGTACCACGGTGCATGGTAAGTAGAGATGCACTTTAGTAATTAAGTGTGGGCATGTGTATGGTTGCATGGTGCACATGCAGTAGAATTTTCTACACACATTTTGTTTCCTTTTATTTGAATTATTTTTATTTAATTAAAATAATTAAAAAGAAAATAAGAGAAAGGGAAAGAAGAGTGTGGGCGTGTGAAGCATAGTGGGAAAGGGAAGGAATTGTTTCCTATTTTATGTGGAAATTTGATGATGCAAATTGATGATGGCTAGATAAATTGATATTTTTCTTCTTTTAGTTTAATTGAAAAATCCTTTTATTTAATAAATTAGAATAAAAAAAATCAATGGGAAATTAGAAAGAGGAAACTTACCCATTCCCATTAGGCTGGTTTTCTCTAGGGTTAGATAAAAGGGAAAAAGAAAGAAAATAGAGAGCATTATGCTCTTGGTGCCGTCGGCCTAGTGAGAGACGGAGAGAGAGTGAGAGACTTAGTGAGAGAAAGAGAAGGAGGAGAAAAAGAAGAGGAAAAAGGTTCAAACCTAGGGTATGTCTCTTTGTACTTGTGATTTCTAGACTCTCTTCTTTTGATTCTTGTGTTTTGACAAGTGTTTTTTGTTGTTGTTGGTTTTCTTCTTTTCTTCATGTGGGTTTTTCACCCTAGGCTTGAACAAGGGGTGATTATAATTTTGGGTGTTGGTCACTTTTGTATTCTTGATTCTACATTCAATAGAGGTAATGAATCTTTAGCCCTAATGTTATTATGTTTTCTTGGGTTACATGGATTGATAGATTATTTTTTATTATTTTGATGCATGAAGGACTTGACCTAGGCGTGTAGCTTGGGTATTCATTGTGTTTTGGTTTGTGGCAATATTCTATTATTGGTCATGGAGAAAAACCTTGTTATGGTTGAACTATTTAAGGGTTTTGTTTTATTTGTATGAGACAAGACTTGATGCTATGTTTTGTTGGTTTACAAATTCTATGTAAAAGCATGAAAGGATTTGGTTGTTTTGGCTAAGGGAGTTTCGGCCTAGGGGTGATGCCCAAGCATGTTTAGTTTCATCATTTATTTTAATGCTAATGTACTTTTAGAAACATGATAGGTTTGTAAGATTTTAAATGGGTTCTTTAAAAATGTTAATTGATGCATGTTAGGGCTTAAGTGTTGTCTTAATCTATTTCATGCTAATGTAATTCTCCCCAATATTCTGTAAACATGTAAAAGAAAATATGAAATATTGATGATGAGGTTTCGGTCATAGGTGTGATGCATGATGAGATTGTTTTATTTTTGTGTCAGCCATGCTATTAAGAACATGCTAGGTTAATTGGTTAAATGAAAGGATTGTCTTAAATCTTTTATAAATTGATGTATTGGTGGTACATGAATATTCATATTTGAGTTTTAAAAAGCATGGGTTTGAAATGAATTTTATGATGAATATTGCTTGCTGTTTTTGTGAATAATTGGTGTGAAAATTTGGTGAAATAATGATTTACATGCATAAGTCATGTTCCAAGTGCTATGATTATTTTATGAAATTAAAAGGGTATTTTAATTCACATTAAAATGATATTTTACTCAAATAAATACCTACAAGTTTTTTTTATATATTTTATAAAGAAAATATAAGTTTTAATTCCAAGTTTATGATTTTTGAGTGTTTAATTTGTTACTGGAAGTTTTGGATAAAAATGATAAATGTCTTTTAAATGAAAGAAATTTTGTATGTTTGTTGAAATAAATTAATACTCTAAACTATGTATACATTAAAAATGATATTTTTAATTGTAACCATGAATTTTGACATTTTTAATAAGTATGATTTCTTTATTTTTAATTAAGAAAATGTTGGGTTTAAATTCACTTGTGACTTTTAAATAAAATAAATAGTTGCTCAAAGTTTAGATTAATAAATTAAAAATAATTATTTTATTTAACATATATGGGTTTACACTACGTAAATTAAGACTTAAATAATACAAGTAAAAATATATTTTTCCCACACTTAAAATTATATTTTCTCACATCAAATATTGCACTTTTATTAATTTAAATAAAGTGTTATTTTCTAAAGGAAACATGATATTTATAAGTACTTTTAGATAATTTCAAGCTTTTGTTATTTTTTATGTAATTTAAAAATAATTAATGGAATTATTATTTTTAAAATGGTTAAATAAATTACTATTATAAAATAAGAATAATGTCTTAAGAGGTTTAATCAACTTAAGAATTTAAAGGAAATAAATAATGGTGAGGAAATTTTGTTACCAAATCTTTATTTTTTTTAAAAAGGTTAGAAATAAGCGTATAAAAATTATCGTTTTTAACATCACTTTTTAACAATGCTCACACGTATGCATGTCGCATGCAAATGCACTTTTACGTTAAAAAATATGTCTAATATTTAATCATATAATTTTTACTTAAAAACTATGCATGGATAATATGTAGAATTAGCATTATTCTTTTGTGATTCTATGTGAAAAATGTGCATATTTAGAAATTATGTGTAACTTGCACTATGTGTGCATGGCCCATGCACACATGAGGTATGTGAGTTGGGCACAAGAAAATCTTATGTGATGCTAAAGAGTGCTATTTGATTATGGTTATAGGCTTGTTGTGAAGTTTGTTCAATTTTTGCATTGCTCAGACCTGAGGTAAGGAAGTTAGAATTCTATTTAATTTTTTCTATGAACGGTAAGATGGGCTTGTTTGAGGTTAAATGTTATGTATGATGATGTACCATATGATGTGAAGTATGAAATGCTATTTTGAGATGATGTGATGAATTTGATGAATCGTGTATTTCCTTTGTGTTGATATGACTGGAATGCATGTATTTTGTATGTTGTATGAAAAACAAATAGTTGTTAGCATGTTGAACACGACACGACAAAGGGGTTACTAAGGATATAAAGACGTAACTCATAGGGCGGATACGCCGAGGTTATTCAAGGACCAGAGCCTCTTGTTTACCTCAAGATGTGACATGGACAAGAGAGGGGGCCATGTTCACAATGATATGATGATGATGATGTTTGAATATGTTAATGATAATAATGTATTATGTAGGATGATAATGCTTATGTACGATGTATGATGATGGCGTTAAGTACGATGTATGTATATGATGTTGTAGGAGTCTTACGATATGATTATGTTTTGTTGTGTTTTTCTTTGTTTGTTGTTTGTACTTCCGTATTGGGCTTTTAGCTCACCCCATTACTTTCCCCTTTTAGGTAATAAATAGGGTTTCTCTTTGGCACGTGTGGTGATGTGGGGAGTTCCGATGTCAAAGTGTGTTTGGCATGGGGGTATCCTATGGGCGAGTAAACGATAAGCTTATACGCCAATTTTAAATAATGATGTTATGTTTTATTTTGGTTTCAGAACTTATCAGTGGAACTTGAACTATATTTATTAAAAAAACACGTTGCATGAGAACTTTTATTTTATTTTAAACTATTGGGCCCAACTTGCATGTTTTAGCAAGGCCCCACTAAAATTTTCATATATTAAGATGTTTTCTTCTATAAGTTTACGAGCATGGAAAGTGCACACAACCTTTTCATGCAGAGGACACGTTGGATTGCTATTTTTCAAGAGACAGAAACATGACCTTCATCCGAGTGTTTCTAAGATTAGTCGGATCAGGAAACTATAGGAAATGCATATTACAGGATCTTTGTTTATTTTCATGTAGTTTACATATTATCAAACAACACATGTAAATTCCTAGAACATGCTCCTATGAAATTGATACAAAACAAAGTAAAGTATAGAAACTTACATATACGTAGCGCAACTGGAACAACTCCTTCCTTCAATCTCTCTAGCCCTTGATTCCTTCCTCACCAAGCCTTTGATCAACCCAGAACTAGTATGGGGTAATTCTCAACACATGAGATAAAGATCTAGAAGAGAAGAAGAAGAAGAAGAGAGTGAGTGGCCAAGAAAGGGATTAGACTGTCTAGGTTTTCACTTAACCAATGAATCAACTGAGACTGCTCCCATAAATCGACTTGGGCCCAATCTCTTTGTTATGAATTTAAATCCCAATTGGGCCTAAATTCAAAACCTTTTTATTTATCTATCTTTTACTTAATTAATTAAATCCTTATTCAAATTAACTAATTATAATTTGAAACTTGATTTAATATTATTTATTCATATTGACACCAATTTATCAATATTAATAAATTTGCCCAAAAATTCTGTTTTATTCTCTAAATCTCAAATCTCTATAAATTTTTCCAAAATTGATCTAGGCAACTTTAAAAATCTTAATTGAAAATTAAATCAACTAATTGAGATTACTCAAATGTGATGCGAGGACCATGGATCCATGAAATCAAGCCCCAATAAGTTACCATGAATTTATTTACGAATAATTTCACTACCTTATTAATTCCTCGTGACTCCACTATAGACTCGGAATCGAACTCTTTAACTCATAGAATGTATTTTCCAAACCACAAATACGTTATCCATTGTTATGACCATTACATTCAGTCAATTCTCTATCGATGAATTACTAATGAGCTGGGTGAAAATTACCGTTTTATCCCTCATCGGTATTTTATTCTTAACTCCCACATGTTCCTTATAAATGGTATTTACGTGAACTTAATCACATAAATGAGATCTCAATAATTTAACCTTTGGAACAAAGCAATTGAAGAAATCATATTTTCACGTCTCATACAGAAGTTATAGATTTCATATCTATGAATAATACTCCCACTCAATTACACTACTAAATCTCCAAGATGTAAGTATGGGCTAGACCGTAGGGTAAGCTGGTAACAAACAAGTCAAAAGATTTAAATATTATAATGAGTAGAATATTATCACTCAGAATTAAGATCGACTTGACCTATGGTAAATGTTATGACATTGATTAGATTCGATAAGAACGATACTTATTTATCTATCAATAATCAATATCGGTCCTAGTCCAATGTACCCATATACATCTGAACTTTTCTACTTGGTTAATGCCATGCAGAAGACATCACACCTCGAATGTGTAAGTAGATCATATCGTAGATTACCAGATCATTGAAAATCCAATGCACTAATCTATTCTTAGGAACTCGTTCGTTTGAACATATAATTACAATCATGATCCACTGTGACCTTGTCAATATAATTGTAACTATTTACATGTTCAGAATTTTATAAATGTTTGTACTATTCCAATAATCATCTAATAAAACAACCAAGCAACAAGGTTGTCAAACTAAATGATTTCTACTACTTTGACTGACAATATAAAATCGCGTTACATGTCTGACATGGTTTTATAAAGGCATAAAACCCAACAAACTCTCACTTGTCCTTTTAAAACAAATGGGACATGTTTCTCAAAACCATTCATTCTACATGCTTCACAATTATGCTCTCTGCCTATATCTTCATAGTCATCTCTCCTTGCACCAACTGCTTTGCAGACTCAAGCATCTGCAAACAAGAACAAACATGGTTAGTGGAACCAGAATAAACTATCCATGATAATTTATCATGTTCCACCATACATGCTTCGAGTACAAGTAAATCTTATATACCTTTCTTTTTCTCTTTCAGCTCGGCGAGATATTTTGGACAGTTTCTCTTCCAATGACCATCGACATTACAATGGAAACACTTTCCTTTGGGTGCCTTTCATTTGGGGTCATTGTTCTTTTTGTTCTCGGGTCCTTGGATGACTTCTTTGCCATTTTCGGATTGTCCTTTTTAGGTTTGTAGTCATTGTTATTGCATTTCCTTTTCTTCTTAGAAGAAGATGGTTTTTGTAACACCCTACCACCTTGGAGCCGTTACTAAGTGAGTTTAAAAAGTGCATTCAACTCGCTAACCAAGCATTTTACTCAAAAGTGTAACTGAACTGAATTAAAATCACATAATATGAAAATGTAATCATTCATTGAAAATTAAAGGTGTTTTACATTAGGGATCCCAAAAAGAAAATATTGTTTATAAATATTTACAAATCAAAATGTGTTTAAAGTCGACTAAACGACAAAATGAGATTTAGTACAAAGTAACTCCCAACAATACCCCTGGCCGTGGCAGCCAGGCAGACCAGACAAGTACGCATCGCCTCACGCTCTCCATACTCAAGGTTGGTCAATCTTCCCCTTGCCCTTACCTGCACCTCAGAGCACCAGTGAGCCGAAGCCCAGCAAGAAAACCCAACACAAATAGATAACATATGCATATAAATCACTCAGCATATAAACAAGCCATCAATAGGCTAAACACATACGGCCATGCCGTCCCAGGCGCTTTACCAGGCCCTGGGTTCGCAATCCACACTATAAGAATATCACAGGTAACCTTTAGGGTCTTACCCTGGCAACTCGCACTTCACGTGCTAGACGTTGGTCCTAGCCCCTTGCCACTTTCAGCCCTGCACTCAACGTGCCTAACGCCGTTCTCGGCCTCTTTCCGTTCCCAGCCTTGCCGACCTCGGCCTGCGTCGTTTTCGGCTCTTGCCGAGCATTAACACATTCGCATACATAGCATAACAAAGCAAATACCAAACATGAACAAACTCAATCAAAGGGCTACGCCCTGCAACACATTCATATAGGGCCCTGCCCAGCATACAAGCTCTGTGGGAGCAGCAACTTTCTTACCTGTGTCCCGAGCTTCTTGAGCACCGAGATCTCGAGCACGGTCCTCTAACCCGAGCCTCTCCGAAAACCTAGTCACATCACATACAAAACACCCTCAATACTAACCAATTCAAAAGCATTTCCCGGAATCAATCCCATGCTCTCGGGACTACCCGGTTCCCCACACAAGGTAGCTGAAGCGTCCCTCGAGCCCCCTGGGCCAAAGCCTAAAAAATAAAAATTTCCCCTGCCCAGAAATGTCCTCGCGCCGCGGCACTAACCCATAAGGACCGCGGCGCCCAGAAAGGTGCCCTCCCCCTGATGCATCGTAGCACCGCGGCATGGAAGAATAAGGCCGCGGCGCCCATACGCGAACCCAGAAGTCTGTGGTTTTCCCAACGTTTTCCCCAAGCCAAAACACTGCCAAATCAATACCAAAGCATACCTATGTCTCAAATTCAATCCAAAACCCTATATAAACCATCTAACAACTCAAAAACATTAACAACAAGCCTAGATACACATTCAAACCCATGATTCACAAATTGGTTTAAAACCTTATAAAACTTAAACCATAACAGAGCATAACCTCATAAATGCATGGAATTCTTACCTCAAACAAGGATTCGACCTTGAGCTTCCTCCAATTCCAGCTCCAAGCTAAACCTCTTATGATTCCCAAGCTGAATTCTCACACTAACAGACCACAAATCCAGCTTTCAACTTCCATTTTCAAACACTCAAAGTCAAGCTTGAAAACTTAAAGAAAACAGGGATGAATTCCTTACCTCCAAGCTTAACACACCCTTAAGCTAACTTTCCTAGCCACAATAGCCAAATTCCTTTAATTCACTAGCCCAAAATCCTCAAAACTCAGCAAACTTCCAATCAACAAGGAGAGGGGAAAAGGAAATCGCATGGGAGAGAGATAGAGAGAGAGCTGAGAAGTTCTATTTTTTTTTTTTCCTTTCCTTTGCCTTTTCTAAAACGTTCTAAAATTCCCTAGTCCTTATCTCATCATAACCAGCTGCCAGAAAGACCCAATTGCCCCTTAAATTACCCTAAGTCCTCTTATACCACCAAGGGCAATTTAATCTTTATCACATCCCGCTAAATCCTCGAGTATGCCTAAAAATCCCTGTTTTAATCCCGACATGTCTAAACTATTACTATCACCAACCGCTACTCAACAATTCCCGAACACTTTATAATATTTCCAAAATACCCCTAAGCTCCTCCCGAGCCGGGTATTTGACCTAGTTGTGGGCTTCCTAGCTAAACAGCTCCCTAGGACCGTCTCGAAACGTGCATCACAAATATACAATTATATCACAAATATCACATATATCACATTTATGCCCTCAACGGGCTAAAATTACAAATATGCCCCTAACAACCAAACCGGGCCCACATGCATATTTAATCGCCTAAACATGCACTCTAATCACATATTCATTAAATTCACATAGATTAATACAATACAACAATTATTGCCCTCCAGGCATGCTAATCAAGGCCCCAAGCCTTATTAGCAAATTTGGGTCGCTACAACTATCCCCTCCTTACAGAAATTTCGTCCTCGAAATTACCTAAACAACTCGGGATACCGCTCCCACATATCTGATTCAAGTTCCCTTGTCGCCTCTTCAACTTTGCTGTTCCTCCACAGCACTTTCACCAAGACGATGGTCTTGCTCCGCAAAACTTTATCCTTCCGGTCAAGAATCTGAACCAGCTTCTCCTCATAAAATAAATCCTGATCCAGCTCCAAATTCTCGTAACTCAACACATGCGAAGAATCTGATACATACTTCAGGAGCATGGATACATGAAATAAATCATGAACCCCTGATAAGGCTAGAGGCATTACCAACCTGCAGGCTACCTCCCCAACCCGCTCCAGAACCTCGAAGGGGCCAACAAACCTAGGGCTCAGCTTGCCCCGAATGCCAAACCGTTTCACTCCTCTCAGAGGTGAAACCCTAAGAAACACATGGTCACCAACCTGAAATTCCACGCTCCTGCGTTTCAGGTCTGAGTAACTCTTCTGGCGACTCTGGGAGGCGAGCATTCGAGCTCTAATCTTTTCTATCACTTCACTGGTCCTTTGAACCATCTCAGGACCCAAATAACTCCTCTCACCCGTCTCATCCCAGTGGATAGGTGATCTACACTTCCTTCCATAAAGCATCTCATATGGAGCCACTCCGATGGTCGCCTGATAATTGTTGTTGTACGAGAACTCGATCAATGGGAGATACTTACTCCCAGATCCCCCAAACTCAAGCACACAGGCTCATAGCATGTCCTCCAATATATGAATCGTCCTCTCAGACTGTCCATCTGTCTGAGGATGATAATTAGTACTAAACCGCAACTGTGCGCCCATAGCCTTTTGCAGGCTCTCCCAAAACTTGGAGGTGAAGGTGGGGTCTCTGTAGGATACTATCGACCTCGGAGCCCCATGAAATCGAACAATTTCCTTCACGTATAACTCGGTATACTGCTCCATAGTATAAATCGTCCTAACTGGTAAAAAGTGGGCGGACTTGGTATACCTATCCACAATCACCCACACCGAGTCATGCTGTCCCACGGTCTTTGGCAAGCCAACCACGAAGTCCATGGTAATGTCCTCCCACTTCCACTCTGGAATCCCTAGAGGCTGCAGCAACCCTGCTGGCCTCTGATGTTCAGCCTTAACCTGTTGACACGTTAAACATATGGCCACATAATCCACCACATCCCTCTTCATGCCCGACCACCAATATAAAGCTCTCAGATCTTGGTACATCTTTGTCGTACCTGGATCCAAGGAATAGGGAGTGGTATGCGATTCATCTAAAATCTCCCGTCGGATATCAGAATCCATCGAAACACAAATCCGACCCTTATACTTTAGTAACCCCATCTCCGAGATAGAAAAGTCCTTAGCCACTTTGACTAGGACGTTCGCTCTGTGACCTCTCAACTGTGAATCTTTCCTCTGCGCCTCCTTGATTCTCTCAAGGAGTGTAGACTGAAGAGTGATGTTGGCTAACTGACCAACCACCAACTCTAAACCCGCTCGGGTCATCTTCTCCGCTAACTTATCATATATCTATCTTGAACTGAACAACTGTCCTGGGCCTTTCCCGCTCAATGCATCAGCCACTACATTAGCCTTCCCAGGATGGTATACAATATCACAATCATAATCCTTAACAAACTCTATCCACCATCTCTGGCGCATATTCAGATCCTTCTGAGTAAAGAAGTACTTCAAACTTTTATGGTCGGTGTATATCTCTCACTTCTCACCATATAAATAATGTCTCCAAATCTTAAGTGCGAATACCACCACTGCCAACTCCAGATCATGCGTAGGATATCTCTGCTCATACTCCTTTAACTGTCGCGATGCATAGGCTATCACATTACCAGCTTGCATCAGCACACACCCCAAACCCTGTCTAGAAGCATCACAGTAGACCATGAACTTCTGTCAATGGCGTAGCTATCCTGGAGAACCCTTCAACAAATCGCTGATAATACCCGCCAATCCCAGGAAACTCCTTACTTCAGGAACACTGCTCGGTCTAGGCCAATCTCTCACTGCCTCAATCTTACTTGGATCAACTAGAATCCCCTCCTTACTGACAATGTGGCCTAGAAATGTAACTCGCAATAACCAGAATTCGCACTTGCTAAACTTAGCATATAACTTATGCTCCCTCAACCGCTGCAATACCAGCCGTAGATGCCGCTCATGCTCTGTCTCTGACTGAGAATACACCAGAATGTCGTCGATGAACACAATCACAAACTTGTCCAAATAGTACTTGAAAACCTTATTCATCATATCCATAAAAGCTGCTGGAGCGTTGGTTAATCCAAAGGACATAACCAGGAATTCATAGTGTCCATACCTTGTGCGGAAAGCGGTTTTTGGTACGTCCTCTTCTTTAATCCTTAACTGATGGTAACCTAACCGGAGATCAATCTTAGAAAACACCGTACTTCCCTGTAGCTGGTCGAATAAGTCATCGATCCTAGGCAGTGGATACTTGTTCTTAATAGTCAACTTGTTCAGCACCCATTTGTCAATACACATCCTAAGAGATCCATCCTTCTTCTTAACGAACAACACAGGAGCACCCCATGGCGAGTAACTCAGTCTGATGAACCCTAAATCCAGTAACTCCTGCAACTGAATCTTCAACTCCTTCAGCTCAGCTGGAGGCATTCTATAAGGTGTCCTAGATACTGGCTCCGCCCCTGGCGCCAACTCTATAACAAAATCAATCTCCCGTTGTGGCGACAACCCTAGTAGATCCGCTAGAAATAAATCTGGAAACTCACACACCAATGTGGTCTCCCCTGGTCAAACCGACACAACCTTAGAGGTATCCACAACATTCGCTAGGAATCCTATGCAACCTTCCTGCTTCAGATCCCTAGCCTTTAGTGCTGAAATCATAGGTACTCGCAGTCCACTAACTGTCCCCACAAATACAAAGGGTACCTCCCCTTCTGGTTCAAAAGTCACCATCCTACACTTGCAGTCAATCGTCGCCCCATACTTCGATAACCAATCCATCCCTAAGATCATATCAAAATAATCCATCAGAAGCTCAATTAGATCAACAGACAATTCCCTACCATCTACCTCTACTGGTAAAGCTCTAATCCATTTCCTAGAGAGTACCATCTCCCCAGTTGGCAACAAAGTCTGAAAACCCCTAGCATACAAAGCACTAGGTCTACACAGTTGATCTATCACTCTAGGAGACACAAATGAATGGGTAGCTCCCGAATCAATCAATGCAGTATACAAAGAACCAGCACTAGAAATCTGACCTGTCACAACTGAGGGGCTAGCCTCCGCCTTAGTCTGAGTCAAAGTAAACACTCCGGCAGGAGCGAGACTGTCACCCTGCTTCGGCTCCTCCTTCCTGACTTATGGGCAGTCCTTCTTTAAATGATTGGCACTCCCACAGAAAAAGCAGGCCCTAATTCTGCACTCACCCTGGTGTCATCGTCTGCACCGAGGACATACTGGGAAACTCCTCCAGTTGTCACTTCTACCCTGACGACCACTAAAAGCAACCCGTGCCCTTCTATCAGATCTGGGAGGAATAAAGGAATCTAGGGCCTTCCTCTTCTGCTCACTGGGGCCACTACCCCGACTGGATCCAATAAAAGGAGGCACCATCCTCCGAGCATCGCGCCTAATAGCGCTCTCTCTCCAAATCTGGTCCTCGGCCCCCTCAGCTGTAAGGGCCTTGTCCACAACCTGAGCATAGGTAGTAGTCTCTGGATCCAAAGTGATCTTCACATCACGGGTGATCATAACGTTCAATCCCAGTACAAACCTGTCTCTTATTGCCGCATTAGTCGGCACTAAATCTGGCGCAAACTTCTCCAATCGATCAAATTTCAAAGTATACTCTGTCACGGTCAACCGGCTCTGAGTCAGGTTGATGAACTCGTCAACCTTTGTAGCTCGGACTACTACACTGTAATATTTCTTGTTGAAGATATTCTTGAATTCTTCCTAGGTCATGACTGCCATATTCCTTCCTTGAACCATCCCACCAGATGCGGCCATCTTCTCTAAACATGTAACTGGCACAGGCAACTCTCTCGTTCCCCTCAACCCTCATGAAACCCAGGATAGATAAAACCATATTTATCCACTGCTCTGCCCGCAGTGGGTCTGGTCCACCCTCGATGGTGGGAGGATGCTGCTTCCTGAACCTTTCATACAAAGGTTTCCACCTATTTTCCATCACAGGCTGAACTGGCACTGGCGCCACAACCTGATGAACTGGCAACCCAGTGATCTGTGGAGGGACCTTCTGCCTCAGCTGTCGCAGTTCTTCTTCTGTTTGTTGCAATCTCGCTTCCATTTCGGCAAACATCTGTTGCCAATTATGTGGGGCAAGTGGAGGGTCCTGACCCTGATTGTCATCCTCGGCCCGGCTGCCACGGAGTCTAGATGATTGTCGAGGCATCACAACAATATGCCTGCAATCAACGACGCCGCTCATCAGGCATGATAACAAAATCCAAAACCACCTCCCAATTCACATCAGCCAACCATAACAACGATCCACGTATTACAGAAATAGCATATAACACTCAACGGGCCATGCCCTAGCATCATGCATATGTCAACTCATTCATCATGCTCTATGTGAAATAAACAGGCAAACAGGGCATTTCAGCACATACTCAAACATATAAGTCAATCATTACCAACCAACCCTGAGTCGAGTTTGTTACTGACAGTGGGCGTACATGTTCAATCAATCTCCAGGAACCATAAACCTTGGCTCGCTCTGATACCAAGTTGTAACGCCCTACAACCTTAGAGCCGTTACTAAGTGAGTTTAAAATGTGCACTCAACTCGCTAACCAAGTATTTAGCTCGAAAGTGTAACTAAATTGAATTAAAATCACATAATTGAAAATGTAATCATTCATTGAAAATTAAAGGTGTTTTACATTAGGGATCCCAAAAGGAAAATACTGTTTATAAATATTTACAACTCAAAATGTGTTTAAAGTCGACTAAACAACAAAATGAGATTTAGTACAAGGCAACTCCCATAAATACCCCTGTTCGTGGCAGCCAGGCAGAACAGACATGTACGCATCGCCTCACGCCCTCCGTACTCAAGGTTGGTCAATCTTCCCATTGCCCTTACCTGCACCACAGAGCACCCGTGAGCCGAAGCCCAGCAAGAAAACCCCACACAAATAGATAACATATGCATATAAATCACTCAGCATATAAACAGGCCATCAATAGGCTAAACACATACGGCCATGCCGTCCCAGGCGCTTTACCAGGCCCTGGGTTCGCAATCCACACTATAAGAATATCACAAGTAACCTTTAGGGTCTTACCCTGGCAACTCGCACTTAACGTGCTAGACGCTGGTCCTGGCCCCTTGCCACTTTCGGCCCTGCACTCAACGTGCCTAATGTCGTTCTCGGCCTCTTTCCGTTCCTAGCCTTGCCGACCTCGGCCTGCGCCGTTTCCGGCTCTTGCCGAGCATTAACACATTCGCATACATAGCATAACAAAGCAAATACCAAACATGAACAAACTTAATCAAAGGGCTACGCCCTGCAACACATTCATATAGGGCCCTGCCCTGCATACAAGCTCTGTGGGAGCAGCAGTTTTCTTACCTGTGTCCCGAGCTTCTTGAGCACCGAGATCTCGAGCATGGTCCTCTAACCCGAGCCTCTCCGAAAACCTAGTCACATCACATACAAAACACCCTCAATACTAACCAATTCAAAAGCTTTTCTCGGAATCAATCCCATGCTCTCGAGACACTCTGGTTCCCCACACAAGGTACCGGAAGCATCCCCAGAGCCCCCTAGGCAAAAGCCTAAAAACTGAAAATTTCCCCTGCCCAGAAATGGCCTAGCGCCGTGGCACTAAACCATAAGGGCCGCAGCGCCCAGAAAGGTGTCCTTCCCCTGATGCATCCTAGTGCTGCAACACGGAAGAACAGGGCCACAACGCCCATACACGAACCCATAAATCTGGGTATTTCCCAACGTTTTCCCTGAGCCAAAACACTCCCAAATCAATACCAAAGCATACCTAAGTCTCAAATTCAATCCAAAACCCCATATAGACCATATAACAACTCAAAAACATCAACAACAATCCTAGATACACATTCAAACCCATGATTCACAAATTGGTTTAAAACCTTATAAAACTTAAACCATAACAGAGCATAACCTCATAAATGCATGGAATTCTTACCTCAAACAAGGATTCAACCTTGAGCTTCCTCCAATTCCAGCTCCAAGCTAAACCTCTTTTGATTCCCAAGCTGAATTCTCACACTAACAGACCGCAAATCCAGCTTTCAACTTCCATTTTCAAACTCTCAAAGTCAAGCTTGGAAACTTAAAGAAAACAGGGATGAATTCCTTACCTCTGAGCTTAACACACCCTTGAGTTAACTTTCCTAGCCACAGCAACCAAATTCCTTCAATTCACTAGCCCAAAATTCTCAAAACTCAGTAAACTTCAAATCAACAAGGAGAGGGGAAAAGGAAATCTCATGGGAGAGAGAGAGAGAGCAGAGAAGTTCTGTTTTTTTTTTCCTTTCCTTTGCCTTTTCTAAAACGTTCTAAAATTCCCCAGTCCTTATCTCATCATAACCAGCTGCCAGAAAGACCCAATTTCCCCTTAAGTTACACTAAGTCCTCTTATGCCACCAAGGGCGATTTAGTCTTTTAACATATCCCGCTAAATCCTCGAGTATGCCTAAAAATCCCTGTTTTAATCTCGACATGTCTAAACTATCACTATCACCAACCACTACTCAATAATTCCCGAACACTTTATAATATTTCAAAAAATACCCCTAAGCTCCTCCCAAGCCGGGTATTTGACCTCGTTGTGCCCTTCCTAGCTAAACAACTCCCTAGGACCGTCTCGGAACGTGCATCACAAATATATCACCATTATATCACAAATATCACATATATCACATTTATGCCCTCAACGGGCTAAAATTACAAATATGCCCCTAACAACCAAACAGGGCCCAAGCCTTATTAGCAATTTTGGGTCGCTACAGTTCTTCTTCAGCCTGACTTAAGATTGTCTTGTTTAAAGACTCATAAGTTTGTAATTCATTCAGTAATTGTGTCATGTTATATTCTAATTTATTCATGACATAATTTGTTGTGAATGTTGAAAAAGCAGGAGTTATAGACTCAAGTATAATGCTTACTTATGTCTTTTCATCCATGATCGCTCCGTGCGTCTCAGCTTCATGGAGTGCACTGATCATGTTCAAGATATGCTCACACACAGATTGACCTTTCTTCATCTTAGCATTCATGTAGGTTCTAGTAGCCTCATGACGACTTTGATCAGATAGGCGTCCAAACATTTCCTTAAGAGATTCTAGTATCTCACAAGTAGTTTCCATGGATTCATGCTTTGTTCGCAAGACATCACTCATGCTTACAACCATATAGCACTTAGCTTTGTTATTGGATTGAATCCATGCATCAAATTTGTCCCGGACATTTTTCGGTGCAGTGGTGCCAGGTTCTTCAGGACATTCCTCATTTAGGACAAACTTGTGGTTTTCGCTAACCAACAACAGATTCATATTTGATTTCCATTTTATGAAGTTATCACCAATTAATTTTTCTTGTGCAATTAAAGCAGTGATTGGATTGCCAGAGATAGACATATTCTGAATAAAAAAATACAAATATTATTATATTTAGAAAAATAAATATCAAAGTTTCATAAATTAAAGGTGATGCATGAGCACAATTAAAACACATAAAAAAAGTTTAATTTCAACGATAAAACTTTCTAACAATTAAAGTGCCGCCTTAGGGTCGGTCAAATTAATCTTAGAGAATTTATAAGACTTTCTTATCTTTGTTTTTTAAAACTTAAAATAACTTATTATTTTCTCTTTTAAACATTAAAGTACCACTTAGTTTGGTCAAGTTATGATTATCCACTGCAAAAGTTTAATCATAACTTTGTGAGTGTAACTCATTATTTCGGAGTTCATAACTTAACTTAGGACATGCCGCCTAAGGGTCGGTCAAACCTAAAATACATCATTAGTTCCTATCTTTGTAAGAAATATAACCTTGCTATTAACATGTCTATACACCTTCCTTAGGATGACGAAAACAAAGTCGTCGCGAGGCGCTATTCATATCTCACGGTGTTATATTAATAATGGAGACCACGGGTTATGTTGAGTTATCAACCCTCTCCCACTCACTATTTTGAAATAAGTGTTTTTAACTTAATTAATTCCAAATTAATTATAGATTCTTTAAACTTTATGAACATTATTAAAATTGGTAAGAAAATGAGTTTCTAGGTCCTTATCCAATTTTAAATTACCAATTATGTTCATTTTAACTTTGCTAAAAAACAATTTCAAAATAAAGTTGATTTAAAGAAATTAAGTCATAGAGACTTAAACAACGGTGTGATATTTTACCAAATTTTCACCGAATAAAACTAAGTAATTTATATGTAATTGGTTTCGCAAAACAAATCATATAAACATATAGAACAATCCTAATAATCATGTGTCTACCAATGAGATGCATGATAATAACTGTGTGGGTTTTTTATGTATGGCACAAAATGCATGAACAGTTGTCAATCACATGAAAATAATTATTTAAATAAATGAATAAATAAACAATAAATGTTGAACCGGGTGCTTTTGGGTATTTTTAATTTCACAACCTCTTTATAAAATTAAAAATAAAATAAAATAATGCCATGATCTCCATCGGGCTTCTTTACTTTACTTTCGATAGGATATGTGTCGTTGGTCCAGAATAATAATAAGAAAATAATTTTCTAATTATTTTGATTAATTAAAACAAAACTTTTAAATAATCACAATTTATTTTTCTTCTAACTAAAACAACTTTTAATTAAAACAAAAATTAAATTTAATTAAAATCTGTTATTTTAAAAAATAAATTTTTAAATAAGATATTCAAAAAAGTTTGTTAGGATAACAAAATTACCTCATTTAAATATCAAATTTCTAACAAATAGGATATTTAACTTTTTAAAAATTAAAAAAATAACAGATTAATTTCAGGAAAAATAAAAAAAATTATGGACCAGTAAGACGGGGACACATGGCACTTGGAGGTGCTGTCGAGGCCCATTGAACGGAACCTTTTGGATCCGTACAGACATCCGTACGACGTCCCCGGCAGCGGCTCGAAGGAACGGTGGCTGAATTCTGAATCCCGGGCTCCATTTTGACTTTGTGTGATCGAAATTAAAATCACATAAATCCTATGCCCTTTAATGGCTTACACAATGATCTAATCATAAACAAATCCTAACCCAAAAACACCATACAATTAACACTTCAACATTCCCATGCATTCAATCATATTAAGTCATCCATTCATTCATCAAAAATAAATAAATGCATAAAACTAAACCAACACATATTCAATATACATATATGTGATGATGGCTCTGGTACCATTTGTTTGATTTTATAGATCAAATCAGAGATTATACGCAGCGGAACAACAATCAAAATTGTTAATTTAACCCCACAAGATTTCTAGATCTACTTCTTCACATACATACATATATATATATTGAATCAAAGAGAGGAATATAAAATTACCTCAAGTCCTTCCTTGCTGCTATCTTTTTGTACAGCAAAAATCCTTGAGATCTCACACCAGGATCTTCCAAAATATTTTCAACACACAAAGAACAAGTGTGGGATCGTTATACAAAACAATAGGCAAGATCTATTAATCAGATGTTCTCAACACATGAGATCTGTTAAAGTTTTGACCTAAGTTTGTGAAGAACAGTGACCTATGCATGTATTACTGTTCTATTTCTCTCAGGGAGATTTCACGATATTTTTTCTATCACTGAAAAGTGTTTCTCTGAAAAACTGATCTCCTATATTTAATATATCCAATATATTAAAAATAAAATATTAGTTATTTAAAACAATTTAAAAATAACTAATCAGTTATCAGATTTTGTTTAAATAATAATATCTCATTATTTATTTAATATTTAAATAACTAAAATTGTGGAACAGAGAAACTTCTAGAAGCTTCTTGTGCGTGTAGCACAGTGACTGTGCACTGTGCTACACGTGTACCACATGCCAAGGAAGGCATGTGATTTTTCCCAATTTTTATTATTATTTAAATACCAAAAATCCCAAAAATAAATTAATTCAAAATTAATTATATTTTTGTTAAATCAAATAACTAATTAATTCTCAATTAATTAAGTACACATAATTATAGAATAATTATGTTTAGTGCATAGAAAAATATTTTACTTATCAAATAAGTCATTTTGCCCATTTTTGTATTTCTCTTTGTTAGTATTTGTTTGAGACATTTCGGAGACCATGGACCTATAATATTAAGCTCCAATAAATTAAAACTAAATAATTAAATTCTTTATTTATAATAGTTAATTTATTAATTCTGATATTTCTCCACTATAAATTCAGAATTGAACTCTTTATGTTATAGATATACTTTTATAGAAATATTTTTTTAAGTTGTCCATTGATATAACCATCTTACAATAGTTCAACCCTCTAATTAATTAGTTCATAAATTAGAAAAGAAGAATTACCATTTTATCTTTCTAATTTACTTCTTATTCCTTAAGTACCATTCATTCACTAGTGAATAATTAATCTATAATCTAATTATAGATTTGAGCTCAAAATCATTCAGTTCCAGAATTAACCCTTAAGGGAACTATACGATCCATTAGGAAATATTAGATTCTATATTTTTGATACATGATCCTAGCCATCCATGATATTAAATCACCAAAACAAAAGTCATTAGCCTCATTCTATGAAGAGACCTTAACGAATGAATCAAAAGATTTAATAAACATGAACAGGAGTTCATGAACACTCAAGATTTAGGTTGATCTATAAATGATCATCAGTTATGATATGAATTACAAATCTTTATTATTAAATGGATTTTGGATAAAGACTTTTATTCATATCGGTCCATGTCATATATAATCATATTATATAAAGCACCTTTACCGAGATGTCTTACCACATCAATAATCCGTACTTACAACCCCAATTAAAGAATTCCATAACTTCAATTTGTTGTTGTTGACTATTTTTATTCATTCATGTGATCTTAATTCTCTCATACTAATATAAGATCACATCCTCAATAATGAATATGGAATTTTTCTGATATGTACAAAATTATTCAAACAATAATTTAATAATCTAAATATAACAATAATAAACCATTGTATTTATTTATTCATCGAAATAATAAATGTCTTTTACATGCTTTTAGGACATACTCCTAACAAATACCAAGAACACAACTTGCTACAACGAAATCTGGAATTTTGTTTACAGCCAGTTCTTTAAGTCTGATAATTTTTGACATTGTTTCCAATTAATAAAATATCATCTACATAAAGTATTAAGAACACCACAATGTCAAGGCTCAACTACATTTTATTCAAAACCAAAGGTCTTAATGTTTCCATTAAACCTTAAGTTCTTGGGGCACGAAGCTTGTTTAAGTCCATAGATTGACATACTTTGCTTTCCGACTTTCCTATCTAGCTACTTTAAATCCTTCTAATTGATCCATGTGAATGGTCTCATCAAGACAACCATTAGAAATAGTTCTTTGATGTCCATTTGCCTTATCTCTTACTCAAGAGTTGTGGCTATGGATAAGAGTATACCAAATGAATTTTAACATGGCTATTGGAGAAAAAGTTTTCTCTAAGTCAACTTTCTCTCTCTGCAATGAGTCGAGCCTTGAACATTTTGAACTTTCCATCAACTCCTCTCTTCTTCTTATAGATCCACTTGCACCCCACGGGCCTAAAGTCCAATGACACATCTATAAGATCTCAGATAAATTTAGAGTACTTAAACTCAATTTCCTGGTACTTGGCTTCGAGCCAAAGATCCCTTTTAGACCTACCCATTTCCTATTTAAAGGCCAATGGATCATTGTTACTAGTGTCCCCAGCCAGCTTGTGGGTTTCACTATCCATCTCATAGGTACCGGGTTCTAAGAAACCCTCCCACTAAGCGAGGCATTATAACTTTCTGACTTGGATTAGTGGTTTCTAAATCTACATTGTTTTGATCGACTTGCGTCAGTGAAGATGGAACAATAGTTTATCATTTTTCAGCTAATACTATTTTCCTACAAGGCTTGAAATTCATTATGTAGTCGTCATCCAGAAAAGTAGTGTTTGTAGAGCCAAACACTTTCTTGTCTACTGGGCTATAAAACAGACCAGCCTGAGTACCTTTAGGATAGCCAAAAAACAAGCAAACCTCAGTTCGTTGTTCTAGCTTTCCTACCTTTTTCCTCAGGACATGAGTAGGACACCCTCAAATTCCATAATAAAGAAAACCAGGTTCACGGCCATTCCATAATTCTAGTGGTGTCTTGGAGACAGCTTTGAGATGGCACAACATTTAAAAATTGTCACATGCGATCTAGGTAGTATGTCTCTAGAAAAGAATTAGATAAGAATTCGCTAGAGTTGAATATCTTATAATAGAACACATATTTTCATAAACGCTCGATCCGTGTCGTTCAACAACAGCATTCTGTTGCAGAGTCCCTGGGGCAGTTGCTTTAGAAAATTCTCCAAGTTCAATTAAATGTTTATGGTTCTAATTATCCAAATATCATCCTCCACCCCAATCAGATCGCAAGATCTTTAACATTTTACCTAATTTTGTTTTAAATTCATAGCAATGAATTCTTTGAACTTCTTAACAAATTCTAAGAATTTCTATGCTTTAGATACTTACATGAGTCTCTAGAACAATTGTGAATGAAGGTGATGAAATAATCATAGCCACCCCTCACTTGAACATTCATATGTCCCTAGACATTTGAATATTCTAGCCTTAGTGGTTCTTTGGCCCTTTCTCTTATCACAAAGAATGAACGCTTTGTCATTTTTCCATTGAGACTAGATTCACAAATAGGTAGGTCATCCTAGGCGAGTTTATTACTTGTGAAAGTAACTACAAATTTTTGTTGATGTAATAAGGAAAACTGAAATTAAAATTTCCACTAAAAATAGGGATAAAAATCATTGTCTAAAAATAATATATTTATTTCCAAAATTCATTCAACCTTATCCTTTTGACTTGTCTGATACGAACAACCCTTGTCGGATTCCAAGTTTTAGCTTTTCATCCTTCACAACTTTCCCAATACTAAAAAGTTGTAAAAAAGTACATGCATGTGTTAGTAGATCCTGATTCAATGATCTAAAACTGAAGAATCTTCCTCTAAAATCACATGCATCCAAGTCAAATCTTTCATTATCTTGGGTTCCATATGCCTTGAGGATCGGTCAATCTTGTCCCAATTCCAGTCTCCTTGCAATTGGAAAGACGCCCCTTTAGTGTACTTATAATCAGGCCTTGCTCCAAGATGCTTTGCAACATTTTGTGCCTTGCAAGTGGTCTTCTTCTTCTTTATTGTTTGAATATCTTCCTCATTTGATTTTCGAAGAAGCTAAATGCAGCTTCTCCTTGAGCATGTTTAGTAGTATTAGCCTTCTTTCCTTTGCTTGATCCATCATCAACAATCCTCTTTGAAGGATTTGGTGATCGTTTCATAGGAAAAATAGGATTATCTTTGATTATCACGAAATTGAAGTTTTCCATAATCAACACCATGTTGATGTTGGACAAACATTTCGTGAGGTTCTCACCATTGAGTAACTTTTTAGAGATTAGAGAGAGTATGGGGTGTGTAGCCTAGAGTTACGATCATCAACTAAGTAGAAATTAATGCATTGCTTGACAAAAATTTATCCATCAAAATTTTAGAAATATCATAACATACAAAATGTTTTAAGATAAGCAAAAAACTAAAACACTTATCTTCTATTTCTTGGGCACTTTAACTAGTCATGAACCCATGTTTCTCAGTAGGCGAGAGTCACAAATATTCACTTAGTTAAATAGGAAAACATTTCAATTAATAAAATGCCTTAGACTTTTATTAACTACCTATCCATCCGATTAAAGTAACGAAAACTCATGTGTCCCAGTAGGCGAGACTCGCAAATGTTTCTTACTTTATGAGTTTGACCCACAGTTTCGATTATTACAGACTTAATTCTGATAGTCACCGTAGGGATGATTCTATAGAAGGTCCAACTATAACCATCTATCCTAAGAAATTTAACCATCTTAAGAAGTCGAGTAAACACCTTCCGTAGGGAGACGAAATCAAAGCGCCATGAAGCCCCACTGAACTCTAACCTTGTTAAATCAATCATGGATATCGAGTTCAAATTATAAAACTCATTATTTAATTTTTCTCGATTTAGTATTGTATTCTTTTGAAAATTGCCAACTTAGGTTTCCCAAATTATTAAAATAATCAATAAACCATAGTTTATAATTTTCCTATTAATCTTAAAAATACCTTTGAAAATTAATCCAAAAAAATTAGAATTAATTTGTTTTTAATCAATTATTTGGTCACACTAAAAAGAATATCCTAATACAATTAAGTCCAACTTAGGTAAATGAGCCTTAACAATTCGAGCTTGCATGGAGGACAGCTGAGTTCAGTAAGTTGGACCCACTACTAAGGCTCCCTAACTTCCACACAAAGCCCAAAAAGACAGGAATTTGAACCTTTGTTTTAGTAATTTTTATTCAATTGATTAAGTCCAATATAGTAATACGAAGCAAATAGGCCTTCGCAAGTGGAACCACCTACAAGAGATGAATTTAAACTTTACATATTCAATTTGGCTCAAATAAAACCTAACACTTTATAAAAGTTTTATTTGCTAAAATACCATATATTACCAAAACATATGGGCCATCACTATATGCATCTAAGCCCAATTGCAAAAATGTCATTTATAATGATGCATGATATGCTAATAATTGGATAGGCCTAACATGTTACTACATGAGCATGCATTATTAAATTATGCAAATATACCACAATAATAAATAATTTTGCAAAAATACCATAATTAATTAACATGAATTTATCAAAATTGAATATAATTAATAAAACATGTTGCAAAATATTAAATTAACTAAAATATAATTTATCAAACAAAATTCAATTTTGGATAATTAATTTAATCTAGGTTGTTAAGTTGTTAGGAATGACAAGATGTTGACGCAGTTTTTCGCAACATTGAATTAAGAAAATAACAAGGATGAATTAGTGCTTAATGGTAAACCGAAATAAGAAAATTACTCTCAAGAACACTGGTCTTTTTACATGGTTCTGTGGTTAAAATCCACCTAGCCCACGAGTCTATATTATAATTGTTTTTCTCTCTTTATTTTGACAGAGTCTCGGTATTACAGAATAACTGTCCCTCTTCCTGTCCAATATTCTCAACATTTATAGAGAAACTCCTTGGACAGGTTTCGGTAACCGCGTGAGTTAATCACAAATTTGCATATATATTACATTTATTATAAGATATTCCCATTTATATTAGGATACAATTTGATCATGAAATAAATAGATTCCTAATATTTGGGACATTAAATATCATAGGCTGGCAATAAAAGATCGTATAAATCATCCGAGTCTTCGAGGATCTGCGGACACACCATATCCTCAACCTACCATGAGTTGAATACACCATTGAGCTCATATCATGGAGGTCATCTCTGATAAATATTACAAGCTCGCGCTTTTCAACTTAGGTATCCCTAGCCCAGACAATCAGCACGAGAACCGTGCCGTTAACGTAAAGAATACATGGATTTATAAGCTATTCATTCCATGTAGTCATCTGCCAGCTATACACGATCTGAGTGAAAGACTCGTGCTGAAATTAGGATACACATTTGGCCCCCAAGTCCCTGCTCGTAGATTATGACGTCATCTTCTGATCTACATAGTAGGGACTTTCAAACTTCCATTACAATTTTCCATACTTGTCCACTACTCGAGTATTGGACACATGGAACATTATCACTAGCGTCTGTTCGGGTTTCGAGGACTGTGATAATGGTCTTGTCAACTTTTTGCCACCGTTTTTTCATTTGAAACACAGCCCTCGAATCTTGTACCGACCCAATCGAACGGCTCACACTGATTTATGTTGTTTACGTATAAATAGGATACATGATTATTAGAGTTCATCACCTTTTGTTTGAAAACTTTCTCTATCTTCTCTCTTCTTTGTCTTTCAAATCTTCTTCCTTCTCCGAGAAAAGAGAACCCAAAAAATCCTTGTTGCAAGATCTCTCCGACATTCGGCTATTCAGTTGCTCAGGAGTGAGTCTCCCAAGCCTTGCGAAACATACTTCTTCATCCGACGAACACATTGTAAGTATTGTCATTTCAAATAAACTCTTTCTTTACTGATTTTTTCCTTTTATTTACCATGTTCATCCATGCTTTGCCGTAGTAGATATTAGGGTGTTTTCTCGATGTTTTTGGCACATAGGTTTTAATTTTTAGGCTTATTGAGAAGGTTTAGAATATCCTTTACAACTGTGACATTCACGAAACTAGGTATTTTCTGGGAGAATCTTTGGAAATACCCATTAGGGGTATAGAAGATGAAAGGTTAGAGTTCAAAAACCAGATTACTTAGGGAACACGCTTCTTAGGTGTTTTTTCTCTAAACTGCCCCCAAGGACAGTAGTAGTTGGATTTTTTGACACACGGATCCCTAAACACTAGGCGTTTGTTGGGAAAACCGAGGCGTGTAGTGTAGGGTAGCACGTGGCATCACGCAACGAGTTGAGACTAACTCAGCTTGTATATCAAAAGACCATTTTCCTTCGTGCTTCTGTGCCTTTACCTTTACAAAATCTTAGGTCATCTATTAAGTGACTCGTCATTCTTGTTCGTTAGGCGATCTAATGGCACCCAAGAAGAGCATATCCCAGAAGAGCTTACCCAAGAAAAATGCAGTTGGCTCCTCGTCTCAACAAACCAACAAGGGAAAAGAGATCGCCCCCGAGTCTCCTCTTCCTCATTTTGGCCCCGTGGTGGAGAAGGAGATCGTGATTGACCCTAACGCGTTATTCGAGGCAGAGACAATCGTCTCCAAGATCACGACCCAAGGAAGGGTCAATAAAATAATGCTGAGCCACAACATAGAGGTCGGGTCCGACGTTCTCATTGCCCATCCTCCATTCGAAGGGGAACGAAGTTGGACGCCCCTCCAAGACATGGGCTACCCTTCCAGTAGTCCCCGTGCTCCCACCTCCCCAAGAAGGAAACCCTGAGGCTGTTGAGGGGATGGAACAAGAAAAAGACAAGGTCCCTCTTGTGAGGAAGAGGCGGGCTCTCAAGGCTGCTCGGGGCCCTGACCTAGAATGAGATTCATCAGGGGCAGTAGCCGGCCCCTCCGGCCAAGGTAATCCATATCCTTATAGGGAATTAGATAGGGCTGTCGCCGATTTAGGCTAGTTAGATTTAACCCAAACTAGCTCGTCCACCGCCATCCTAGCAATCTAGACCGTAACATAACCTTGCTCCAGTGCGTGGACCATCTAGTGTTGCATTATGATATGGGTTATCCTAAGGGAACCATTGTTGTAGACAACACCTTAAACTTTAGGTCAGCTATTTTTGAGGAATATGGGACCAATCGTAGGTTGTGGCCTTCTTTGCTCCAGGGTGCTTTTGCCCGTGGATTTAGGCAATATGTAGATGAGTCTAGCCCCGAGGTAGAACTTGAGACTAAACCTCTCGTAATCCGAGAAATTGTAGACATAGACTCTCCATCTTCTCCAGTAGTCCCAAGGCTAGAGGTCGTGATAATAGACTCCTCCCCCAGCCCGGAGGGTAGGATTTTCATTTATTTCTTTTAGGTAAATTTAAGACTTTACTTGTGTATTAACTCCCTTCTTATTCTTTTCAGGCAAAGAGATGGAACGACCAGGAGCTCCCAACCTCCGCACATTCTTCTAGGAGGGAAAAACTAGCTCAGGTCCTATCATAAAGAAGCCTCAGTACACAACAAAGAAAATCCCTCCTGCGACAGGAAATACCTCTAAATCTTCGGCTAAGGGGAAAAGCACAAGCTCAGCAGCTCCGACTTCCACCGTAACAGAGAAAAGGGCTCCTACTCTGCCTCCTCCTTGATTTCCACTTGCTCCTGCTCGGGATCAAGTTATACAAGCTGATCCCCCAGCTCCTATTGTCCCCACCACTACCATGAGCATCCCAGTCATTTCCCAGGATTTGGAGAAGATCCCCGATACTTTTCAGGGGACCCTCTACGAGATGACAAACCACGTGGTGGAGCACATATATAAAGTCAATTTGAGGGATCTGAGGATGATAGAAGAGGCAAGCCAGGAGAACTTCCTGGAATCCGCCTTGGGAATGACCCTCACAGTAAGTTATTTTTCCGTATTGAACATTTTTTTTCTATTTATCCCTAGTATGCATCTAACTTGTCTCTTTATTTTTGCAATTGATCTTGGCTCAGCAACGCAGTATAGCCTGGGCCAGGGCAAGGAATGATGAGCTCCAGGCTGCCAAGACCACCCTGGATGCTGCCTAAGAAAGTGAGCGAACTGCAAAAGCTGCCCTTCCAACTGCTCAAAAAGGCGAGCAGGATGCCAAGGCTGCTCTTGCATTGTCTCAAGAAAGTGATCAGGCCACAAAGGTTGCCTTGGTTGCTCTTCAAGTCGAGGTTGCTGAGGCCAAATTCAAGCAGCTAGAGGTCGAGGTTGCTGTTAAAGAGGAGAAAGCAGCCTCGCTGTCTTCCATGGAAGGCATGCTAGGCCTTTAACCAGGATGGTAACTTCTCTTTCTTAGCTCCAAACCCCGGATCCTGCAAGAGCAGTCTGAGACAGGGGATGCTTCTACTGTGGGTGAGCAGGAGACTGAGAGGTTACGTCCTCAGAACGCCCTGGAGGGGCTTGATGAAGCTTTCTTTATTTATTATTTTTTTTGTAAACATTCGCCTCTTGGCCAGTTCGAGGTTTCTCTCCTCAGGACAATTTGAATTTTAATTCATATATCTAACTTATAATCTATTTGTCTTTTCCTTGATTGTCTCTCATGTTTATGCTTTCTTAGACTTGCACATTCGAGATTTTAGGAATCGATTTTTAGATCAAGATAGATATTTTGAGTTTGGTTATATCCAAAATTAATTTGTTGATTTATATCATACCTGTTAAGTATCAAGCCTTGGATCCGGTTATATCCAGGATTTGAAATATTTTAAACTTAGTTCGTGTTAGGTTTGTTGTCATCTCGAGCTTCTAAAGAAGCCATCGATTATTCAATTATGCTAACTTCTAAGTCTTGGATCTGGTTATATCCAGGGTTTTACGTGATTTGAACTTAGTTCATGCTAGGTTTATTGAAACTTGAGCTCTTAAAAAGCCGTCGGATAATCAATTTTCCAATCGTCTATGTTTCTGACCTGGTTGTATCCAGGATAGTTTTATACCTGGTTGTATCCAGGATTATAAGTAGTTTAAAAATTTAACTCAATCGGCAACCTTGTTCTGATCCACCTCGGGTTATATATCCCCCAAGTAACCAGAATGTAAGGACTTTCTTGGTTGCTTTTACAAACATCAATACACTAGCTAATTTATAAATAACCTTATAAAGGAAAATTATTTAAAATCATGCTTTCGAGAAAAATTACATACTAATCCCCCATTATTTAATTAAACTACTTTTATAACTAAGCCTTACATAGATGGTTGGTAATACTTCTTTAAGTGCATGGCATTCCAGATCTGTGGGGCTATCTCTCCATTAAGCCGAGCTAATTTGAAAGTTCTCTCACGCAAAACTTCCACGATCTGGTAAGGTCCTTCCCAGTTCGGGCCTAAAGAATCGTCCTTAGGATCCTTGTTTGCCAAAAAGACCCTTCAGAGAACTAGGTCTCCCAATCCAAAACTACGTATTTTGACCTTAGAATTAAAATAACGAGTGATTTTCGATTGGTAATGCGCGAGCTGTAACTGTGAATCCTCTCGTTTTTCATCAATCAGGTCGAGAGACGCATTGAGCAATTCACCATTTCGTTCCTGGCTAAATGTCCTTAGTCTGTGTGTGGCTACCTTTGCTTTGACGAGAAGGATGGCCTCACTTCCAAAAGTCAAGGAGAATGGAGTGTGTCCTGTGGAGGTCCTGTGGGAAGTTCGGTAAGCCCAGAGTACTTGCAGGAGCTGCTCGACCATACTCCTTTGGCCTCATCTAACCTTTTGTTAAGGCTCACCTTTAGGGTCTTATTCATAACCTCGACCTGTCCATTGGCTTGTGGATATGCAAACGAAGAAAAAATTTTAATAACTTCGTGATTTTCCCAAAAATCGATGAAAAGATCACTGTCAAACTGGGTTCCATTATCTGACGCGATATTTTTAGGAAGCCCAAATCGGCACACAATGTTTTTTACCACAAATTCGAGGACTCTCTTTGAAGTGATAGTTGCTAAAGGCTCGACCCCTACCCATTTCATAAACTAATCGATGGCAACCACCGCATAACAAACTCGTCATTTTCCCATCAGTAAAGATCCTATTAAATCAATTCCCCATACTACAAATGGACTGGGGATGAGATCATCCCCAGCTCGATAGGAGCAGCTCATGCAACTGTGGAAAAATGCTGGCATTTGTTGCATTTCTGAACATAGGAAATGGAATCCTTTGTTAAGGTGGGCCAAAAATACCCTTGCCTTAAAATTTTCAAAGCTAGGTTTTGCCCCCTAGCATGATCTCCACAAAAGCTTTCATGCACCTCTTGCATAATGGTTTTAGCCTCCTCAAGCAGAACACATCGTAGAAGCGGCAGTGAATGACCACGCCGATATAACGTTCCATCTACTATCACATACCTCGGAGCTTGAAAGAGTATCTTTCTCACGTCCTTTCTTTCCTCAAGTAGCCTTCATGTTGTAAGATACTCCACTATTGGGGTCATCCAGGTCAGCCTTGTGCCAATCATCTTGATCTCTTTCATTTTTTTTCTGCCACGCTTGTACTCTCCAGGAATTGCACTGGTACTACGTTCAAAGTCTCAGCTTCCTTGGTGGTGGCAAGTCTTGCCAAAGCATCAGCATTAGTGTTCTGCTCGCAGGGGATCTATTCGACAGTACCATACTCAAATTCTGACAACTATTTCTTCACCTTAGCTAGGTAAGCTACCATCTTGGTACCACGCGCTTGATATTCCCACATCACTTGATTAACCACAGGCTGGGAATCACTATAACACTGGATAGCCGTTGCTTTCAATTCTCTTGCTACTCTGAGCCCGACTAGCAAAGCCTCGTACTCAGCTTCATTGTTTGAGGCTTCAAATCCAAACCTCAGCGTTGTATGAAATCGATGCCCACTGGAGAAATCAATATGATTCCAGCTTCTGTATCGGCTCCTTCAACAACTCTTCCTGAAATCCGATACATTCAGCCACAAAGTAAGCAAGGGCCTGGCTCTTCATCGAGGTCCTTGGTATGTACAGTATCTCGAACTGGCTGAGCTCTACTGCCCATTTTAAAAGACTTCCCGACGCTTCAGGATTTGAAATACTTGCCTTAGAGGCTGGTCGGTCATGACGTGGATAGAATGGGACTGGAAGTATGGTCCAAGCTTGCTAGAAGCCAATATCAGGCAGAATGCTATCTTCTCGATTAGTAGGTACCGTAATTCAGCCCCAAGAAGTCTTTTACTTATATAGTATGCTGGTTTCTAAGCACGATCTTCTTCCTAAACTAACACATCACTAGCTGCATTTTCTGTTACGACCAAATATAGGAACAAGGGTTCTCCAAATATAGGCTTAGATAATACTGAGGGTTCCGCCAAATGCATTTTTAGGGCGAGGAACGCCAGCTCACACTCTTTAGTCCATTCAAATTACTTATTTCCCTTGAGCAAGTTATAAAAGGGCAAACACTTGTCGGTGAACTTTGAAATAAATATGTTTAGCGCCACCACTTTTCCAGTCAAACTCTGAACTTCTTTGCGTGAGCTGGGTGAAGGCATCTCCAACAATGATCTAATTTTCTCTGGGTTCACCTCTATCCCCCTTGTATTGACTATGAACCCCAGAAACTTTCCCGATGCTACTCCAAAAGTACATTTCTGGGGATTTAGCCTCATATTGTATTTCCTCAGGATCTCAAAACATTCCTTCAGATCGGAAACATGGTTATCGTCAACATACACTTCCATGTTTATCTTGATCTGATCAACGAACATTTTTTTGACTAACCATTGGTAGGTAGCCCCAGCATTTTTCAGCTCGAAAGGCATAACTCTATAACAGTATACATTTGTCGGAGTCATAAAGCTAGTATGCTCCTAGTCCGCAGGATTCATTGCGATCTGGTTATACCAAGAATATGCATCCATAAAGGACATGAGCTCGTGCCTCGTGGTGGCATCTACCAACTGATCAATCCTCAGCAATGGGAAGCAATCCTTTGGACAAGCTTTATTCATATCGGAGAAATCGATGCAAGTCCGCCACTTTCCATTCGGCTTAGATACCCTTATGGGATTCGCTACCCAAATCGAATATTTAGCTTTCCGAATGTATCCGCACTTTAATAACCGAGCTACTTCTTCTTCCAATGCCTCAGCTCGAACTGTTCCCAAACGTCTCTATTTCGGGGATTTCGCAAGCACACTTTTATCCAAGCTCAGGGTGTGCATGATCACACTTGGGCTTATTCCCACCATGTCCTCATGAGACCAGGCGAAGACATTTAGACTCCCTTGCAGAAAATTAATCAACTCCTCCTTCCTATCATCGTCAAGATTTTTTCCAATCTTAACGACTCTTGAAGTGTTTGTGGGATCTATATTTACTTCCTCGAACTCCTCAATAGTTTGGAGTTCTGACTTGTCCTCACCCATTCGTGGATTGATGTCATCATTTTGGGTGACCCTTCTATCTGTTGTTTCTTGAGGTTCTTCCATCCTAGGGGTGACTTCCACCTCATGGGACTCCTCACCTCCGTCACTTATGGCCATCGCGTGCTGCCTGGGTTGTGACTTTCCCTTCATGGAAATGCTATAGCATTCCCTGCCAGCGAGTTGATCGCCTCTGACAGTGCATATTCCTGCAGATGAGGGGAATTTGATTGCTAGGTGATGGATAGAGGTTATGGGTTCGAAGGCCATTAACGCAGGTCGACCCAAAATCACATTGTATGCGGCTGGACAATCAATGACCACAAACTCAAGAAGCATGGAGACGGTTCTTGGACCTTCACCCAATGTCACCACTAACTCAATTGTTCCGATAGCTGCTAACCCTTCTCCAGAAAACCTATATAGAATCATAGATGTTGCCTTCAGGTCGGTAACTGATAATCCCATTTTTTCTAAAGTGGACCTAAATAGCAAATTCATAGAACTTCCATTATCTACTAGCGTCCTCCTAACTCTCAAGTTGGTGAGCAAAACGGTTATCTCCAGAGGACCGTTATGTGGAAATTGAACATGGTTGGCATCTTCCTCTGTGAAACTGATTGGTTGTTTTTCCAATCCTTGCTGCTTTGGTAATCATTGTTCCGAAACAAACTCGACTCCGTTATGGGATTTCAACTCGTTGATATACATCTTCTGGGCACCTCTGCTCATGCCTGCAAAATGAGGTCCTCCCGAAATGGTGGCTATATCTCCTCCTGTTATCGGAGGAGGATTGTCCTGATTCCCCTGAGCTTCAGTTTGATTCATTGGAGCTTCCGAAGTTGACAGAGTGTTTTGTCCAGCGAACTGACTGGAAGTTGTTCGATTCCAGTTATACTTAGCCAAAGGTCCTGTCCTGATGAGAGTCTTGATCTCATCCTTCAGGTGTCTACCTTCATCAGTATTATGACCGATATCATTGTGGAATTGACAGAATTTTGAAGGGTCTCTCTTCGCCCTTTGATTCTTTAATGGTTCTGGCTTCTTCCATGGAAGGTGAGCAGAATTTTCCAAGAAGATTTGTTCTCTAGTATCCGTGAGGTCGGTATATGCTGTATAGATCGGTTTAAATTTCTCCACATATTTTTTTTTCTTTGTTCCGTTTTGGTTGCCCTCACTAGTTCCCTTTCTCTTGTTATTCCCCCCTTGGTTATTAAAAGCAACAGTTTGAGCGATAGCTGCTACATCCGTTGCTGCTCCAACGGGCTGAACAGGGACTTGGCTGGTTCTTGCGATGGAAGCCTGTGCCTCTTCTAGGTTAACCCACCTTTGAGCTTGGTTCAAGAACTCATCAACAGTACTAACTCATTTCCTTTGCAACTCTTGCCACAAATCGCCTCCAACAAGGATTCCTGTCCTCATTTCCATAAGCTTAGAACTCTCGTCGACATCTCTAGCTCGCACAGCAACATTGGCGAACCTACTTAGGTATGCTTTCAGCAGTTCACCAAACTGTTGCTTTACATTTTCCAGAGAGTCAGATTTAACTCTAGCTGCTTGAGAAGCCTTAAATGCTCTTTTGAAATCAGCTGAGATGCTTTTCCACAAGATGATTGAATGCTTCTTGTACTGCTTGAACCACTGTCTAGGTGGCCCAATTAAAGTCGAGGGGAATATTAAGTATCTTAGCTCAGGCCTGATGTTGTGGGCCATCATCATGGTGTTAAACATCCCCAAGTGGTCAGACAGAACTCCGTCTCTGTCATACTTTGACAGATGGGGCATCCTGAAACCCGGTGGATATGCAGTTACCGCAATATTCGGGGTGAAAAGCTCGAGCTCATCCTCTGAATCACACTCATCTTTCTCTTTTTCTGGTAGGATCCTTTTCATTAGCTCCTCCATCTCGGCTAACCTTTTTAGGGTTTGGTCCCTGGAACCCAGGTTATTCTGGGGTTGTTTAACACCTCTCGTCCTGTCGTACGCGTTCGACGGGTTGTTGTCCCTCCAAGTTCGGGCTTGGTTTTGTGGGACATTCCCGTTATCACGTACTTCGGAAGGACCTCCCCCTTGATGAATGTAATTCACTCCTTCATTTTGAGCTAAATTTCTTCTCTACAAATTTAAACGATCTCGCAAGTCAAGTTGTGGGTCGAACTGGGGACTCTGAACCGAACTCAGGTGATTTCTAAGATCGCCTTCGGTTCTGGTACCACGATGGCTCTCATTCCAATAACTTCCATTAGTGAAGCTCACTGCTCACGATTGAGGCTGAGGATCCAGACTATTGACACGTGTCTGCAGGACATAAGTAGGGGCAGACAGAGGAGGATTTCTCCTGCTGTTCCCATGAACCGGAATGTCTCGTGCAGAATGAGGCGGTGTTGGATGTATTATGGGTGATGGGGGATGCCTGATTGGCGAGGTAATTCTTGTCCCATTAGGGTGAACTAAATTAACTCGCGGTCGCTCTGCCCTACCATTTCTAGCTCTTTGCACTTAGCGATCTGATCGTGGCGCAGGAGGATTGATCGGAACATTTTGTCTCTGTAAGCCTACTCCGGATGCCTAACTGGCGAGGCAATTCTTGTTCCATGGGTGTTCCCATGAGCATGCAACAGTGGCATCGAACTTGGGGTCGCGGTTGTGACCGATCGACTAATTTGTCAATGACCCCTAGGAGGGCCACTAGGCTGAGTAGTCCAGCGATCTTGCGCTATGGGCACAGAACTTAGGGTGGCAGTTCTGACTGGCCGATTTGGCTTGGATCGGTTATTCCTATGGGACTTATGAGACCTACTTTGCCTCTTTCCGACATCAACGTCAGTTGCAAGAGGGGGTAACCTAGCCAAAACCTCCTCAATCTGCCTGTTTGCCCTACCAATATGGCTTCTTAACTGCATATTTTCCATTTCTACCGCAGTTAAGTAGCCTGGGTTTGGATTTGATGGCAGTGACGCCGAACTCCCTGTATCGTCGTGGCCCACCAGTTGCTTTCCGGGTCGTTGCTGAACTTCAGGGCCATGCTCATTTGAAATAGCGGTATGATGGGCCCCCTACCCACCAGGTTGTTCCATCTCATTGTCATGCATTGAGTGGGTGACCACCATGGTGATATTTGATTTGGGTTTTTATGAAAGCACTAATCTCAGCTCTCAATGAAAGCACCAAACCGTTGACACGGTTTTTCAGCAACAGTGAATCAAGAAAATGACAAGGATGAATTAGTGCTTAATGGTAAACCAAAATAAGAAAATTACTCTCAAGAACACTGGCCTTTTCACGTGGTTCAGTGGTTAAAATCCACCTAGTCCACGAGTCTATATTATTACTGTTTTTCTCTCTCTATTTTGACAGAGTCTCGGTAATACAAAATAATCATCCCTCTCCCTGTCCAATATTCTCAACATTTATAGAGAAACTCCTTCGACAGGTTTGGGTAACCGCGTGAGTTAATCATAGATTTGCATATATATATTACATTTATTATAAGATATTCTCATTTATATTAGGATACAATTTGATCATGAAATAAATAGATAACTAATATCTAGGACATTAAATATCACAGGCTGGCTATAGACGATCGTATAAATCATGCGAGTCTTCGGGGATCCGCGGACAAGCCATATCCTTAATCTACCACGAGCTTAATACACCATCGATCTCATATCATGGAGATCAAGTCTGATAAATATTACAAGCTCGCGCTTTTCAACTTAGGTATCTCTAGCTCGGACAATCAGCACAAGAACTGTGCTGTTAACGTAAAGAATACTTGGATTTATAAGCTATTCCTTCCCTGCAGTCATCTGCCAGCTATACACGATCTGAGTGAAAGACTCGTGCTGAAATTAGGATACACACAAGATATTTAAAAAAATGTATTTTTATCAATTTTAAAATATCAAAATACATTTGAACCAAATTTAAAATATCTTAGAATATCTAGAATTATCAAATAACCAATTTTAAATATTTTAAACAATAAAAATATCTTCAAAAAACAGATAACCAATTTTAATATTTCAATGATAACAAACTAAAAGATATATATCTTAAGATATCCTAAATTATTAGATAACTAATTCAAAATATTTTTAACAATTAAAATATAAAAAATAATCACATAATCAATTATAAATATTTAAATTTAACTACACAAAATGTCCATTTAAAAAATCAAAAATCAAAATTTTAATTGTTTTTTTTGTAAAAAGTGCCTGTTGCAGGCCCTGTACGGACACCGTACGGATGGGGTCCTAGCGGCTCTTTCATGCGTTTAGAACACGCACACTGCCCATTTAGTCCAAAAAAAATCTGTGCAGTTTTTCAATTCCAATACAAGCAAAAAAAAAACCAAATTATTGCTAAATTTACATTAAAATAAATAAACATGTACCATCCAATTAACATCCTAACATATCAATCAATTTCATACATGTTCAATCATGAAAATAAACAAGCAACTTATGGCTCTAAGGCCAATTGTAGGAAAATGCATATTACAGGATCTTTGTTTATTTTCATGTAATTTACATATTATAAAACAAACATGTAAAATCCTAGAACATGCACCTATGAAATTGATACAAAATAGAGTAAAGTATAGAAACTTACATATATGCAGCGGAACTAGAACAACTCATTCCTTCAACTTCTCTAACCCTTGATTCCTTTCTGTAGCAGGGTATTATCAAAAGATTGAACTAGGTCAGCAACACAGTCTTCCTCACCAAGCCTTTGATCAACATAGAACTAGTGTGGGCTCATTCTCAACACATGAGATAGAGATCTAGAAGAGAAGAAGAAGAAGAAGAGAGTGAGTGGCCAAGAAAGGATTAGACTGTCTAGGTTTTCACTTACCCAATGAATCAACTGAGACTAACTCCTTGAAAACCCTATATATCATATTCATTATATAGGCAACTTAATGAGCTTTATATAAATTTAAATCAATTAAAATATTAAGCAAAAAATCAAAGCCTTGGACTCCCACAAATGGACTTGTGCCCAATTTATTTATTTTGAATTTAAATCATAATTGAGCCTAAATTCAAAACCTTTTAATTTATTTATCTTTTAATTAATTAATTAAATCCTTATTCAAATTAACTAATTATAATTTGAAATTTGATTTAATATTATTTATTTATATCGACACCAATTTATCAATATTAATAAATTTGCCCAAAAATTTTCTTTTATTTTCCAAATCTCATATTTCTATAAAATTTTCTAAAATTGACCTAGTCAACTTTAAAAATCATAATTGATAATTAAATAAATTAATTGAGACATTATAGATGATTTGCTCAAAGGTGATGCAGGGACCATGGATTCATGAAATCAAGCTCCAATAAGTTACCTTGAATTTATTTACAAATAATTTCACAATCTTATTAATTCCTCATGACTCCACTATAGACTCAGAATTGAACTCTTGAATTCATGGAACTTATTTTCAAAACCACAAATACGTTATTCATTGTTATAACTAATATAGTCAGTCAATCCTCTATCGATGACTTACTAACGAGCTGGGTGCAAATTATCGTTTTATCCCTCATTAGTATTTTATCCTTAACTCCCACTAAGTTCCTTATAATTGATATTTCTGTGAACTTAATCATAGAAATGAGATCTTAATCATTTAACCTTTTGAGTAAAGCAATTAAGGAAATCATATTTTCACTTCTCATATAGAAGTTGTAGATTTCATATCTATGAATAATACTCCCACTTAATTACACTACTAAATCTCCAAGATGTAAGTATGGGCTAGACTGTAGGGTAAGCTGGTAACGAACAAGTCAAAATATTAAAATAATATAATTATCAGAATATTATCACTCAGAAGTAAGATCGACTTGATCAATGGTCTACATAGTGACATTGATTAGATTCGATAAGAACGATAC